>NC_084844.1:29813884-30438884 GCF_033115175.1 Lepus europaeus | reverse complement strand
GAAACTAACCTTCTGTGTCAGTATCTCTTATCACCAATTTTCTCATCTTGTAGGAGTTAAAAACTAAAACCAATAAAATTACAAAAAACTATGATGGCAGCATTGAAGTATGGTTAATATTCACATAAGGACATATTAAAAGATTTAATATAAAATTCTACAAGCCCTACTTAACAATACATAGTCATGGCTTAACAAAATTTTGTTTTCTTTCAGGCTATTTTCCTGTAAATCTTTGCTTTTGGATTAAAATTTCAAGATGATCTGTATATGAATCCAGCATGCTTTGACAACTCAAGAGTTGCTTGACCCAAAAAGCCCCTCATAGACAGTTATCCTAATTTGTCTGTGGTTTCTTTCTGTTCCAGCCTCAAACTCCCATTTGCTCCTTCTGGAGAGAGAGATTTTTTAAAGCACAGCATACCACTTTCCTAGATCTTCTTCTATACCAATTCCTCTTTTTAGGAGAAGAAAGGGAATGTTTTATAAGAGTGGCATCAATTACATTTGATTAATTGCATGAATCCTTGATAGATATTTTTTTCCCATCAGTACTTGGTTTCAGAATCCAAAGACTTAATATAAAAAAATTTAGGCTTGTGATTTTGTTAAATTAGTGATATTATTTCTTCATGCTATGTTCTGTTTTGATTCTTTCAAGAATATCTTTAGGAGCTGATGCTGTGGTGTAGAAGGTTAAGCCTCTGCCTTCAGTGCCAGCATCCCATATGGGTGCTGGTTGGAATCTTGGCTGCTCCACTTCCAAATCAGCTCCCTGCCAATGCTCCTGGGAAAGCAATGGAAGATGGCCCAAGTGCATGGGCCTCTGAATCCTTCTGGGAGACCCAGAGGAAGCTCCTGGCTCCTGGCTTCAGCCTGGCCCAGCATTGGCCATTGCGGCCATTTGGGGTGTGAATCAGGGGACTAAGTAATATTTTTAGACCTTTTAAAACTTTTTATTCTTGTTATTACTGTATTCTGAAAAATCACTTGGAAACACATGAGGGTACACCAAGAAGCTAATGGACCAACGGCAAAAGGAAGACCTTTCTCTCTGTTTCTCTCTCTCTCTCACTGTCCACTCTGCCTGTCAAAAATAAAAAAAAATAAAAAAAAAATAAAAAAAAAGAAGCTAATGGAAAATAGAATCAAAAGATTATTTTGGTGCTAAAAAAAATCAAAACCCATGCAGACAAGTGATCTCTACAAAGTTCATGAAAAATGTGCATATAATAATATTTTATGATATAATCAAGGAATAAAAGACTCTGACTTCCATAATTTAGCAACTTTGATTCCAGAGTCTTTCATGACTGTTTGCTTCATTCTTCTATTTTCCCAATTTTAAAAAGTGTATTTAGGGGCCGGCGCTGTGGAGCAGCGGGTTAACACCCTGGCCTGAAGCACCTGCACCCCATTTGGGCACTGGTTAGAGATCCGGCTGCCCCACTTCCTATCCAGCTCTCTGCTGTGGCCTGGGAAAGCAGTGGAGGATGGCCCAAGTGCTTTGGCCCCTGTACCCACGTGGGAGACCCATAGGAAGCTCCTGTCTCCTGACTTCAGATTGGTGCAGCTCCAGCTATTGCGGCCATCTGGAGAGTGAACCAGCAGGTGGAAGACCTCTCTCTCTCTCTCTCTCTCTCTCTCTGCCTCTCCTCTCTCTGTGTAACTCTTTCAAATAAATAAATAAATCTTTAAAAAATATATATATTTAGAGATAGAAAGACTAATTCTTCTTTATTTCGAGATTATCATCTAGATAATGCTACCAAAAATTAAAATATATGGGAAGAAATTTGCATTATAATTTAGCCATATGTAAATTGGCTTTTCATTTATATTAATTACAATTTTTTAAAATATTTTTCTGTTTAACTTTTGGAAATAATTTTAGGGGAAGGTTTTTTTTCTTGACAGCTTTGCCAACAAGTACAACTTGGTAAAAATTCTTTTTTGTTTAATCTTTAGATAATTAATGGTTTGCTGTTTTAAAAAGATAGTAAATCATTTCACGGTATATAGGAATCAACAGTACTGCATTAACAATATTAACGTCCATTCTAAACTTAAATACATGTGATTTCTTTCAAACAAATAAAACATGTCTTTTTTTTTAAGTTTTAAACATATGTTTTCTTAAGCTATTTTCCTTTTCATAATGGGTTTGTTGAAAAGTGCATTTAATATACCTTACCACTATTTCACTAAAAGGACAAGACCCCCTAATCCTGATAGAAGACTTTTCTGTATTTGATTTCAGCAATTCACTAACTATTATAGCTTCACAGATGGTTATTATAATGCACTTTTAAAAATTTCAACCCTTTGCTCATGGAAATTTCCAATAAATGTCATAATTTAACAGGGACCACTGGACAATACATTCATTTAGCTCTTTCATTCACTGAAGAAAAAAGGCACAATGCACCCTTCTTTAAAGCCTTTTAAAGTCATATTATGTACTCCTCATTGAGAGAGTAACTGAAAAAAAAAAATAACAGAAGAATTAAATGTGCATTTACCTGAATTAGATATATCTGTAGGGTTGTTGTCTGAAGAAGTAACTGAAGTATATTCTGCTTTCTTGTATCCAGTTTTTGTCTGTGAAAGAAAATTGTCATTTTGTAAAGTAGGTCAAAGACCAGACCAAAAGCTCCTATCCAATGTAAAAACAATGGTTAAAAAGATTAAAGCAATATTCCAGAAAAATGAAACTTCCAAAATTTTGGTATATTCATTTTAAACAATGCATTTCAGAAAGAATGGTAACAACTGCTTTCAGCTCTACCATGTCCAAGGGTAGGAGAATAGAAGGTCATGCTCTGTGTCTTTTAAAGGTATTTCAACTAAAAATTACAAAGTAGAAGGACTGACAGAAAATCAACACTGTGACCTGCACGTACCTGAAACTGAAATTACCTTTGTGGAATTTCATTCCACTGACTTAAAACATGACCTAAGTTTTCTATTTTATTTATAGCTAACACAGATTAAAATAATATAAGTTCTTTGTTGTTAGATGCTTATACTTTAAAATTTTTTACATAATTCTGGCATGTTGACCTTTCTTATTATGATCTGACCCTCATCAACTCTGGCAATATTTCCTGTCTTTGAGTCCATTATCTAAGACATTAATATATTTACTTCATTTCTTTCACAAATTACCATTTAAATGGATTTTTAAAAAATTCTTTTACATTCAATCTATTCGTGTCCTTGAATCTTAAGTGTTTCTCGTGTTGGTAGTATGTAGTTAGACTTGTGTTTCATTGTTTCATAACAGAAACTGAGAGATTTTTGAGGAAATTCAGGCAAACAGTTTAAATTAGAGATGTGGATGCTCCATATTTTTATTTTCAGAAATAGATGGAAAAACTAGACAAAAAAAATCAATAAGGATGGAGAAGTCTTAAACAATATTGTCAACCCACTTGACCTAATACTAATATGATGCTTCTTCAACATATACCCTATTTCTTGTTCTAGGCCATAAAAAATTTCAATAAATTTGACAATGAAAACCATACAGAAGAAGCTTTCTGATCACAATGGAATTAAATTTTAAAAACAAAAGAAGGAGTTGAAAAATATCACCCAAATTTTTGGAAATTAAACACACACACACACACACACTTTCAAATAACGTATCAGGAACAACATCATAGCACAGTAGATCAAGCTTCTGCTTGGGACACTTGCATCGCCTATCAGAGTGCTGATTCAAGTCCCTGGTACTCTGCTTCTGATCAAGCTTCCTATTCTTGTATCCTGAAAGGTAGCAGATGATGGCTCAAGTGCTTGTGCCCTTCCCACTCATTTGGAAGTCATGGATGAAAATTTGGTTTCCTGACTTCAGTCTGGTCCAGCCCTGGCTGTTGTAGTCATTTGAAGAGTGAACTAGTGGGGGCTGGTACCGTGGCGAACCAGGTGGGGCCACCGCTTGCAGTGCCGGCATTCCGTATGGGCACTGGTTCGAGTGAGTGCTGGTTCGAGTCCCGGATGCTCCACTTTCGATCCAGCTCTCTGCTAAGGCCTGGGAAAGCAGGAGAAGATGGCCCAAGTCCTTGGGACCCTGCACCTGTGTGGGAGACCCAGAAGTAGCTCCTGGCTCCTGGCTTTGGATCAGCACAGCTCTGGCTGTTGTGGCCAATTGGGGAGTGAACCAGCAGATGGAAGACCTCTCTCTCTCTGCTTCTCCTTCTCTGTGTAACTGACATTCAAATAAATAAATAAATCTTTTTTTTTTTTTTAAAGAGTGAACTAGTGGATGAAATATTTCAATAGCTCTTTCTCTGTGTTTGTGTCTGTGTGTCTCTCATTCTCCCTTTTCCTTCTGTCACTTCAACTTTCAAGTAGAGGAAAATAAATATATAAATATTTTAAAAATATATAAAAAATAGGGAAATTAGAAAAGTGATGTAGAAAAATGTAAAACACATACAAAAATAATATATGCCCTATTTAATTTTTAAAGTATTTATTTAGTTATTTATTTGAAAGATAGAATGCCAGAGAGAAAGAGAGAGAGATGAAGATAGAGAAAAACTGATCAATTCACCACTCATTGGTTCACTTTCCAAATGGCTGCAACAACCAGGTCTGAAGCTGGGTGACAGAACTCCATTCAGGTGTCCAACATGAGTGGCAGGGACCCAAGTACTTGGGCCATCATCTGCTGCCTCCCAGGTGCATCAGCAGGGAGTTGGGTCAGAAGCAGAGCAGCTGAGACACTGTATTATGGAATGCTGGCATCCCAAGAAGCAGCTTAATTCATTTCGCCACAATGATGGCCCCTATATGCTTAATTTTTTTGTGGTGATTTGTTAGGACACTACAACAGTTAATAATAGATTATATTAATTTTGGCACAGAAATTTATGTTGTATTATTGTAATAGTATGAACTATATTCTAGCGTACAAAGAAGAGGGAACAATATGCACCTGGACTAGATGATTGGGATTGGCCTCACTGTGTAGGAAAGAAAATAAGAACAATAAAAAAAGATTGCCTGGTTTTAGTCAAACAGAAAATAGAAATTGCTAACTAAGCATATTAGAGACTGTCTGAAACTAAGTATTATAGTCCTAACATAATCGAGTGACATCTATGCATGTCTCTGTAGCCCCATTTGGTCATGCTGATAATTCCTAAGTGATCATGCTTCTGTATACAGGCCTCATTGACGAAAAATTAAGCACAGCATGAAATTTTAAAACAGAAAAAAGCTAAAAAAGTAATTCAAGCAAATGCTAATTTTTTAACAGTAATACCAAAATTATTCTCTAAATATATTTAACCAACATAACATAGAAGAGATTTACAGACAATGTATATAAATATAAGTATAAATTTAACATTACCTTGGGGCTGGTGCCTTGGTGTAGTGGATAAAGCCACTGCCTGCAGTGCTGGCATCCCATATGGGTGCCAGTTCAAGTCCCAGCTGTTCCATTTCTGATCCACCTCTCTGCTATGGCCTAGGAAAGCAGTAAAGGACGGCCCAAGACCTTGGGCCCCTGCACCCATGTGTGGGAAGACCCAGAGGAAGCTCCTGGCTCCCAGCTTTGGATCAGCACAGCCCTGGCTGTTGTGGCCAATTGGGGAGTGAACCAGCAGATGGAAGACCTCTCTTTCTCTCTCTGCCTCTCCTTCTCTCTCTGTGTAACTGACTTTAAAATAAATAAATAAATCTTAAAAAATTATTACCTAACTTACCTTAAAAGAAGGTAAAATGGCATCTTGAGTTTTGGGAGTAGACGACGTCTTTGGAAGTAGCATTTCAGGGGGAGAAGAAAGAATGCTAAATGTTGAGGCTTCAGGCCCATTTTCTCCTGAAGCATGTAGAAGGGATGCGCAGGATGGATTTTCTGAATGACTGCCATCACGTTTTTGTCTTATGAATGCTATCTCCCAAACAGAGTCTGACCTAGGAATAAAAAAATCACTTTAAGTATATGCACTGGATTTAGTAAAACTGAGTTCTAAGTTAATGTTTCATATATTATTAAAAATATTTCTTTAAGGGTTAAAAATACTCAAAACATCTTAAACTATAACTTGTAAGGAGATGTGCTAAATGACCCATTTTGTCTTATAGATAGAACAGTTACCTCAATCTGGCTCTAGTAATTATGCTTTTTGCTTCCTCAAATGATACTCCAATCATAGATTCCTTGTTCACTGAAACAAGTTGGTCTCCTGGCTTCAAACGTCCATCCTAAATCAAAGAGAAACGTTTATTAAAAAACAAACAAACAAACAAACAAAAAACAAAAAAACAAAAAGAAAAAAAAAACACCCTAATGTCTTAAAAACTTAACTGATGAATTTAGAGCAAAAAAAGCTTTGGAAGAATTTCTAAAACAATGAATAAACAGAAAAATCTTAGAGAACCTCAATGGTAAAATGCTTCTGATTTAGGGTTAGTGTTGTGGCATAGTGTGTAAAGCCAGCATTTGCAATGCTAGCACCCTATACAGGTGCTGGTTCAAGTCCTGGCTGCTCTATTCTTGATCCAGCTCCCTGCTAACGTGCCTGGGAAAACAGCAGAAGATGGCCCGAGTGCTTGGGCCCCTGCAGCCATGTGGGAGACCTGGAGGAAGCTCCTGACTTCAGTCTGGCTCAGCCCTAGCTGTTGCGGCCATCTGGGGAGTGAACCAGCTGAAGGAAGATCTCTTTTCTCTCTCCCCCTCCTCTCTGTAACTCTTTCTTCTCAAAGAAAATAAATCGTGAAAAAAAATGCTTCTGATTCAAGCCTAATTTGGTAATATACATGAGTGAAATTGCATGTTTTGTGTATTCCGTTAGGACATTTGCTTGTTAAGGAATCTAATATATTAGGACATAGACCTGCTTTAGAAGCTCAGCATTATGACAAAGCTCTGACTCTTTGATAGAATAGGCCAAATAATTATGGGGCTTTTCAGAACATAACATCCAATTATTTTAGTTACTGAGCATCCATGTATTTTCTTCCTACCAAAATTTTCAATGCATTTTTGCTAGATCTACAGTCACTCCTGTTTCCTAATGCCTACTTGCTCATGCATACAGTGTTAATCATGTTCTGGTAATAAAGACTGCTTGGATTGCCTTTGCTAACCCCAGCTCTGCTCAGAATGAGCTTAGATGAATAAGCGAGCATATCTGTTACAAGATTTAATGTGGTTGTAAGGGAAGCTTCTCAGTCTTCATTTGTCTTCTAATTCCACAAAATCAAAAGAAATTTTTCTTTAAATTCTTATTTGCTGAAATATATCCTTTGCATAATTGTTCTTTTTGCTCTGAACTGAATTATTTATAATCATGGCAATTTATGGCTATTTACTCCTAAATAAAAAAGGCTATTATTTTATTTAAAAAAAAGAGACATGTAGTACTGTCTCTTTAATTGACTAATGAATACATAGAAAAATTAAACAAATATGAAACATTCATAAACATTCATCAGAAGGTTTTCTGGGAACATATTATCTCAAATACTATGTAAAAGATGTTATAGTTTAAATGCACTAGAATCTGTCATCTTTCTGAAATAGAAGTATTATTATTTTTTTTTTTAAAAATATTTTATTTATTTATTTGACAGGTAGAGTTACAGACAGTGTCAGAGAGAGACATAGAGAAAGGTCTTCCTTCTGTTGGTTCACTCCCCAAATGGCCGCTACAGCCGGAGCCACGCTGATCCGAAGCCAGGAGTCAGGTGCTTCTTCCTGGTCTCCCACGCAGGTGCAGGGGCCCAAGCACTTGGACCATCCTCCACTGCCTTCCCAGGCCACAGCAGAGAGCTGGACTGGAAGAGGAGCAACCAAGACTAGAACCGGTGCTCTTATGGGATGCCGGTGCCACAGGAGGAGGATTAACCTAGGGTGCCACAGCGCCGGCCCTGAAATAGAAGTATTATTAAAAAAACAAACAAACAAAAAACTTAAGCCATACTAACAGTAGTTCTATAAAACCACAACAAAAGACCCTAAATAACCAAACCAGCCTTCAGCAAAAAGAAAAAATTAGAAAGCATTCTATTAACTGACTTTCAAATATACTTTAAAATCCCACTACTTGGTATATAGCCAAAGGAAATAAAATTAGTCTGGCAAACAGACACCTGTACTCCCACGTTTACTGTAGCACTATCCTGAATAGCCAGAAAGTGTCCATCCACTGAAGAATAGACTTAAAAAAATGTGGTACACATATACAATGGGATAGTACTCAGCCATAAAAGGATGAAATCCTGCCATTTGTAATAACATGGACAGAACAGGAGGTCATTGTGTTAAGTGAAGTAAGCCAAGCACAGAAAGATAACTATCACATGATGTCAATCTTACAGTCTTAAAAAAAAAAAAAAAAGTGATCTCAGAAGTTAAAGGAATTATGGTGTTTACCAGGTGCTTGGGAGGGTAGAAGAAGGGTAGGGTAGATGGGGAAAGGTTGATTAAAAGGTACTAAGTTACAGGTAGATAAGAGCAAGAAATTCTAGATGCTTCTTATATGTTAATTCTTCTATGGATGCTCCTTATATGTTCAACAAACCAAAAGGATTGACTTTGTAAGATTTTTAACACTATTTTGTGTTGCTCAGGCCCAGATCTTATTGGAGTTACATCACAGATGTATTTAAATCAACTATCCCAAGACTTTACTAAGAGTTATGTACACTAACTTGTACTATAATATGATCACTTTTAGTTTTAAGGATAGTCATTCACTAAGGATTAGGGTGATGTCCTGATGAACAAAGAAACAAACCTCTTTGCAGCAGGAAAAAAGGCTAAGAAGAACTAGAGAAGAATAAAAATTTCTGTAGAGAGTTTATTTCATAGGAAAGCATAGAAAGCCTAAATAATCCTTAAATTTTCTATTTCAGTCACTCTAAATGAACTCACAGGTGTTCATTTCATATTCCATAAATTAGATATATGATTTATTTATACATATAAAAATAATTTCTCAATAAAAGGTCATACAGTTTGCCACACAATGTAGGTGTACTAGTTATTTGTTCTATATTCTAGAACTGGTATCAGAAGCAAAGGTAAAAAAGAATCTTTAAAACTGATTTTTAAAAATGAGTAAATATCTGACATTGTTAAATCTCAATCTAGGACATTAGGAATCTGCAAAATAACTCCTTATAGAATCAGTTTAATGAAGTAGATTTTAACTGACATTTAATGAATATACTACTATTAACTTGTATCCCAAAGCCTGACAAGGCTAACAGACAGTGTCATTTGATCAAGACATTTACAAGGACACTGACAAGTAAAGAAGATTTCTTTTAAAATTGTGGTGGTACACAGTAAAAAAATTTGGTTATTTTGTTTTTATTACAAATGTTCTCAGCATTAACAGCTCCTTTTGGGGCCAGTGTTGTAGCACAAGGGGTTAAGCTTTTATGTGCAATGCTGGCATCCCATATGGGAGTGCTGGTTCAAGTCCCAGTTACTCTGCTTCTGATCCAACTTTCTGCTAACCCACCCTGGGCCCCTGCCAACCATGTGGAGTTTCTGGTTCCTGTCTGAGAATAGGCTGTTGCTGCCATTGGAGGAGTGAGCCAGCGGATGGAAGATCTGTGTTTTTCTTCTTTCTCTCTGCTGCTCTGCCTTTCAAGTATCTATCTATCTTATAAATAAATTTTTTAAAAAAAATTCCTTTTATTGAATTTCCTTAGAAAATGGAAAATCCTACAATGATAACTAAAAATCACTGTCTTTCCTTTGGTCAGGTGCCTTCTGAAGTGGAAAGAGCATGGGGTTTGGCAGATAGACCTGGATTTGAATTTAAGCTCTGTAAATTACTAGCCAGATCTTAATAAACAATTAAAAAGAGAGAAGGTGCTGGTGGAGCACTCAATCTTTTCCACTACACTTTCAGAGCTAAATTCTAATAGTCTTGAGGTAGCTCTTGAATTGATGAATCTTACAGAAATCACAGTTGGTTGCCAGGTTTGTAGAGGAAAAGGCTAAGAAAACAGAGTAAGTAACAGAGTTTAGCTGGACCTGCCAGTGCCCACATTCCCTTACCAAGCTGCACAGTATTAGTATTAAGAGAAAAAGCTCCCATGAAGCCATGAAACCCATCTTGAAATAACTTGGCTAATCCTCTGCCTGCGGTGCCAGCACACCGGGTTCTAGTCCCAGTTGGGGTGCCGGATCCTATCCTGGTTGCTCCTCTTCCAGTCCAGCTCTCTGTTGTGGCCCGGGAAGGCAGTGGAGGATGGCCCAAGTGCTTGGGCCCTGCACCCGCATGGGAGACCAGGAGGAAGCACCTAGCTCCTGCCTTCAGATCGGCGCAGCACGCCGGCCGTAGTGGCCATTTGGGGAGTGAACCAATAGAAGGAAGACCTTTCTCTCTGTCTCTCTCTCTCATTGTCTAACTCTGCCTGTCAAATAAATAAATAAATAAATAAAGTACCCTGTGTATGGAAGTGGAATTTTCTAGAAGGATGAAAGTCGGAGAAGACAACTATGTCTTCTGACTGTGATTTCTGGTGTTTATATATTTTCTTCTTTCTAAAAAGTATTCATAGCTGTGAGGTTTTTTTCTTCTTTTCCTTCTCTGCCTCTTAGAATAAGATCTTAGCTCATCATGTGAATTTCTGAACCTGTTTAAAAGTCAGAACCTGCAAATGACAACAAAGCTATTTCTGTAAAAGTCTGGCATCTTAAACAAGTGAATTCTGCCCCAGTTGGACTAATGTACAAAAGACAACAACTTCAGGGATATGCTGAGGCTTCTTCCACACAGTCCAGGTTCCAACTCAGCAGTTACTGAGCAACTACATGTCATGGCAGGCAATGTGACAAACACTTCCACAAGCTGAACTGCAGAGACTGAATTTTTTCCATTGGCATTCATATACACTTTTATTTTTTATTTTTATTTTTGACAGGCAGAGTTAGACAGTGAGAGAGAGAAAGACAGACAGAGTGGTCTTCCCTCCATTGGTTCACCCCCCAAACGACCGCTACGGCCAGCGCACTGCGCCGATCCGAAGCCAGGATCCAGGTACTTCCTCCTCATATAAACTTTTTAATAGTGTATTCCTGACCACACAAACACTTAGGTCAAAAACTATCAACACTATTCATTTTTCTAAATTTATTTTTTATTTTTATTTTTGACAGGCAGAGTGGATAGTGAGAGAGACATTGAGAAAGGGCTTCCTTTTTGCCGTTGGTTCACCCTCCAATGGCCGCTGCAGTTGGCGCATCGCGCTGATCCGAAGCCAGGAGCCAGGTGCTTCTCCTGGTCTCCCATGCGGGTGCAGGGCCTGAGGACTTTGGCCATACTCCACTGCCTTCCCGGGCCATAGCAGAGAGCTGGCCTGGAAGAGGGGCAACCGGGATAGAATCCGGAACCCCGACCGGGACTAGAACTCGGTGTGCCGGTGCCGCAAGGCGGAGGATTAGCCTGTTAAGCCACGGCACCGACCTTCATTTTTTTTAAAAATATTTATTTATGGAGGCCAGCGCTGTGGCGCAGTGGGTTAACGCCCTGGTCTGAAGCACCAGCATCCCATATGGCACCGGTTCGAGACCTGGCTGCTTCACTTCCTGTCCAGCTCTGCTATGGCTCAGGAAAGCAGTAGAAGATGGCCCAAGTCCTTGGGCCCCTGCACCCACGTGGGAGACCCAGAAGAAGCTCCTGGCTCCTGGCTTCGGATCAGCGCAGCCCCGGCCTTTGCAGCCATTTTGGGAAGTAAACCATCAGATGAAAGACCTCTCTCTCTCTCTCTCTCTGCCTCTCCTCTCTCTGTGTAACTCTGACTTTCAAATAAATGAATAAATCTTAAAAAAAAAAAAAAGATTTATGAATGAAGCCAGGAGCCAGGAGTCAGGAGCCAGGAGCTTCCTCCAGGTCTCCCACGTGGGTGCAGGGGCCCAAGGACTTGGGCCATCTTTGACTGCTTTCCCAGGCCATAGCAGAGAGCTGGATCGCAAGTGGAACAGCTGGGACGTGAACTAGCATCCATATGGGATGCTGGCACTGCAGGCAGCAGCTTTATCTGCTACGCCACAGAGTCAGCCCCAGCACTATTCATTTCTGATTATGACTTTGTTAGTTTTTAAAATATCATTACCATATTATTAGAAACCATCTTAACAGCCTGATTCTGATGTAGCTAACTCATTCCTTCTGAAATGAATGCTTGTTCCTACAAGCCTTTGGATTCCTTTCCCATACTTTCAGAAGCTATAGGTTAAAGATATCCTTCTTTTAGGAACAGGCCATCAAGGAGAGAGGCACCTTTCTATGAAGGGAGGAAGGAACCTCCACTGTGATACGGCCTTGACTAAACAAGTTCAGAGTCGGTGAACTCAAGGGGCTTCCATAGCCTAGACAGCTCATAGCAAGAGTCTCGGGTGATTGCTGACGTCATAAATAAGAGTGCCAATTGTTAAATCAACAACGGGAGTCACTGGGTACATGCTCCCCACGTAGGATCTCTGTCCTTAATGTGTTTTACTATGAAACTTAAAAAAACACTACTAGTCGAACAATACCCTATACCTTGTGCGGTTGTGTGAGTGCAGCCTGTTGAAATCCTTGCTTAGTATATACTAAGTTGATCTGGAGTATATGAAGGTAATTGAAAATGAAACTCGATGAAGGGCGGGATGGGAGAGGGAGTGGGAGAGAGGAGGGCCACGGGAGGGAGGGAGGTTGGGGGGGAAAGCCACAATAATACAAAAGTTGCACTTTGTAAATTCACATTTATTAAATAAAAAAAATAATAACTATATAACAAACAAAAAAAAGAAAAAAAAGAACTTAATACTTTACCCTTTTAGTATTTTTTATATTCTACTTAAAACTATTGGTTGAACTCTGTAATTAATACACAATTATTCTTAGGTATCTAATTAATGCTATAATTAGTACTCAAATAGTATTTTACACTTTGTGTTTCTGTGTGGGTGCAAATTGTTTAAATCTTTACTTAATATATGCTAAATTGATCTTCTGTATATAAAGATAATTGAAAATTAAAAAAAAAAAGATATCCGTCTTTTTTTTTTTTTTTTTTTTTTACAGGCAGAGTGGACAGTGAGAGAGAGAGAGAGACAGAGAGAAAGGTCTTCCTTTGCCGTTGGTTCACCCTCCAATGGCCGCCGCGGTAGCGTGCTGCGGCCGGCGCACCGCGCTGTTCCGATGGCAGGAGCCAGGTGCTTCTCCTGGTCTCCCATGGGGTGCAGAGCCCAAACACTTGGGCCATCCTCCACTGCACTCCCTGGCCACAGCAGAGAGCTGGCCTGGAAGAGGGGCAACCGGGACAGGATCGGTGCCCCGACCGGGACTAGAACCCGGTGTGCCGGCGCCGCAAGGCGGAGGATTAGCCTGTTGAGCCACGGCGCCGGCAAGATATCCGTCTTTTAACTCCAGTTACTATATGAACTAAGGCAAATCATTTAATCTTGATGAGACTCTTCACTGCAGAGTGGGGATAAATATCTACAACACAAGATTGCTGTAAGAATCACAGAACATATGTAAGTCAGCATATTGGAGGTGGTAAATAATGTCAGCTGAATCAGACTCTCATATCTGTTGTGAACAATTTCACATTGATAGCAAATTTAATTATGTTATTCCTCAAATTGAGAACCTTTCATGAGTGCTCACTGGTAGGAAAAAGCTGAAACTCGGTAACTTGTCAACCCCAGCACAAGAAACTAGCTGCAATCTACTTTCTCTAGCCTCACCATGCACCTTCCATCCCATCGTATTAAGTCTTCATTCTATTCTCGGAGGATACTTCTCAAATCAGTCATGGTCTTCCAACTACTGACACTTTAACACTTACCAAGTCTTATGTAGACTGTCACCATCCTCCTTCCCATCTCTCTACTTGACAAACTTCCAAACTTCACAGCCAAATTCAGCCAGTATCTCTGCAGTAAGTTTTTTCCAATTCTCTGGACATACTTAACTGCTCCTTTCTCTTTGCTTCAAACATACTTTTACTTATTCATATCACTGCCCTTTTACTCTCCTTTCTCCATCTCCCAAAATCATAGCATATTAAATCAACAACTCCCAAATTACTAGCAGGGATTCTTTCAGTTGGCTAGAACCATGTCTTTTCCAAGGTTGTTTCCCCAGAATGGTTCAGGTACACAATAAATTCACAATAATTAACGAGAACTAGTACATAGCCTGAGAAAATTAAGGTGGTTTTGAGAGAAATGATAAAAGTAAATGAATAAAGAGAGTGATGATGCAAAGCAAACAATTTTGGCTGCTACTCCTTCAATGCTCACCAATGGGACTGGTTTCTCAATATGTTGCATCCAGAGTCCTGGTCCTGCTACTTATCCAAAAGCCTAGGTTCCAGTTCCAGTGATATACTCAGCATTTCCTGAAAATAGATCTCTTCCAGGGGTGAAATATGTCCTATATCAATCCTTTGTGAACAGTGACTAACAGGGAACACTTCTTTCTTCGACTTTTGTCTTTACTTACAGGGCTCAAGGAAATAAAAAAACAGATACAACCTGACTTTATCAAATTTAAGATGGTACGAGTGGTAAGAGATACCATTATTTCATGAAGCACTAAGAGTAAAAAAAATGCTGCTAATTATACTATGACACTGATTGTGAGATTCACCTCAATTTCAGAGAAGCAAGAGGAAAAAAGCAGACACACCACACAAACACAGGTAAGTTATCCTATTGATGCATTATATTGGGTATGCTGTAACATATGTGTCTTAGAACTAACTAAATACAATTTGAAGTGTACCTATAATACCATGTTTGACAAGACGCCTTATGACTTCTACTTGCTTTCCTTATGTTATTAGCAATAAAAGGAAGAAATGGGCTAAAATACTTGAAAACTTCCAAGTGTTTTCCAGGAAGGAGAGGTATCTTGGTGTGGAGTCCAGAAGGTGACCATGGAATGGTGAAACAGCAGATCAGTAATCAATGGAAATATGATCAAACAGCTACAGGACCATTTATTCTTTAATTTATAAATATATATAATATTACAAATATTATAATTATAAATATTATAAATTGAGAAATTACTATGCATCATAAACTATACTTGGGACTAAGGATATTATTGTGAATAAACTAATAAACTAATAAACTTGTCCTTAAAAAACATAGTGGGGCCGGTACTATGTTGTGGTGGGTGAAGCCTGCAGTGCCCGCATCACTTATGGCCACTGGTTCAAGTCCTGGTTGCTCCACTTGCAATCCATTTCTTTGCTACGTCCTGGGAAAGCAGTAGTTATGGCCCAAGTGTTAGGGCCCCTGAACCCATGTGGGAGACACAGAGGAGGCTCCTGGCTCCTGGCTTCAGGAACTCTGCCTTTCAAATAAATAATCTTTTTTTTTTTTTTTAAAGAAACATATTGTTTTATGGGTCAGGTGGAGGTAACAGTCACAGGCATTACAAAGTAAGATAGATAACATGAAGAAAAGGAAAAGGTACTAGGAGCATATATAGGAAAAATAAAACCAGGGCTACACTAGAGGATAACAGGGAATACATCTCTTAAGCAGATCTTTGTATTGAAATATGGAAGTAATGGAGGAATGGAAGAGAGAGTGATGGAATAGCATATGAGATAAGAAAGAAACTAGCCAATTCCAGGACCTGAGAGAATGTGCCTCTGAAGGCATCAAGATAAAGAGCCACAGAAACAGAGGGCAGAAGCCACACCTTACTGATTTTGTAGGCAACCAAGTATTAGTTAGATATGTTGGGAGGGAAATATGCATGGTGTACAAGGGCACACAAACCCACTGAGGGTCCTGATAAAAACTGATGATAATTTAAGCCGTGGTGACCAGATTTCCTCTGATCAATAAGACTGATGGGTTAAGGAAATACTCAAAGTAAAAAAGTCACCATATATGCTAATGAATTGGCTGTTATGGAAGACAAAGTAGGAAAGTTGGAAGCTACTAGGCTTTCTGACTTTGTAAATGGAAGGTGTCATTCACCAATGGAAGAGGTATTGTTTGGGAAGAGAAGAGAAGAGAAGGTTTTGAGGTGAACAATATGGATTCTGCCTCAGAAATGCTGAGTTTCAGATGTCTTTAAGAGATTCAAGTAGAAACATTGATCAGGAAATTGGATATGTGGGTATAAGTGTCCAGGCAAAAAAAAAAATTAAGATTAAAAGTTGAGAACTCTGGATTGATAACAGGACTAGCTGATAGGGTGGAAAGACCTTGGAATTCTTCTATTTCCTTAATTCAGTACTTACTATATTTCTTCTCAATGTATAGGTTGCATCTAGCTCTTATAGCTGGGAGAATCTTCTTTCTTCACTTGAATTGGAAATCTGTATTCATGCTACCTCCAGTTTCCAACTCTGAGTATGGTTTTCAAGGAAACACAATATTGGTTTTACTAAACCAGTTTTATATTCTCATATTCATCAGGAGAAAAATATCAGAATGGGGGGTGCTACAGTACCTAATCATAATTAATGAAAGAAAATTCCTTCTGAGTTCCAAAAACTCCTTTAGAGTTTTGGAAGTTTTGGAATATAAGTGGAATATAATCCAGATATAAATTAAGATAACCTACCTTGTTAATTTTTAAACATTATATTGTTAAAACAAACTTTCATTAAGTTAAAGTACTCATATGCACTTAAAACATTAACAGTTGCTGAGTTCAGCAATCTGATGACGGTTATTAGCTTATATTTCCCATTTCATAAATATAACATAAATACACCTACTATTCAGAAATTTTATGCAGATTAAGAAGTTATTAGAATGCCTTAAACAGCTGTAAAATGTAGTAAATATATTATCAAAAAATTTTTAAAATTCCATCTATTTTGTATTTATATATTTGATATGCAATAAATCTCCATATTGAGGAAATAGTCAAAAATAAATGTGAGCACTGGAAAACTACTTATTCTTCTCCTGCACATTTCTCTATTTTGGCTGTTTTCTTCTGTGGGATGTGATCAGGACAAAGAGGATTAATAATTATGTGCTTCCCTCTAGTGGTACATAGGGAGAAAATCCATTAGAAGGTTTTGCTTTTTAATAAACTCTTCAATGAAATGTTAAGAAAACCAACATAAAAAATACACATCATGGGTATAATTTCTTAATATGCACTCACTGATGGAAGATTGATGAAGAGTCATTCTGGTAAGTACCACTGTTACCAATGTATTACTCTAACAGCAAATGCTTGTCTTAAAAGCACATGCAGATTCTTATCACTTGTTACATCCTTGGTTGATTACAGCACAATATCAAGTATGGTCCAAGGAGTATAGTGCTGTACTGAACACACACACAAACAAAAGCACCCCTTTTTTTAAAAAAAACAAAACAAAACAAAAAACTAAGTGGTATTAACCATCTCAATTCTTAAAAGAAAAAAAACTTCATTTTTCCTTGTTATAATTTCATTAAATTTAGCATTTATAAATGTTCTTCTCTGGCTAGTTATTCACCTTTAAAAGCCAAAAATATATATCATTGTAATATCTTATGTTTATAATGTAATACTTAGAATATGAAAAGAATATTTGGAACATGTCTTGTATGAACAAAGCCAGAAACAGTTACAACTATTACAACTGTTTTGTAAGATTTTAGTGAAACTCTTTTCCTTATTAAGAAATAACAATTCAGATAAGTAAACTGCTTGCTACTCAAGTGTTTCTAGTGGTAGGGGAGAAGGTAAGAATAGGACTATTTACAATGGGAAGTATAATAATAAATAAGAACAAATTTAATCTCTCCAAAAAGGACCACCACAGGAAATTTTTACAAATATCTCTCTCCCTCTGTCTTTCTCTCCTTCTCTCTCTCTCTCACACACACACACAATTACATTAGTAAAACAGAAATAACAAATGAAATTCAAGAGAAATGAAAATTCAAATATAGTAACCTATTAAATAACTTGCTGTGAATTTGCCTTAAATTTGGGTCTGACTTCTCAGCAACCAGAACAAAAAAGAATGCATGACATTACATATTTCTCACATGGAAGAGCAAAGAAAGACTTCCTAATTAAAAACAAAACAAAACAAAACAAAAAACACCAATAAAAGGCACTCTGTTGTCTTAATTCTAAATCTAATTTCTCAATGGATTCTAAATATAAATTCTCACATGAGCAACTAGTTAGTGGTAGAACTAGCACACTCAATAAGAAGCACTGCAAATTCACATTTTGTTTTCAGTTTTTACTAGTCTGTCTTATTTTGCATTTAGGAGAGGCTAAAAGAATGTTTTTCAAGTTCAAATGACCTGCTTAGGCCAATCCCAGAGCAGTGATGTCTTCAAATATAATGTCTCTGAATTGGGATAAAAGTATATAACTTAAAAGTATATAATCTTTAGTTGGAGGCTGACATAGGTGTTACTTTCATATGTGAGAAACCTATTCATTTGTAGGTTTAATGCTGCTTTCAGGGTAAGAGTCTATCTTCTTCCCTCTTTGTATCTTTGAGATATATGGTCATGGTGGACATTCAGTTTATATCCAAAGTTATTGAAAAGTCAGAAAATAAACCTTACCACCAGTAGGTATTTTGATATGGGGGAGGATATTTTTATCTTTACCTTAGAACAGTCTCCTCCAGGAATGATTTCCTGTATGTAAACCAATGGACCTTCGTTCCGATTAATTCCTCCTAGGATCTTCAGACCAAGACCTGTTTCCTTCAGAATCGTGATCATCTGAAAGGCAGGGTCCCTGAAATAAAGTAAACAGGCACTCACAGGTCAAGTTAGAGACTGGTACGTTCGTTTTTCTTTAAACTACCTATTAAGTCAAATTCTCAGATCTAGAAAACCCAAAAAAAGAATGCCTGCAAGCAATTAGATTTTTAAAAATATGGTGACATAAAGCAACCAGGTGGAATTTTTTACTTGTATTTTACGTTTTCTCTACAAACAACTAAAACATAAAGGTATTTACAGTAGAGATGCTTATTTCTTTGGACTCTAACAAAGAAAATGTTTTAAATTATGATAACCAAAGAGATGTGCTTTTAGTTGATTATTAGACTACACTGAAGTATTTCAAAACTGAACATTTTGATGAATTAGGTAAATAATTTTGGAAGATATGTTTGTGGCCACTTAAAGAAAAATAAATATGACCCTTATTTGAATCTCAAAAATAAAGTTTATCTTTTTAATTTAGAAAGAATATTTTCCTGGTCGAAAATACTTGTTTCAGCTATAATTTCTGCCAGCCATAAGAGTAATGCCATTATAAAAGAAGGAATTGTCCAAAAAAAATCTGTCAAAGGAACACTTTCAAGTTTTGCTTCTGAACCCTCTGGTCAGTAGTCTTATTGGTCAAGCAGGTGCAGGGCCTAAGCACTTGGGTCATCCTCTACTGCTTTCCCAGGCCATAGCAGAGAGCTGGATCGGAAGAGGAGCAGCCGGGTCATGAACTGGCACCCATATGGGATACCAGCACTGCAGGCGGCAGCTTTACGCACTATGCCACAGTGCTAGCCCCAGCTCCTGACTTTTTCTAACCCCAACAGAATATCCATTATTAATACAGTACCATATGTCTAATCTTTTTCCTCTAAAACATAAATTTCAATGTCAGCACATAATTCATACACATGGCTAGAACCTTATTGTAAAACTTTTAAAGATTTTACATTAATTGCATTTTTGCTATTAAAAATAGTAATGCTGTTTAATTTTAATCATAATCACAGAATTTAAAATTAAAACTATACAGTAATACTACTGCTTATCTAGTAGATCAATAAAAGTTTAAAACGTTGACAACATATTTTGATGGCAAAGCTATAGGAAAAGAGGCATTTTGTACATGGTTTGTGGATTTACAAAATGGTACAACTTCTAAAGAGAAAATTTGGTAATCTCTAACAAAAAATTATTACCTAATTCAGCAATCTCATTTCTAGGAGTAATATGCCCAAAAATATTCTGGCAAAAGAAAAAATGACTTACATATTAGGTTATTTATTTTGGAATAATTTATATCTATCAAAAAATGCAAGCAATCTAAGATTCTCTCAATAAGGTACTGGCTGAATAAACTATGGTTCATCCACAAAATGGAATACTATGTAGTTGTAACAAGGAAAAATGAAAATCTTTTCTAGCTTGCCACTAACACTTACCCTAGGAGTCAGCACATAATGGTTCTATACTTGGATCTCTGCCACCTATGTGGGAAACCTATAAAAAGTCCCTGGCTCCTGGCTTCAACCTGTCCTAGCCTCAGCCATTGCAGGGATTTGCAGAATAAACAGTGGATGGGAAATCACTCTCTGTTAAGTAAGTAAATAAATAAATATTACAAGGTTATCTATGGGCCGGCATTGTGGCACAGTGGGTTAACTGCTGTTTGTGACACTGGCAACCCCATACTAGGATGTTTGTACAAGTCCTGGCTACTCCATTTCTGATCCAGCTCTCTGCTAATGCACCTGGGAAGGCAGTGGATGATGGCCCAAATACTTGGTCCCCTGCCATTCATGTGGGAGACCTGGATGCAGTTCCTGTCCTCTGGCTTTGGCCTGACCCAGCCTTGTAACAGACATTTAAGGTGTGAACCAGTGGATGGAAGATATCTGCCCCAATCCCCACTACTGTTGTCCTACCTTTCAAATAAATAAATAAATAAATAAATCCTTTAAAAAAAAAAAAAAGGTTATCTTTAGGAGGAATGAGGGCACAGAGTAAAGGACAAGAATAGGAATTTTGAATGTTCCTTGTTAAATGTATGTTATGAATTTGTGAAACGGCACCAGTGCCTCCTGTCCCTGTCTGCATGATCTCTGGTAATGTGACTTTACCACTCCCTTCCACTGAAAGCCACTCCTTGAATTTGAACTTTGCTATTTGAATTGCTCTGGCCAATGTGACGCCAGGAAATGTGAGGAAATTAGACACTGCTTAGAGAGGAATGATTCTGCCACCATGAGAAGAAGCCTAAGGTAGCTTCTGGATAAATGACACCAGGTCAAAAGAGATCTCAGCTATCCAGCTTTATAAGCTGAGGCCTCAGAACATACGAATGAAACCTTTTACATGAAAAATATTAAATGCTGACTGTTACATTTTGAGTGGTTTGTTAGCAGAAGCTAATCTTACATTAGGTAATTTTTATACAGAAATTATAAATAAAATATTTAAGAGTATTTCAAATAATTTTAAAGAGAATGCAGATTTTGGCCCATACATTGAATTTGGCTGAAATATGGGTAATTCAGTGTAATACTTTGTTCATTATTCATTATTGCTATCCTAGGTCACACTGGACAGCTAGCTATAAAAACAAAACCTCTCTACTAAAAGTTCATTAAGAATCTACACATTTTAAACTATGATATTTTAAAACATATTAAAAAATTTAAAGATTACTTTTCAAGTGGACCAGATGACACCACAGTAGATGTATTTTTATTCATGCTTTCACCACAGTAGCCTTGGATTTAACAGCTGTGTAAATGAAGAACTTGATGAAGAGTCTAGAAAGTCTTCTTTTCCTAAGATTGAAGAAGTAGAAAATAAACTGTCAGCTCCTAGAACAGTCAAATTTGATTCCAACTTTGCATTAAAACATACATACTTGGCACATAAAAAATATATGCATGTATATAGACGTTAGATGTAATTCTGAGCTATGGCATTTTAGTCACTGATGATAACATCTGAGAAGTGTAAACACTTCTAGATAGATAGCAGGTCTATATCATTATGAATATATCTATAAAAACTGTATTCTCTGGCAAAGATGATGAATAGAAGGGGGCTCAAAAATTCATGGAAAATGCACATTGTTTTTTTTTTTAAGATTTGTTTTTTTCTTAAAGATTTATTTTATTTATTTAAAAGACAGTTTCAGAGAGAGGTAGAGTCAGAGAGAGAGAGAGGTCTTCCATCTGGTGGCTCACCCCCCAAATGGCTGCAATGGCCAGAGCTGAGCTGATCTGAAGCCAGGAGACAGGAGCTTCTTCTGCGTCTCCCATGTGGGTTCAGGGGTCCAAGCACTTGGGCCATCCTCTACTGCTTTCCCAGGCCATAGCAGATAGCTGGGTAGGAAGTGGAACAGATGGGAGTTGTGCTGTTGCCCATATGGGATGCCGGCACTGCAGGCCAGGGCTTTAACCTGCTGCACCACAGCACTGGCGCCCGCATTGTTGTTTAATTCAATTTTTTTTACACAAACTCTTTTTAAGCCCTTCATACAGCCATGCATTAGGTAACTTAACAGTTTCCATCACTACGAAGTTTAAAAATCACATAATAATTAGGGCTGGCATTGTAGCACAGCTGATTAAGCCACCACTTGCATCACCGGCATCCCATATCAGAGGGCCAGTTAAAGTTTTGCTGCTATGCTTCTTAGATCAAATGCTCAGGCCCCTGACACCCACATGGGAGACCCAGATGGAGCTCTGGGCTCCTAGCTTTGGCCTGGATAGACCGAGCCATTGCAGCTAATTGAAGAGTGGACCAAAGGATGGATGATCTTGCTATCTGTGTCTCTCCCTCCCTCTCTGTCACTTGCCTTTCAAATACATACATAAATCTTAAAAATACATTTTTGTACTTTTTTCATATATGTACTCTTAAAGATTTTATTTATTTATTCGAGAGAGAGAGAGTTACAGAGAGAGGGAGAGACAGAGAGAAAGGTCTTCCATCCACTGGTTCACTCCCCAAATGGCTGCAATGGCTGGAGCTGGGCCAATCAGAAGCCAGCAGCCAGGAGCTTCAACCAGATCTCCCACACAGGTGCAGGGGCCCAAACACTTGGGCCATCTTTCACTGCCTTCCCAGGCCATAAGCAGAGAGATGGATGGGAAGAGGAGCAGCTGGGATGTGAACCAGAGCCCATAAGGGATGCTGGCGCCGCAGATGGCAGCTTAGCCTACTAAGCTGAAGCGCCGGCCCTGTATGTACTTATAAAATCACATAATAAAAGACTGAGGAAAATGTCTCTTATGAACACAAGGCTATGAAGTTTATAGACAGAAAAATAATTATGATATACTGGAACAAAACAGAAAATATTATTATCTCACCAACTCTCTTGAAGGACTTCCTCCAGATCCTGTATTACTCTGATTCATATTACTCCATGAGCTTCTTAAATACTCTTCTGAAAAGAAAAAGAAAAAAAAAGATTGTAATGCTTATATAGCTCCACTGTGAAAATAAGAGAATAGTGCAGTTTCATTTAATTACAAGAAACTGATTTGAATAGAGCTTTACTACCTCTGCATAAGAAATATGAAAGAAGCAAAAGAACTTCAATTTGAAAAGGACATTAGGATCACTTAGCACAAATCTCTTAGTGAGGGAATGAGAAGCTCAGATTCAGAGAGACTGTTCTTCCCACACAGATGAGGATTAGTCAGTGGTGACTTCCCAAGTCAGAACCCAAGCTTGACAGTCTAGAGCACCGATCCTGAAATCTGATCGACCCTGGTCCCATTGGAGCTTCTGGGCTTCTTTAGGCCTTGGTTTCCTCAAAGCTCCATTAGGTATCCAGTTGGTAGTGGTGGTTTTACAATTAGATACACATGTCAAAACTTTGCAAACTGCCTTACTTAAAATACCTACAGTTTGTTGTACAACAGTAAGGGCTTAATAAAATAAAATAAAAAATAATTTTCCAGTTAAAATGGTACTTTGACCTTCATATGTATCTTCTTTCCCTCCTAAGAGCCCATTAATATGAGAGTAAATATTTACAAATAGTTCAAACTCATAATGTTAAGAAGGAAATGAGAAAAGAGTCATCAGACAAACTTCTGGAAGACAAAATGCCCATCCTTTGCCTCTCCTTGCCTCCTGCTTCGTATTGCTTTCTTTACACAATCTTGCAAGATCCTCGTCTAAAAGCTTTCTCTTCCTCTCTCTCTCTCTCTATCACACACACACACACACACACACACAACTTCACATAATTAATGAATGACAGAGAAGGAAAACATTCTGTTCTCCACTAAAAATATGCACATCCAAGGAAAACACATTGTTTTCTGGGGCTTGGCAAGTCAGCAAAAAACAGAAAGTAGAGCACTAGAGAGGGAAAAAAAACCCCATGTTTTATAACATAAATCCATTCCAGAAAGCTTAAATTAGAACTTTACTTTGATATACAAATCTCTCTGATTAAACCAGTTTTCATTGTTTGTAATTAGAAGTCTCATGAGATAATAAATCTGTCCATAATGCATGGTTTTGAGTAAGTTTAAGTCATTTATATTCTCAGTGACTTGGTATTCAATATATTCTAAATCTAGCAAATTTTTACTAGATCAAAAACAGAGAAAACAAAAGAGAAAGGGATTAAAATATTTTCTTCCAGAAATTATAGTAAATTTTAATTTAAATTACCATAATACATGCCATAAAAATTACTAGAAATTACCAAAACCCCCTCAATCTGATAGTAATTTATCATTTTACTAATAATACTGCCTATAATTCCAAATTCTCATCAACGTGATATGCTAGATAACATTTGTATTATTGCTAGTCTTGTTGACAAAAGTAGTATCTCATGGCAATCTGAGTCAGATTCTTCTTTTTAATGCTTTAAGAACTATTTCACATCTTCTTTTTTATCTATATAAAACAAATTTTATGTATTTCATATATATATATTTTAGGACCATAGTAATACTTCCCAACACCTTCCTTCCTGCCCACACTCCTACCCTCCCTCCTCCTTCCTTTCTTATTCTTTTTTAACTACAATGACATACTTTCAGCTTATTTTATAATTCTAAGATTAACCCTCCACTAAGTAAAGAATTCAACAAATAGAAGGAAAGAAAAAAAAACCCTGCTGTTCCTCAACAGTAGAAACAGAACTTTAAGCAATAATTGATGCTCAAAATGTCAATTTCATTCATATACATCACATTTTTTTGTATTCTTAGTGACCCCAGTTCAGGGAAAACATATGGTATCTGTCTTTTTTAATTATTATTATTATTTTTTTTATTTTTGACAGGCAGAGTGGACAGTGAGAGAGAGACAGAGAGAAAGGTCTTCCTTTTGCCGTTGGTTCACCCTCCAATGGCCGCTGTGGTAGCGCGCTGCGGCCGGCGCACTGCGCTGATCCGATGGCAGGAGCCAGGTGCTTCTCCTGGTCTCCCATGGGGTGCAGGGCCCAAGCACTTGGGCCATCCTCCACTGCACTCCCTGGCCACAGCAGAGAGCTGGCCTGGAAGAGGGGCAACCGGGACAGGATCGGTGCTCCGACCGGGACTAGAACCCGGTGTGACGGCGCCGCAAGGTGGAGGATTAGCCTAGTGAGCCGCGGCGCTGGCTGGTATCTGTCTTTTTGAGACTAGCTTACTTGTGAACTCTTTCTTCATATTTTTGCTAATTTTTTTCTATTCAGTTAAGTTTTTTTTTTTTTTTTCCTGTTCAGTTTCTAAGAGTTCTTAATTCCTATGGAGGTCATTCCTCTGTCAGCACTAAGAATTGCAAATATATGTTCTCCCTTTGTGTTGTCAGTTGTAGATTTTTGTATGTAAAAACTTGTGCCTACATTTTTCAGTTTTTTATGATTGCTGGGTTTTAGGTCAAATTAGAAACTCTTTGCCCACTCTGAAATTATAAAGAACTATCTCATAATTTCTTCATCTTGGATCCATATGGAAGACATCATAATATATACTATGAAAGAAGAAATTCAATTCCTACATTTTTCACCTAAGAATTTTAATCAGTTGCCTCAACCATTTCATTAAATAAACCATATTTTCCCCACAAATTTGAGATGTGATCTTTATCATATATTAAATCTTGTAAGTATCTGGGTCTACTTTTTTTCTAAAAAAGATTTTATTTATTTATTTGAAAGGCAGAGTTAGAGAGGCAGAGGGAGGGAGGGAAAGAGAGAGAGAGAGAAAGGAGTCTTCCATCTGCTGGTTCACTCCCTGGATGGCTGCAAAGGCCGGAGCGCTGCACCAATCTGAAGCCAAGAGCCAAGAGGGCAAGAGCTTCTTCTGCATCTTTCATGCAGGTACAGGGGCCCCAAGGACTTGGGCCATCTTCTACTGCTTTCTCAAGTCATAGAAGAGAGCTGGATTGGAAGAGGAGCATCTGGGATTTGAACTGCTGGCCATATGGGATGCTGGAACCGCAGTTGGCAGCTTTACCTACTATGCCAGAGCGCTGGCCACTTGGGGCTACTTTTATAATTTACTTATTTTATTTGAAAAGCGGAGAGACAGGAGTGAGGTAGAGGGAGAGAAAGCAATAGAAAGAGAGATATCAATCTTCCATTTGCTGGTTCACTCCCCAAATGCCTGCAACAGCCATGACCAGGCCAGAAGCTAGGAACTCCATCTGTCTCCCACATGGGTTATAGGGACCCAAGTACCTGAGCCATCATCTGCTGTCTCTGAAGATGTGCTATAGCAGGAAACTGGATCCACAGCAGAGCAGACTGAACAAGGTGCTCTAATATGGGATTCAGGCATCCTAAGTGGCAGCTTAACCTACAATGCCCAAGCCTACATCTGTAATTTTTACTATGGCCCTTTGGTTAGCCCATTCATGTACCAATGCCATTTATTTTAGTTGCTGAAGCTTTATATGTTTTTTATCTATTAGGACCAATCTTCTTCATTGCCCTTTTGTAAATCAAGTTTTTTTTGCTGTTTATTATTATTACACATTAACTTCAAAATCTCTATCTTTTTTGGAAAACAAAAAAGTGCTATTTGGGGAATCACATTAAACTTACAGCTTAAGGGAGCATTGGTATCTACCTTTACAATTATTAGTTTTTGAGTCTGCTTTCCAAGATGTCGTATGTCTTTCCATTTGTTCAGTCTTCTTTTATGACCTTCAATAATGCTTTATCTTCATTTTGGTTTCACACATTTCTCAGTTAATTCTTACATATTTTATCCTTTTGGTTGTTGATGCCTTTTTTTTGACAGAGAGTGAGAGAGAGAGAGACAGAGAGAAAGGTCTTCCTTCCGTTGGTTCACCCCCCAAATGGGCGCTACAGCCAGCGCTACGCCGATCTGAAGCCAGGAGCCAGGTGCTTCCTCCTGGTCTCCCACGCGGGTGCAGGCGCCAAGCACTTGGGCCTTCCTCCACTGCACTCCCGGGCCACAGCAGAGAGCTGGACTGGAAGAGGAGCCACTAGAATTAGAACCCGACGCCCATATGGGATGCCGGCACCGCAGGCGGAGGATTAGCCAAGTGAACCACGGTGCCGGCCCCCGTTAATGCCTTTTTAAAATACACTATTTTATAAATGAAAAAAACTTTTTGGAAAGCTTTAAGTAAGAACATTCTAAAAAATGATTTCTTCCCACTCCAAATTCCATCAAATGATTGTCTTCATTAAAAAATGTTATTAATAGGGTGGTCAAAGTTCTGGCGGAGTAGGCTAAGCCTCCACCTGTGGAGCCAGCATCCCGTATGGGCGTTGGCTCCAGTCCTGGCTGCTCCTCTTCCAATCTAGCTCTCTGCTATGGCCTGGGAGAGCAGTAGAAGACAGCCCAAATGCTCGTGTGCCCGCACCCACATGGGAGACCTGCAGGAAGCTCCTGGCTCCTGGCTTCAGACTGGCCCGGCTCCAGCTGTTGCTGCCATTTGGGGAGTAAATTAGCAAATAGGAGACCTTTCTCTCTGTCTCTCCCTCTTTCTCTCTGTAACTCTATAGCTCAAATAAATAAAATCTTTAAAACAAATAAAAATAAATGTTATTAATAAACAAGGTAATGGAAAAACAGGCACAATTCTGTTAGATTTCTGTTGAAAATTGTGTAACTGCAACATGTTGGTTTATAGTCAAGTACATCTTAACCACATATACACACCTTATCAGTAGTAATTAATTGGAAGATTTATTGAGTTATCATTGCAAAGATTAAAATAATACATCTAGAACAGACTAACAAGAGCTGTCTAAGCAAGAGCCTAATTCCCATTCTTCCTTGCCAAAGTATTTTTATTTTTACTTCAAAGTGATTAGCAAGCTGTGAGGTTCAGCAACTCTCATGTCCTTCAGTTGTTTGTTTAGAGTAAAAAGAACATCAGAAGGAAAGGGAAGAAAGACAAAGTATTAAGATGAGTAGAGGGGGCCGGCGCCATGGCTCACTTGGTTAATTCTCCGCCTGCGGCGCCGGCATCCCATATGGGCGCCAGGTTCTAGTCCCGGTTGCTCCTCTTCCAGTCCAGCTCTCTGCTGTGGCCCGGGAAGGCAGTGGAGGATAGTCCAGTGCTTGGGCGCCTGTACCCACATGGGAGACCAGGAGGAGGCACCTGGCTCCTGGCTTCGGATCAGCACAGCACCAATTTGGGGGGTGAACCAATTTGGGGGACCATTTGGAGGGTGAACCAACGGAAAAAGGAAGACCTTTCTCTCTCTCTCTTTCTCTCATTGTCTATAACTCTCCCTGTCAAATAAAAAAAAAAAAATGAGTGGAGGAAAGATTTGTTGATTTAACACTAAGCACAAATAATGTCATAATAATAATGATCATTTTACAAAGCTCATAAGGAAAGTGCTTTGTCAGAAGCAATTGGCCATCTAGAGATCTCAAGCCACTAGATTGTCCTGATCAAGTTATTAGGGATTTCTAGTTCATTCACATGGAGTGTGAAGGTTTATTATTATATTGTTAAGACACAGAACAAAAAGAAAGGAGCCCAAGCAGGTTTTTGCCTAGGAGAGAGCACTGTTAACTTTTCCAGGGGCATGAAAGATAGATTTGTTTTTGCAGGCAAGGGGTCTCACATACTAGATAAAGCAACCAGATTCCGCATGGAGCAAAAAGGACATCAGAGCACTCCTTGATTTTATGTTCACAAAGGAAGATGTAGCTCAGGTCAGAATTACCTAAGACAAGCAGGTAAGCATGACTTGTAAAACACTTTCAAACTGAAAATTCAGCACACTTAATAAATAATTATGGACAATAAGAAAAGGGTTAGGACAAATGCAAGGATGAAAAAAATTTCAATGAACAGTATTTGTAGAGACAGAAAATCAACAATGGTAGAAAATCCAAATCTAGGGTTTATCTGCTTAAGACAGGATATTACTATTACCCATTCAAAATTGCAGGTTCGTTTCCTGGCAGAGTTCTAAGAAATACATCAGAAGGAGTTGTCATACACTGCTCTATTTCCAACAAATAAGGAGACCCAGGGGAATCATTTTCAAAGCCCTGGCTCTCTGCAAAGGAGATAAGTATTTTTCTTTTAAGAGGAAATGAATATGCAACAGGGCAAGTTGTTATCACCTCATGTAGGGGTTGGTAGAAGTTCATGCACCAACATAGATTGCATGTTATGGTAATAAAGTTTAATGTCCTGCTCAGGCAGATTCCTGAGTATTAAAATAAAGTAAAGGATGACCTTTGGATGGTTTTACCCACCTGTGTGACTGGGCAGAGGAAGGCAAATTTAGGCTGGGAGTATACTACCTTAGATCCAAATAATAAATCAGCCAAGAGAAAGACTGGTAAACAAATCATTCCAGGCACAGAAAAGATGCTTAGGCAGGAAAAAAAAAAAAAAAAAAAAAAAAAAAAAAAAAAAAAAAAAGCCTTGGAAGCTTTGTTTTCACAGAAAAAGAAGTATGGCTGGAGTATGGCAAATGGGGAAAGAGTGATAGGAGCTGAAGTCAAAGAAGGTAGGGTCCAGTTTGTCTGTGGTCTTATGAGCTATGGTAAAGGGTTTGGATTTTTTTGCTTGATCTGATTTCATATAACCTAATTACTCTCAAAAAATAGTAATTTTTAATTTTTAACTTTTGCCTTTTTCTTAAAGTTGACTCTCTACTTTTGCATTTTCTTTGCTTTTCTGCCTTTGATCATGCTTATTCCAATTCATAGACTGTGCTTCAGCCTGAATCATGCCAGATGTCAGTCCATTAGAAATATAATAGTATGTGTGTAGGGGAAGGGAAAGAAGGGAGACATTGGCTACCTAAATTGCAGAGCTCAGTAGAAAATGAAAATGCAATATCCTCTGTTACATAATTATTAACAATTTCAAGACAGTGACAGTTGAGCATTAAAGTTAAGTGCCAGGTCCACACAAGTAAGAGCACAACTTTGTGTGGCTGCAAAAGTCTGTAGCCCTGTTTGTGATAAAAATTGCTTAAATAAATGAATGCCTTCTACTGATGCTTTTTGTTTTCATTTCACCTTATCTGCCAATCACATAAGCTTATTAAAGGCAGCATACAGGCAACTAGCAGGCAATAAAAAATGAGGATATACAGACTTTCTGAGGCAACTTCATGGTTATATTGTGCATTAATTGGAAAACACTGATTATCCAGTCTGTTCTAAAGTAAACTATAATACATTTGCTTTTACTATTTATTTAATTATATTATACTTCCTCTTTTAGGTACAAGTATTGTTAATGAAGACCTGCCAAACAAAGTTATTAATACTGCTGGAATAATTTGCAGATATTTTGTATTACTAAATGGATACAGAAGCTTTGTTAGGCAAACAGGAAATAGAGTTCAGTGATTACTATATTAAGATTGGCACTGCAATTTCCTTAATTTATATTATGCTTTCAGAATACTAAACAACTACAAATCAAAATAAAATCAAAATTTAAAATAGTACAACTTTATAATCCTTAAGTCTTTACAAAGCATGAAAACCAATAATCAGATGAGAAAATATTACATGAATATAAATACCTTATATGAAAAAATTTTACTTAATATATAAAATTATACATAATCATGACTTAGTAGACAACATTTACAAAGGTTAATTTTTTTTGTTGAATAATAATATTGAAAATTAAAGTGTCAAGTCTTGAAATGTCAGTTGGATCCTTCAGATCATAAGCATGTAATCAACACCTCTACCTGCAGAACCAGGTTAGACCAGCCCTGCTGGGACAGACTCCTATTGCATGCAAGGAACCCATTCTTGAGCCTTAGTTATCACAATGATTACCCAACATCAGAAGCACATTCATACTCACAAGAATTGTAGCCTAAGGTTATGTTTTCAAGTAAAGTTTTATTTCAGCATCTCCTAGGTTTGCTCTCACTGCACCTATGAGTACTGATAGGCCTCTTAAGAATTTTTTGGGCCTCTGTTTTGGCCTTGGTCCAATTCTATTTTCAACTCTGTCTTAAGTACTTGTTCTAGCTTAGAAATAAAATCATAAATTGTCATCTTACAAACATGCCTCCAACCACTTTAACAATGATATGAAGAGCGGCAGAAGTAAAGAAATATTTCCTCATTTTGAAAGGGAAAATTTCTGTTTTGCTATTGTTGTGGTTCATGGCAAAGTTGCTTTCTACAAGATGCAGTAAAACAGCAGGGATAAAGAATCCAGAAAAAAATCCAGGCTAACTGACCTTCTGTCTTTCCTCCTACCCCTCCTAAAATGTCTGGAGCTGAACTTCTACCTAGACTTTACTCTTCCCTTCTTTCTCTTCAGTTTTGTCTTGCTGGTCCAGTGTCTAGCTTTGGGCTGATAAGGCAGGGAGGGATAAGCTCAGATGACTGGGGCTAAGCCTTCAGGTGAGGTAATGTGCTCATATGCAAGCAGGACAGGGCGAAGGACTATACACATTGAAGATAATGGTAACCAGATTTATTGTTACTGAACAGACATCTATATCTGTTTGTATACACAAACTTTCTAATTGTCCCTGTTGAGAAGGTCTAAAAGCAATTAATTGGGTGGGAGTACTTGTGGGAGGGCGGGTAGAGTGAGAAGAATCACTATGTTCCTAAATTTGTATTTATGAAATGCATGAAGAGTGTATACCTTACATAAAAGGTTTCTGGGAAAAAAATAAAGTAAAAGCAATTAGTGCTTTAGTACCAAGATTTCGTTTTTAAATATTATTCTCCACTAAAGGAACCAAAATCCTTACAGAAATGGCTGGCTCTAGGGCTAAGATAGGAAAATATGATGAGCCTGCAAACCCTTATTGTGGCAGAAATTGAGGAAGTTATCAAAGAATGGTGGGAATATGTCAAGAAAGGTCTTCCAGAAACAAAATCCAGGAAAACATGAAATCAGAATTTAAAAAACTACAGCAATAAATTTTAATTCCAGGGGCCAGCACTGTGGCAAAGTAGGTTAAACTGCGGCCTGCAGAGCCAGCATCCCATAGGGGCACCTGTTCAATCCTGGCTGCTCCACTTTTGATCAGTTCCCTGCTAATGTGCCTGGGAAAGCAGCAGAAAATAGTCCAAGCCCCTGGGCCCCTGAACTCACATGGGAGACCCAGGAGAAGTTCCTAGCTCCTGGCTTTGCTTGACACTGCCCCGGCCATTGTGACCATTCAGGTAGTGAACAGTGGATAGAAGATATTCTCTCTCTCCTGGTTCCCCCCCTCCTTCCCTCCCTCTTCCTCTCTCTCCCTCCTCTCCCTCCCTCCCTCCCTCCCTCCCTCCCTCCCTCCATATTTCTCTCTGGAATTCTACCTTTCAAATAAATAAATACATATTAAAAATTAATTCTTGATTAAAAGAAGAATTTATGAGTCTACACTGATACAAATAAATTACAAAAAATATATAGAGGAGAAAGAAAAGCTCTATGTTGCAACTTAAGACAACTAATAAATCTAGGGGGCTGACATTGGGGCACAGCAGGTTAAGCTGCTGCTTCCAATGACACCATCCTATATCAGAGAGAAAGAATTTAAGTCCCAGCTGTTCTACTTCCAATACAGCTTCCTGCTCATGTGCCTGGGAAAACAGTAGGAGACCAGGATGGAATTCCTGGTTTTTGCTTTGGCCTGGCACATATCAGGATGCTGTAGCTATTTGGGGAGTGAAATAGCAAGTGAATAATCTGTCTCTCCCCTTCTCTCCTTCTCTCTACCTTTCAAATAAATTAATAAATCAATCTTAAAAAAATGAATGTTAAGAGGCAACAAACAGTCTATGGAAATTAAGCAACATCTAGAAGAAGTGATAACATTGGGAAATTGTCAGTTTGTTATCTGTTCCAGTAATAACAGATTCAGAGAAGAATCATCAATGGATGCAAAATCAGGCAGGAGAAAGTTTAATGAAAAACATAATATTTATATAATTTTCAATCTTACAAAATCTATTAACTGCTTAAATAATCTTGGAAGAAACACAGTAGATACAACCTTAATAAAGAGATAAAATTAACATAATGACCATGGAATAAATTGATATCAAGCGACTCCTAAGAAGATTCACTGAGAAGAGTACAGCATCAGTTCTACAGTGTTCCTAGCAAAAGTTCATAAACCCTGACGAAACATCAGACAGACCCATACTGAGGGACATTGACAAAGTAATCAGCCTGTGATCTTCAAAAACATCAAGGTCATGAAAGGAGGGGAAAGATTGAAGAACTATTCTTAAATTAAGAAGACTAAAGAGACATAAAAACTATAAACAAATGAGTAATGTTGGTCCGGATCCTAGACCTAAAATAGAAATAACTGGGACAAATGAAGTAATGTAATAGAGTCCATGGATAACATGGTGTTAGGGACCAAATGTATCTCTCCCCAACAGTTCCTATGTTGAAGCCCTAACCCCCAGTGTAGTTGTATTTGGGTGAAAAGAGTAATAAGGGTCAATGAAGTCATAAAGGTGGGAGCCTGTTCCAATGGGATTAGTGTCCTTACAGGAAGCTATACATGAGAGACTGCTCACTCCTCCTGGCCATGTGAGAACACAGCAAGCTAATTAGGCTGCAGCAGGTGACAGAGAGACCTCCCCAGGAAAATAATCAGCAATGATCCTGTACTTCCCAGGCTCCAGAACTGTAAGAAAACTGTTGAAGCAATCCAGACTTTGGGATGTTTGTCATGGCAGCCCAGCCTGATCACCATACATGTTAACATTGGATTAACGGTAACTTCCTGAGTTTGATGTCTACACTGTAGTTATGAAGTATTCTTGTAATTAGGAAACACACATGTATTAAGTTTATAGCTCTGGAATATCAGGTCTGTAATCTATTCTCAAATACTGAAAAAATGCTAAAGATTGAAGAATGTAGGTGAAAGATAGGTACAACATTTTCACACTATTTCTGCAACTTTTATGTAATTTTTTTTTTTGACAGGCAGAGTTAGACAGTGAGAGAGAGAGAGACAGAGAGAAAGGTCTTCCTTTTCCGTTGGTTCACCCCCCAAATGGCTGCTACGGCTGGTGCACTGCGCTGATCCAAAGCCAGGAGCCAGGTGCTTCCTCCTGGTCTCCCATGTGGATGCAGGGCCCAAGCACTTGGGCCATCTTCCACTGCCTTCCTGGGCCACAGCAGAGAGCTGGACTGGAAGAGGAGAAACCAGGACAGAATCTGGTGCCCCAACCGGGACTAGAATCCGAGGTGCCGGCGCCGCAGGCGGAGGATTAGCCAAGTGAGCCACTGCGCCAGCCATGTAAATTTTAAAGTAAAAACTTATTTGAAGATCAAACTAAATTCTGTTCTATACAATATATTTTCATCATAAATGAAATGCAACAACATTTTAATGATTATCCAAAAGCATTGCATAAGCATTGTTATTTTACATGATCAAATTATGATTATATATAATGCATATTTTATTTTATTAAAATAGAAAGCTACATTAAGATCACCTTATTGCTATCAAGATTATTGTACTTTTGAAATGAATAGCCTTATTTTTTAATCACCATAAAAAATAAATAAAGGGGCTGATGCTGTCAATAGTGGGTAAAGCTGCCACCTGCCGTTTTGGCATCCCATAAGGTGTCTCCGTTTCGAGTCTCGGCTGTTCCACTTTTGATCCAGCTCTCCGCTACGGCCTGGGAAAGCAGCAGAAGATGGCCCAAGTCCTTTGCATCAAGAACACCTTTATTAATGGAAGACTGCCTCAAACGTAATCAGCTTATTTGGATTTTTAATCAGGAAATCTAAAGTTGCCAATTAAAGCTTCCATTAGCACGAGATCAGGTTAACAACTTTATAATGAAAGCAAAACAAAACAAACTTTCCAAAATTTTGTTTAGAAAAGAGTCAGAAGATACTCGGGTTTTCTTGACTGCAATTTCCTGGCCCCCTCACCTCAAGTTAATCAATTACTCACTCAAGGTGACTGTCATCACTCACCTGGACTAAGGCAATTGCTTCCTAATTGTTCTATTTCTATTTTTGCCCTATTGCTCTTAATTTCATTTTCCATAAAATAACCAATATCTTTTTTTCAAAAAAAAAAATCTGAATCAGATCACATCACCTGTACGACTGGAATACTCCAAAAGCTTACCACTACATGTAGAATTAAACTCAAGCCCTTGGACATGGCTTAAAAGGCGCTGTGCTATGAGGCCTCTGCAGACCCACTGCGACGCCATTTCCCACCACTTTCTACCTTGCTTCAGCATTTAAGAACACACTGGTCTCCTTTCTGTTCTTCAGTCACATCCAGCTCTTTTCTGCTTCTGGCTTTTGCGCGTCCTGGAACAGTCACTGTGCAAGTAGCTCCTTATCCACCAGGACGAGGCTCAAGTGTCACCTCTTCAGAAAGACCTTGCTTTCCCCTCCCCGCTCTCAATGACACTATGCCATTCCTTCGTCATCACAGCACTGATTGCTATCTAAAATCCCCTGAGTTCTGCATCTCTTATTTGAGTATCTCCTGAATCCCGCAGTGGAAGGACACTCCATCCCAGAAGGGATCCTGTGTGACTTGTTCTGTGCTGTAACCCCAGGCTGAACAGTGTCTGTCCCAAGATAACAGTGCATGAGTAAACAGATGTTGAATGAAAGTTGCTCACCCACAAAGCTGGTTTAATGAGACCTTCCTCCGCCATCAGAAACAAACCCTCTCACTAAATTCTTACTATGATGTGGCACTGTGAAAATCACTTTCTATGCACGGGCAGTCACTTACAAATCCGATTCCCATTTTACAGATAAGGCCATTAGGTCTAAAATAGCAAATAACTGGCCTAAGGGCACACAGCAGGTGACCAGGCCCCAGGGAAGAATCCAGAACTCCTTAGAACATCAGAAGCTGAGCTCTTAAACGCTACTGTGTTGATAGAAACGTCTATAAAGAAACTTTTACAGTGAGCTTTGTGCCATCTGCCCGGCTCGGGTCCTGCGGGGACCTGCGGGACGAGAAGAAAGCTCTTCCACCCTCCAGGAGTCTCTTTGCCAGGACAAGAACAGCATCATCTCCTCCGGTCTTACAGGACCCTGACATCCTACGTCCTGAACCAGCCCCACGGCGGGCCGGCGACTCTGCCGCTCCAGCGGTGCGGGGTTTTACTGGGCACGAGAGCAGCGGAAGGCGACGGCCCGGGGCCAAGAAAACGCAGGTGTCGCGGGGATACCAGGACCGTGCGTAGGTTTCCTGACAGAAGCGAAGCACAGGGGCCAGCCGCAGCCAGGGAACGCCAATCAAAGGAACGCGGGAGAGCTCGCGCTGGGGGCCGCTAGGTCAAGACAAAGGCTTGTGGAGTTTAGGAAGGTTACGGGTACAGTTCCTAGTGATGGCGGGCTTGCATACTGTATCGCGAACCCCGTTTCCCTAAGAGTAAGTTAACGGGACGCTGCGGGGAAGCAATGTATGAGGCACAGTATCAAAGACAAACGCGAACTTACCCGTCATCTGGCAACCCGGCCTCCGTAGCGCGGCTACTAGCGCTGCCACCTGAGGAGTCTGGTAGCCAAGGCAGCAGCGGTCTCAGCCCAGTTATCGCGAGACATCGCCAAGCCTCGCGAGATCTGACAGCCGGGCTTGCTTTCTGAGGGGTATGGGAGGGCTCTGGCGTCCGGGATGGAGGTGGATCGCTTTCTGGGGCGAGCGCTGCAGCCGCCTTGGGCCTTCGTTCGGGGCTGCGGAGAGGGTAGAGCCATTTCTTAGGCTAGGGTGCAGCGGGACAAGAAGTGCTGTGACGGGGTTGAGGCGGCTCGGGACATGGAAGCGGCCGAGCCGGGCCCGGGACCCGGCCGAACAGCCCGGGCGCCGCTTGAAGAGCACGAACCCTTTCACGCGCGCGCAAGAGGAGGACTGGCGGCGGCGGAACAAGACGGTGCTCACGTACGTGGCCGCGGCCGCCGTAGGCATGCTGGGGGCGTCCTACGCCGCCGTGCCCCTGTATCGGCTCTATTGCCAGGTAGGGGCCGGCGCTGCCCACCGGGCGGCGCGATCCGCTGGGGATCCCTCCACTGCGGTCGCTGCACCGGGTCCTGGTTGGAAGGGATGCCCAAGGTGACGTATCAAAGAGGAGACACTCGAAAGACTCAAGGGCACGAGGGAGTAGTGGCAGACCTGCCCCCGAGCCCGGTTCTCCGTAGTGCTACTACCCTTCCCGCGCTGCGGTGAGATCCCCCGTCCCACCGCCAGCCACGAGAAAGCCCCACGGCCTCTGCTCGGGTACCCAGCAGTCGGCTGTACCCGCTTGCTCACACGCTTCTAAAGACGTGAATGTTCTACAGGCATTGAGCCACAGCCCTGAAAATGGGTGTGGTTACCCTGGGATTAGCTGTTCGTTCGTCCTGGGGCAGAAATTAGGGTTTGGAAGGCGGAGTGTATCTGGTGCGCTGCTCCAAGGCAGTGCTTCTCTGAGCGCGATCTCCAGCGCCAGCAACAGCCACATCTCTGGGGAACCTGTTAGGACTTCGTGCTCTTGGACCCGACTCCGGAATTACCGAATCAGAAATCCTGGGGGCGGGACCAGCCACCTGTAGTTCAGTGGGAAGTCCTCTAGCCGAGCTCAGGGGAGACAGGTTTGAGAATCACTGGCAGAGTCAGAGTTCGCCTACTTGAGGGATTTCTCCGTGGTTCTAAATTTGCGGCGTCGGCTGGGCTTCAGGATCACCTGCGGAACTTCTTGAATGCACATGTCAGGGTTCTGTCCCCCTGAGACTCTGATTAGGCCTAGGGTGGAAACGGGATTCCACTTTAAGTCATGCCATAGATGACAGCTGCACATGTGTTCATTCAGTAAAGTGTTTAATAAACATAGCGGTTCCTGAAGTTTGTTCTATGTTGAAGTCACTTGGAGAGCTTTTAAATATCCTGATGCCCAGGTCACACACCTGACCAATTAAAAATGTCTCAATAATTTTCAAAGATACATGCATATGCAGCAGATAGGAATTTGTGTTTTACACCATGGTTCGTTTTCATAGCTCTTTTCTGCCACTGCTCTTAATGCCTGGCTTCTGCTGTCTTGTGAAGATTAGCTTTTCTTTCAGATGGTGAAGTGGCAGAAGTCAAAAGGGCTTATCTTTGCAGTCTCCAAATGTCAACATTTATGTGGGACTATGAGTAGCTTGGTTTCTGGAGGGTGAGTGTAGAAAGTGAATTGCTTTTCATCAGAGGCCACCCCAGAACCAAGCATGAACCCCAAACTACCATTTGGTTAAATCATAAGGTGAACTGAATCCAAATCCCGGGCTCGTGTAGAGGTGATTTTGCCTTCTGCGGAAAGTTTAGCAATGTCTGAAAACATTTTTGGTTGTTAAAACCTGTGGGGGGGTGGGGCAGAGGTTGTGGGTTGAGGGCTATGGTGTTACTGGTATTTGGTAGGCAGAGCTAGGGATGCTGTTAAATAACCAACACAACATTATTCCTCAGCAAAGAATTTTCCATCCCAAAATGTCAGTAATGGTGGGGTTCAGAAAGTGAAGTGTGTGTTCACATGTAATTATAGGGTAAGAAGAAAAACCATGAATTTTTACTCCTAAAATCAAGCAGTGATACTTCCAAGAGTCCTTCTGTTACTTCTTAATTGTAGAATTTTAGATCCAGAAATAAGTATTATGTAACCACATAAAATAGTCATCTAACATTTTATGAGCATGTGAAGTGTGGCCCAAAGAAAGTAAGATTCACTCAGTTCTTGGAGCTAGTCAGTGGCAGAACTAGAGCCAAGGTCATCTTTTCTTTTTAGTGCTTTTTCTTTTCTTTTCTTTCTTTCTTTATTTAATTAATTTATTTTTTGGACAGGCAGAGTGGATAGAGAGAGAGAGACAGAGAGAAAGGTCTTCCTTTTGCCATTGGTTCACCCTTCAGTGGCCGCTGCGGCCAGCGCATCTCGCTGATCCGAAGCCAGGAGCCAGGTGCTTCCTCCTGGTCTCCCATGGGGTGCAGGGCCCAAGCACTTGGGCCATCCTCCACTGCACTCCTGGGCCATAGCAGAGAGCTGGTCTGGAAGAGGGGCAACCGGGACAGAATCCGGTGCCCCGACCGGGACTAGAACCCGGTGTGCCGGCGCCGCAAGGCGGAGGATTAGCCTGTTAAGCCACGGCGCCAGCCATTTTTTAGTGCTCTTTTCTACTTTTTTGTCTATTTTAATTTCCTTAGGCATTCAACTTAGAATACGAAGAATCTAAATTCAAGGAATATTTTAAGGAGTCTTTATTGAGGGAGGACACCGGGTATTCAAGTGACTGAGATTCTTCACAAAAAAGGAGTTCCATCAGTAAGCTCAAACATTATAGGATTCTTAGGGAGAAGGATATATTTATTTTTATTAAAGGCTTGCACTCATGTGCATCTTTTAGGGTTATATTGTAATTTGATAATGCTGCATGGCAGTCAAGGAAAGCTAAGTGACTTATGTAATAAGAAGCAGATTACCCTATCTCTACATGATAGTCCTCCTAGCCTCAAATTTGGTATTTTTTTCTCTAGTATAGTAACAGGGAAATTATCCAGAAACCAGAATTTGGCAACCTCAAGCATCAGAAGTATGATGACCCTGGAAGTAAGGATTGTTATTTTTAAAGCATCTGATAAGGAAATAATTGATGACAAATATAAGAAGTGTCAGATATTATTCTGATGCTGTATTACTAGTTGATTCAGTAGCCAAATGAATTAGGTGCTCTGGTTAGCAATAACTATAAAAACTCAACTATGCAGAGAAGTACAGAAAAAAAAAAATCAGCCAACATGGGAGAATACTTAAGATGCCTTAGAATAGCAGAATATAAAAGTGAAACTATAACCTAATTTGGACTACAAAAGCTGTGATATGGAAAAATAGATCTTAAGTATTTTCATTGAAATGACCAGCTCATGAGGAAATCTGATTTCGTTTCAGGAGTAATAGTTAATATAAAATACTAGCAACAAAGGGAAGTATGTTTAATGGTAAACCAAATTCTGAGCTCCGCTGTTGGTGATAGTAGTTAACTTATCCAAAAAAAAGTGATTTTTCCAAATGACTCATTTTCGACTGTACAAGGTAACCAAGGGATTGCTGAAAAACAGAATGACTTTTAACAAAACAGGCTCTTGGGACCCCCAAAATGCTCAAAACAATTGATGGAGTTACAGGGAGTGGCCAGTGATAGTATGTAAAGTTGGCTCAAAGTGGGTTATTAAATTGTTTTTAAAATTTTATACAATAGATAAATCAACACTTATAAGTATTGTTTAATGTATTTAGTATCTTTTCCTAGACCACTGGACTTGGAGGATCAGCAGTAGCAGGTCACGCATCAGACCAGATTGAGAACATGGTACCAGTTAAGGATCGAATCATTAAAGTTACCTTTAATGCAGATGTGCACGCAAGTCTCCAGTGGAACTTTAGACCTCAGCAAACGGAAATATATGTAAGTGACTAAAGCAGACAATAAAAGATTAGTTTTTTAAATATAGAAATTCTGTCATTTCCAACTTAAAATACTGAGAGGTTCTGTAATTTATTATTTACATGATAGTAAAAGTTTGAAACACTGGAAAAAAATCTGTTTTTGTTAGAATCTTATTATTAAGATTAACTAAGTTGTCTTCTGGTCATAAATCTTGGAAATAGTGGTAGCTGACAAACTGTATGGCTGACTTCCTAAGGAGGGGCTGATGTTGTGGCACAGCTGGTTAGGCCGCCGTCTACAACACCAACATCCCATGTAAGTGCCAGTTCAAGTCATGGCTGCTGTAACTATGGTCTAGCTCTTTGCTAATGTACCTGGGAAAGGAATAAAAGATGACCCAAGTACTTGAACTCCTAGCACTCACATGGGAGACTGGTTTGGCATAGCCCAGGTCTTTGAGGCCTTTTGGGGGAGTGAATCAGCAGATGGAAAGTGTCTCTCCCTCTCAACTCTACCTTTCAAAGAAATAAATTTTTAAAAAAATCTTCAAGTTTCCTAAAATTTTGACTAACTGCAACTTTTAGAGGATTTTAATTGAAATAATCTCATTAACTGAGGACTAGTCAGGAAGACTATTTCAACACTGACTGGAAAAATGTAAGTATTAGTGCTTTCCCAGTTTAGTAAATATGACTGAATCTCTTCAATGATTTAATTATAGTTTGTGATTTTTAGTTCCAATTATATGGTAGTATACAAAGTATTATGGGTGAATTGGTACAGGTAATAGAATCTTTTGAGAATTGTTTTGGGAAAATAAGAAAAATAGCAAGGCTTTAAAAAAAAGTATTAACACTTTTGGATAAATAAAAGTTCTATTCAAATTCATTTTACTGTGATGATAACATAAGTTTAATGTTGGCATCCTTTAAAATAATCATGGCATGTGTATGTTAAAAAAAAAAGGCAGACTTGGGCTGTGATAGGCTTGGGTTGTCCTTGGACAGATTTTTTTTTTTTTCTTTTTTTAAAGATTTATTTATTTGAACGTCAGAGAGAGGGAGACAGAGAAAAAGATATTTTCATCTACTGGTTCACTCCTCATATGGCCACAACAGCCAGGGCTTGGCCAGACTAGAGCCAGGAGTTTCATCCAGGTCTCCCACGTGGGTGACTAGGGTTCAAACACTCGGGTCATTTTCTGCTGCTTTACCCAGACTATTAGAGAGCTAGATCAGAAATGGAGCAGCCAGGGTACAAACTGATGCCCATATAGGATGGTGGCTTTACCTGCTATGCCACAATTCCAGCCCCAGATTTTAAGTAACCTAATTTGTAGATTATTAAGACCTGAAATACACAATGAAATTTGAAACTCAAATGTTTCCAGGTAAATGTACTATGTTTATATATTAAAAATGATTAGGCCAGCACCGCGGCTCACTAGGCTAATCCTCCGCCTGCGGCGCTGGCACCCCAGGTTCTAGTCCCGGTTAGGGCGCCAGATTCTGTCCCGGTTGCTCCTCTTCCATTCCAGCTCTCTACTGTGGCCTGGGCAGATGAGGATGGCCCAAATGCTTGGGCCCTGCACCCGCACGGGAGACCAGGAGGAAGCACCTGGCTTCGGATTGGCGCAGCGCTGGCTATAGCGGCCATTTGGGGAGTGAACCAGCGGAAGGAAGACTTTTCTGTCTAACTCTGCCTGTCAAAAATAAATAAGTAAATAAATAAAAACAAATGTTTTTTTAAAAATGATTATTTTATATATAAAAATAGTAAACATACTATTTTTATATATAAAATATTTTATTGAGCTTTATATTTTTTAGGTATTATGTGTTATTCATAGGAAAATATTGACTGTAATTCAGTAGTGGGGGAAAGGAGCTGTGTCAATCTTAAAATATTGATTATATTTTATAAAACAGGTGGTGCCAGGAGAGACTGCACTTGCATTTTATAAAGCTAAGAATCCTACTGACAAACCAGTAATTGGAATTTCTACGTACAATGTTGTGCCATTTGAAGCCGGGCAGTATTTCAATAAAATACAGGTACAACTAAATGCAAAGTTTATAGAATATTATAAAGGTATATATGCAACTGTTTAGCATGAAACTTGTGTTTTAGTAGATACTTAAAATTTCTGAAAACTGTTTACTCCTAAACATCAAGCTGTTTTTCTTAATTGCTTATACTTGCTCTGCAAAAAATATGAGCCAAACCAGATGCGTATGTTTTTAAGATTAAAAACATTTTGCCAACTCTCAATCCTTAAACAAAACTCAGTCTGAGTTGAAAAGACAGTTATTCTATCAATAATTTAAGGATACTTAACAGTGCACTTATGAAAGTCCAGAAATGAAGTATTAGTTTCTGTTATAATTGATAGAATAAAAATGTTAGTAACCAGATACCTTTCTATAACTTGCAGTGTTTCTGTTTTGAAGAACAAAGGCTTAATCCCCAAGAGGAAGTGGATATGCCAGTGTTTTTCTACATTGACCCTGAATTTGCTGAAGATCCAAGAATGGTGAATGTGGACCTCATCACGCTTTCTTACACATTTTTTGAAGCAAAGGAAGGGCACAAGTTGCCAGTTCCAGGCTACAACTGAAGTCAGTAACTAAGTCCTGCTTCAGATCTGTGATTTTTGAAAAATCATGTTATCCTGCTTTCTCAGAGGAGAAATACTCTTCCATCATGTGAAATACTATAAAAGGTTCTATTTGTCTCCAGTTTACTCCATTTAAAATTGAGAGAAAAGCTAGGAGTTGTATTGTAAGAAAACCACATGCCTATGTAGTATGTATGACTGTTCAATATCATATTTAAGAGTTTCATGGTAGTATTAAAAGAAATTGTTTTGTTAATTATAGCATATATTTGATAGTGGACCCTAATTGAACAGTTGCCTTCCAAATTATTACGCTTCATAATTTTAACAATGAATTCAATATTTTTTTTTTAAATTATGTCCAAGGTTATCTGTTTCAGAATTTAGGCCAGAACATCTGACCATGGCTGTTATTATTATCTATAAAATAATTGGCCAATATTTTCCTTTAGTTGACCAGTCACAATTTTAAAAACTCAAAGAATTGCTAAGCCCTAACTGCTTGCCCAAAGATCATATTCTTATTTCAGATTTGACTTCATTTTGGTCTATGGCGATTTTACATTCAGACTACTGAATAAATAAATAAACTGTGGTGTCATGAAATTTAAACAAAATGTGTAAGTACATCTACTAAGCTGCTAGTATTTACAATTTAGTTCCAAGTCCTTGAATGTTAAAATGTAAGGATGGAATTGTAAAAATTTGCTGATATCAGAAGTTCTGGGAACTGTAAAAAAGATGTATTAAATTATTTTAATAGTAATTTATTTGTCATTGTCATTTACATAAACAATTTCTATGAATATTTTATAGTAGTCTTTATTTCAAATAGAAATGTTAGAGTAAAAAGAAAAAAGAACATTTAGCTTTATGAAGACTCATACTTAGAGGCCACCAATGTGGAGTCTAGTGACATGTTCAGGACACCTAAAATGTAATTAAACTGCAATCATCAAGGCTGTTACAATTCTAAACCAGAGCAGTATTTATAAAGAAGTGCAAATTGACTTTTACATTCAACTTTAGTTAAATGAAGGCACTTAGCATTCTTCCTGAATAATACATTTAGTTTCTCACACTTCCTGCTTAAATCAATTCAGAATTATTTTGTAGTAAAAATAATCTTCATCTACTCTTAATACAGCCATGTGATTATTTCCTTTGTAAGTCTAAGGCCTGTACAACATAGGACACTGCTGTTAAGCTGGTTGGCCTAAGTACTAATATTTCTTCCTCTGAAGTATTACGTGACTATTTGTTCACAACCAAGTTCCACTGCCGAGCTGTTGTCAGGAACAATAAATGTTGCTCTTCGGTTTAAATTTCATTACAGCAGAGTAGAGATGATCCACTGTGGCTCTGATGTTACGGTGGGTCTTATCTTCTAGGCCTCAAAGCTGAACAGGGCCCATCCTTTACAGAGTTGGCACCTCTCTTTTTGGCTAGTGAACTGATTATCCATTTTCACCTAAAATTAAAAAAAAAAAAATGACCAATCTCCATCCTGTTCTTTCCCCCCATTCCTTGATAACTTTTTTCCTTGTCTTTCCCTATTGAGAGGCTGGAATCTAGTAGAGTCTAGTAGAGGAAATAAGGGATTGTACTTCTTCCACGGGGGAAATGATTGTGGGGGGGAATGATTTAAGTTAACAGGTCAGTGATGACCAGTCACTCATTAGTAAACAAATGGGATTACTAGTGCATCGACAAACAGTGAATAGTCTCTACTGTTAACCATTTAAAAGGTATTAACTGTACATTAAAGACCAATGACTGATTTCAGTGCTGGAAAGCTGCTACTAATCACCTATTTTTGGTAACAATATTTCCATTCTGTAAATCAACTTTTACATTCTAAGCCTCATTATTTCTAGCTAGTAAGATCACAAAAATATTAGTGAACAACAGTTTGTTAAAATTTGACTCAGAGGAACATGTATAATAATATTTCACTCACCAAAGTGTCAGACTCAGATGGCCCTTGCAAAATATAAATTCTGAATATAGAAAGTGCTAACGACACTGAAATTACATAGAATTCCTATGTCAGTTGAAGTCTTTACCTCAACAACTACCATGGCTTTGTGTTTCTTTTTGGTGTTGAACATCAATTTCTTCATAAATAGCTCTGAAACAAAGAAAAAAAAATCATGGCAAAAGGGTTAACTACCTATGTATCAGTTTCATATTTTATTTTGGTTTCTAACTGTCAGCACCATGAATAAAAATTGGGCTGTTATGGGAGTTCAGGCTGTCTCAGCAAGTAAAAGCAAATATCTCTGCCCCTAAAATATAAGACCAATCCAAACAAAAAACAGTGCTCAAGTTTGGATAGTTTGCTTAAAGAATTAAATCTGTTCAGCTTCTGGCTTCAAAACATTTGTTCCCTGGGACTGTAGCACTCATGCCCAAACTTGTCGGCATGCAATTGTAGGTCTCAGCTTTAGTATCACTATTGCATGCTTTCTCTAATTTTCATTTAAATTAGCCCCCCAAGTATGCACTTTTAAGTCACCATATTCTTTCATGCTATTAACATGCTATTAAATATCCTCTGATAAGTTGCTTACTCTCTATCTCCACAGCGTGTTTAACCTCTGTGAGGACAGGGAGCATGTCTTTCATCCAACATTATAAATTCATCAGTCACAATCCCTGGCACACAGTATTCAGTAAATTTGTTAAATACATGAACTGTATAGGTATGGATCATAAATGAACTATATGTCCTGCTAGAGCAAAAATTCTTAACCTGGAATTCCTGGGCAAGCAGCAATGTGAAAATTCGACAACTTTTTGTAAGATTCTGTGCTTTTCCTTGGAGAGAAGTTGGCTGGGATTCATGAGACTTTAAAAAGAACAGAGGTACTTGAGAACCACAATGGTAGAATTCCAGAGCTTTACCTCTCCAGTTTCCTACTGTTTCAACCCTTTATTATCTGTCATACTTACATATATATGTATAGAAATTTCCTATTTGGATATAATCAAGAATTGTTCCAATAAGAAAAGCACACCTATGGGGGCAGGTGTGTGGCACACTGGTTAAGTCTCTCAGAACACCCATATCCATACTAGATTGCCTAGATTCAAGTCCCAGCTCTGCTTCCAACTCTAGATTCTTGCTATTGGGTACCCTGGGAGGCAGCAGATGTTGGCTTAAAGACCTTCATTCCTGCTACCCACAATGGGAGACCTGGATGGAATCTGAAACTCTTCTTTTCAGCCTGTCCCAGGTCAAACAGTTGACTGCATTTGGGGAATGAACCAACAGATGGAAGAAATCTCTGCTTTTTCAAATTTTAAAAAAATCAAGCATACCTATTTTAGTGCCAGGTTTTTTTGTTGTTGTTGTTTTCTTTTTATTTAGTTGGTTGAAAGAGTTACAAAGAGGGAGAGAGAGAAAGGGTTTCCATCCATTGGTTCACGCCCTAAATGGCTGCAATGACCAGAGCTAGCAACTGCCTCTGGGTCTCCCACATGGGTACAGAGGTCCAAGTACGTGGGTAATCTGCTTTTTCAGGCGCATTAGCAGGGAGCTGAATCAGAAGTGGAGCAGCTGGGACTTGAACTGGCATCCAAATGGGATGCCAGTGCTACAGGTGACAGCTTTACCTGCTACACCAAAGCGCTGGCCCTTAGTGCCAGTTTCATGACCCACTAATCTACTCAGTGATATGTTTACTTTGTTAAGCAGAATAACAAAGAAATTTCACAATCCTGAGTTGGGAAAAAGTACTTAATGGGCTCCTAAATCCAGTAAGATGTGTTCAAACATTATTCTAAAACCAATCTCTAAATTGAGGATTTTCTTTATTCTTTCTCTTTTTAAAGCTCTATTTATTTGAAAGGCAGATTAATGGGGGAGGGTAGGAAAAAGGGAGTAAGAGAGATTCATCTCGTAATCTACTGGTTTACCCCTCAAATGCCCACAACATCCAGGCCCGAGCCCAAGAACTCCATCCAGGTCTATCACGTGGGTGGCTGGGGCCCAAGTACTTGGGCCTGCATCTGTTGCCTTTCCAGGCACATTTATGCAAGAAGCTGGATTCAAAGCATAGGAGCCAAGCCAGGACTCTAAATGGTACTCTGATGGGAGATGTGGATAGCTTAAAACCCTGCCAAAATACCCGCCCCTACACTGAGGATCCAAACCACAAATCAGAACATCAAATGCTTTTATATGCTGGGCAATGACTAGATGCAGAGTCACGTGGGGCCTGGTGGAAGCAGAGCACATGTGTAAAGGAGATGGCTACTGCTCGGTCCTAGCCCACTGCTGACAAGCAAAAATTCAGGCCTGGGGCTGCCACAGCATCCCAGAGATCAGGAACTAACTTTTTTTTTAATCTTTAAATATCCCGGTTTTTAAATGTTTGAAGTTTTTAAAAACACACATTTTCAATTCTGCATAGGTCAACCAAAAGAAAACCATGGGTAAGACACAGCCTGCAGGCTGCCGGTTTCTGAACAATGATTTCCATAAGCTGTTTTAATAATTTTTAACAATTCTGGGGGTAACGTTTAGTCACTCAAAGTACATTCAAGCTCTAACAATTCTTTTTTTATCTCCTAACTATTCACATTTACTGATCCATATGAAACCACAGTACTTAAAGGATTTTAAGTTAAACAATTTTCGCATGAATGTTTTATTGATCCATTATAAGTACACTGTTGTCATTTGTAGTGATGACTTAAAGTTCTCATGTAGTTCTCTTTTAGATCAGTTCTCAAAGAAGAGTTAAAATATTCCATCAATGAATAGCTAATTTATGTCACGAATCGTTGAACATTTCTCACTTCATCTGTGAGGAATCCATTAATGCACATGTTGTTTCTGCTTAATTCTTAGTATGCAATCCTAGGGTATTTATTATTTTAGTCACAAAGCCGGGAGCAGTAAGACCATTAAAAGTAACAGCCAGCATAAAACCTCATAAATCATTTTTAATAAGGTTATCAATTTCAGCCAAGGCCTAAACAAAGTTAAATGTATAAGCAAGTCCTGTTAGTTTTGCTATCATAGGGAAAAAGACAAAAAATAAATTAATCACTTTGTAAATTACTTACTCTGTAGTGACGGCTGGAGCTAAGGGATCAAACTCCATCACCTCATAGTAATTGGGTGTCTGGATATCTTTCTTTGTCATCACTTCAGGTGAAAAAAAAGAGACCAGTAAATACACACTGTGCTTTCTGGAGAGTATACACAATATTCTCTAGTATTTAATTTCACTTTCTAATTTTTAATTTAGACTTCCAGTATAACAAACTAACAACATAAACTCAACAAGAACAGACTGATGTTCCAATCTGAATCCCAGGTTCAACAATCATAGTGTTTTAAATACACATTTTAATCTCCTAATGTCAGTCATAATGGAATCAGTCCTGAAGTGACTTCATGTAGCTTAAAAATACAAACAAATTCTTCAAATTTCTCCTCTATTTTCAGTTATCAGTGATTTTCTGGAATTTGCATATGATCTCCTAAGTTTCCTTATTTGATGCAAACAGTAAGGTCCCCAGTACCTGGATGATTGCTGGGCAAGGATGGTAGCTTCTGGTTTGAGGGTGTTGCTGCAATGGTCGGTAGACTAACTGGCTGTAGCAATACTGAGTTTGAATGTTCTGGAAACTGGAGAAAGCATAACACTTATTCAAATGAACATTCCACATTAAGTTCTGCTTTCTTTTTACTGCTAAGATTCCTGGGCTTCCAAGTAGCACTGTTCTAAGAACCATATGCACTGATATGCACAAGCAATAATAAATCTTTTAGGTAATAATCACTTATAAATTAACTACTTTTCTTTCTGTTTTCATGCCCATTACATCCCATTTCCCATTTAAAATGTAAAACTTAAGGGGTTGGCACTGTGGCGCAGTGCGTTAAAGCCCTGGCCTGAAGCGCTGGCATCCCATATGGGCGCCGGTTCTAGTCCTGGCTGCTCCTCTTCCGATCTAGCTCTCTGCTATGGCCTGGGAAAGCAGTGGAAGATGGCCCAAGTCCTGGGGCCTCTGCACCCACGTGGGAGACCCGGAGGAAGCTCCCGGCTCCTGGATTTGGACTGGCGCAGCTCTGGCTAGTGTGGCCGTCTGGGGAGTGAACCAGCGGATGGAAGACCTCTCTCTGTCTCTACCTTTCTCTGTAACTCTGTCTTTCAAATAAATAAAATAAATCTTTAAAAAAAATAAAAAAAAATAAAATGTAAAACTTAAGAAAAGTAGGATCAGCATTTGACCTGGCAGTTAAGAAACCTCTTGGGATGCCTGCACACCACCTCAGGTGCCTGGGTCTGGCTCCTCGCTCTGCCTGATTCCGACTCCCTGCTAATGGGCACTGAGGGAGGCAGTTGTGATGGATCAACTAGTTGGGTCCCTGCCACCCACATGAGAGTTCCTGACTTCTGAGCATTTGGGAAGTAAACCAGAGGATGGGAGGTCTCTCTCTCTCTCTCTGCTTCTCAAATACAATAATTAAAAAAAAAAAATGTTCCTTCTAAAAAACAGGCAGGATTGTCTGGCTCAGTCCAGATTCTCTGATGTTTACTGTGTATATACAATCTTAGCCTTGAACAAGGAAACAAAAAATATATTTTTTTTTCCACAGAGAGGCACACAGTAACACCTATCAATCAGGGCTAATAAGATACAGATTTAAATCCTAATTATTAATAGCTCTTCTTTTATTTTTCCTCTTCCTTTCCACTGGTAAGTCCTGGATACCTCTTAGCTGGCAGGCATCATTAATAAAGCAGTATGTATACCAGAACTCCACTCTGCCCTCATGGAGTAGACATCTGTGTTAGGCAGATGGCTCCCATTACAATAAAAATGCAGAGTCCTGGAGAGGAGAGAGGCTGGGGTGGGACACTGATCTGGACAGACAGTGGTCAGGGACAGGCCCTGACTTCAGTGAGCCCTGTGACTATCAGTGAGGACACAGGATCACTGACTCTGGACTCAGGATAGCCAGTGTGGTTGGAGCAGTGTTAGCCAGGCTAGGGAGACAAGCAATGAAGCTGTAGTCTAACAGGTACAGCCAGCCAGATCAGCATTTTAGCACTGATCTGGGCAAACATGGAGCAAGGAAGAGAAGAAAATCATAGGTGGTTATAGAGCAGATGAGTGACATTGTAGGACTTTTTAAAAAGGCTGCCCAGGTTTCTATTTTAAGAACAGATTGAGATGGAGGGGAGGGACAAAGGCTGAAATGGCAACCCTTCAGAGGTTGTGATGTAGTGGCTGGATAAGGGACATGGATTAAAAGCAAAAGGAGAGAAGGTATTGGCCAAGTGCAATCACCCCAGGTTTTTAACCCAAGCAACTGCGAGAGTACAGTGGCCAGTTTCTGAGACAGGAAGTATGCAAGCAGAGCAGGATGGGGTAAGGGCCAGGCAAGAAACCATGAGGAGACAGTAAATGGAAAGTGGCTCTATGAGTTCCGAATTTAGGGAAGGGGTCTGGCCTGGAGACAGAAGCTTGTAAGTTGTCAGTACATTGTCAACCAAAAGACCACAGGGGTCATCAATGTAGATAGAGAAATCTGAAGCCTGAGCCCTGGGGTCTCCCACATGGAAAATTAAGTAGAGGAAAAAGGGCCAGCAGAGCAAATGCAGAGGCAGCAGAAGTAAGACAAGAGAGGAAGCAAGGGAGTGGTATCTGAAAGCCATGTGTGCACAAGGTAGACGTGATTTTATCCCATGCTGGTGAGTCAGGTAGGACAAAGGCTCAGAGCTGCAGCACTAGATTAATAGCATGGAAGTCTAAGGTGCCCTGCACAAGAGCTAAGTCCAGAGTGGTCAGGATGAGGGCCTGTCTGAAGTCAGCCAGGGAGGCCAGGAGGAAAGAAAGTGAAAACATGACATATGAACAGCAACTCTCAGGGAAGTGTGATCTTGAATCATTTTTCTAACCAAAGTGAGGCTTCATGTCTAAGAAAGATGAAAAAGGAGATAAAATTCCCAACAAAGGCTGAAGTCAAAACACTGAAGAAAAGCTGACCAGAACAGGAGCGTTAATGACCAGCAGTTCTTTGAGATGGCCATGACAATCTGCGGACTAGGTGCCAGGAGAAGGCAATGGATACTTACGTTATCATATGTATGACTTGAGGCGAGGTTTTGGCTGATCCTTTGGGCAAACCTAGGATAGTGTGATAACACAGCATGATTACCCTACAGTGAGAACACAAATGCAGAAAGTAAGATGATTTTCCTGGCCTAGAACCAAAACCTCAAACACACCTGCAGAACGCATGGAAGTGTTACTTGAATGTAACAACTGCCATCTTGTTTAAGTGCCTACAGGTCTTGATGCCCAAATCCCAAAGGGAGAAAAGACATAAAGCACGGTTCCCTGGCAGGTGGCCCTGGGGCCCTGGAGTGTGCACATTAATGAGGACAGAGCTTTCAGTCTTTCCATCAGAGTAGCTATCACCTCCTTGTTTCCTGAAGGCTGGGAAGCCGTGCAGAGAAGAGGTCATTGAGAAGGAAGCCGGAAGGGTTCTGGTTTGCATAACGTGGAGTAGACACATTTGACCTTGTCTCTCCAACCAGTCATAAAAGCTGGAATGAATGCGAGGAGAAACTATTTGAGGGACAGCAAAAAAGTGTAGTGCTGAAGAAAAATACATCTACAGAAATAAAGGCTGAAAAGGTCACAAGGTTGTAGAAAAACACACACAAATATTCAAGAAATTCCTTGTAGTATGTTAAGTGGTGTTCCGTACCCCACCCAACCCCCAGAAAGATATGTCCATGTGCTTACTCCCAGAACCTGGGGATGGCAGCAGCTTTGGAAAAGGGTCTTTGAGATATAACTAAGAATCTTAACAAAAGGTCATCTTTCTGCATTATCTGGTTAGGCCCAATCCAATAACAAATGAACTCAAAAGACAAAAGCAGAAGGGGATTTGAGGCACACAGAGGAGAAGGCCAGGTGAAGGCGGAGGTAGAAGTTGGAATGATGTGGCTAAGCAAAGGAAGCCAAGAAAAACCCATCAATCTCCTGCATCTGGAAGAGGCAGGGAAGATATTCTCCCCTGAGTCATGGGAGCAGTATGTGTGTCTGCTAAATCCCAGACCTGCGGAAAAATAAACTTCCGCGGCTTTGAACTTCTCAGTTTGTGTTTGTTATGGAATCCACAGGAAACTAATGCTCTCAGCCAATCCCAGAAGGAATAAACCAAATAAATCCATGCCCAGATCCTATGATCAAAAAAAAAAAAAAAAAAAAAGGAAAAAGGAAAAATCCTTTAAAGCAGCCAGAGAACACAGCACAGGATCTGTGGACATCAACAACTAAAGCCAATGTAGATACTCATTAGGAACCACATGGGTCAGAGGAGAGCAGAACAGCCTGTTATTGTAGAACTGTGGGAAAGGGAAGAATTGGGACCCAGCATTCTACATTCAGCAGAAATATTCCTTAGCAACAAAGACAAAATTCTCACATGAAAGAGAACTAAGAGACTTTTAAACAATGTGATTTTATGCACATTAAAGAATGAGATTTACTGGATTACAGATGAAAATAAACAGCTATTATCTAAAATTAGATTTCTAAGAGAGACATTTGTTGTAATGCAAATTAGTCCACATTACTCATTCTTTCTCATATTACCCAACAAGATGAGCAGGATAACAGGAAAACAGAGACAGCTCCTTTGACCTACATTCCTTATGAAACAATGTCCCTAGAATCTGCCTTCATTGAATATTTACTTCTATTGGGCGTGGTCAAGACTGGTAATCAACCCCAGGTAATGATTCAACGATTTAATGTTTCCTCAGATAGCCAATCACACCCTCTTCATTTCCCAACATAGGAACCTTTCCTTTCTCCTCTTCTTCCCTTACACAGTGGTTTGGCTTTTATTTATTTATTTTTTGCTCTTTTTACTTCTCACTTTGAATCTTCTTTCTCATTCTCCCCTCCCCGCCTTGTAAACACAGAAAGTATTTACAGAAGGAGAGGGAAGTATCAAGAGGGGATGAGCTAAGAACTGCCTGTATACACCTTTTCATAGTTTTGATATCTGAATCATGGCAATATATAGCTGATACCATAAAACACATAATTTACAAGAAGAAAAAGACAGTATGAGCTTTACCACAGGCAAATCCACCTTTTATTTTTCCCTACATTTACTCTAGTCTGCCTTCGCTGAACTTAGTTATAACCACGCTTCTTTTTAGTGCCTTCTGTATCCGTCTTGTACTTCCGTAAGTGAATAGAGGCAAATGTTACTATATATTTTTGTTTTCCATTTTGTTATATAAATGCAATACAGTATACACACACTGCTGTGTACCTTTCTTTCCCATTCAACAATAAACATATTATTGACTGTCCCTCACATAAAAAGTCTACTTTCCCCTCAAATGTGCACTAATACATTGTACAGATATTTATTTAATCAGGTCTCAACTGATGGATACTTGGGTTGTTTCTACCCACTTGCTATTGCCTAAAACGGGGGCCGGCACTGTGGCATAGTATGCTAAGCCTCTGCCCATGGCAATGGCATGCCATACGAGTGCCGGTTTGTGTCATGGCTGCTCTTCCGATTCAGCTCTGCTAATGGCCTAGGTAAGCAGTAGAAGAGGGCCAAATCTTTGGGCCCCTGCATGTTTGGGAGATATGGAAGAGGCTCCTGATGCCCTGCTTCGGATCAGGTAGACCTTTCTCTCTGTTTCTACCTTTTTCTACCTGTAATTCTACCTCTCAAATAAATAAAATAAAACCAATTTTTTAAAAATTATACACTTAATTTTGTACAAATGCTGCATAAATTCCTAGAAATAAAGTTTCAAGTTTAATGGTCAATGATTTTATAATTTTTTAAAGGTTTATTTTATTAATTTGAAAGGCAGAGTTACAGAGAGATAGAGACAGAGAGACAAAGTCCATCCTCTTGTTCACTCCCCAAATGGCTGCAATAGTGGGAGCTGGGATGATCCAAAGCTGGGAGCCAGGAGCTTCTTCCAGGTCTCCCACTTGGGTGCAGGGGCCCAAGCATGTGGGCCATCTTCCACTGCTTTCCCAGGCCATTAGCAAAGAGATGGATGGGAAGTGGAGCAACCTGATCTTGAACCGGTGGCCACACGGGATGCCGGCACTCCAGGTCATGGCTTTAACCTGCTGTGCCACAGCACCAGCCCCAATAATTTTATAATTTTAAACGATGTTGCCGCTTGTCTCTCTTATGACTGGTATAATTTTGCAACAGAATCTGTCTTCTCATAGCCCACAAAGAATGTTATCAAACAATCAGACTGCTGTCAATATGAGAAGTAAACACACACATACAAGTCTTGTGGCTTCATTTAAGTTTCTCTTACTATACTGTTGATCATCATGGGATATGTTAATGGGTCATTAATATTTCTTTCTTTGGTGAATTATCAGTGCAGACTTGCTACTCACTGGCTACATGATCTTGGGCAAGCTCTGTTCCCATAAGGTCCAGTCTTTTCTCTTGTACAACAGGAATCATAGCAGCATCAACCCAAGAACTTTTGCTAAGATTACATAAAATAAGCAAAAATATCTAAGTAAAGTACTAAGCAAATGCTATTGCAACTGGTGTGGCCACTTCTCAAGAATTATGAACCCCATTTTCCTTCTTCCTTTGTCATTGTATTTCTCCCATTTCCCTACCTCCATTAAAGAAAATAACATATAATGTATTGAGTTTCTTATGTACTAAGGGTTCTATAGACAGTACCTCCTGAGACTGAAAGAATCCTTGGAAGCATTCTTAGAAGATTAGGAGATTTAATGTGGCTAAGTACCTCACCCTAGGCCATGAGGCAAGTTGGGAGGAGAGCTGAAATTCTAACTCAGATCTGTCTGATTCTTAAGTCTCTACTTTATTCTCTCATATATTGTTAGATATAAGAAATAGAACACCATAGTATGAGTTCTGCATGCTACTGACATACTTACATGGGCATTTCTGTATTTTCAAAGGCTGACAAATTCACTTCTGGATGAAGACTGGGTTTCAAGTTGTTTGTTACAGCAGGATTTACAAAGTTGAGACCTAGAACACAAAATGGACTTGTTTGGATTTCAAACACTGTTCAGTCAGCTGTTAGGCTGGATTTTCAACAACAAAAGGCAAACAAAAAGCCAAATTTAAAGACATGAATGTAAATATTTCTGTCACCATAAAATCATGAGATTTCCTCTAAAGGAAATTTAGAAGTATCATTTGTAGCAGTTAGGGAGAAAGTAAAAGACATTTCCTGATAAACAGCATGGTTTTGGGTTTTCTGAAATTCCAAGCTGATCCACAGTGGGAAGGATTTAACATGTCTTGTCCTGCCCAGCACAAGGGTAAAAATTTATGGTACAGACAGGGTTCTGTTCTCACCTAGAAGCTGTTAACTTCCCATAATCTGAAATGAAACACAGTTATGGGAATGCCATTTCTTCCCTCTGAAAATTCCTGACAAACACCTAAGAAAACTATAACGAAGTGATTCTACACATACCACTGGCCCACATAAGCAACTAGGCAGTATTTTAGAACTAGGGAACCTGGGCATCAGAAAATCACTAGTGCAGGGTTGTATTTTACTCTGGAAATACCAGATAACAAGAGATGATGAGAGAAAAGCAAACTGTTTTCAACTTTGTTAAACTGCTGGATCTCACCATTTTCTACTATCCTCGTTTTGTAATTTGCTAATTGTTCTCAGGAATAAGGATAGTAGAAGGTAACCAGTAAGTTAGATAATATAGGTGATGCCTAACCTGCAATGCATTTTTAACTACTTCTTTTACCTTCATAGAAACTCTACAACAACCATGGTTCCCCTTTTATAAGGTAAGAAAGTCTCAGAGGTTAGGGGGCTCAGAAGACGTCAACTGGAACTTCATTAGCTCTAAAGCTGGCGTTTTTCCACCTTACATTTCACCCACACATCGATCATGCCTTTAAAATTCTCAATGTGTTCACCTGCATCACATATTTCTTTACTTGATGCTATGGCACAGTAGAAAAAAACAATGATAAAAGAATATGAGTTCAGAGTAGACTTAAAAGTATTGGCCACCAAACTCAACAAAGCAAGCCAGCTAAATTCCTGAGGCTCTAAGCCAGTAGGACGAGCTCCAAGGACCTGCTATCCCAGAAACGTCCTATCCCTGCACCTGCTTCAACCCAACCATATGCTAACAAGTAATTACATCTCCTGTTATAGTACTCTGGTCAAACTGACTTCAGTCCTTCTCAGACGGCATTTAATCATGAGACCAAGGAGAAACGCTTCACATCAAGTTCTTCTGCTGGTCTGAAAAGGCCCAAGTGCTTATTTACTTAAGTCTGAAAGCTGAGTGTTCACGGTGTTGAGTTCTCCCAGAGGGGCCCCAGGTATCGGAGGACTGGGACTGAGGTCCAGGAGATCACAAGATGGAGCGGAAGGCTCGCTGGTAGTCTGCAAACAGAGCAAACAAAAACAGAACTTGGAGAACACATGTCAGGTGGTCGATAGTGGCTTTCTCACTATGGCCTTTGTAGATAGGAAGACTGTTACCAGGATGCATTTTGAGGAAGCATTCTTCATTCAACAGTCAATAATAAACTAAACCTCATCTCACTACCTACTTGGCTTCCATACTCAGGAATCTTATGACCTCTGAATAAAAACTTAGTAACATTGGGATTTTACAGCAGATACTTTTTACCACCAAAATCACATCAAAGTGCCAATGCATTTCTCTGTTGAAAACTGTTTTAGGATAGCCTTACTTCTTACATATGTAATACAAACATTTATAACATTTCTAATCACTTACATTGGTGGCTTCCTCCTGGTTTCTAATTTGCTCTAAAATCCTTTGCTGATTTCGAGTAAACCTGTTGGCATTAGCAAAATAAAAGTATTTAAAAATAAAGATATGAAAGTGGCACAAAATTTAGCAATTATTAGTATGCAAATATTTAAGAATGAAAATAATTAGCCTATCATTTAACTCCCAGTAAAATACTTTTAATAATTTTCTCCCAATTTTGAGTGTTAATACTCTTATAGAAAACTAAAAATATTTTTGAAAAATTAATAATCCCATCACCCAGAAATTAACACTATTAAGATGTAATGTTTTTTTTCTTTAAGATTTTATTTATTTATTTATTTGAGAGGTAGAGTTACAGGCAGTGAGAGGGAAAAACAGAAAGAGAGAGGGAGAGAGAGAGATGTCTTCCATCCGCTGGTTCACTCCCCAAATGGCCACAACAGCTGGAGCTGAGCTGATCTGAATCCAAGAGTCAGGAGCTTCTTCCCGGTCTCCCATGTAGCTGCAGGGGCCCATGCACTTGGGCCATCTTCTACTGCTTTCCCAGGCCACAGCAGAGAGCTGGATTGGAAGAGGAGCAGCCAGGACTAGAACCGGTGCCCATATGGAATGCCGGGGCTGTAGGCAGAGGATTAACCTACTGCACCACAGTGTGGGCCCCAGTGTTTCTTCTATAAATGAATCTATTTTAAAACTTAGTTGAAATTATGCTTTACATAATTCTGTATCCTGACTTCATTATGTTGCACTTTTCTACTTATTGAGAAGTATAATTTTAATATTTACCTCATGAATCTATAACAACTTTAACCAGTTACTTCAGTTGTTTTTGACTTTGCCATCATAATTTTCCATAAAAATTCAAATACAATTAAGTATTTTCATTGTTTATCCTCATTCTTTTTTTTTAAGTTTTATTTTATTTGAAAGGCAGAGTTACAGAGAGAGTGGGAGATGACGGAATAGGGGAATGTGTTTTGCAAGTGGGATGGATGTGAATCTTTTGGGGCCAGAGGGCAGACTCTGATAGGCAGAAAAATGGTCCCTTCACATTCTTGTGGGCAGATCCAGTGCATGCGTCAGGGTACATGGGAAAGGGGGAAATAAATGTTGTAAACAAAGTGAAGTTGGCTAGTGTGCTGTACAGATCAGCCCAATGTAGTCAAACATATCCTTAAGTACAGAAGAGAGAGGCAGAGGGAGAAGAGTGATACAATGGACAAAGGACTACAACAGACATTGCTGGCTTTGACGATGGAAGACAGGGGACAGGAGCCAAGGAAAATAGGCAGTTTCTGGAAATGTAAATGTTAAAAGGGTAAATTCTCCACCAGAGGCCCCGAAAGATTCAGCACTATGGGTACTTCGAATTTAGGCCAGTGTTACCCTGACTCCTGATTTATGAAACTTAGTAATCTGTCATCTTGTAATAATAAATTTGTGTTGTTTTAAGCCACTAGGTTTGCAGCCATTTGCCTTAGCAAAAAAAAAAAAAAAAAAAAAAAAGACTGAAATACCAGACTAGCATCTTCTCTAGAAGCAAGACTTTGTCTCTGAATTCTAGACGTGAGCGTTTGAATCACGTTGATTTCCTGCCCTCACTTTGGTACACATGCTCCAAGCTGAATCAGAGTGAGCTGTTCACAGAAGTCATCCAATGCTCTGATAGTTAGGCCACATAAGTACATATTCCCCCTCGGGGGAAGCCTTGAGGCAGCGGTCTTACGGCTTTCAACAGAATTCTCCAAAATGAAAACCAGAAGGCAGCACTGAACTGAAAATCACGTGGGAATTTTCCTTGGATATCTTTCTGCTTACAAAGATATATATCACAGAAAACAAAGGGCAACGGCTTTGAGTTCATTTGGTGGTTTCTGGCCACTGGGCTCACACCATCAGCCAATGCCTTGTCATCGTTTCCTATGAATGGCAGCTATCTCTAATAGGCAGTAAATATAACACAGGGAAGAAAACAAACTACCATTTAATAGCCACTGACTTTATTTCAATGATTCTGTTTCATTCATAATGAATAGATAAAAATAAGTCAATAAATTAAATGGCTTAATGAAATATTAATGGGTGTCAATTTGCTGGCATTCCACTAAGTGTTTTTGTCCTTTAAAACATTTCTATTTATTTTTCTTTGTTTTATTTTTTATTTTTGTAAGGTAAACAAATTTCATATATACAGATTTATAAGCATAATGACATTTCTCACCCTATTCCCCCTCCTCCTTCCTATTTTTTCTTTTAATTTTACAATGGTATACTTTTTTTAAGATTTATTTTATTTACTTGAAAGCAGAGCTAGAGTGAGAAGGAGAGAGAGAAAGCGAGCGAGTGAGCGAGATACCTTCCATTCCCTGGTTCACTTCCCAGATAGCCACAACAGCCAGGGCTGGGCCAGACTGAAGCCAGGAACCAGGAGTTTCTTCCTGGTGTCCCACATGGGTGGCAGGGGCCCAAGTACTTGGGTCATCTTCCACTGCTTTCCCAGGCACATTAGTAGGGAACTGGATTGAAAGTAGAGCACCCGGGACAAGAAGTGCTGCCCATTTGGGATGCCAGCATTTCAGGCAGTGGCTTTACCTACTATGCTACAATGCTGGACCCTTAACCCTCCACCAAAAAAAGAATTCAACAAGTAGTAAGTAGAAAAACCACTGTAACTCAAGAGTATATACAAGGGCTTTAAACAATAATCAAATCTCAAAATTTCAATTTCACTCATATACATTTTGTTGTGCTCTATGTATTAATTACCACAAATCAGGGAAAACATATGTCAAATCAGGGAAAACAAACATGTCTTTTGGGGACTGGCTTATTTCACTAAGCATAATGGTTTCCAGTTGTACACATTTTGTTGCAAAAGACAGGGTTTCATCTTGTGGCTGAGTAGTATTCCATATTGTGTATCTATCACATTTTCTTTATCTATTCATCAGTTGATGGGCATTTGGGTTGATTCTATATCTTAGCTATTATGAACTGAACTGTAATAAACATTGGAATTAGTTCTTTAAATATTTGGTAGAATTCAGCAGTGAAGCCATCTGGTTCTGAGCTTTTCTTTGTTGAGAAGGTCTTTATTACTGATGGAATTTCCATGTCTTCATGAGTCAATTTTGGCAGACTATATGTCCAGAAATCTAGTTATTTCTTCTAGATTTTCCAATTTGCTGGCATATAACTGTTTGTAGTAATTCTTGATGCTTCTTTTATTTCTGTGGTATCCATTGTAACATCTCTTTTTGTCATCTCTGATTTTATTAATTTGGGTCCCCCCCTTTGTTTTTTGGTTAGTTGGGTCAATGGTGTAGCAATTCTGTTTTTCAAAAAGCAGCTCTTCCTTTCACTGATCTTTTGTATCTTTGTTATTTCAATTTGCTTATTACTTCTCTCATTTTAATTATTTCTTTCCTCTTACTAATTTTGGGTTAGCTTTGTTCTTGTTTTTCTAGGTGCTTGAGATGAACTGTTAGATCATTTATCTGATGCCTTTCCAGTTTCTTGATGCAGGCACTAATTGCTATAAACTTCCCTCTTAACACTGCTTTCACTGTATCCCATGTTTTGATATGTTGTGTTGTCATCTTCATTTTCAGGAATTTTTTGATTTTCCTTTAGATTTCTTCTGTGACCCACTGTTCTTTCAGGAACATCTTATTCAGTCTCCCTGAACTTCTTAAGTTGTTACCTTCCAGCTTCATTCCACTGTGGTCCAAGAAGATATACCTTATTTCATTTTTTAGAAAATTTGTTGAGACTTATTTTATGGTGTAGCATATGGTTTATTCTAGAAAAAGTTCCATGCACTGATGAAAATAATGTGTATTCTGTAGCTGTGGGATAAAATGTTCTGTAGATATCAATGAAGTCCATTTGGTCCATAGTACAGATGAGCTCTGTTGTTTCTTTGTTGATTTTTGTGTAGCTGATCTGTCCATTTATGAAAAGTATGGTTAGTTTTTGAGTTAAAGTCTATTTTGTCTGACATTAAGACGGCTACCCGTGCTCTTTTTTCACTTTCCATTAGCATAAAATATATTTTTCCATTCTTTTACTTTCAGTCTGTATCTTTATTGGTGAGGTGTGTTTCCTGCAGGCAGCAAATAGATGGGTCTTGTTTTTTAATCCATTCAGCCAGTCTGTATCTTTTAATTGGATAATTTAGGCCACTTACATTCAATGTTATTATTGATAGCAATGATTTGTCCTTCCATTTTCCCATTAATATTCCTGTTGCTTGCTTTGGATATTTCTGTACATTACCTTTTTAATTCTAAAAAAGCAAGCAGGCAAGCAAACAAACCAATCTGAAAAACCAGCATCTTCAAATAGGTGTGACTTTCTTAGATAGGGAAAAAAAAAACCCTAAGTGTTAAAAAAAATTTATGTAACTTATCCAAAATCATCAGTTAGATTTGCATCTAGGCCTGTTCATTTGTTTCACTTTTGTTCGAATGTTCTCATTCTTCATCAGTTGGTTAGAAATACAGCCACTGTGCAATTAAACATTCCCAGTAATTCTCAACAGAAATAGTGCCTATAAGAAATGTGACCTTGGTACCAGTGTTGTGGTGTAGGGGGTAAGGCCATCACCTGTGATGCTGGCATCCCATATTGGCACTGGTCTGTGTCCTAGCTGCTCTACTTCTGATCCAGTTCCCTGTTAATGACCTGGGAAAGCTCAGAGACCCAGATGAGGTGCCTGGCTTCTGATTTAGGCCTGGTCCAGCCCTGGCTGTTGTGGCCATCTGGGGAGTGAACTAGCAAATGGAAGATCTCTCTCTCTCTCTATTTCCTTCTCTCTCTGTAACTCTTTAAAATAAAATAAATGAGTCTTAGAAATGTGACCTTAACTGGGAGAAATACCTCTGGCAATTTGTGAGTAGCAACCACAATGGGAAAATTGTCCCATTCAAAAGGCATCTGATACCACTCCCTTGAGAAAAGAGCTGGAAAAAGTGTTCCTTTGTAGGCATCCTAGTAAGAATGCTGAGTAACTGGTGGTAAAATTAAATTCTGAAGAGGGTCAAAGAGGGTACATCACCTTCTCACCTCTCATATCCAAGGATGGCATTATTCAAATCCTCATTCACTTGAATTAGCTCAATAGTTACATCTTCATTTTCCACCACCACAAGTAGATCCATGATTCTCTTGTGCATCTCCCGACTTGTCTTATAAAGTTTCTGTCAAAGAAGGGAGAGAGGTTTCTTCTTCCATGCTTTATAGACACCTAACACACCCATCTACATACACCTGGGATCATTGCCACTCCGAGGCTCTTATGGGAGATTACCACAGTACGAACATGTAACTACGAGCATCTCATACTTCCTACCATCAACACATAAAATATATAGTGATATTTTCCTTTAGAAATAAAAATAGGCATCATGAAGACCATATGGTACATGGAAAGTAACACTGTACTAGAAACCAGAGGTACTGCATGTTGTGTTGGGGGAAAATCATCGCTTGTTTTCTAAATCTGTTTTCTCATTGAAAAATGAAAATTATAACACTTTCCATGTCTACCTCAAGGGTTGCCATAAAAATCCAATGAGATCTGTGTAACGAGGATGTCTATAAAGCATATACATAAAATGTTATTGTCAGTTTTAGTGGTATTGGAAGAATTTGTTAAAATACATTTACAGGGGCATAATTTTAGTTCCTGTTATGTTGTACTTAAAATTTTAAAGTTTATAGTTATGTGCTATTCCAAGGTACACTGGACTAGGTTTTAAAAATTAGTCATGGACAATACCCTTATTTGGATTATATAGAATCCTATATAGTCACTTAATATGACTCTACCCCCCCAAACTGGCTTTTTCGCATAAGCATCAGGAACATATATAGCAAATTAACTAATTCAGAATCTTCGGGGCTGAGATACCCAGAATCTACATTTATTTTTGGAAAACAACCAAAACTGTTTCTTATATATACTGACATTCGAAAAATACTGCCTTACAACTAACAAGCCTCTAAAACTTATGTTAATACCTCCTCAATGCCATCTTGGCTAGAAATTTTCCCTATAATAGGAGTAACAGGGTATTGACATCAGTCAAAAACAAAGGGACATTTCTCCTTTCAAAAGGAAAGGAGCAAGCTTTCTTAAACACACAATTATGTTATCTGACTTTTTCTCCTTAAGAAAGAAATGCTTGCTGAAAAATTTATGCTTCATGCAGCCACTTAGAATCTCAATCTATTACAAGAGTCCCAGCAGGAAATCACTAAGTAAATAAATCATACTATCATGAGCCAGCATTTAGACTCAGAGGTAAAAGCCCATACCTCCACAGAATTATAACATAAATATTTAGAAGTTAAAAAGGTGGTGGCCGGCACTGTGGCACAGCGGGTTAAACCCTGGCCTGCAGTGCTGGCATCCCATATGGGTGCTGGATTGAATCCCAGCTGCTCCACTTCCAATCCAGCTCTCTGCTATGGCCTGGGAAAGCAGTAGAAGATGGCCCAAGTGCTTAGGCCTCTGCACTGATGTGGGAGACCCGGATGAAGCTTCTGGCTCCTGGCTTTGGATCTGGGCATTGCAGTCTTTTGGGGGAGTCAATTAGCAGATGGAAGACCTCTCTCTCTCTCTCTCTCTCTCTCTCTGGCTCTACCTCTCTGAAACTCTTTCAAATAAATTAAATAAATCTTAAAAAATATTAAAAAGGTGAAGCAGACAAATAGATGGTGGACTTTGGGCTTTTCTACTTGAAATGTGCAGCCAGAAAAGCTGTCCTATGTGCTAATGATTTGGCCACTCTCAGCAATGGTATAGTGCAGAGGTACAGAAGTGTTTCTTAATGCTCTAGATAGCAAATAGTTTCTTTTCTGTGTGTCATCTAGTCTACCTTGCAGCCACTCAATTCTGTTATCTCAGCCTGAAAACCACCCTAGGAAATATGTACATGAATAGGTGTGGCCAAGTTCTATTAAAACAAAGGCAGGTGGCAGGCTAGATTTTGCTCAGTTAAGGCCCCAGATATAGTGCAAAGAGAAATGACTTTGGACTAAGTAATCATAGGCATCTCCCCTTATACATTCCATATGGGATTTAAAGAAATAAGGCTAAAATTTACCCTTAGGTTTTGCTTTGTTTCATCTATAACACAAGATTAACAACTATTTTGTAGGGCTATAGGAAGTGGTGTAATTGAAACCCCATGGGGTCTGGTATACAGTGGGTAGTTAATAAATGTATTATGGATGCTGAGTAGCTGTCACTATTAGTTCATTAGATAGCTTACTTTATCTTCCAATATATGCATTATTAACCAGGACCCAAAATCATGCAGAAGAAAGAACTAATGGCATTTAATGTAATACCATGATGAACCGTAACTTTCTTTTGTTCTTGCTTTAGAGAATGCACAGAAACTATTTCTCTTGTTGCTCACCGGCAACCTTGCTACAGCAAGGTCAAGATCAAGGAAATACAGTGGCTATTAGATGCCTGAACAGAAATATAGAAATGAATTTGAAATGAATTTGCAGCCAACATCAATAGCCCCGGGTCCCATGAAGACCCGCCTCTTGCCCTTTCAACAGACAGATGGAATGAAAACATCAAAGGAAGCCCTCATCTCTCAGCAGGTTTGCAGAGCAGAATGTGAAAAGCCTCTTCAAAAGCCAGCCCACTCTGATCTTTACAATTGATGTCTGTCTCGGAGGAAGGCTATGCCACCTGGAAACAGCACAGATCAAGCACCATGGACAAAAAGAATGGGTCAGAGTTCCCCATTACAAGCACATGCAGGGCTGTGGATTTAGGGAACAAGTCAAAACACAGAATAACAGCTGCTGGTGCACATGTCCATCACAGAGCCCCTGCAATCGCCTGCTTTCATAACATAGTCAAGCCAAGGCAAGCGTCTAAGTTAAAAGGAATTGTATATTCAATTCAACAGACACCAGGCAAAACAAAAAGAAGGTCAATAAGAGCTTCCGCTTCCTACAGTGAGATGGCTCCTATTCCTCCACAAAGCACTCAGAAATTAAGGAAAGACACTCCTCTGCATTTGCAACTCCAACCATGTTCATCCAACGTTCACAAACACAGAGCAAACTAATGAAAAGAAAAAGGAAAATGCTTCAAAATCTTCCTTGAGAAAATAAAACCAGGAAGAAATGTGTTGGATTGCCAGCGCCACGGCTCACTAGGCTAATCCTCCGCCTGTGGTGCCGGCACCCAGGGTTCTTGTGCTGCTTGGGGCGCCGGTTCTGTCCCGGTTGCTCTTCTTCCAGTCCAGCTCTCTGCGGTGGCCCGGGAGGGCAGTGGAGGATGGCCCAAGTGCTTGGGCCCTGCACCCGCATGGGAGAACAGGAGGAAGCACCTGGCTCCTGGCTTTGGATTGGCGCAGCGCGCCGGCCGTAGCGGCCATTTGGGGGATGAAACAACGAAAGGAAGACCTTTCTCTCTGTCTCTCTCTCTCACTAACTTTGTTGAAAAAAAAAAAAAAAAAGAAAAGAAAAGAAAAAAAAATGTGTTGGATTGAAACCTTCTCCAGAATCTGTGTGGCAACATCCCTAATATCAGGCCAGAACATATTCCCTCTCTCCCTGGAATTCTTATCCAGACTGTAAGAGATCGAGAGGGGTCAGTGCAGTGGCACAGGGCATAAAGCCACTGCTTGCAGTGAAGGCATCCCACATGGGCACCAGTTCCAGTTCTGGCTACTCCACTTGCAATCCAGCTCCCTGCCGATGCGCTGGGAAAGCAGCAGAAGATGGCCCAAGTGCTTGGGTCCCTGCATCCATGTGGGAGACTCAGAACAAACTCCTGGGCTTTGGATTGGCCCAGCTCCAGCTGTTGCAGCCATTCGAGGAGTGAACCAGCAGATGGAAGATGTCTCTCTCTCTCTGCCTCTGCTTCTGTCCCTCCCTCTCTGTAACTCTGCCTTTCAAATCCATCTTTAAAAAAAAAAAAAAAAGAGAGAGAGAATTTATCTGTTCAAAAATAAAAACTGCCTCCCTCACTCTAACATGGGCCATTTCTCAGCTCTGCATACTCAATGTCTTTGTTCCTTACACAGACCTCAGCTGAATGATGAATCCATTTTCAACATACTCCTCAAGAAGATCATTAACTTGCTAGAACTTTTTTTCCAACTAAATACTGTCAACATTTTATTTCCCTCGTGCCTTTGTCTTTACCAATTCCTTTGGCCCAAAGTCACTAATTATTCAACAAAGAACATTGAGCTAATCAGCACATGTTTAATGAGCTCGTTCAGGGTGCAGAGTGTGTTTTAAATAAACGTGGGCTTACAAAGTACTGAAACAGACTTCAAAGCATAAGATTTGTTTATGCCTTCACATTGCTACCAAACTCCACCAAGAACTAATAGATACTGAGATGAGACAACAACAGGTTAGCCGTTTATACTAGAAATTCAGTCCTGGGTGCAAAATGAAGAACAAACAGGTATAGCGGATACAACACAAACTCAGGAGAGTGAGGCTCTCACTCCTGCTCGTCACTTGCCATGGTGAGGGCAAACCATCCCCTTTCTCAATCTGCAGCCTCGCCTGCAAAGGAAGATGGAATCAATGCCACCCAAAGTCTCTTCCACTCTGAATACCTCACAAGTTTCTGAATGGCAAAGACAACGAGAGGGGTCAGGGCAGCGCGACTTTTCCTAAAACATTCTCTTCTTTCACTGTCCTTCTGGGGCAGGCCAAAAACTAAGATAAGAAAGACTAACGTAAGAGGTACCAAGGAAGGCCTGCTCCCCATGAGAAGAGCGAAAGGGGTAAAAACCAAGCAAACAATGCCAATAAAGCAAGTATGGGAAACACATGTAGCCAACGCATCATTCCTATGGCCGGAGCAGGCACCTTTAACTCATCACAACACTCCTTGGGCTGGATGCAGCCTCAGAATCGGCAAGCTGTACTCCAGCAAGAGAAATCCCACGTCCACCCCTAAGGAAGTCCAACGTCCACTAGGAACACATTGGTGGGGAAAGGGGCTTACTACACAAAACAGCTGTATGGCTAAGAGACTAACAAAGAGCAACAGGCCCTGAAAATTAGTAGGGCTTCAGAACCTTGTTGTTCAACATGGACTGGAAGAACAGCGAGGGGATTCCAGGTAAATAGACTGAGCTTCAGAGGGAAGGAAACAGACAAGGAACAGGTTCCAAATAAACTGAACTGCTGCTCGAAAGTAAGCACAGACAGATAAAACAAAAGGAGGCTCCCAGAACACAGACTGGTTTTAACGTTAACGAATAGTACAAGACTGTGGTCACTGGCAAAGGATATGTGCAAAAAGAGCAGAGCAACTCTTTGAGTGGAGGCTTTTGCTATGTGCTGGACACCTTCGTTTTGCCCTCCAGATCCACTGGCCACACTTTCTGTCCCACTCTGTGCCCCAGAAGCTGGCCTGCACGTCCCCTGCTGATTGAGTTGTCAACAGGGTGTGCTGGCAGAAAAGACAAGGAAAGGAAGGGAATGAGATCTGGATACTTCTTTCCCCTACTCCTTCCACCAAAGGGGTGGCTGCTCTCAAGGCTGCCTTCTGCACACACACTTCCCTTGGTTTTCCGCCTCCCATGTCGCTGCCCACTCTGCAATGATGACACTGGCTCCTGCAGAAATCTCCAAGGCTGCCTGCAGTTACACGAGGGCAGCCAGGCAGGGAGCGAGCATTACCTGAGGGGTCCTCATTCTATTGATCTGAATGGTTCAGCCACCTATGAGGAAACCTTTAAGAAAGTGCAAACTAAAGAATCATTTTTGCTTTTCCACAGTCTACTGGTTTCATTTTTAGAGCCCTAAATCAGATAGGCTCTTTCTCCTTTTCTCCTCTGAAAATTTCTCCAGAATATTTTAGAATGGCTATAGTGGAGTTATTTAGATTTTAAAAACTTCAAATAGTAATCAATAACATACCGGATCTTTGTGTTACTAATAAAAAGTAGAGAAAGAAAAATAAAGTTACATCTTCAATAACCACTATAAATAAGTTGATTTAATGGCAGAACCCATTCAATTTGAATTGGCCATGAGTAGTAGTCTAATGTTGATTTATAACTTAAATCACTATACTAGTCAAGACAACACACAGCCTCAAGCTCTGGCAATAAAACAGCAACAAATTAGCATTAGCCTTACAAAATGTAACCAGACATCTGCACCCAACCACAATGAGACAAAAAGACATTTCCAACTTGATGAACAAAATGTAAAACTAGATTCACACATTTAAGTGGAACGTTCAGTGTACATTTTTACTGCAGGACTGTTAACCACAGATGGATGAGAAGGCGAGAGAGAAGTCACAAATCACTACCCTTTAGAGCTCTGAAGGGCCTGAGAAGACTGTGTGGAACTAGAAATATTGTGTGACCACTTTTGAAAACATCATGTGCCACATACTCTGTTCCTTTGATACTTAATTTTTAAAGTTAATTTAAAATAATTATTAGCATTATAGGTTACAAAAACCCTACCTAAAAGCCTCCAACTGTGGATTTTTTCCAAAGATTACTATGTGTGAACTTTAGTGATTAACTTTCCTTTTACTCACCTATCTAAATAGAAAATATTTCATATTACTTTTGTGTACCAAGTATCATTTGGGCTCTTCATTTTTTTTTTTTTTTTGACAGGCAGAGTGGACAGTGAGAGAGAGACAGAGAGAAAGGTCTTCCTTTTGCCGTTGGTTCACCCTCCAATGGCCGCCGCACTGCGCTGATCCGATGGCAGGAGCCAGCTGCTTCTCCTGGTCTCCCATGGGGTGCAGGGCCCAAGGACTTGGGCCATCCTCCACTGCACTCCCTGGCCACAGCAGAGAGCTGGCCTGGAAGAGGGGCAACCGGGACAGGATCGGTGCCCCGACCGGGACTAGAACCCAGTGTGCCGGCGCCGCAAGGCGGAGAATTAGCCTAGTGAGCCGCGGCGCCGGCCATGGGCTCTTCATTTTATACACACAGAAACTAAATTCAATTATGATACATGAGTTGCCCAAAGCTAAGAATCTCACGAATCCTCAGCCAAATGATACAACAGAATGCTTTCAATTAAAATATTCTAAAAATAATAAAAAATCAACTGATCCAAAATATTGACTTATTTCTCAAGGCATACTGCTCTGATGTTCTGTAGATTACTTAAACAGGTTCTCTGTATATGGTGATTCTTTGATCAAGTAATTTTGTACATGTTAGGTTAAACAAAGACCTTAGGGTCTTTACTATACCAATGAACTTCCTGAACCTTCAAGAGAATTATCGGCAATTGGTTTTGCAAATTTATTTGACCAGGGATGCCAGTTTATACCTACAGAACAACACAGAAGATCTATCCTAAGACAAGTGCCTACTGTTTCCTGGAGTCTTGTCTTGCTTCCTCAGAGTTTGTCATCTCAGCGCCACCAAAGGGTCTTTCTGAAATCCATCTGGAATGTAGTCTCTCCACGTATGTCCTTTCAATGCCTCCCTTCGGCCAGCCTGATCAATGCATTGCCATAAAGGTCAATAACCTGTAGAGATTAGCTCACACCTCACCTGAAACTTTAGGCTCCCCAGTTGTGCTTTTAAATCCTCTTCTTGTTCCTACACACATGAGAGATATCCCACTCATATAAGTGAATAGTGGGCGGCTAGTGGCATGGAGTTCCTGAAGACGTATATATCACCTCAAAGTGGGTGAAGAAGGAGGGGAAGAAAATTCATTTTTACAGAAAAGGAGGGCAATGCTGGCTGCTTTTTATTTAAAAAAACTTTTTAGGCATTTGTAAAGATTGCCTTTTGCAATCATGACAGTATAAATTAACTAGTCATCATTTATGTCATCAATCTACTACACCAATATGAATGACTAAGACTAATCTTGTGTGTTTACAGTTGAAATCTAGGGTGAAAGTCTGAAAAGGAGATACTGCACATTGTTTCTTAAGCACAAAATACTCTTACTGTGATGTGTGATCACTTTTTTTTTTTTTTTTGACAGGCAGAGTGGACAGTGAGACAGAGAGAAAGGTCTTCCTTTGCCATTGGTTCACCCTCCAATGGCCGCTGCGGCCGGCGCACTGCGGCCAGTGCATCGTGCTGATCTGAAGCCAGGAGCCAGGTGCTTATCCTAGTCTCCCATGGGGTGCAGGGCCCAAGCACTTGGGCCATCCTCCACTGCCTTTCCGGGCCACAGCAGAGAGCTGGCCTGGAAGAGGGGCAACCAGGACAGAATCTGGCGCCCCAACTGGGACTAGAACCCGGGGTGCCGGCGCCGCAGGTGGAGGATTAGCCAAGTGAGCTGCGGCGCCAGCTGTGCGATCACTCTTAACGTGGTTTAATGTCACATAATTCTGTGATGGCTTTTAAACTTTGTAGAAAGAGGTATAATTTGTAGAAAAATCTTGATTTCAGTTAAATACAAATTTTTAAAACTAAAAAAAAAAAATCTAAGTTCACAATGGTTTCTCAGTATAGGCTTATAGAGTTACAGTTGAGAAATGATTTCTAGCTTTTCAGTGTATTTTTACTTAAAAACAAATACTTTAAAACAACTTTTGAAAAAAAGCTTAGAGCTTCTTTTTTTTCTACAGTTAAAAATACACATAGGTTGGCCGGCGCCATGGCTTAACAGGCTAATCCTCCGCCTTGCGGCACCGGCACACCGGGTTCTAGTCCCGGTCCGGGCACCGGATTCTATCCCGGTTGCCCCTCTTCCAGGCCAGCTCTCTGCTATTGCCCGGGAAGGCAGTGGAGGATGGCCCAAGTCCTTGGACCCTGCACCCGCATGGGAGACCAGGAGAAGCACCTGGCTCCTGGCTTCGGATCAGCGAGACGCGCCGGCCGCAGCGGCCATTGGAGGGTGAACCAACGGCAAAAAGGAAGACCTTTCTCTCTGTCTCTCTCTCTCACTATCCACTCTGCCTGTCAAAAAGAAAAAAAAAATACACATAGGTTGATAGGGCAAAAAGGTTAGCAATTGAAAAATAGCATAAAGAAAGGAAACATACAAATATGCAACACAGTGATCCTGTGAAACTTCACAAATATTAGGGTAAAGACAAATCACAAGTAAAGCAACAGCAGAAGAAAAAGGACTGAAAAACAAAGGAGCAAGAATCAAAAATCAGGGGCGAGCATTGTGGCACAGCAGGTTAAGCCGCCACTTGGGACGCCCACTTCCCCTCTGGGAGATACTCCACTCCTGATAGACTTTCTGCTAAAGCATCTGGGGAGGTAGCAGATGAGGGCTCACATGCCTGGGTCCCTGCCACTAACAAGGGAGACCTGAATGCAGTCCTTCAGCCTAGCCTGGCTCTAGCCTGGCTCAGCTCCGGCTGTTGTGGGCATCTGGGGAGTGAACCAACAGATGGAAGTTCAAACTCACTCTCATTCTCCCTCTCCCTCTCTCTTTCTACCTATCTCTTACTCTTTCTCTTTTGAATAGATGAAAATAAATCAATAAATGCTAAAAAAATAATCAGAATCCTATCAGTTATTGGGCTTCTCATCAGCATCACTGGGTATAAAATATAATGGAGCCATATCTTTGAAGAACTTGAAGAAAATAATTTTGTACCTAGAATTCTGTATCTACTTAAATAGTTTTTAACATAGCCTTTTATGGTATGCAAACACTCAAAGTTTAGCACTAGCAAAATATACATATTTTAGGGAAGAAAAAAGAAATAATTTCAGGGTATAGCTGTGATATAACAAAAGTGCTCTTGAAGAAACTTTTGCAACTTCTTTGTTTTCCAAATAAGATATGAGCAAGACTCATTAACAATCTAAGAAGTTAAAGGAAAGCTATACCACCATGAGATGTGGGTAAAAGAAAACCAAGTAAAAATATGGTAAGTTTCTCAACTTATTTGGAAAGAAAGGGACTTAGAAACTGATTTTTCCCCCCAACTGCCTGAAAAATTAATAAATACTAAAATTTAAAACTGATAATGAGAAGAAATAGCAGAAAGAAGAGCAACGTAAATTATGTCCAAAGAACAAGGTATGGAAAGACTATGGGGCTCATGGTTTCACCTGTTCACACAGGTGCCAAATCCCCTCCCTGTGCACTTTGTGCCTCCTCAGCTTGAGAACTGCCTCCATCTAAACCTACAGTCCTTACCTTTCTTTGTCACTCCTTATGATCCCATCACAGAAATTTTTGTACACTAGCTTTCATAATGCTTTATTATGTTTGCTGTTTAGAAATCAACCTTGGTCCCCAGACATATGTTCTTAATAACTAGGATACCTCCTCCTCCTTTCTTTATCCCTTGCAACATCTAGTAGTTCAACATCTCTGCTGAGTGGATGGATACAGAGGCGATTTTTATATGTCAAACAATGAGGTTGGATGGAATGTGACCAGTGCTATAACTTAAAGCATTTGTTGGAAAAGGGTAAGTACCATATTTACTGCAATTAGGATAAAGTCATTCCTGGAACTTTTTAACTTTAGAACTCGACTGAAGTCAAGGTGTCGGAGGACAGATTAGGTGATACTCAAGTGTCCTCCATCTCAAAGCTCAAAGGTTAGAGAGTAAGTTTGCAGGACACTTAGACTGATTGTCCTTGAAATCATACTACACCTGCAGAAGTTCTACGTCTTCTTGATTTTCAGATCCAGGAGTATTCTCTAACAATATGTCGAACATCACTCTCACATTCATTTTCACCATATCCAATTCACTGTGCAATTTTCCAATCTGTAGAGAGCAACACAATCACCAGTCAGTATGACACACAATTAATGGCTACTTTGCTTCCTCCTCTCAGGGAACATTTGTTGTGACTTGCAAAAGTTAATATATACAAACTTGTATGTTAAGTATATAAATACACATATACTATTTTACCAATGTATAATCTGTCTAAAGGAATTGAGATAAACATCAAAATATGCTTTTAGAAAGTTACAAGTTAAGGGCAAAGGGGTTGGCACTCTGGCACAGCAGGTTAAGCTGCCACCCGCAACACCAGAATCTCATGTGAGTACTGGTTCTAGTCCTGGCTGTTCCACTTCTGATCCAGTTCCCTACAAAGGCACTTGGGAAGGCAGGGGAAGATGGCCCAAGAGCTTGGGCTCCCAATACCCACGTGGAAGATCCAGATGGAGTTCTAGATTCCCAGCCCTGGCCTGTCTCTGCCCCAATAGTTGTAGACATTTGGGGAGAGAATCAGCAGATAGAAAATCTCTGTCTCTTCCTTTCTCTCTGTAACTCTGCCTTTCAAATAAACAAATCTTTTTTAAAAACTAAAAAATGAAGGGAGAAAAGATTAGAAGCAATATGGAGATGGAAGGTAATAGGTAGGTAGTAGGAGAAGGTTCTAAGAACCTGCACAGAATACCAAATGCTATCCTGAGTAGTTTGCTGCCAACAGTCAAGAATAACTCTTTAAAATTCTCAAAACTGGCACTGATGCTGTGGCACAATGGGTTATGCTGCTACCTGCAAGACTGGCATCCCATATCAGAGTGCCAGTTTGAGTTCCAGACGCTCTGCTTCTGGTCCAGTTCCCTGCTAAAGCACCTGGAAAAGCAGCAGAAGATGGCCCAAGAACAAAGGCCCCTGCCAAACACATGAAAGAACAGATGGAGCTCCTGGCTCCAGGATTTCAGCTTGATCTAGCCCTGGCCCTCATAGACATTTGGGAAGAGAATCAGCTGATGGAAGGTCTAACAATGTCTTTATAACTACTATTCAAATAAATAAATAAATCTTTAAAAAAAAAAAAAAAAACAGAGAGAGGTAGAGGCAGAGAGAGGTCTTCCACCTGCTGGTTTATTACCCAAATGACCACAACAGCTGGAGCTGGGCTGATCAGAAGTCAGGAACCAGGAACTTCTTCTGGGTCTCCCACACAGGTGCAGGCCCCAGGCACTTGAGCCATTTTTTTTTGCTGCTTTCCCAGGCACATCAGGGAGCTGGATTGGAAGTGGAGCAGCCAGGATTTGTAACAGTGCCCATATGGGATGCTTAAGCTGTAGGCCAGGGCTTGAACCCACTGCGCTGCAGTGCCAGCCCCAGGAATAATTTTTCTGATGGGAACTCTGATAAGTCCCGGAGTATCACTAAGCTTCAAATCTCCCTTCTGAAAATTGAAGATATAAAAATACCTACACCTAACATTGTTAAAAAGGAAAAATATATATTAAAAACTTATAAAAAATGACATCAATAAACAGTTGTGGTTGTTACCTGCTCTGGGACTAACGTAATAGTCGTGTTCCTGGGAGCAATTACAGGAGAAAGAGCTGGTGCAGTGGGAACAGATGCTGACGGATGTGATGAAACTGGAGCAGTCTATATTTGAAATATGAAACATTAATATCTGAATAAACATAGCCACCACAGGCCTGTTTATCTCATCAGTACTCAGCCAACTCAAGCATTCTCAACCAAAGTCCTGGGCAGATGGTGTTAGCACAAAGTAAATCACCAGGTATACAACCTGTCCAGCATTTTCAAAGCAGCACTAAGTAAGCAACACAATCATGACAGAACAGATGTTCAAAAAAAGGTGGATGCTTTTAGGATTATTAACAGAATTACAATTTAACAAAATGCTTCTGGTTTTTACCAGGGGTCTACACAATAAACTGCCATGTGACATCAATCAATCATGCCAAAGCCTTTTAAGCTACAGGTGCAAGGCATCTCCTTCTCTCCCTGGACCAGTGCTTTATCTCCAATGGTGGGTGGACATCCCAGAGCAAGGGGGTCTTATCCAGTGCATCTCAAAGCTAACGCAAACACAAGGCACCTGGGGCAGCCTACCAGTCCAGATTATATCCTAAATCCCATTTTTGAGTAGTAAGGTCTAGGCCTTGGTTACTCTATGAGATGTCACAATACTTTTCTAAGGAATGCATCCTGCTTAACCTGGGTGGGGCTATAGTTGCCCCTTGCAGTGAGTCAAGACCCAAGCTGTCTCAGGCTACACGGGTCAGGGAAAGGCCTCCTACCTCCTGTCGGGCACTTTGAGCCTCTGCATCTGAGGGAGGAAACTGAACACCTTTCTTAAGCAGATCAAGGTACACTTCTTTCACTTCAGTTACATCCACACCTCCTGGGAAACCCTGTGACCACGTCTGAATCAAGGATGGAAAGTTCCAAAGTTAAAACAGCAGGAAACCCAAAACACAATGCTTAAACTCAGGACAGAAAATGAGGCACTGACAACTATATATCTCATTCAGAAAGTTACTTTTGAATGCCACAGATGAAATGTATATTTTCCAACGCTAAAACATTACTAAATACTTTAAATCACCAAATTCCTATGTATCTACATTTTTGATGAAACCCCTGGGATAAATATTATCAATTATTTTTTGCTGGATGGAATCCAAAGGTAATCGAGTTTAAAATAGCACCAGCAACTCTTTTAACAGTAGTCAGCAGTCTACTCCAGACCACAATTGAACATGCACAACGCTATCTTTCTTACCTGGCACGGATAAAATAGAAACTTGAACCAAAGTAGGAAAAAGACTATCTAAAGTTCTTTAGAAAAAAAAGGTACCACCCAATGCCAAGAAATTTTTATTCCACAGTAACTAAAATTGTATAAACTGGTTTCTAGTTCAATCTCAAGTATATAAGGAACCACAGTAATAATCGGGGGTTATGCTATTAAATCCCTAATCTCAGAAATCTGCCATCTCATAAGGTATACAATAGACTTACCTTAATGAAATTCAAGATTCGATTCTGAATGTCTAATGGCAAGTTGTATCTGGGATTCAGCAGCTTAACTAGACTATCTTTAATGAATTCTTTCTTCACAATCAGAGATTGGAAACTTGGACCACAGTTCTGCATGCACATGTCTATAAGCTAAATTAGAAAGAAAAGGTAAACATTAATATTTCTCTGTAAAACTGACTTGTAAATATAAGGCAAAAATTGTAAAAAGAATGATTTCTACCAGCACTCTAATTAACAAACATAATTGAGTATCTATTGAAATATACAGCAAAATGTCAGATTTTGGGGATATGAGAAAAATAAAAGCATAACATACTGCCTAGAAGATACACTTCTCAGGGAGTCAGGCCACAATTATAAGAGCAATGATAGCAATATGTGGCAGTAAATGTCAAGTGTTCAATGGGAAATGCAAGCAAAACATACAGGCTCCAGACGGGGTAATGTGTGTCCTAGTTTATCCAGGGTGGTCCAGGTATTTTCCTGTTGTCCTGGCTTTATTAATGAGAGCATACCATTCATCTCTCAAAAATGTCCTGCTTTGGATGATAAATTACACAATCACTACAGCTATAGACCTTTATATGCAAATGTGGTTATTAGGGGCAAGTGGTCTTACAATATTTTTGAAAAAGTCTTGCTTTAAGCTGGGCTTTGTAAAATGATTAAAAAGAATTAGAGTATTGAGTTATATCTAGAAAAATACCGGTATAAAAATAAAAGTGGTAAAGTATAAGAGCTATGACAGGGGCCCGGTGCCATGGCTCACTTGGTTAATCCTCCGCCTGTGGCGCCAGCATCCCATATGGGCGCCAGGATCTAGTCCCGGTTGCTCCTCTTCCAGTCCAGCTCTCTGTTGTGGCCCAGGAAGGCAGTGGAGGATGGCCCAAGTGCTTGGGCCCTGCACCCGCATGGGAGACCAGGAGAAGCACCTGGCTCCCGGCTTCAGATCGGCACAGCATGCCGCCCGCAGCAGCCATTTAGGGGGTGAACCAACAGAAGGAAGACCTTTCTCTCTCTAACTCTGCCTGTCTAATAATAATAATAATAATAAAAAGAGCTATGGCAGACAAGTACTCTGGTTTATCACTAAAAGAGACTTCCTAACATGGGAAAATTGAAGACACTGTGGAAGTAGAAAGGAAAAGTCAGCTGGGGCATCACCCAGACTGCAAGGTTCTGCATGGCAATATAAAGAGTTTGGACAGGACTCTGAGGCCCTAAGAAGCCCCTGGGGTTAGTGGTGAGTGGTATCTCCATCACACCTCTACTCTAACCTTGGAGTGTGTTTGAGAAGGATTTGCTTCCCCCAACTCATGCTGATGGTGAAACCCCATGAACTTAGGTCAACAGTTGATGGATTAATCACTGATAGATGAGGTGTGAAGGCTTGATTCAATCCCTGAGTCTAAATTTGGGTGACTGCACTTTATTGGGCTGCTGAGGTAGAGTCCCAAGATCAAATCATGTCTTCCACAGACAGAACATAGAGAAGGGCGGGCTTCCTGTGTCTCTCTTTTCTGGCTCGCCACGTGACTGAACCTTCACGATCCTCCACCTTCACCGGATGTCTGAACCAGTGGAGCTGCCAGATCTTGCACTGTGAACCTCCAATCCGTAAACCAGAACAAACCTCACTTCCTCAGAAGCTCCTCTCCAGTGTTTAAGTCCTCGTAAGCAAACGCTGACAAAAAAAAGTTTGCAAAGTAATATTCTGGAAAGGTTCTCCAGCAGTGCTCTACCAAGGGAATCATCAGGTGAACAAACATGGAATAACAGAAAAATCTGGCAGTGCAGGCAAGATGCAGAAAAGGCCTGAACAAGATGCTGTCAGTGCAAGGATGGAAGGAAATGAGAGAAGATGCGGGGAGATCTTCAAAAGACAGAGCGTTTACTTGAGAAAGAGGGAGACTCAAAGTGGAATGAGTTTCATTCTGCATGACACCAAGGGCAACTTTCAAGTGTGGGGTGGTATGAGCGACTGGTTTAGGTGTAAAAACCATGAGTTGACATTTAGATATTCTAAATCTAAAAGGATAGTGGGCCACTCATGCAGATATTCAGCAGGGCGCTGCTTAGGCACAGACCCCGTTCAGAAGAGTGAAGGGCTACGAGCGAGTCATCATGGCAGCCCATGTGAAGCAGAGAGGAGAAATGGCTGGAACACTGAAGTTAACCTATTACACAGGCCAGAGGACTTCAAGAAAAGTAACCAAAGAGGAACAGAAAGTGAAGCACGAGATAAGGCACAAATAAGGTTGGTAAATGTTTTCAGGAGCCTGGGGTGCTCAACAGGTTAGAAAATGTACTCAGAAAAACTCACCTGGGTTTGTTGATTAGCAGGGTCATTAGTCACCTTGAAACAAACATTTTCGATACAACAATATGAATAGAAACTGGGGTAGCAAGGAATAAGCTTGAATGGAAAAACTGCATGCAAAGTAGATTTTCAAAAGCGATCAAAAAGGAAAATTACATCTCTAGGTTCCAGGCTACCACCTTAAGTCAGAGAGGTCACAGACATCACAACACAACCATGATAGGTATAATCATACTTGCAGAAAAGCAGCCCTGAAATTGACTTCATACTGTGCTCTTTGAGTGTGGCTTTGATGACAATCCAAAAAGCAGCAGCAGGTACTAAAAGCTATAGTTTTAAGGCAGTGTGACCAATAAGGCAATCAGAAAAGACAGAAGCCGAGCACGTGCAGCTACATGAAACAAAAACATTTAAGGCAAAGGAAAATTATTAAATTTTAAAATTATTAATACACACATTAAGATAAACCTTTACTTATAAAAGTTAGACAAAACTGAAAAGTTGAGTAACAAATGACATTTCGCTTGACTGAGTACTACATGAGTTTTTAATAGACAGTAAAAGTGTCTCTAGTTCACTGTGAGTTTACAGAATTGCTTCTCCTAGCTGGTTCTGTGGAGAGACCTAGCCTTTAACTCTGACTTTCCTTAATATTAAGATGAATGCTAAACTTCTTGCTAAGGATTCAACAAAACAACTTTTATCCCTGGGCACCAAGGTTTTGACAATGGGTACCATTCCCAAGAGGAGGTACATGTCCCAGATCAAAGAATCAACACGAAATGCTGAGAATGGTAACATCTGGAGATCAGCAATCATGTCCGTTCTATGTTCCCATTGGAACCCAGAATGTCAGGATTCATTACTCCTCCACCACTTCCTCTGTTATTTCACCAGTATCACTTTTGACTCCCAGCCTGCTTAGATAAATTAAAAAAAACCCCTACTGTGGCAAATTGGAAAAATTAAATATGTTGCTTTTATATATTTTGAAATGGGGCTTTGGTGCAATGTGTTCAGATAACCTATCTTTAGAAACAGAACAACCAAGAATCCTTAATTTGAGAAGAGATACAGAATCTAAGAGCCCTAGAACCAAGAGACTGAAGTAAATTTTTGTGTGTGTGTGCAAGCTTAGCTGCACAATTACTTATTCGAAGCACCACTGGCAGCAAAATGGGCATCACACCTCCCCTTAGAGGTCTGTTGTAAGGACTAAATGAAATATAACATATATGAAGAGTATGGGTTGATTTGCTGATATTGTACTTTTTCAGAGAAGGCTGGAAGAAAATGAGCTACTGAGTAGTTTCACTTCTTGCAGTAAATTTCTAAAACCAGGAATAGTGACAACCAGGGCCATCAGAGCCGAAGACTATACCCGGATTACTCACTGTGACTATATGGTCAACCCTAATGATGACAGCCTTAGGAAGGAGCTCAGTCTTCTCACTCTAGATTCAAGAAACTCCTGGAGGGACAACCACCTTCTGCAGCACTTCCCAAAGGACTATCAGTCACCACTTAGTGGGGGTTCAACAAGGGCCAGTTAACTAATTCTGGGGAACCTGTTCAGCCACTTTCCACCTGACAATAACAGTAGTATCTTGTTGAGATTTACTACAATTGGCTCATTCATTGACTAGTCTCTGGGGCAGAGTAACAAATCCTGGTGACAAAGATCTTTCTATAAAACAAAAGAAAACCATTGGCTTCTTGATAAAACGGTTCTAGTAGCTGATGGCAGAAAATCACAGTACAGTCAGATTCCACTAAGATCTAATGAAGGCTAACAAGTCCATGGAGAACCCAAATGACAGGTGATATAAAGAACATTTATAATTGACTTTGACAGGCTCTTATCACTGCACAGTAATGAAATGGAAATGCCACATGTGGGGATTACTTGTTAAAAGAGTTTACTGGTAAACTTATAATTGCCTTTGACAGACATTGGGTGATTCCTTCAGTGACTAATTTCCCTCATAATTAAGTTTGGTATAAGTGAATATTCAAGTCAATTCCAAGGCCTTAAGTACACTACTGCACTGTAATGAGTAGTCTGAGGTGAGGTGATTGGGCCATTTAATACTCAACTTGGGGAACTCTGCATGATAATATTAAGAGTCCAAGGCTCACTTTTTAAAAATCCTATAGAAAGTAAGTGATTTTCCCAATTCTTAATGAACTCTGACACCAACAATGAAGGCATAAGTATGACTCCTAACTGTGGCTCTTGCCCTTATTTAGGCACTGGTTTTAGACTGTCTTATTTTCACCTTTCAGTATGGAAATTATAAGGCAGAAGAGCTATAGTTATCTGAAGTAGAACAGGTAAGGGGAACAGGTAGCTGGCTGATAACAAGGCTTGAGAGGTTAGACTATCAGAAGGGAAGGGAGAGAAGGAGCCCAAAGAGAAATGGAGGGTCAACAGGGACAGCACTCTGGAATAACTCAGCTTCCACAGGGCAGAACCCTGGCTTCTCCTCAGAGGGAAGGGAACATGGCAGAGGAAGAGATATGGAGACTGGATAGAAGAACCATGGGAATTTCAAGTCAGCTAGATACGACGGAGAAAGAGGCAAGTTATAAAGGGAAAACAATTCTATGAAGACAAAAATGACACTCATAGACAGAAGGTGGAAATATAGAAGGTGGCACAAATTCATCTTCTACACTTATCTTGTGCACTCAATTCTCCTAGCTTTCAGATACCTGAATCCACTTCATTTTTAGATCACATCTACATAGGTTTCTACCCCAATTCTACCGTAAATTCGATAGCTCTTGCAACTTCACCGGATGCTAGAAGAGAGAAGATGAGGCATGGGAAGGCATTTAATCTTTTATTCATTCAACCCTGGTACACTGACTAATCTACCTGGACCAGCTTGGTTCACAAAGGTGTTGAAGACACAAATCACACATGGCAGCCTTTTCTTTTAAAAGGCTTGATTTTCTAGGGTGAGAGGCAAATTCAATAGGTACAGTAATTCAGAATTTGAGGACAGGATTCAAATGCTGCCTATGCAATGTCATAGCCATTTTATCTTGGCATACATCATTCACACTCAGCTTCTTCTTTGGTGAATAACACAACAGGGCAGGCAGAGAATCACTTAGGTGCTGGGCATTTCCATGCCTGGCATTTCTATGGTTCTGGCATTGCTAGAGGTTCCTGTATCCCCTTCTCCACGGTCTCCTCCATTCTGCGGCCTTCCTGAGGAGCCTGCCTGAAGGTCAGGCGAAGGTAAAAAATGCAAAGGAAGAAAACGCCTGTAAAACTACATTTAGAGTCAGCGTGAAGGATTCTCAGGGAGAGTATCAGGAGGGCTGCCAATTCAACTTTTCACATTCAGTTGGTCTCCAAGTATGCAAGACATGATAAATTATCTTCTATGTGAAACCAGAGACCTGGAGCTATGTTAACATCTGCCCCACGGTGTTCTTGATAAACACTCCCACAGCTCCCAAGAGGTGTGTGAGGTGGCTGATTAGTGCCAGTGTGGGCTGGGCTGAGGTCAATAAAGGCAAGCAGAAAGCCACACAACTCATCCTCAGGCAGCAGGCAGGGTTTGCAACACACACGCCAAGCAAAATGGGCAAATCACCAACAGGACTGAAGAGGGCATATGGTCAGGGGTCGGGGAACACAGGAACACGTCAAGTGAGAGACCAGGCCCAAACAGTAGACACACGGCACACAGGAGAATCACCAAAATCCACAAAAGACAAATTGCAAATTATATCAGGCAGGGGAATTTGAAACTCCTTGAGCTGCCAGTACCTTAGGAGTCCCCAAAGGTGTTCAAATGAGGTTGAAAACTGACAGGGAAACATTTTCAAGACTTTAGCTCTACCCATCCTCCATGTTCCATTATGGTCAATTAATACACACACAGACTTCTGATCAGTTAAGCATCTACATGTTTTTAACATCAGCGTGTATCTCCTGACCAGAAAAAACAAACAAACAAACAAACAAACAAAAAAACCCCTGATTCTTCAGGAACATTCTCTTCCCACAAAATTACATCCTATTACAATGGACTAAACTCTATTCTGCATTCTCAATGGAGTCTTAGACTGTACAGAATTCTTTGCTAATATCTCAGTTACATTAGTATTTTTTGCTACCCAGGATTAAAAATGTGACCATAGGTTGGGAGATCCCACAATCTCAGTGATAACGTTCAAGTACTTACTGACAAGGTAAGTTGGATTTCTTTATGATTGTAGTTTTTGGATATCCTTTTCTTCAAAGCTTTTACTGCATCTTTTGGCCTATGGTGATAAATAGACTGAAATCACCAACTGAGGCATTACTGAACACAAGCAGTCCCTCTGAAAAGCCCTATGCGGAGTGAACAGGTGAATGACTACGGAACGAAGATTAAGAACTTGGTTCTGCTAAGCAGATCACTTACTTAACTTCTCGAACCTAAAGTTCTTCATGAATCTTGGCAGACAATATCATCTACCCCCTTGTGAGAATCAAATAAAATATTTATGCAAAAGCATTACTTAGAAAACACCACTCATGAAATGTGCTCATCCCCATATGCCTCTATCAGTGCATCAAACCTGTTTCCAGGAATAACTTCCAAAACAATGAAGGTTATCATTTTAATCAAGACCATTAGCATTTCCTGAGCATCCCACAGGCTGACCAAACTAGGTCAGCTTCTGAAATGCCACAATTTTATCTTACAAAGTAGAACTATAAGTACAAGATAAAAATTTATGAGCATCCCTTTTTCAGTTTCAATACAAAAATTGTTATTATCAATGAAAAAGCTCACAGAGGCGCTACACATGGTGAACAAGGCATTGGAGAAAAAAACTACAAATGCCTAAAAGTACTGACCATAAGTACTTTCCATGGACTAAATAATGAATTCAGTTGTAATTTTTTCTTTATCAACATAAGCTAGACTAAATCTCTTTTGCTGTGAGTCATCATGAAATATGTACAGGAAAATTAATTGAACTGTACTCTTTATAATAACCAGTAATCAATTAAATTCAAGCTAGCTGTCTCTTCTTAATGACTGTTCATAACATCAGTTCTCTAAAATTTAAGAAGTGGGTGTAACAACTTCATCATTCTTTAAGAACACAGCATAAACATGAGTAAGATGGATTCAGAAGGAAAAAAATAACTGACCTCTGATAGGGACTTAAAGACTGCCATATTGTTTCCTTCTTAATAAAGACAATTGCCCAGAGAATGGTTACCATCAGGAGTCAACTGGTTTCTTGCTAATGCTCTTTAGTTATATAAGACACTGGCAACTGGAGATGGAATTCCTAAAGAAGGCAATCTTCTATTTTTTTTCCCTTTTAAATCTTTTTTTTTTTTTTAAAGGAATCTGAGCTTCATAGAAGCATAATTTGAAACTCAACGGTAAAAGAGAGAGGAATAAATTTATAATGGATTTTCAGATACTCCACCCACCAAAGCAAGCAGCTGCAACACTTCCACATGATGGATTCGTAAGGGATGATGAAAACATCCAATAAGAAAACCAAAGAATCTGCATGAGAAAACACACATAGCATTGATGCTGCCTATCAGAGGCAATTATCCAGGTACCACACTGAACTTACCCTTCCTGGGTGGTGTTAATGATGTCACAGATGTGCATGAACTGACCCCAATCTTCAGTCTGGACACCAGCAAATGTAGCCTTTTCTGCAAAGAAAAAGTTGCTGAGTGTGAGCTGCGATTAAATAAGCCTTGTCTTCCTGATATAGTCTGCCTGGATGCTGGAGCAACTATCATCAAGTTCATGTTACCAAAGGGCAAAGACGTTTTTTTTTCCTGAGCAATTCCCAGTCACTCAGGAATCAATCAGAACTCAAGTTCAGAGTGTTGCTGTTGCAACAGTAATGAGTGACCTATTAATAAAGACTTCAAGCACAACACCTGATCACAGGGCCCAACAAGCCAGCTAATTCTCCATCTGTAGGTCTTTCAGAGAAGGGAATTAAGAGTTTACAGAGCCGCCGCCTAGAAGACAAACTACACAGGGCTTATTGTACGCAGTCTCATTCAACCCACGTGACAGAAGTTCAAGGAGGTTAAGGAATTACCCAAGGCTATGCACTCACTATGAGGTACAACCGTCATTCAAATCTAGAACGTTGAATCTTGTGCTTTTGTTTTTTTTTGTTTTGACAGGCAGAGTGGACAGTGAGAGATAGAGAGAGAGAGACAGAGAGACAGAGAGAAAGGTCTTCCTTTGCCATTGGTTCACCCTCCAATGGCCGCCAAGGCTGGCGCGCTGCTGGCACACCGCGCTGATCCAAAGCCAGGAGCCAGGTGCTTCTCCTGGTCTCCCATGGGGTGCAGGGCCCAAGCACTTGGGCCATCCTCCACTGTACTCCCGGGCCATAGCAGAGGGCTGGCCTGGAAGAGGGGCAACCGGGACAGAATCTGGCACCCCAACCGGGACTAGAACCTGGGGTGCCGGCGCCGCAAGGCAGAGTGTGCTTTTGTTTTAAATCATTTATTACTTTGTGTGTGGTGGGGAGGATGAGAAAGAGAAATCAGAAGTACTGAGGAAGATCACTTCGGCCGCCTGTACTAACTGAAGCTGCTGCCAGGCAGACTTGAAGGCTCCTGTACTCGGACCCCATAATTAAACAAGCAGATATTTTCCTCTCTCTAAATTTTCCCTTCAGCACAAAATGATATCTGGGAGGGACACTGTGAATGAGCTTAACATCATCCTGTGAGAAAGGGAATCTGTATGCAGGAGGGACCCTAGGGACCAGGGAAAGAAAATATCGAGAAATGAAGGGGGAGAAAGAATAAGGGCTTGGCGGGAGAAACCCTCTGCTTAGCCTGCTTAGCCTGCTTAGCGGCTTGAGGCTGGCGCTGGAGGAAGCTGAACAACCTTGTGCTGTTAGGGGTGTCCTGCTGCTTCCTCCCTGGTCCTTGCTCTTCCTCCCAAACTTCTTTTTCTTCCTGGAACACTCCTATTCATTCATCTCCACTACAGCAGAAATCACTTCTCCCTTTTCAAAACCTCTGCGTTTGCTCTTTTCTGGGTATTGGAAAGGGACAGTGTTGTGGCTACTACAATGTTATGCTGTCTGTCTCACAATAAAGTGACTTTCCTGAAGTATGAGATCACGTCTTACCTCTGCCTCCTCCTCAGGGCCTGGGCCAGGCATAATAGCTCTCAGTAAATGTTTACAGAATTAAATAATTCAGCAGATGGATTGCTTAATTTTTTTTTTTTTTTTTTTGCCTCTGAAGATGCACACTGACCCTGTTTCTGTTAGGGTTCATTCTAATACCCAGCGTCCAAAGAGGACAGAGCTATCAACGCTGAAAAGCATTTCTTCCTCATCTCATAAAGATATGGAAAGTAAGGCTGGGGTTAAGTGGGGTGTTCCCTACTACAAAGCAATCACCACCCGAGCTGCAGCCTAAACTCCAACTAGGAGCCTCCATCTACAATTACCAGCTTCCTGGGATTTCATCATCGCGCGGAGTTCCAGACACTATCGGGCTTTGTCTCACATTAATATGCACCTCTGCCACGCCCGGTTCCCAAGGGAGAAATCAGGGAGATGAGCGAGATGCGAGCGGGCACAGCCAGAAGAGACCAGTCACTTGGCTGTGGCTTCCACCTACAAGGCCACTTCAAAAAGCTTGCAGGAAATGGAATTAAAAGATACGTTTATTTTGGTGCTAGACTATTAAATAGAGACTCAAGTTTCACAGAGTCTTCAAAAAGTTCATGGAAAATGCACAGGATGAAAAAAAAAATCTTTCACATGAGTTTCAAAATGATTTTGCACCGAAATCAACTTTTAATTCCATTTTCTCATGAACTTTCCTACAGGTCCCTGGACGGGATTCGCAGCGCAGCCACAGGAGAGAGAAAGGACTTAGGTCCACGCCTGCGTGGTCGACGCCTGCGTGGTCCCCTGGTGGCCGTGAGAGGCCTCTGGGACCCCAGAGGGGTCCTCCACGCCGCTCTGCCTCCGCTCCCCTGCCAAGCACTCTTTCACTGAGAAACCTGGCGTGCAGAGAGCAGCCTCTCACCGCGAGGTCACCTGCCTGAGCCGGCTGGCCTCATCCGTAAAATGGGCTTAACCAAGCCGTGCGCAGGAGCGAACGCACTTCCCGAATCCCGCGTCTCCCAGCGGAGGGCCCACACCCGCCAGGCCCGAAGGCCGGGGATCCACCTGTCTGGTTCCCGTTCCCAGGAGACGTCTGGGAGCGGAGGGTGCGCTCGGAGGAGGGAGACTCCGGAGCGAGAGAAATCCCTCAGAGGGCCGGGAGGAACGTGAGTGAGCTGGGAAAGTGGCGAGGGGGAGGGGAAGGATTTCCTCCAACTTGGACCAACTCCGTCCTCCCGCAGGCCCAGAACCTAGGTAGCCCGGGAAGGATCCCGCGGTCCGTCAAGCCCGCCCGGGCGTCCGTCCCCGCGCCTCCTTACCTATGAGGTGGCCCACGGAGGTGGCATAAGGATCCCGGTGACTCTTCCCAAACGCCATGGTGAGCCCTTGGAAAGCCGGGCCCAGGAAATCCGCCACCGCCGCTCGGCGGCTCCCGACTCCACCCGCTCGGTGCCCCTGGCTCCTCCTCTTCGCCCGAGCGCTTCCCGGGCTCGGGCGGGCGGGCGGAGGCGGCGCGTCCTGCCCGGCGTGGGGCGGGATCCGGGGCGGCCGGAGCACCTGTCGCGCGTCATTGAGGACTGGAGCGGGCCGGCACGCGGCGCGTGGAAGCCGCGGGAGTGAAGCGGGGGCGCCCGCCGTGGACCTGGGCGGGCTTCTGCAGCCGGCGGGCGGAGCCGGGCGGCCTCGGAAACCCCGCGTGGGCCTCGGGGCGCGGGATTCCTCTCCCGGCGCGGGTTGCTGCTCCTCCGAGCCCTCTTCACTGCCCTCTGTAGACAAAGAAATATGAGGCTAATAAAACAGGATTATTGTGGGAATTTAGGGGAGGACGTTAACGGCTTCGGTCGATGTCTGGCACCCACAAAAATAAATGGACTAGCTGGACCTATTAACCCGCGCTTCCCCGGAGACCCTGTGTGCCGCAGGTGATGGCTAGGAGGAGCGGCTGGCCTGGGGCTTAGGGAGCTCCCAGGCGCCTCTCCTTTTCCCTCGAGGGCGCACGCGGCACCGCCAGGCCAGCTCTTGGTTTCCACCTCCGCCTCCGGGGCCCTGTGTTTTCCAGCTGAGTTCTGGGAAGTGCACAGGGGCTTTCCTTCAGTCCTGGCTAGGAGTCGCAGCCTTGGGATGCCCATCTGCTTCTGGGAAGCCTAAGCCTCTTTTCAGCCGCTCTTTGTGAACCAGAATGTATTTCCTGTACCTTTGCACTGTGTTAACAGGGCACTCAGGATGGTTACCCTCTGCAGCGCCGGCCTGAGAGCCTGCGGGTGTGAGTGTGTGTCTAGATGGGCTGCTGAAGCGGGAAGATCCCGCCTCGGAAGCGGTCCACCGAGACCAAGTTCCACCAGTGTGTTTTTAGGCCTGAAAATGGTGACTTGGGGAGAGCAAAGGATACCTCGGGATCCTCTGTTACAGTCCAGAAGTCCAAACCGGTAGAAATGTGCTAACTGCCCTCTGAGTACTTATTTAACTCTAATTTTGTTTCAAATGTTTCTTGGGAAAGATCAGCGAAAATCTGGATAAAAAGATTCTTGTTGTGATGGCGTTTGTTTTCATAATAGGATTGGTTTTTAACCTGTTACTAATATTCTCCACTTGCTTGTCCCAGCTGAGTGGCTGTTTCAGGTGAGGCCTTTATGGGCGGACTTCCTTAGCCATCACTACAGCCTCTGCTGACACTTTTGTGACATCACCGACCCAGCCTGTGTTCCATGTGATACCTGCTAGCAAAATATTTTGCCTTCTCTGCATCCTGCAATCAAGCAACCTTAAAGGGAAAGTCAGTTTTAGTGTAGGTCGGTGTGGGTGTTAATGGCCTCCACCAGGGGATGAGAAATAGCCAGAAGCCGAGCATCAGGATGGATTTTAATATAACGCTGCTTCTCTTATGTGGGAAGTCTTTTGATTTGCTTCTTTTTTGAAAAATTGTTTTAATTTTTCCTGTATCCTGATTGCTTATGTTACAGGTTGAGGCTCTGAGAATAAGAGAATGGGCAGCCAGGACCTGTTCCAGGCATGATGGCTTTGTAGATAGAACCAAAGGTGATGAGCAGTACCTGTGTACTGTTTCAGCTGTGCCTGGGCAGAAGCTGTTCTCTCTCCCTGTGCCCTCAAGCAGGTTGGCAGCCTCTCCTGTGCTCTGGCATTTTCCCTAGAATCCCTCTCTGCCCCAGATGTGAAAAACTAACTCAGTCATTGTTAGTGTGATCAGGGAGTGGGTAGAATTCATACAAGTTAAGCTCAGAGAAGGCACAGAATCCTGGAGGAGAACAAAGGTAAAATGTCTGGATTTCTACAAAATTCTATAAAAATATAATCTGGCTACAATTGGAATCATCTAACTGAATTTTCTAACTAAGCATGCTGTGTTACTTTTTAAAGGATCTGCTTGAATCAAAGGGAGACTTCTTGAAGGATGAAATCAGGGAAGCCCTATGATTTGTTGGCAAAGGGTCCTGGTACTTTAGAATGCTAGTATTTTCTGTGCTCGAACTCTATTGGGTGTATTCTAGGTATATCACATGCATTTCTTTCATTCAATTCCATAATTTTGGAAAACCAGTACCATTTATTTTATAGATTACAGGGATTGCAGTAATTATTTCTTCACACACATTGCTAGTGGAGGACTGTGTGATTCCAGAACCTGTAGTTTTAACTCCTGTTCTATGCCACCTCTCGTAGGCAGAGCCTTGGGTAGTAGGTGGTAGTGCTCATTTTGAAAAAAAAAAAAATGCATCTAGGGGGAGGGCATGTACAGTGAGGTGGCCAAACATGGCAACTGAACATGCATAGAAGGCAAAAGTGACTTACTATTATGACTGATGCAGCTAACAGTGGTTTTCCTCTTCTCAAATGATTCTGTTTTAATTGCCAGAATTTTTAGTTTTTCAGAGCTAGATATGACCTTAGAAATCACATAGTCTCTACCCTATCATTTTAGAAAGATTTATTTGAGAGTCAAATATATCTATAATCAGAGAGAGAGAGAGGAACACCCTCATCCATTGAGTCATTCCTCCAAACACCTGCAGCAATCAGAACTGGACGAGGCCAGAGTTAGGAGCTCTTCTGATTTTGGTATAACCCTCTCTCAGCTTCAAACTAACAGGCTGCTCCTCCCTCTCTCCCTCAGTGTTGCTTTGTTGTTTTGTCCCATTTCTATGGGCTTTAGGCTGAACTCAGAGACTGACAGAGAGGCGAGGATCTGGAGGGGTGAGGAGAGGTAGCCCTTGGTGACTTGTGACCAACATTCTGCAGAGTGCTTTCATATCTCCACTAAACCTCTCATAATCTTAGAATCCTTGTGCCCATTTTATTCACAAAACTGGGAGGTGATATGCGGTTTTTCTCATTCCAAAGCTTGGACCCTCTTGCATGCATCACTGATCCCAGAGCGAAGATTCTGTGTGTGCTGTGGGGGAGTATTTAGCACGGTGCTTGTCCTGCAGCAGTGGTGCCAAGTGTAGAAATTTGCTTTTTGGTTCTATACCTTTATCCTCCCCAGCTACAACTTTAAGCCACGAGAAGGGCTCATTGGCTTCCCTCATCATCCATGCAATTTTAAGAAACTCCATTGAGATTGGGGGTAAAAGGGCAAGTATTTGTTAAATTTGTCCTCTATTTGCCCTGGGAAGCTTAAAACAAAAGTTTTATCTGAAGAATAAAGCCAAGGAGTCACTGTTTTCATAACCTAAGGGAATTAGCTTTCTGCAGGTTTTCCAGTATCACTGGTTCACACTGAACTCACTTGGGATTTGTCATTTAATTCTTGTGTACTCTAGTTTGCAAGTCAGATAACGAGGTTCAAATTGCAGCTCTCAGATGATAAAAATAATTCCAACTGAGTTCATAGGATTGTTTTGAAAAATAATGAACTAATGTATGGATAGCAGTTAGAATGCTTCTGGACATATAATTAAGCTTAGTAAATATTAAGTAGTTATCTTCTCCTCTTTCCAGTCTACCAGCTGGTCTGAAATTTCCACTATCACAAAGTGGCCTTTGAGTAATGCCTCCTTAAAAGCCACTCTTTAGAGATTCAGGTGTTACCTATTTGGTAAAAGAAGGTCATATCTGCATAGAATAGCATTATTCCAGTTACACATTTAGTTTCTGTTTCTGTGTTCTGTAAATTGTTGATCACTTTACTTAAAAAATCTCTGTGGGAATGAGGCTCTAAAAAACTTAAGAGAGTTGGTGGAGGGGTTAGGGCAGACCGGGGGGATGCTGCTTGGAGGCTTGCCTTGCAGAAAGCCTTGGACAGCAAGAGAAACAGATGCTTAATTCAGAGGTCAATCTGAGTTCAAGCGCCAGAGCTACCATTTAAGAACTGATCTACGACAGGCAAATAATTCTTCCAGAACCTCAGTGTGTTTATACCAATGGAGGTTACTCCACATATCTGTCTCAAAACATGGGTCTCAAGATTACATGAGACAACCTCAGAACACTTTTAATAAATGCTTGGGGTATCACTGGCTCTCAATCATTGTTGAGGCCTAAAACCCAAAGTAGACACCTGTTCCCTGCTTTGTACCACATCCTCTTGGTTACTGATTATAATCCAAAGTGGTTTGGTGTTATTTATTTGTTGCCTGTGCGCTGGAGTTCCTGTGTTTTCCTCCTGCTGCAAAACATACCCTGTGGTGACTCCACATTGCCTTGCAGGTGCAGCTCTCCCAGGGGTCTTCTCTCAGTCCCTGGAGGCAGACCTACTGAAAACAATGGAGTCTTGCTTTCCCACACCCACAGCTCCCATTCACCCTTCAGCCCAGAGAGAAGGAGAGCCAGAGAGAGAGAGAGAGAGAGAGAGAGAAAGGTCTTCCATCCACTAGTTCATTCCCCAGATAGCCATGATAGCCAGAGCTCTGCAGATCTGAAGCCAGGAGCCAGGAGTTTCCTCTGAGTCTTCCACGTGGGTCCAGGGACCCAAGCACTTGGGCCATCTTCTAGTGCTTTTGCAGGCCATAGCAAAGAACTGGATCAGAAGTGGAGCAGCCGGGACTAGAACTAGCACCCATATGGGATGCCGGCATGGCAGGTGGCGGCTTTACCTGCTACACCACAGCACCAGCCCCATATTTTGTATTTATTTAAATAATACCTCAAGACTTAGCAGACACAGAAGTTTTTAGGAAGTGTGATGCCTGTGCATCTGTGAGAAGGGATATGTTGGCCAACTAAATTAACAAAAGTGTTTCTTCCCATCAGAATCCAATACTCTGGACTTGCTCTTTGGCTCAGAGATGTCAATATGTTTCTGTGCCATTTCATCTTTAGTGCCATCACGAGCATTGGTGCATTGGTGATGTAACTTTAGAGTGTTCTGCTCCTGTCTGCTGATTCTTTATTTGAAGTCTTTTGGTGGTGGTGCTTTCTACATTTTACCAGAAAGTGTCAATGGGAGATTTTTTTTTTTTTTTAAGATAACAAAGAGGATTCATTTTCCTTCCCCAAATGGCCCTTAAATTATTATACACTGAAAAACATCAAGGGGTTGTGGTTGTCCCGGGAGCAAGGAGGAATAATATGTGCCCAGGTACTGACAGCAATGTGCATTTCCATGTTGCTGTGAGACTGGCAGAGGCTGTGATACACTGACAATTGTAGGGTACATATGAGAAGTTAAAAATATGGGGAATTATTGAGCTCTTCCGGTAGGGTATCCTATAACTGCCTACGCAATGAATGAACATAGAAAGAGAGAATCAGTATTTCTGCTGGGTAAGCTGACTAAAGTCTGAAATAAATCACCTAAGACAGAAATCCCTTGTATTCAGAAAGTATTTCGTCTGCCCTTAAATTCTTTAGCGAGTAATGAATTATCTTACAAATCACTTACAGTTTACTTGTCACACATGTATCTTGGCAGTTGACTACAATGTGCTTAAATTTATCTTCTTTTAAAAAGATATAAGTATTACTCAGATTTTCAATAGGGTGCCCTGGATTTCTCATGTATGGAGCATAGAAAGTATTTTAATGTATACAGGTAATCTTTGTGACCACGAGAGGGCAGCCTTGTTCAACTTATCAAATTATTCCCCAAAGCCTTGCTGGACAGCCACATTGTGGCAGAATGATTCCCTGGAAGGGGAGGAGGTTTCCAGGAATCCAGCCAGCTGTGTTTTCCAGGGCATTTTAGTACCACAGCCTAGCCACTCTGTAACAAAACACATGGGTGCTGCTCTTTGTCTTTCCTTCCTGGGGGGCTCCACATGGATAGGGAAACCTGCTGTAACTTATGTGGCTGGCAGAGGGGGTTTTGGAGAGGTAGTTGTTTGGGAAGGTTCACATATGGCAGGAATGAGATAGTTGCAGGAGAGGATGGTTTAAGGGTCATGTCTAGGATTTGAATTTCTGGATGACAAGTACACACCTACAGTTGTGCAGACTTTAAAATATGGTTAGACATCGCCTAGAGAGACTAAACTGTGAAGACACTGAGACGTTGCAGGTGCATTGAAAAGGAAGGGTGTATCATAATCAGCAAAGATGGTCAGGGAGACAAAAGGAGATAGTGCCTTATATCCTACATCCTTGCTAGATTATCTATTCGTCCCTTTTCCATTTATCACACGTTATTTTATCATAATGAATCAAAAAATGAGCTCCTATACTAGCAATAGAAACCACCTAGCAACAGATAATTAGAACTCTGTCTTGGCTGGAGCCGTGGCTCAATAGGCTAATCCTCCGCCTTGCGGCGCTGGCACACCAGGTTCTAGTCCCAATCAGGGCGCCGGATTCTGTCCCGGTTGCCCCTCTTCTAGTCTGGCTCTCTGCTGTGGCCTGGGAGTGCAGTGGAGGATGGCCCAAGTCCTTGGGCCCTGCACCCGCATGGGAGACCAGGAGAAGCATCTGGCTCCTGCCTTTGGATCAGCGCGGTGCGCCGGCCGCAGCAGCCATTGGAGGGTGAACCAATGGTAAAGGAAGATCTTTCTCTCTGTCTCTCTCTCTCACTGTCCACTCTGCCTGTCAAAAAAAAAAAAAAAAATTAGAACTCAGTCTAAAAGTCGACTACAGAGTGGGAACTAACTTTGCATGGAGGACCTGGTCCTGTATTAAAGATGTGGACAGCATTGGGTTTGAGCCAGTCTTTTAGTGTAAGTCTGAGCACAGATAATACAAAAAAACTAAAACAGGAGGAGCTACAGTGTGTTTGAACTCTGTTCCTCACTCTTTTTAATTTTTTTAAATAAAGATTTATTCTATTTGAATGGCAGAGTTAGAGAAAAGCAGAGGCAGAGAGAGAAAGAAAGATGTCTTCCATCTACTGGTTCGCTCCCCAGGTGGCTGCAACCGCTGGAGCTCAGCCAATCAGGAGCCAGGATCTTCTTCCAGGCCTCTCACATGGGTGCAGGGGCCCAAGGACTTGGGCCATCCTCTGCTTTCCCAGACAGTAGCAGAGAGCTGGATCAGAAATGGAGCAGCTGGGACTCCAACTGGTGCCCATATGGGATTCAGGTGGCGGTGACTTTACCTGCTATGCCACAGCACTTGCCCACTGTACCTCACTCTTTTACAAAGAAAACTTTGAAATCATTGCCCATACACCTAAGGATGATAGCAGTTGTTAAAGCATGCAACTCCTTATAGTTAAAATTCCTTCTATGTCAACTTTGCCAACTGAGCTATCAGAACACAAGAAATCATTCTCTGAATGCATGATGAGGTCTCTCAAAATGCCTGTCGTTGTGCTAAGAATTAGTGGTATATGAACAAGATAACGCCCAATCTCAGCCCTCCAAGAGTTCACAATTGAGGTAGAGCATGTATTCTAGTGGACAAAGTTAATTTCATTGTGCACAGAGAAAAGTCGCTTGTCTTCAAAGTCCCTGAGCTTAGATCACACAGTATTTTCTTATTGACTTCTTAATTATAAAAAGAGCAGAATGAGCTCCAAAATGGCAGTGATGACAGTAGTAGATATCATAGTATTTCATATTGGTTTTAGCCCCAAGTTATAAGGTGAGTGTCCTACCATGCTCCTTACAAAAATATAATAACAATGTCGATTTCTTTTCAGATCATATACTGCTTGGGTATTACTATATCAGCAGTTCCCAACATGATTAGCAGTATATTCCAGTTCATGGAGAAAAAAAAAGGAGTTATTAGAGAAATAGTATGGAGTCAATATCAAGTTTACATGAATCAATTTATATTTTATCTATAAAATTCACTTGTATTTTCTTGAATCTATACTGTGAATTTGATTTCAAGAACTTTTTAAGACAACTCTGTAATTTCCCTAAGGCCAGGTGTTCTGCCTTCTGTATTTTTGAGCTCTTCCTATGAAAAGCCATTTATAGTGTACCTTCTTGCTCTGATCCCAGTAAGGGATCAGTGAACATTTTTGTAAAAGGCCAGATACTAAATATTAATTAAGCTTTGCTTCTACCACTCAACTGCATCTACCAATGTAGCACTAAAGCAAACAGATAATGATAAACAAATGAGGACAAAAATAGGTATGAGGCAGACTAAGACTTTGAAAAATCCCTGTTTTAACTCCCTGGACTCCACTGTTTTAGCTGATTGGATAAGGAGAAGGCACCTGAGGTAAGGGTAGCAAACGTATTAGCTTGTCCCAAGATGATCAGTAAGTAGACTTGGAAGGCTTCTGGTATGACATCTTTTTCATCTTTTTACTATTTTTTTGTATCTTTTGGTCTAGAAAGGGCAATTGTTAGTACGATCAGTTGCAGGTGTCAAGAATTACCAGAGGCATTCAATTAAGTAAAATCCAAAGACAAAAATGATGCCCAAATAGGGGATGGGAGAGTTTGCTAATGGTATCAAGGCTAGAGTGGATTGTCATATTTTTTTAAAAAGATTTATTTATTTATTTGAAAGACAGTTACAGAGAGGCAGAGAGAGAGAGAGAGAGAGAGAGAGAGAGAGAGAGAGAGAGAATTTGGTCTTCCAACCACAGGTTTACTCCCCAAGTGACTACAATGGCTGGAGCTGGGCTGATCCAGGAACCAAGAGCCAGAAGCTTCTTCCAGGTCTCCCATGTGGGTGTAGGGGCCTAAGCACTTGGGCCATCTTCTACTGCTTTCCCAGGCCATAGAAGAGAGCTGGATGGGAAGTGGAGCAGCTGGGTTTTGAACCGACACCCATATGGGAATGCCAGCACTGCAGGTGGTAACTTTACCCGCTACACCACAGCACTGGCCCTGGATTGTCATAATTGATGCTGAAGTTCTGATACCATAATGAGCCTTGGGAGGAATTGTTTTGTATCCTTAAAGCAAACAAAAGAATTCTTTTGTGGCATTAAACAAAAATTTAGCATTTTTCAACTGAATTCTAGCTTCTGTCTAGCTGTGCCTGGGTTCCTGTAAGATTTCTCATATCCTTATTTCCACATATAGCCTCATAGCTGATACCTCAATGGTAGTGGTAACTTCGGTGAATATCCAACATTTCCAAAGAGCCCAGGTAACATGCTTCTCTGCCTGTTGGTTGGGAACATATACTGGCCATGTGAGGAGGTTTCTCTGTTAATCATTCATTTTATACTCTGCATCTAGCTTTGAGTGGAGTAAGCTTAAGTAGTTTTTCCCTTGAAGATGTGCAGACATCTCTCTGGGGACGCTTGACAAAGAATCAGCCTGGATGTGTGTCCCCTTCGGGCCCTTCCGTGCTGCTCAGTGAGGCATTAGGACTCCATATGGTGAAAATTGTTCCATGACAAGTCTAGTTTATTCCAGTTGTTGCTTCTATTGAGGGTCTTGGGGAAAAGCTTTTCCTATTTCTCACCTGAGTGCAGTGAAGGATTTTGGGCTGCCTGGGAATAGGTTTAGAGGAAGGCTACATTATTAATCAACATGCTTTTATGTCCAGTTGCCCCTGGACAGAGATGAGTCCTTCACATCTTAACAGTCCCTGGAACTCAATTCAACCTTTGTCATCTCTGACAGTGTTTGATGGTTCCCTTCTCTGGCTGCCAATCTTAAAACAACTTAGATTTTAGAATAAGTTTTTGTCCTTTTCTTCCATAGTACAAGAAAGGAGGTGCAATTTTGTGGCTATTCATAGTAGAGACACATTTTGCCATTTGAAGGAGTGAATTCCTGGATTTGTTAACATTTTTCTTTCCACAGCTATGCTGAATGGTATTCCATTTCTTTGGCTCTTTCTTATTAATAAAGATTTAGACACTTGTCAAACATAGCATAAAACATGACATCACTATTTTGGAAACCATTTTTATATAGGTCTTGGAGTATACTCAAATTGTTAATATGCATTCCTTAGGTATCTGCTCTTCAGACTGGAGAAAATAGACATAACTACTCTTATCTTTCTGTTAGGGACCCATCTGCATTGATCACATAGCTAGTGTTTGCAAGCTTGTCAAGGATAGTTCCGAGCCACTGAGGCACAGGCTGTCGTGAGCATGCCCAAGGTCTCACAGCAAGTAGTGAGTACATGGGTTCCAACGTGTATAACCTCTGCAATGTCCTGCTTTCAGTCCCTTGGATCCATAAACTGTTGCTCCAGAAAACTAATTCCCCAAGCACGAAGCATGGGAATTTGAAGAGGAAAACCCAAGTGTAGGCAGTGGGATAGTGGATCCCTATAAATGTCCTTATTTCTTTTTTCCATTTGCTGGAGAAATAAGACTCCCTTGAGGATTGCGTTTTAAGTAACGAGTCAGGCATTCAGTGTGATGTGTTGATGCCCACTGTGCAGTGTCTTCTACTAGGCACTTTGACAGCAAGATTACAGATCAGGAAATGGCAGTTCAGGGAGCAGGTGATGCTGACTGGCGGCACATCCTTGTTTTACATGAAACTTGGGTTTATGGAAAGCAGTGCTCTGTGCTGCTTACATGGCTATTTCTTGTCCTAATTAATTTTGGGGCTCTCGGTTGGATTTTAATTATAGACCTATTCATTCACAGGAAGAGTTGACAGCTGCTGTAGGTTGGTCCTAGCAAATTAATAGGCAAATGCTGGGTGGGAAGTCCCTAACATTCTTCAGTAAATTGATTCACAGACAAGAGCAAGAGCAGGAGAGAGAGAGAGAGAGAGAGAGAGAGAGAGAGAGAGATCTGCCATGTACTGATTCACTTCCCCAATGCCCATTACAGCTGGGATGGGGTCAGGCCAAAGCCAGGAGCCAGGAACTCAGTTGAAGACTCCTGTTTGGATGGCAGGGACTCAAGTACTTGAGCCATCACTTGCTCCCTCCCCGGTGTGCATTAGCAGGAATCTGGAATTGGGAGTGAATCCAGGACTCAAACACAGACACTGATATAGGATGCATCTCAAGCACCATCATAACCATTCTGCCAAATAACTGCCTCCGGAGTATCATCTTTAAAAGGAAAGACTCTGGAAGATACGCATCCCAGTGTGGACTTGTTCTGTTGGCGGTGGGGAGGGTGAATTGGGGATGCTATTAATAGAAGGAATGAGTATGGGATCAGCTGGGTCACTGGAAAGACTATCCATTTCTTCTGAGATAATACACCTAACTACACTGGAGGCAGCAGAGAATAAATAGTTTATTTATAGCATCGCTATCCCTCAAACCTCAATGCAAAATTCTAGAGAGAGCTCAACTACAGAGTCTATTCTCTCCCCCTCCCTCTTTCCATCTCTCTCTCCCTCTCTCTCATTTTATCTTATTTAACAGTCTAGAAGCTACGCTAGGAAAATGGCCAATTTCCCCTCCCCCTCCTCCCTCACCCCAGCACTTCCTATCGCGTTTTGGAAGTTTGTCCCTTTTATGAGCCGGAGTGCAAAAAGCCCACATGCCACGATGTTCCCATGTAGGCTTTGATCTGGCCTAACCCTGCCAATGGGGATGCAGAAGCGACAGAGCTGGGCCCCTTTCCATTTGGAAGCAGAACCTATAGGAAGGCAGAAAGACCAGGCTAATAAAGTGGCATTTCAATGGATTTTTAGAACTTCTACCTTTACAAGCACAGCCTGAAGTTAAGTATTTTATTTTCTGTTGGGGTGGGGTTCCTGCCCCTCAAAGGCTGAAGTGTTTTCCCACTAACTCTGATTTATCCTTGGGACAGAGTAAAATGAAGATAGATGAGCAAGAAAGAGCCTTGAGGTGGCTGTAGAAGTCTGTACTTATTTCTATGAGGACATCAACTCATTCAAGTGCTGTGTCTACCAAGCAGAGTGTCTCTCAACAAACACATCCTCTTAGCAATGAGTTGGAATCACATAGAAAAGGATTTAGAGCATTCAAGAAGAGCATCCTAATTATTAGAGTGCAGAGACTGAAGAATAAGCACATAATGAAAATCTCTTTAACACCTACAACTACATAAATATAATAAGTACTTTTTGTTTTAAATACGCCCCATGTCTTTTCAAGGTAATTCTTACCAATCTGTCCAGATCACCTGTGCAGGGGAAGGTGTCCCGGTGCTTACTTGGACTACGTATCTGCATATTTACTATACCTGTTCACGGGCACAGAATGTAGTTTATTCTGCTCTTAACTATTAATTGCATTCCTTAAGGAAATCTGTTATTTTTTTAAACAGTGTTGCCCAACTATTAAAAAGTGTAAAATGCATCAGTTAATTTCCCTGAAAAGTTTCAGTAACAATGATGTTTCTAAAAGCAAAATGTGTGGTTAGTATCCCCAAGCGTCACTGAGCAGACCCAGCATTGAGTTTTCTTAAGTGAAATGGTTTCTTTCCCTTTCGCTATCAGCACCTTCATTGTTGGAACATCCTTTGACTATTTTTAAATGACTTGTTATTTCCATTGTTACTGCAAAACAAAGCTCAGAGTCTCTGAAACAAAGGAGCTGCAATAGGTCAGCAAAATCATTTTTGCTATGCCATGTGGATGACAGATTTTTTTTCTCTCTCCTGGCATTGCTAGTTCTGGGCCATCCCTTTACAACCAATACTTGTCCTTGAAATGCAAATAAGAATGGTCACTAATTTTTCAGTCTTATTATAGTCAAATCACATAAAAATGTGAATTGTAGGAGTACTGCCTGTTTCCCAGTTGTGCCTTCTGCAACTGACTACAGGTCTGAAATACCTGGGGAATCCATTAACTACTGCAGCTTCTTGCAAACATCACATCAACAGAATCACAATCTCTGGGGGTGGGGTCTCAGAATCTACATTTTTAAAAAAGCTTCCCCAAGGATTTATACTTATAGCTCAATTTGGAAACCATTGCACAAGTTTACCTTTTGTAATCTCTCATTGCTTAGAAATACTTTGAATAGATAAAACTTTCCCTGCTGTTTAAGATTCTTGCAAATAATAGTTATCCAATTAATTAATATGTATGGGACAAATATACTCTATTATTATTCATTTATTTGGAAAGAGAATAAACTCACTGAGAGATGTAGAAGAAACTGCATGTATTTTTTTCTGTCTAGTGACCAGGCAAAAAATAAATGTTTCCCAATTAGCACTGAAATGACAGTGGACAACCAATGTTGTTGAAAGGTTTAATGTGGTGATGGATGTGAAAATGTCACAATAATTGGCAGGTAGTAAATTAGTACATTTTTAATAAATATTTAATTCCTTACAGATTTTTATTTCTTCCATTCTCTCTCTCTTGTCTCTCTCTCTCTCTCTCTCTCGATATCAAACCCTTCTATTTTCCATAAGTATGGAGGACAAAACATATAAAGTTATTTTAAAGTCAGAGATTACTGGACCAGCGCTGTGGCACAGTGGGTAAAGCTGCCACCTGCAATGATAGTATCCCATACCAGGGTGCTGGTTCGAGTCCTGGCTGTTCCACTTCTGATACAGCTCCCTGCTAAAGTGCCTGGAGAAGCAGTGGGAAATGGCCCAAGTGTTTGGACCCCTGCATGCATGTGGGAGACCAGAAGAAGCTCTGGGCTCCCGGCTTCAGTTTGGCCCAGCCCTGACTATTGCAGCCATTTGGAAAGTGAGCCAGTGGATGGAAGATTCTCTCTCTCTCTTTAAATCTTTCTGTTTCTCTCCTTTTCTCTCTGCAACTCTATCTTTGAAATAAATGAATCTTTACAAGAATGTCGGAGATTATATAATACTAGTGATTCTCTGGGATGTAATTGGAGCTAAGTATATTACTTCCATTTTTACTGTTCTACTAACCTCTCTCAATTAAACGCTAGCGAGCTATATTATAACTCTTTATCCTTTAAGAAACAGCCTCAATCCTCTGTTTTTCTTGAATACCAGCAGCAATTCAGACAAAAAAAAAATCAATCCCCTCCTTTTCTTTGATCCTAAAGCACTCTGTACCTCAGCTGTGGAGTTACCACACACTGGCTTTGATTTTGATTATCCAAATGTGCATTTATTGTTCCGTTTTGATCACTCTTTGTACATCTCTGCAGGTCCTCCGTGATTGTGGGTGGTCACTAACTGCTGCTCTGCTCTGTGCGTTGGTCGCAGCTGTAATTGGTGGATGTGGGGTAGTCTTTGCTTCTTGTCTGCCTTGTCTGGCAGAGCTCTTTAAGGCAGGCACCATCCATTTACACAGTGTCTGGAAAGTGCACACCTGCCACAACCCTTAGCCTTCCATTTTCTTCCACTTCCTCTGTCACCCTTCACATAGAGAGTTTTTTATATTTAACTTTCTCTGCTCCTTTACAACACAATCTCTTTTCAAGCGACTCTGAGCGATGTCTTTTCTATCATTATCTGGAAGCCTCTCTTATCATGATCACCAACAATCTAGGAAGGTCCCTTGGTCATTTCTTTGTTATATCTTATTGATTCCTCAGCAGCATTCAAAACAGCTGATACTCTCTTTTTGGAAACATTCTGTTCCCTTGACTCCATGACACCATGTATTTAGTTTCTTAGTTTCCTCCCTTGTCACAGATTACTCTTCATTCAATAATCACACCTCTTTCTCAGGCCCTTAACTACTAGGCCCCAGGCTGTGTTGTAGATCCTATTTCTTCTCTATATACCTCCCTGCGGGTGACCTCAACCAGTCAGTGGGTTTTTATATAACCTAATTGCAGGTGAATTTAAAAGCATATCTTTGGTACCTTTTCTTAGAAATCCATTCTCTTCAGGGCCAGCACTGTGGCATAGTTGGTAAAACTGCCATCTGTGGTGCCAGTGTCCTGTTCGGGTGCCAGTTTGTGTCCTGACTGTTCCACTTCCAATCCAGTTCCCTACTAATGGCCTGGGAAAACAGTAGAAGATGGACCAAGTGATTGGGCCCCTGCCACCCACATGGGAGACCTGGGTGAAGCTCCTGGCTCCTGGCTTTTGCCTGGCCCACCACTGGCTATTGTGGCCATCTGGGGAGTGAACAAGTGGATAGAAGATCCCTCTCTGTTTCTCCCCCTCTGTAATTGACTTTCAAAATAAATAAATAAATCCTAAAAAAAAAAAAATCTAAGCTCTTCTATTAAACTGCCTGATTGACACAACTGTGTTGCTATGTATTATTCATCTCTAACAAATCATGGCTGAAAGAGGTTTCTTGATTTCACCGCCTCATACACTCCTTCTCCAGTCTTCCTCTCTAACTCTAAATGTACCTGATTGCTTATGACTCAAATCTCGGTGTTATTCTTGAATCTCGATTCCTTTCTTCTGCCGCATCAGTAAGTCTTGTGGATTCCCAACACATATCCTCAATCTATCCATTTTTTTCTCTGACTCCATGTTGAAACCATAATCGAAGATGCCTTAATTTCTAACCTGAAAAGGCCTCCTAACTCCTTGCCCCATCTGAATTCTTGCCTCTCTACATTCTACTCCCTCTAAATTCTAGAACATGGTCTTTTTAATAAAAGGCAGAACCTCTCTCTCTCTCTCTCTCTCTCACACACACACACACACACAGAGAGAGAGAGAGAGAGAGAGAGAGAACAAGAGAGAGCGCTCACTTCCATCTGCTGGTCCAGGACAAAACCAGTAATCAAGAACTTCATCTGGATCTCCCACATGAGTGACAGGGACCCAAATTTCTGAGCCAAGATCTGCTATCTTTCAGAATGCACAGTAGCAAGAAACTGGATGAGAACAGGACTGCGATCCTGGAACTCTGATATGGATGTGTGCATTCCATATGGCAACTTAACCCACTGCACCACAATAACTACCCAGAAAGTAATCTTCTAAAAATGCGGAGTTGGGCCTGGCATTATATTGCATAGGTTAAGCTGCCACCTATGACACCAGATCCCACATGGGAGTGCTGGTTCAAGTCCCAACATCTCTGTTTCCAATCCAGCTCCTTGCTAATGTGCCTGACAAAGCAGTAGAACATGAGCAAATTACCTGGGGCCCTGCACTCATGTGGGAGACCTGGATGAATTCCTGGCTCCTGGTTTTGGCCTGGTACAGCTCTGATTATTGTGGCCATTTGGGGGTGAACCAATGGATGAAAAATTCTCTCTCTCTCTCACTTTGCTTTTCAAATAAATTGAATAAATCTTTTTTTTAAAAAAACCCACAAATCTAATAGTGTCTCATGTCTTCTTTTTCTGGCTTAAAAACCATCAATGACTGCATTCTTTAGAATGAAATTAATGTTACCTATCTTGATCTATAGAATTCTACTGGTAATTCTCAAGATTGAGCATGTACTATTTTCAGCTGTAGGACCTATTGAAATCCAGAGTACTGAGCCCCATCCTAGAATTTCTGATTCAGTAGGTTTGTGTATAGTTGGAGAACTTAAATTTCTGACAAGTTCCCAGTGATGTGAGTGTTATTGGTTTGGGGCCACTCCTTATGAATCGCAGTTCTACCTCTCTGACCTCAATGCATGTTCACTTTCTTCTTGTTTCCTATACTCTGTCCAGCCTGGGAACTCTTTCCCTGTAACTAGAACTTTTGTTCTAGAATACTGTCCTGGAATACTAATTCCCCAATCTTGATTTGGGTATTGATGGTTCCTTCTTGCTACTGAAATCTCAGTTTGTCACCAACTCAGAAAGACCTTCATTCACTACCCAGTCTAAAGAACTACCTAGATTCTGCATTAAAACACTTTTGTAATATTTTGCATAGCACTTAACATCATCTGGTTTTTCTTCACTACTTCTTCATGAAATCATTGGTCTTAGCTCTTTTGTTTGCCACTGTAGCCCCAACAACTGAGAAAAAAAAATGCCCATCACATAGCAATTTTTCAATAAATCATTGTTGAATGCATGAGCAGTGGTCCTTAAAATATGTAATAAGCAAAAAAGCAAAGAGATGTTGAGCACATTTAAACTCAACCATTGGTTAGCTTTTGTGGAGAAGATTTTGATGGACGAAAGAAAGGCAAAGAGTCACCCTTTTTACCTATCCTGCATTTCTAAGCTCAATTTCCTGTCTTTGAGAGTTGAGGTTAGATTGGGTCCATTTCATTGTCCTTCATATTTCAGCATTAAAACAAATCCTTTAGGAAGATGGTAGAAATAACCATGTAAGATTCAAAGTACAGCAGAATAGCTATGTTTTTACTTGAGAAGTAAAAGATAAATTAATAAATAATCAATATAATAATTTAATCTGTAAATGGATAACAAGTTAAAATCTAGAACAATTTAAAAAAGAAAACGTATTAGTAACTTATTTCAAGTCTGAGAAATCTACTACGTTTCAGTTACTTCTGTTATTCTCTTTGAGCTGTTTTCTTCAAAATCCTTATAATAACTCAAATTTATTTATGTATTCTTTTTTGGTCTACCCTTCTCAATAATAAGCATAGTATTTATAATTTAGTTAAGAATCCATAAACCATTATGAAGGAATATATTAATGTTTCCATGATTGTACATTTGATATTATCTCCATTCTTTAGCTGATTTATCTTCTTTCTAAAGTGTGAAGTCCTTGTGGGTGGAAAAATATTTTTTATCTTCATGTTGACAAGTGCAATGTCTAACTTTTAATGAGCAGTCAATAAATGCTTGCTAAATTGAAAGGTTTTCCTTTACCAGGTGTGGGAGGGAACATCTGCCAATGAACCGGTGGCTTCTATGGACTTCTTGACCTGTTCAGGTAAGAGTATGGTTAATCAGTGCCAGAGTATCCTGACACTGGTTCTTACTGGTCCATAACTTTGTTTTTTTTTTTTAATTTTTTTTAACTTTTATTTAGCAAATATAAATTTTCAAAGTACAGCTTATGGATTACAATGGCTTTTCCCCCCATAACTTCCCTCCTGCCCGCAACCCTCCTAAATCCCGCTCCCTCTCCCATTCCATTCATATCAAGATTCATTTTCAATGATCTTTATGTACAGAAGATCAATTTAGTATATATTAAGTAAAGATTTCATTAGTTTGCAACTGCACAGAACATAAAGTGTAAAATAATGTTTGAGTACAAGTTATAGCATTAATTCACATTGAATAACACATTAAGGACAGAGATCCTACATGAGGAGTAAGTGCACAGTGATACCTGTTGTTGACTTAACAAATTGACACTCTTGTTTATGGCATCAGTAATCTCCCTAGGCTCTTCTCATGAGTTGCCAAGGCTATGGAAGCCTTTTGAGTTTGCCAACTTCGATCTTATTTAGACAAGCACATAGTCAAAGTGGAGGCTCACTCCTCGCTTCAGAGAAAGGTACCTCCTTTTTTGATGGCCCATTCTTTCTACTAGAATCTCACTCACAGAGATCTTTCATTTAGGTTTGTGTTTTTTTTTTTTTTTTTTTTTTTTTTTTGCCACAGTGTCTTGGCTTTCCATGCTTAAAATACTCTCATGGGCACTTTGGCCAGATCTGAATGCCTTAAGGGCTGATACTGATGCCAGAGTGCTGTTTAGGACATCTGCCATTCTATGAGTCTGCTGTGTATCCTGCTTTCCATGTTGGATTGGTCTCTCCCTTTTTGATTCTTTTTTTTTTTTTTTGAGTACTAGTTATAGCATTAAATCACAATGTACAGCACATTAAGGACAGAGATCCCACATGAGGAGCAAGTGCACAGTGACTCCTGTTGTTGACCCAACAAATTGACACTCTAGTTTATGGCGCCAGTAACCACCTTAGGCTGTCGTCATGAGTTGCCAAGGCTATGGAAGCCTTTCAAGTTCGCCGACTCTGATCATATTTAGACAAGGTCATAAAAGACAGGGTGAGGATAGTAACCAATGATACTAAGAGTGGCATTAACCAGGTCTGAACTATTATACAGCATTAAGTGGGGAAGAGGACCATCAGTACACACAGGTTGGGAGTAGAGCCATTGGTGGTAGAGTAGAGGTTATGCTTACAAAGGAATGAGGCCCAAGTGCGCTAGACAGGGTCAAGAACAAAGGACAGAGTCATTATTAGAGGAGCTAAGAAAGGTGCTGTCTAAGCTACAATTAAGTTTTCTGATTGAGAGGCAAGTAGAACCTGACAGAAGGGGGTTGATAATAATCTGTTGGGCTTTAGGCCTTGTAAGTTAAGAGGCCCAGATCTATCTATCTCTTCACATGGGGTACATCCTAAGGGAGGTGTGAACCTCCTAGGGGAAGGCACTCTGATGACTTTCATTACTTGGCTGGCCTGGGAGGAGAGCTGGCCAGGTAAAGGCAGGTGGCATCTCTAACAAGAATGTATAATGAATTTTAGGAATAAACAATAATATTGGAAAAACTATTTCTTGTTCTCAGATGCTTGCTTTGAGGGTAATTTGTGATGAGAATCTGCGAGAAGCAAGCATTGGCCATTGGTCAAGAGAGCTTGCTCCTACTACTGACTCAGTCACTAATCAATATATGACTTTAGACAAACCACTGAACTTTTTCAGACCTCTGTGTTTCTACCTGTACCATGAAGAGTTTGGCCTAGTTCTCTAAAATGCTTTCTGGCTCAATAAGTCAATCATCCTAATTGAGTAGACAGGGCATGCACATATGAGCAGATACAAGAATGCTTACCAAGAAATTTACCAACAAGTACACACAAGTGCAGAACTATACAGAATAACCCCACTTGGATGGTCCTAAATCAAGAAAGATGCTGACATCTTGACTATGAAGTCTCTTGTCATTGAACTGCTTACGACAACAAAAAATTAAAATAGAAAAATTTATCACATCAAACTGAACTGCATGCATCAAAATTTCCACAACAGCTGAACAGGTCAAGTGAAATGCTATGATGTGTCTGCTAGTTTGAGGCACTTTCTCATTTATTGTTTTACTTAATTCCAGAGAAGTTCAGTAACTTGCTAAAAGTCACCCAGCCAGCAAGCAGCAGAATGATAGTCAAACATGAATCTTAATTCTAAGACCGACACTCATCCTGTGGTACCATTACTGACTAATGTCCACTTGAGTACATCTCGTGTCATGCAAGCAGATTTAACTGTAGACCTCAAGGAAGCACCCTGGTCAAATGAATGTATTTTCCTCCCCCAACCTTTGGCTTGTGTAATGCTTTTACATTTTTAATTAATTCATCAGTTAATCTGAGATGCAAGGGGGGTTCAGAAATAGAAATAATGAGAGAAAGGAGGGAGAAGAGATAGAGACAGAGACAGAGACAGAGAGAGAGAGAGAGAGAAAGAGAGAGTTCTGTGCTCCACCATTTGCAGATTCACTCCTCAAAATGCCTGCAGTGGCCTGGGCTGGACCAGGCTGAAGCCAGGAGCCAGGTCTCCCCACATGAGCGGCAGGAACCCAACTACCTATCACCTGCTGTCTCCCACGGTGCACATTAACAGGAAGCTGGAATCAGGACTAGAAGCAGGATATGAACTCAGCCTCTCCCACTTGGGATGCAGATTTTCTAACCCATTGTCTTAACTGCTAGGCCAAATGCCTACCCCAAACTTTAAAAATATTAATGACCATTTTTGTAATTTCATCTCCATTGTGTTTGCTGGAGCTGGAAATTTCTACTCCTACTGACTCCCTGTGTATCAGTAAGGGCTAATAATGTCAACACACATCTAGTTGGCATGAACAACTTCCTTCAATTGCCACCACATCTGATGAGTCTTCCTATAACAATCATTTTACAGTGAAGCATTTTTTTTTTCAATGTTGAAGACAGAATTCCTTGCAAGTGAGGGGGACTTTCACTGACTTTCTTTGTAATATTTCTCTCCTGTCCGTCTTGTTAGTCTTTACCATGTACTTACTTTGCTTTGGCCACTGGAGTATTTCCTTGAGTTGCTGCTAATAGATTAATGCGTGGTGCTTTATTAAGATATATGGATGTGTCATGCTAAGCATCAGCTGTTCTGGAGGGCAGCATCAGTCCTTCCCTTGATAGGAGACCTTCCTTTAGCTCTTTGCAAAAAAAAGTAAATGATCAGGCCATTCTGCCAGTGCCTGAAGCAGCTCCTTGCATTTCCCCTATGAGTCCTCCGTGGGAAGTATTCTATACAATGAGATGAAAATAAATTGAGAGAGAAGTATATCTATCATGTACCAGGCCAGACACCCTGTTTCAGAAAGCTTGGAAACAATAATGTGAAGTTATATTGTTTCTCAGTCAGAGGCAATTGCCGAGTTTCAGATTGTGTACAGCGAGCTGGAATCAGCTCTGGGATGTCAGCCTCGAGAGTGTGTGTTTGCAGTGGCTACTTAGTAGGCTTGCCCTTCTTTTACCATGCTGCTTACAGAGTGTGCTGCAGACCGGAGGTAACATGTCAAGCATGCAGGTTGAAATAATCCTTAAAATTAGAATTACATAGAGGTGCTCCTACTAATTACTATATTTTGTTCACTCTTAACAGAGAAGTAACTAGTGGAATCCACTTGTTCAGGTATCTATGTTTTATAAGCTCTAAGAGAGGCATGTCACTTGAGGCTTTCTGAAGATGAAATAAAAAAATTAGCTGTGATTGATCAATTCTAAAGGGCACAATGGAGAAAATTATCTTCAGGTTAATACCCATGCTTTTACTGCAGAGAAAGTTTTGAGCTTCAGTAGCTCATGATTGATTACTCAAAAAATAATATTTATTTTAGTAAATTTAGGTAGCAATTTTGTTTTTGATTTAATACATTTGATAATTCCATTTGGAACCCAGGTTATGTAAAATAGTTTGCTATCACTAAACTTTCTTTCCCCCAGAAACCTGTTATTTAAGGAATACAAACTTCATACATTTCATAGTTACAATTTTAGGAACATGGTGATTCTTCCCACTGTACCCACCTTCTACCCATACTCCCTCTTCCTCCTCCCTCTCCTATTCCCATTTTTATTTTTTACTATGATCTGTTTTCAATTAACTTTATACATATATGACTAACTCTGTATTAACTGAAGAATTTAACAAATAGTATGAAAAAAAAAAGCTGTCCCTCAACAGTTGAGACAAGGGCTGTTCAAAGTCATTGTTTCTGAAAGTATTAATTTCACTTCTACAGATTGCCTTTTAAGTGCTCTATTATATATTACAGGTCAGGGAGAACATATAGTACATATAGTATTTGTCCTTTGGGGACTGGCTTATTTCACTAAGTATAAGATTTTCCAGTTTCACCCACTTTGTTGCAAATGACCAGATTTCTTTTTCTTTTTTCCTACGGTGTAGTATTCCATAGTGTACATATCTCATAATTTCTTTATTCAGTCTTCGGTTGATGGGCATTTGAGTTGATTCCATATCTTAGCTATTGTGAATTGAGCTGCAATAAACATGGGGGTACAGATAACTTTCAGATACTGGTGTCATTTCCATTGGGTAAATTCCCAGGAGTGGGATGGCTGGATCATACAGTAAATCTGTGTTCAGATTTCTGAAGTATCTCCATACCGTCTTCCACAGTGGCTTTACCAGTTTTTATTCCCACCAGCAGTGGATTAGAGCACCTTTTTCCCCACATCCTTGCCCACATCTGCTTATTGATTTCTGTATGAAAGCCATTCTAATGGGAGTGAAGTGAAACCTCATTGTCTATCACTAAGTTTTAAAAGAAAGTCACATATTACATGTATACTACTCTATTAAGGTCAAATTGACTTAGTTATAATTTTAAGTCACCCTTTTCTAGTATACAGAACCCTAAACTTTGAGAAATGTCTGTAGTTGAGTAACTGCCAGCATAAACAAGACATACAATGTTGCTATTACCCTAAAACCTTCCTGTACCTTTGCTGTCACCCCACTCCCAAGCCCTTAGCAACTACTGATGTATTTCTTCAACTCTAGTTTTACCTTTAAAAATGTCATTTAAATGGAATGTGCAGCATGTACCTTTTAACTTTAGCATCTCTGGGATGGGCATTGTGGTACAAGAGGTGCAGTCTTTACTTGGGACACCTGCATCCCATAGCAGGCTGTCTGGGATTGGTTCCACCTCTACTTCCAATCCAGCTTCCTGCTTAGGTACCTAGGAGCCAGCAGATGATGTGCAAAGTATTTGGGTCCCTGCCACCTCTATGGGAGACCCAGATGGGGTTCCTGGCTTCAGCTTGGCCCAGTCCTGATTGTCGTGGACATTTAGGGAATGAACCAGTGGATGTAAGAAAAATTATGTAGGTTCTCTGTCTTTAATGTGCTGTACATTGCTATTTAATGCTATAATTAGTAATCCAATGATAGTTTTTTTCAATTTATGTTGCTATATGGGCAAAATGTTGAAATCTTTACCTAATATATACTAAACTGATCTTCTGTATACAAAGAGAATTGAAAATGAATCTTTACATGAATGGAAGGGGAAAGGGAGCGGGAAAGGGGAGGGTTGCGGGCGGGAGGGAAGTTATGGGAGGGGGGAAGCCATTGTAACCCATAAGCTGTACTTTGGAAATTTATATTCATTAAATAAAAGTTTAATAAAAAAAAAAGATCTCTCTTTTTCTCTGTCCTTTTCTGTCCTCTGCTTTTCAAATAATTAATAAATAACTAAAACCTAAAATAAATTTAATATCTTTCACTTAGAATAAAACTCTTGAGTTTCAACCTGGTAGTTGTATGCATCAATAGTTTGTTCTTATTTATTGGTAAGCAGTACCCTGTTGCATAGGTGTATCACACTTTGTTTATTTGATCACAAGTTACTGAATGTTTTCCCTCCCTAAACTTCTCTTCAAGTATCTGGATATTACTTATGAAGATTCATGAAGTGTTTGGATATATGCTTTCATTTCTCCTGAGTAACTATGTGGTACTAGAACAGTTGGATCTATGTGATAAGCTTACATTTAACTATTTAAGAAATTGCCGGGGCTGGCACCGTGGCTCACTTGGTTAATCCTCCACCTGCAGCGCTGGCATCCCATGTGGGCGCCAAGTTCTAGTCCCGGTTGCTCCTCTTCCAGTCCAGCTCTCTGCTGTGGCCTGGGAAGGCAGTGGAGGATGGCCCAAGTGCTTGGGCACCTGCATCTGTGTGGGAGACCAGGAGGAAGCACATGACTCCTGGCTTCGGATGGGCGTAGTTCCAGCCGTGGCGGCCATTTGGGGGGTGAACCAACAGAAAGAAGACCTTTCTCTCTGTCTCTCTCTCTCACTGCCTAGCTCTAGCTGTCAAAAAAAAAAAAAAAAAAAAAGAAAAAAAAAAGAAATTGCCAAATTGTTCTTCCAATGTGTTGGTACCATTTTATTTTATCACCAACAGTGTGAGAATTATAGTTGTTTGCTATCTTCATTAACACATGGAATGGTCAGTTCAATCTAAGGGATATATAGTAATACCTCATTGAGGGTTTAATTTGTAGTTCCTTAACAAGTAATAAAGTTGTTAGTATGTTCTCAACAGTAACAACATATTTAACACTTTTCCATATACTATTTTTAATCTTCTGTTTATTTGATGATGTGTTTTCATTTTTAATTGGGTTATTTATTTTTCTTTGTTAAATTGTCAGTTATTTATATATTCTGGATACCAGTACAGTATCTGATATGTGTTTTAGAAATATTTCCTCCTAGTTTGTGGCTTTTCTTTTCATTTTCTTAACAGTGTTGTTCAAAGAGAAGTTTCTATTATAAATTCAAAATTTCTTTTTATCTTTTTTGATAGCTTATGTTTTTTGTGCCTATAAAAGAAATCTTTGCCTAACCTTTATACTTACTCTTTGATAAGGAAAATAATTCTTTACAAAACCTGGAAGAAAGTTCTCTATGGTTATAAAATTCTCCTATAATTTGTAGCTGTGCAAATGTCTTCAAGCTAACTCTTTCTTACATATAAAACACATCTTTCTAACTGAATCATGAGTTCACAGTGCTCTTTTCCTAATGAACATTGCTCCATGTTGACAGGGCTCTCTTTACATAATTTTATTATTTTGCATGTGAATCATCACTTGAGACTGAGGTAATCATAGAGTTATTTTCCCTGATCAATATCATAAGCATATTTTCTGTTACAATAAGTTATTTAGTGTTCCTTGATATATATTGCTTTTTTGTTATTTATCTCTACACTGGTCTATAGTTCAGTGACTTGTTGAAAAGCATAGCTACTTTCTTTTTTTATATATAAAGTCCAAGTCAACTCTAAAATGGAGAGGCTATGTGTATTTCTTGAAATGTTGGTTTCGTTAGGCAAAATAGTTGAGTTTCAGTGCTAGTAGTAATTCTAATTATGTTGATGAATGTATTCTTGCTTTTTTATTTCAGGTTTTGAGTCTTTTCCTACAGCTTCATTTTTGACAGGTTGTTTTATATTTCATAAAATATTCATAATTGTGTAAGGCTCTGTATGGAAATAACTCACAAGCAGCAGAATTAGAAACTTACCTCACTGGGCATAGCACTTTGTTTTCACCTAACCTTATTATTGATGATGCTAGCTAAGAATATTCATAATTCTTTGACAAAATGCATTCGTGTTTATTTCTTGTCTATATATGTACTTACTCACTCAGTTGTATTACCAGGAAAGTCATTGGTCTTGTTTTATTTTATATGCTTTTATCTATTTCTTATGTTAGATTCTAAGTTTCTTGTCCTTATTTATTTAGAACTTTGTTTCTCTCATTTTAAAAACACTTCATTTTTTATTTTATGTGAAAGGCACACACACACATACTTACACACACACTGCAAGTGAGCATGTGCAAGAGTGAGCTCACATTTGCCGGTTCACTCCTCCAAAGGCTCACAACATCTGGCACTGGGAGCCTGGAGCCAGGAACCGAGTCTCCCATGTGTGTGGCAGGGATGCAACTACTTGAGCATTTTCTGCTGCCTCCCAAGATGCACGTTTGTAAGAAGCTGGGATCAGGCAAGAGCTGAGACTCGAACCCAGGCATTCTAATATGGGCTGTGAATATCCCGATGGTCTTCATAAGTACAGTGCTAAATGCCACTCCTTGATTATGAGTTTGTTGAGTGCAGGCAATATGCTTTACTAACCTTTACGTTCCCAATACCCGGCACAGGACTGTCATACAGGCCTGAGGAAGTGAAGGTGTGCATTAAAATGATGCCTGCATTCATGTAAACTAACACAACGTTAATTTTCTGTCCTCACTTGTCATTCTGGAGACTGAAAACAGAGATTTCTTAGATGTCAAAAGCTTAGTTTTGGAGTCAGATAGGCTTGGGTTCAAATCCCAACTCTTGCACACTGGCTATGTCACCCTGGACACCAAATTTACCTTGGATAGTTAGTACATCAATTTTATAATTTATAAAATGGAGATGTCACTCAACTTCAGCTGTTTTGAGTGTTAAATGATGCACACAAAATACATAACCCAAGGCATTCATTACATGGCAGCTGTTAGTAGCATCAAAATATATTTTTATGTCTGTGATCACATTATTGCAATATTCTGTCTTTAAAAATTTTAAGGTTTTGAGCTTTACTAGCTACCATAAAAATGCAACATTTATTTTATTGAAAATTTATTGTTTTGTATCCTCTGAACCAGATGGAATTTCCCCCATCTATCTGAATTCCATTCTGAATATCACAGAGCCTGTTGATGTTTGTTTCACTTGCATTTTCTTAATGGTGTATAAGAGTTGAGTCTCATATCATCTGTAAGGATTATGACTTCCCAGATAAAAAGTCCATGCAAAGAGTGCGTATTTTTTCTGTATTCTACTCACAAATTTAGGACTCTCATCTGGTCTTTTCTTCGTTCCGAAGAAGGCAAATTTACTCCCAAATTCTGGAAGATAGTCATAGTCTTTTAAAATATATTTGTGGAAATGTTCTCATTATTAAAATATTTATTTATTTATTTGAAAAGCAGAGTAAAAGAGAGGGGAAGAGAGAGAGAGAGAGAGGGAGGGAGAGAGAGGTTTTCATCAGCTGGTTCACTCCCCAGTTGCCTGAAACAGCTAGAGCTGGGCCAGGCTGAAGCCTGGAGCCAGGAGCTCCATGTGGGTCTCCCATATGGGTGGCAGGGATTAGCTGATAGCTGGATTGGAAGGGGGGCAGCTAGGACTCAAACTAGCACTCTGAAATGGGATGCCAGTGTTGCAAAAGGCTGCTTAATCTGCTGTGCTGCAATACTAGCCCTTGTTCTCATAATGTTAGATCTTTTAAAGTATTATCTGCCCACATCCACATGCATGTAGGATGCTACAAGCCGAATACATACAATGCCTTTCATTCATTGACTCACTCATCCCTACTTTACATTCACACATTTATTAATTACCTACTTCATACTTGGCACTGAGCTCAGTCTTGTTAGTGATATGCAAAATTACTTCTTACCGTTGTAGGAAATCATTCAACCTGGAAAATCTATATTTTTGGAAAAATAATAACATATTCAATAACCTTTTTATTTGTGAATAACTGAGAGGGCATTATGTAAGTTTCTAAAGTTTTGAAAATCAGTTTTTGGAGAGAGATAGATTTAAACTAGCTTCACAAGCACGTGGTTACCCATCAGCCAGCCTTCAAGAACAGCCACAGTGCCTTCCAATTTCATATGCTCTAGCCCCCCGTGGATGTTAAGACCTCGTGTCTGCGCCATCAATTTTCAGATTTCATGGGAACTGAGGAATTCAAGCCTGGCAGAGACAGTTTTCCCTAGGACACTCTGTTACTTATAATTTCTCCAGTGTGTGCTCTTGCTGATCCTTAGTTGCACTCAATGGAACTAAATACAGATCTTGTTGAATCTGATCATTTAATATAAAATAGCCAAGACTCTTGAAGTCATCTGGGTGTTGTTTAACATAGAACTTTCTGGTTATGGCCAGATACCCTGCATACAGGAGAGTCCGTTTATTGTGGTCTCTGTGGATGAGATTTTGCCCCTCCTTTCTCCTCTTCTTTGTTCTTGGCACCGCTTTCCTTTGCTCCTTCCTCTTTTGAAACCTCCTATGTATAGAACACACACACACACACACACACCTGAGTCTTCAGTTTTCCAGTTTTCCTGAAGTCTTAAGCTAATGTTTCCATTAGTTATTCTTTGATCCTTGAAACAGGGTAATTGATTTGCCTTTATCCAGATCTATACATTATGTGTTAGGAGATGAGAAATCACAGACAAATGGCAGGGCTTGGCGGGAGGCATCAACACAGATTAGTTGATGCTGATCAAATAATAACCACAAGTCAGCTCTACTCTGCTCAATGAGTCTCCAGAGGGAAATCACAGGAATCTCTTCTATTTCTCAGAATGGCTTTCTCGCTCTTGTTTTCTTAATAAAAGCATTTATTCCCTAAGCATCCTGGGGGTAAAATTTAGTCCTGATCAGTAACAGTCATCACAGCATTAAATATTAAAGGGCAGAAATGTGAAAGAGCTGTCAGAATGCCGGGAATAATGGCGGGAGAATTAAAATGGCATTAAAGCACACACTTCCTAGGCAGTGTGTGTGGAATCTGAGGAAACCCAGAAGGAGCTACGTAACTGACAGAAGCAGAAAGGTGTTGGTGTATCTACTGAATCAACAAGTAGAACCTGGGAAGGAAGAATTGACAGTATTTTCTGGTCAAGAGAAAATGTTTTCTCGGTGATGGGCTGGAAGCCAGCAGTATAAATTTCCACTCAAGCTTGCATGTCTGAAAGGGTCCTTGCTCTTTTATCTGCCTTTTAACTGATATAATCCATATATGCATTTGGCCAAGCTGAGTTGTGTCCTCTTTTGGATTCAAAGAAATAGACGTGAGAGCTTTTTCCATCCACCATCATTAGGTTGTCTCATTAGAATGGGAATTTCTGCTTAGCCATGACTTTACTGCTAGGTCAGGACACTGGGACTTCCTGCTTGGGAGGGAATTCTGCGAAGGGGGAAGCAGATGAAAGGAAATCAGAGAAGCTGGAGTTGCTCTGCTGGGTTATGTTCCCAACTGGGGTCAGTAGCATGGATATATCTTTAGGAACTAGCAGGTACACTGAGACTAAGAGTCTGAAGGGTGGTGACTAACAATCCAGATAAAGAAATTTACAAGAGTCCCTGGACCAATCAGTAGAGGTAGAGACATATATTGTAGATCAAGAAACATGGATCCTGGCACAGGGAACATGAGGAAGCCTATAAAAGTAAATGTGTCGGCGGGCGCCGCGGCTCACTAGGCTAATCCTCCGCCTTGTGGCGCCGGCACACCGGGTTCTAGTCCCGGTCGGGGCACCGGATTCTGTCCCGGTTGCCCCCCTTCCAGGCCAGCTCTCTGCTGTGGCCAGGGAGTGCAGTGGAGGATGGCCCAAGTGCTTGGGTCCTGCACCCCATGGGAGACCAGGATAAGCCCCTGGCTTCTGCCATCAGATCAGCGCGGTGCGCTGGCCGCAGCGCGCCAACCGCGGCGGCCATTGGAGGGTGAACCAATGGCAAAAGGAAGACCTTTCTCTCTGTCTCTCTCTCTCACTGTCCACTCTGCCTGTCAAAAAAAAAAATAAATAAATAAAAAAAAAAGTAAATGTGTCGGCAACAGGTAAAATTGCCTGATTCCACCTCTTAACTTCCTGCCACTGCACGGGCTATTGGATAACCGCTGGGCGAATGAGTGGGTTCTGCTCCTGATACTGGTCTTGTTGCCTTTATCTGATGTCTTTAATTCGTCTGTCTCTGACCTCCTGTGGGTCAAGGCTGTAGGGTAGTGGGTGTAATCACTTTACAACTCGAGTTTGAATCTCACCCGCCTCTGCCACTTCACACACTGTGTCACCTCAGACAAGTTTATTCACCTTTCTGAGCCTCTGCCCCTTGGTCTATAAAATGGCAAAAATAATTCCTACATTGCGGAGGTGTTATGAAGGTTAAATGGCATGAAGGATGTCAAGCCCCTGTTTCGGGAGCGGACAAGGTGAATAGAGAATGCTATACTCAACAAAGTGGTTTCTTACCATGCATCCAACCACAGCTGCTCTAGGTCTCTGTCCCACAGGAGCTCATTAGTTCATTGAATTTTTACTGGAAAGGGTCATCCCTAGCAGGTACCCGTTCCCTGGATATTTCTATCCCAACATCTTGATACTCCCTAAACTGAGCACCATGGAGTGCTTTGTAGTTGTCACTTCAGTCATCCTGATTTTTGGTTTGTCCCTTCACCTTTTCTTAATCCTACTAAAATACATAAACTCTCTTTAGGGAATAACTTAGCAGTGTTTTATCCCCACCACTGAGTGATTTCCGTACATTTCAGGGACTATTTTAGGCATAGTCTATATCATGCTGTATGATTAAGAGTTAATTCATAAGATGATAAAAAAAATCCTGAAATTACTTATTTTTAAATTACAGCTCAAGCTTGCATGTCTGGTGCATTTAAGGTGCAATAAAGTTTTTCTAGGCATTAAGTTTTTGGCTAAGTGTTTCAATGTCAACTGATATACGGGAGAATGCACTTTGACTTCAGTACAGCTGGCAAATTTAAATAGCCAACCACCATCTAATATTCCCAGGCATGACATAGGAAAAGATGTTTCTGCTTATGTCTTTTTCCTTCAGTAGGCACCCTACGTGAGAGAGACCAGGATCTGTAAACACAAACAATAAGGAACTCATTTTAAAACAAATAGGTGGTTGCTCTAACTGTGATCTGGGAGGAATAACTGACCTTTACCAGCATACCGTTTGCTTTGCCTGAGGAGATTCGATTTTTCAATATGATCATCTCCTAAGATAAATCTTCATTTTTTGACAGCATTTTTTTTTCCTTGTGATCTGTCAACTCCTGCTTTGCTTCTTCTGCTCTTGTTTCTCTTTCATTGTAAATTGAAAATATCCTACTCCAAACACTTCATTCCTAGTGTTGTTGCGGCTCACATTGGTGGAAACCAGATGTATCCTGTGCTTGATGATGGCCACAGGTCAAACTTGAGCCTACTCCTTGACCAGGGATGCCACTGGCTGACCATGCTCTGCATTTTATTGGCCATTGTAAAGAGATCAGTGCCAACATTGCCATGCTGTCCTTGCCAGTATGACTTCAAGTTTTCCATTTTGTAAAATGGAAAAAGCTCGTCACTTTGATATGTGATGAGAGAATCAAAGATGAGATCAGAAGTGTCAAAGATTTGGTGACATCAAAAGTATGGACAGTCATATGAGGTGAACATCTTTTAAGTCGCTTCAAGAATTACTTTGTATGTATAATGCAAGGCAGCATCTTCATGATTATAGGTAAAGTCACTGCTTTAAAGGGAGATGGAGGGGAGAGGAAAATGTTTTACTCAAGTCCTTTCATGACCCTGGAAGCACCAGATATTGGCCAACGACACCATTAGTTTGGTACCATGTGCTGGCACCCATAACTATCATATGGTGGAGGTGTATTTGTTTGAATATTGGTGATTACTATGGTTCATTTGATGGTGGCAGCCTCATCGCATAAAGGAATCCCGAAAAGCCTTGGAAAGTGTTATTTTGGGTGTGTTTGTGAGTGTGTTTCCAGGTGAGATTAACGTGTGAGTCTGAGTGGATGAGCAGACCTGCCCTCAAGATGGATGGGCACCAACAATGGGCGGGGGATCAAGAGACGATGAATATAGAAGACAAACTGGTCACTCTCTCTAGAGCTGAGCCATGCTCAACTCCTGCCTAGGTCAATTGCTGGCCTTTGGAGCCCAGTACTTACACCAGTGGCCACCTTCCTGACACTCAGGCTCTTGGTCTTGAGCTAAGCATTACACCCTCAGTTTCCCAAGGTTTTGAGGCTGCTGGGCTTAGACTGAGTCACACTACCGACATCCCAGGGTCTCTAGCCTGAAGATGACTTGTTGTGAGCCCTCTCAGTGGCCATAATTGGGTGAAGCAATGACCCCTATAAATCCCCCTATATATACCTGTATACATATTCTGTCAAGTCTATAGAACCCTAATACAGTAATCATACAGATGCCTTCTTAGGATTCCTTCTGCTCCTATTTCCTGGTTCTGTTTTTGTTTAAGAGTTTGAGTTTAATCACTTTCCACTTGAGAAAATAGGCCAGATCTCTTCAGAAAAACCCTTGAGGGAGTAAATATGGAAGGCGGTATATGTGCATAAAATCATTCTTTAAAGAATGAGGCAGGGTAGAGGAGACCATGGTCCCTGCCTTGTGTTGATCCCTTCAGCCATGTGCCTTTCATTCCATTTTCTCATTTGATGATGAAGTAAACTTGGATAGTTTTAGATATTTTATTTTGGAGAAAACCAAAGTTCAGAGAGGCTAAGTGACTTGACTAGGATCTCTTTGTGAGTTAAGTGGCAAAGACGAGATTTGCAACATGGCTGTCTTACTGTAGAACACATGTTTTCTTCAGAGAAAACAACTGTAAGTGACAGATACGAGGGGAGTTCAAAACGATTTTGGAAAAGTGGAATTAAAAGATAAGCTTAGTGAGGCCAGCCCCGTGGTGCAGTAGGTTAATCCTCCTCCTGCAGTGCCGGCATCCCATATCGGCGCCAGTTCTAGTCCCAGCTGCCCTTCTTCCAATCCAGCTCTCTGCTATGGCTGGGGAAAGCAGTAGAAGATGGCCCAAGTCCTTGGGCCCCTGCACCCGCATGGGAGACCTGGAGGAAGCTCCTGGCTCCTGGCTTCAGATCAGCAAAGCTCTGGCTGTTGCGGACATCTAGGGAGTGAACCAACAGAAGGAAGACCTTTCTCTCTGTCTCTCCCTCTCACGTCTGTAACTCTACCTGTCAAATAAATAAATAAAATCTTTAAAAAAAAAGATAAGCTTAGCTCAGCCAAATTTTGAGATCCCTGCGTACTTTTATCATGATACACATTTTCTCTGAATTTTATGAAGACCCCTTATATAGGGACTGGAGATATGAGTGCCCACGTGGGTATCTGGGAATGCTTCCTAGAGGAAAGAGAGTGACAGCAAATCCCTGAAAGGTGAGTAGGACTCTGGGAGAAAGAGGTCAAGCTTGGGGTAAGTGGGAGAAGGTTAGGTTGTAGGTTCCAAAATGAGAAAACAAATGAAATGGAGGAAAATGGGTTGCTCAAAACTGGCAGAAAATTCAGCGTGACTCAAATGGAGGCTGTGGGGATGAGACAACATGTGCAAGGAATGATAAAGTGAGAAGGCAGGTGGAAGGCGTTCACAGCACAGTGCAGTGTGTGATTCAGTTCCAAGTGGCTTGCGCTGTCAGTGATGTGAGTTCAGAGGAGGGAAAAAGGATGTGAGCGTTGTGCTCCTCGAGTCATTCTAATGGAGGAAATTCTAGTGCCGACCGTGACTCCCTGGCTCTGTCTCCCGCAGCGAGCTTTGAAAACACAGACCCTGGATCTGTATACAGAGGAGCATTTAGCAAGTCAGCTAGTGCATCAAGGAAAATTCTGTCATCCCTCAAACCTATGGTTATCTGCTCCCTCAGCCCTGGAGGAGTCAGAAAGGGGCTTACCCATTCATGGGCTTATCAAACAGAGCAGCTCAGAGGCTGGCTGTGAGAAAGACAAGATAGCAGGATTCTAAAGGAAGGAGGGAAGTGACAGAGCAAAGACAGAAACTCATAGGCGTGTATGTATGTGTATATATATATATATGTATATTATGGATGACGCATGTATATGGCTACTTCAAAAGTTTGCTGAAAATGGCATTAAAAGACAAATATATTTAGGTCCAAAAGCTTCAAATCATGCAGTTTTACACAATATGCATCTCAAAATTTTTGAAGATCCCTTGTACTTATGTATTTCAAAAAAATTTTGCGCCAAAATAAACATCTCCTAATGCAGTTTTCCATGGAATTTTAAAAGTGTATGTGTGTGAGTGTGTGTGTTTCATTTTTGCTGAGTAACTCAATTAAACAAATTCTTCACTAAAACAAAATTATCTTCAGGATTAAGGTGGGGAATTTCTTTACTCTTACTTAAATAGAAATGTTGCTTTTGAAGAATAGGACACGTGGCCTCAGATGAATTTGCTGAGTACACGGACAGATGTCTGCTTTGGGGGGTGTCCCAAGCAAGGCCAAGTAAGCAGGCAGGCAGCTTGGCAGACAGATAATCTGACTCCTGCCTCAGGAGGAGGGAAGGACTCATAGTGCAGAGATAAGTTATTATTTTATTAGCTGGTGAAAACTTTGAAAGCTTTTAATTTGGTCCATCTGTGGGCCTGTGTGGCAGTGCGGTGGAGTAGAATGTAGCTGACAGGTTTATCTGTCAGATCTAGGTTAATATTAATTCACTTATGTGGCACACAGTTATAAAGTACTTCTTATGTGTTAAGTCCTGTGTTAGAAACTGAACGGAACTAGAAAACAAGATAGAAAATGGCCCTTTTGCCTGGTGTTTGCATTCCCTTTTGGTCTATAGATTCCATGTCATCTACTCAACAGCATCCATAGGAAAGCTCCTCCAGAGTGGAATCCATTGCAGGGGTTGGCACACTATGTCCTGTGGCCCAAGCATGGCTACCACCCATTTTTGTAGAACCAGTTGTTAAGAGTGCTTTTTACATTTGTGAATGGTTATGAGGAAAATCAAAAGATAAATAACTCATGACCTGGTAAAAATGATGCGAAATTCAAATTTTGTTGTCTGTATTAAATAAATATTATCAGAATGCTGCCATGCCCATGTGTTGGTAGACAGTCTGTGACAGAGGAGAGCAGCTGTGACAGACTATGAAGCTCCAAAAACCTAAAATATGTACTCTTGGGTCCTTCACAGACCCCGGGTCTAAAATCTCTGATTTCCTCACAGTATCCTCCTCCCATGCACTCCCATCAAGCTCCATGCCCATACTTCCACTGTGACTGCTCCTGTCAAACAGGACAATATGTTCCATGTTGAAGACCCAGGATTTCTCGATACTTGATCCTTCAGCAGCATTATCCACACTGCGGTTTCTCTTCTCTTAACACTTTCTCCTTCTGGCTTTCATTGCATTGCATTCTTATTTTTCCTTACCTAATGTTCACTGCAGTAAGGTGCCCACTGCACCAATCTGCCCATTCTCAGTAAAGCAGGTCTGGAAAATTTCATCGCATTTGTAGAACGTGCATTTGCCTCACCTGAGCTCTTGTGTGGAAGCCATGCCTACATCTTTCTAAGGCCTGCTCCCTTTCCTATCATCTATCCATAAAGGGAAACATCAATGCCTTTTAGGGTGCGTGTTTGTGTCCTATGGCTTGGTGGCCTTACCCTATCCTACTCAGGGACATATTTGTACTAGGGGAGAGATGTGAAACACTAAGTCAGGCAATTGTCTTTCTGCAGTACGATTTTCTTTTTTTTTTAATTTATTTTTATTTTTTTTCATTTATTAAACTTTTATTTAATGAATACAAATTTCCAAAGTACAGCTTATGGGTTACAATGGCTTCCCCCCTCCCATAACTTTCCTCCCACCCACAACCCTCCCCTTTCCCGCTCCCTCTCCCCTTCCATTCACATCAAGATTCATTTTCAATTCTCTTTATATACAGAAGATCAGTTTAGTATATATTAGGTAAAGATTTCAACAGTTTGCCCCCATATAGCAACACGAAATGAAAAAAATACTGTTGGAGTACTAGTTATAGCATTAAATTACAGTGTACAGCACACTAAAGACAGAGATCCTACATAATATTTTTTTAAAAAAATTAATTTTCTATGCCATTTCCAATTTAACACCAGGGTTTTTTTTTTCATTTCCAATTATCTTTATATACAGAAGATCGATTCAGTATATAATTAGTAAAAATCTCATCAGTTTGTACCCACACAGAAACACAAAGTGTAAAAATACTGTTTCAGTACTAGTTATAGCATCACTGCACATTAGACAACACATTAAGGACAGATCCCACATGGGATGTAAGTACACAGTGACTCCTGTTGCTGACTTAACAATTTGACACTCCTGTTCATGGTGTCAGTAATCTCCCTAGGCTCTAGTCATGAGTTGCCAGGGCTATGGAAGCCTTTAGAGTTTGCTGACTTTGATCTTATTCTGATAGGGTCATAGTCAAAGTGGAAGTTCTCTCCTCCCTTCAGAGAAAGGTACCTCCTTCTTTGATGGCCCCATTCTTTCCACTGGGATCTCACTCACAGAGATCTTTCATTTAGGTCTTTTTTTTTCCATGGTATCTTGGCTTTCCATGCCTACAATACTCTCATGGGCTCTTCAGCCAGATCCGAATGCCTTAAGGGCTGATTCTGAGGCCAGAGTGTTGTTTAGGACATCTGCCATTCTATGAGTCTGCTGTGTCTCCCACTTCCCATGTTGGATCTTTCTCTCCCTTTTTGATTCTATCAGTTAGTATTAGCAGACAGTAGTCTTGTTTGTGTGATCCCTTTGACTCTTAGGCCTATAAGTGTGATCAGTTGTGAACTGAAGATGATCACTTGGACTAGTGAGATGGCATTGGTACATGCCCCCTTGATGGGATTGTGTTGGAATCCCCTGGCACATTTCTAACTCCATCATTTGGGGCAAGTCCGATTGAGCATGTCTCAAATTGTGCAGTATGATTTTCTGTAGCATGAATTCTAGAGTAGTTGAGGAATTACCATCTTTGGAAGGAAAAAGAAAATTCTCAGCTGTCTGAAGCACAGGCAGAAACCTTTTCAATTCTGTGTGAAGAAAATGTAACCCAAGCTTCTGCCTGTAGGAGTTCTTCCCAAAGTAGGATTGTCCAGGCCTTGGGCAGTTTTCATTTCCTTCTGTGAGTATGGCTCCAGTTCCATTTGTAAAGTCTCAGGTCTACAAGAAGGATCTCCACTCAGTGAGTGGATGGTGTTCTCTAACCTGAGTGGATTCTCCAACTTTGCTGAGTTGCCAGTTTGGATTGACCAAGTATCAAAACTATCATCAGTAATTCTCTACTTACAAGGTTGCATACATATTGAGTAAATCACCCTAACCCTCTGATCCATGCAAGTCATCCTTATCTTCTTCATAAAAAAGATTTTATTTATGTATTTGAAAGTCAGAATTACAGAGGGGAGGGGCAGAGAAAGAAAGAGATCTCCCATCCACTGGTTCACTCCCCAAATGTGTGCAATGGCCAGGGCTGAGCCAGGTTGAAGCCAGGACCCAGGAGCATCATCTGGGTCTCCCATGTGGGTGCAGGGCCCAAAGCACTTGGGCCATCTTCTGCCGCTTTCCCAGGCGCATTAGCAGTGAGCTGGATTGCACGTGGAGCAGCCAGGACTAGAACTGACATCCCTATCTGATGCTGGCTACAAACTGGTTTAACTTTCTCCACCACAGGTTTTCTTATTTTTAAGTCTAACTTAATTAAACTTCAGGTTATTCAGGTGTGGGTATGTCCTATTATACAGTAATGTTTGTACTGTAGTGTCCTGTATACAGGGGCAAAATTTGCAGAATTTGAGATCTTGGGATCTGAGTGAAGGATCTCTGAGACTTCTAGCACAAGTATGTGTGCCACTTAAATGACATACTGCTTTAATTTTTTTTTTTCATTTTATTTGAAAGGAGGGGGAAGGGAGAGAGAGGGAGAGAGAGAGAGTCTTCGATCTGCTGGCTTACTCCCTTAGTACCCACAATGGTTATGGTTGGACCATAATGAAGCTAGGAACCTTGAACTCCATTATGGTGTTTCATGTGGGTGGCAGGAGCACAAGTACTTGGGCCGTCATCTATTGCCTACCAGGATGTGCATAAGCAGGAAGCTGGATTGGAAGTGAAATAGCTGGGACTTGAAGCAGCAGTCTGATATGGGGTGCACATCCCAAGCAACAGCATAATCCTACGGTGCCACAGTGTCTGACCCTACTTTATTAAAACTATGTCTTATAATGGTTCAGGAGGGCTAGAACCTGTTCACCTGCTTACCTTGGATTGATAAATATAAACAGTTTCATTTGTGGAGCTGAAAAGGCGCCGTTGGTCCTGTGGCCCACTGCACACTGCCTCCTGCTGAGACCCAAGGGGACATCAGGCATCCCTTGGATCCTTCCAGGTGAACATCAGTCTCTTCTGCTTGCCTGTGGGGTTATTTCTCACAATGTTCTCAAGCCAGAGCCCTGATGTTAGCTGGTGGCTTTGTTCTTTATTTGCTCGCCTTCTAGGCGAACAACCAGGTCATTTTGAGTTTTATTGTTTTCCTGTTTGGTTGGGTTATTTCATTTAGAAGGATTTTCTGGAGTAAATATCTTCCTCATCTCCTCCTGTCATTCTCAGAAGCAGCTCTCCTCTCTCGCACTGCACTGTGGAAGGCAGCTACTGTCACGGCATCATGAAATGTGGCAAACCATTTATAGGCTCTTTGAATCTGGCATAGGATGACTTTCTTTATTTCCTTTTCTACTGTGCAGGGAATCGAAGATTCTCTGTGAAATTGCTTTCCTTTGAAAAAGCATCTAGTGGATTTCCGTCACTCATTGCCCCTATGGTGAGAAAATGTTGCAATGTAGGGAGGACAAATAATTAGTGGGGCTCAGAGGAGGGAGGAGAAAAGATAGTAGCCTCATCTGATGGTCTAGCTATCTATCTCAAATTATGATATCAAGTAAATGCTTTAGTGCTGAGGTTTGTTCTAGAAGAATCCTTAAGGGATTATGTATAATTTTTATCATGTGAAAATGTTCACTGAGTTCTCCCTAAAGAGAAATTTTATTAATTGCTGATCATAATCCTTTCCTTGTATTACAGAAAAGGCTTCAGCCAAAGTATCTCCTTTATATACTCTCACAATAAAGAATACTTTTAAAAAATAGTACACCTGAGATACCTCCAAGGATGCTGTTGACATAATTTTCTTCAGTTATGAAGGATTTCCAAATGAGATCTGTTTATAGTAATATCATCATTCCCAAATTTCCAAAGACTTTCACTTAATCTTTTTTTTTTTGAATAGTCAAAATATCAATTAGCAATTCCTCATACTGTAGGGAGTCTCTTTTCCAAAAGGGGCAAACGAGAATGGGGGAATGATGATCACACTGAGACTATGGTAGCATCTGACTATGATTATAGGCATTTGTCTCAGAAAATCAGATTAAGGGGAAATGCAGACATAATGTGCTATTGTCAGCAGTGCTCTTAAGTTGGGAATACGGCAAGAAGCACACAGCTCCTGGATTCTACCCTTCATTTCCGCCTAATAACTCTCTTGGCACTTGCAAAGACCATTCCCCCAAATCTGCTGCTGGCTTCTGATTACCTGAAGAACAGTTAAAACTTCTTACCATACAAGTATCCATGTCCCACCTTCCAACCACTCCCTCTTCATCTCATTGCAGCCTTATATGCCTTTAATAACACAAGCCACACACCATTCTCATGATTAGCAAATAAGCCAAGCTGTTTTTATGTCTGTAGTTTTAGACATGCCTCACATCTCTTTCTGGAATGCCCTTGGGCCCCTTGCCTGCCTTGTCAAAGTTCAAGCTTCAGTTCAGTGGTCACTGCTATCATTTGAATGATAGTGTCTCTTCCCAAAGTCTGGCTGAAACTTAGTCCCCAATGGAATATTAAGAGGTATGGATTGAGTAGTCATTTAAACACTGAGGGCACTGTCTTAGTGAATGAGATTAGCATCCTTATATCTTGCCTTTCCATTACTTGCATTGTGTGTAGATGGTGTCTGCCCTCTAGAGGATGCAAGATACCATCAGAGAGCAGCCATTGCCGGGCACCAGTCATGCTAGCACCTTGTCCCCTGGCTTCTCAGCATCCAAAGTTATGAGAAGTAAATGTTTTGTTTATGAATTACTCAATCTGTGTACTTTTATAGCAGCAAAAACAAGCTAAGGTATTCACCTTTTCACTGAAGCCTTCTTCAACCTTCTATTTCTATTCCATGACTCTTGCCATGAAGCTATGATTTCCTTCTTTGTGTCCAAGATAGTGCAAGCACATCATTACAGGGACAGGTGAAGAATACTGTCATTATTTATAGACTTGCTTTTCTTCCTTGTTAAGATATACATTTCTTGAGAGAAGGGAACATATTTAATTAGTTTTGGTTTTCCTAGTACCTAGGACAATATCCAGTTCATAGCAGGCTCTTCAAAAGTAGAAAACGTATGTTGATTAATTAATTAAAATAATTTTATCAATCAGCACATATTTCCTGAGTGCCTGTTTCCCACATGGTGCTGGTGCTATGGAGAATACAAAAGAGTTCATTATTTTTCTACCCTTGAGGACTTTATGGTTTAACCTGAAAGAGAAGACTGGCAGACTTGAAACAATTAGAGCCTTGTTTGCCAAGGAGTATTCTGCAGAAATACTCATTGTGGGAGTGCTATAGCAGAAGGGCTTCTGTGGTCAATTAAATTTGAAATGTAGCGTATTATATCCTCCTCTCAGAGATGCCCGTGTACATATGCACATAAATGCCTGAAGAAATGCTCTGCTAAAGAAGCCTGTGTAAACTCTGAATCCCATTGTAGCAGCAACAACAAAAACCTTATGTAGGTGAGGCTTATTCACATCCTGTAGTTTTGAGGAATACTCTCATTTAGAGAATAAAAATGTGTTAAACTCTACTGATGTAATTATGTGCAAAACTGTACAAAGAAATAGCCATCATGGTGGACTTGAATACACAGGAAAATATCCTAGAATGAGTCTGACTTTGGGAAATTAAACTAAGGAACATTTTGTCATCTGGACTTTTTAATATTGCTTGTCCTCTCCTATTGCACTCAGTGAAGGTTGTTACCTTTGTCGTGACCTGGGCCTGGCTGGATGACTTCTCTTGCTGCTGTTGGGGTTGTGTAGACCTAGCATGTGCACCTATGTCAGTATACTAGGCACTCCTTTTCCTTTATATTATCATCAACCCTATTCCACAGATGAGAAACCTCTTTAGTAGAAGGTGAATGTGCTTTCCTGAAGTTACAATAATAGCAAGAGGTAGAGCCAGGACAAAAAGAACCCACCACAACTCATATATTTAACAATTTGTTTTTGTGTACAAGGAAATGGGGACATTCTTAGAGGAGAAGCACCAGGAAAAGCTTAGAGGGCACCGATGTTTCCTTCTTTTGCCATGAGTTAGTGTGCGAGTTAATTTTAAGTGGCAGCTTGCTGGGCCACAGAACTCAGATACTTGGCCAAATATTATTCTGAATGTTTCTTTGAGGGTGGTTTGGATGACATTTATGTTTGAATTGTTGTAGGTTTAATGAGGCAGATTGCCTTCCATACAGTTGATGGGCCTTGTCAGATCAGTTGAAGACCTGATTAGAGTGAAAGGCTGGCTTCTCTTGAGTTAGAATGAATTGCGCTGGCAGATAGTCTTTGGACTTCAGCTGCAGCATCAGCCCTCCCTGTGTCGCCAGTCTGATAGACTAGAGACTTGACTTGTAGCCTACGTTCTTCCTGGAAGGTCTCTAGTTTTCTGGCCATCCCTGGACTTGTCAGCCTCCAGAATTACATGATCCAATTCCTTGAAATAAATCTCTGTGCTCTGTTAGACAGGGCTGTTAGTTAATAACCCTGGTTAATTGATCCTGACTAATCTAATAAGGAATGGAAAAATCACATAATTACCCTGTAGGGGATTGCAAGTTCTAGTCGTGGAGATATTAGTCCAAAGGAGGAAACAGATATTATTCTCCTAGTAGAAGAGTCTGGAGCAAGTGCAGCCCTATTCACCATGGTATATATCAGCCTGTGTTCTGGTCCGTCCATTGCTAAGACAGCAGTCAGCACATTCCTTGCACAGAGAAGTTCTCCCAGTCTTGATCTTTATCATTTCCAGTGGTCTTGATCTTCCAGATTCTCTCCAGATCTTGATCTTCAGATGAAGCCTTGAAATTCTGCTTCCTTTCATGAGAGACAAATTTCCTTACAATTGCTTGATTCCTTTGTGGCAGGTGTCAAGAGTGTTAGGAACATCATTCACCGCTGGTCACATAATAAATCTAGTGTTTCTAAGTTAAGGCTTCATTGTTGGTGTGTGTTCTAATTTGGCTTTGCCACTTGCTAACCATGTGGTTTGGGGCATTTTGTGTGCCACCTTTTGTCTTAGTTTCTTCATCTGTAAAATGAGAAAAACAGATTTATCCCCCTAGGATTTTGTGAAGGTTAATTAAAGCAATAAATGTAAAATACCTTAAAACTGCAACAAGGTAATCGCTGAAATGATAATTATTATTGTATTTTCAAATCAGGAATTAGTTTGGAAGCCATATGAGGAAGTCTATTCAAAGTCTTTGGGTTTACTGAATGCATTTCCTCATTTGCATAATTTTCTCTTCAAACATGACTCCTCAGCAACCTATACATCTTTAACTGCATGTATCATTTTAGTTGCTGGAGATACACAAGTGCATAATACAACACTTGGTCTCTAGAGCCTTGGAATCTTTTTTAAACACAGAAGAACTTAGCTTCTAAGGAGTTAAGTTCTTTATTCTTAGGTTTTAAGACTCCTAAAGAGCCTTACATTCATAAAGATCTACATTATTGCAGAAGCCCAAAGTTCAAGAACTGGCTTGGAGTTCTCCCTTTATATTATCCCTCTTATTGAATCCACTAGGAAAACCTCATTGACTTCAACATTTTTACACATTATCCAAGTCTTTACTCTCTCTCTTTCTTCACATCATTGCTGCTACCACCTATGGAATTTCAGTTGTAATAAAATTAAATGCTTCCTTTGGTCCAACCTGTTTGAAAAAGGAGCTTTTAAAACAGAGAATCTTGCACTGAAAGGAGATGCAATGCAAATTTTATTTATACTTGTGCAGGTGGGAGGCAGTGCATGACAAGGCTTTACTTTGAACTCCTAAGAAATTGAAACTAAACAGCAGCTTTGATTATCCAATTAATCAAGGTGAAGGTAGGTCTCAGTATGACTAAATTTAACTCTGTTTTTCTCCCTGTCCCTAGAGGTAGACTTTCTCTTTTGAGGCTTTCTTTCATCTCCTATAAAGATAGTTTTATTGTCAAGTTCTTTTTATCTAAATGAATTTGCCTTTAAGCACTTGCATTGTAACCTTTGATCTCTTTTTGAAAAAAGTGGGTGGAATCATGAAACATTGAAGTGGTGTTAATTCCTAAAATTTATACTTGCTTTTCTTTCTGTTGTCAATGATATCATCAATGTACTTACTCTTCACTTTTTGCTTTATTTTCTCTCTTAAACAGATATGAGACATATTCAAAAAGTTAATATAAAGTGCATATTATGAAAAAGTATGCATGGATTTGAAAATTCTTTTGCACTGGGATAAACTTATCTTTTAATTTTTTATTTTTAATTTTAATCATTTTTTCATGAACTTTCAAAGTACCTGTACTTTGAAGTACTGTATGTTGTCTCCAAAATTTTCTGAGCAGGAAGAAGTACTTCAATCTCCATTTCTTTCATCGTCCATTCATTTTGGAATTAAGAATTGACTAGGATGTTTCTGATTCAAAATCACAATGGTCAATTTTTGGTCAAACACCCTACTGTTTATCCTCATCATTACTTATCTAGGTTAATTATTGCCACCTTACCAATATCTCTTCTGCAGTCTTTCTCTGCCATTAACAAATTTGATATTGGATATTCTGAAAATACAGGTGATGTGACTTCCACCTGGGATTTCCCCACAGTCTTCCAGCCAATTCTAATGGTTCTGATTCATCTTGCTCCTCTTGTTGTAGTCTCTATCTACATTGATCTCTCAATTCCTGTAGAATGTCAAGCTTGTTCATATCCTTGGAGTTTTGCATGGGTGAGCTGAGCTCAAGGTTATTTTATATCTGTCTTCTCATTGTGCATGTCTCATCTCAGATATTAGCCTGGAGAGGCCTATGCTGACCACCCTACTCAAAGTAAGCCAACACACTGCTTGCTGCTGTCAGCTCCCCCTGTTTAGTCACCATCATGGCACTTACTACAACCTGAAATCAGCTACTTTATAATATTTATTTTTTGGTATATCTTCTCTAGCTTCCTGGTAAGATCATAAATTCTCAAATACGGTGACCACGACTGTCTGATGTGCAGCTGTGTCTGAAACACCCAGAGTAATTTCTGGAACATGAAAATAGGTTTGTTGAATGAATGGTTTCTTAGACATGTTTCCTAAGTGTGTTCCTATGGTAGTTCCAAAAGTTCATGGGCAAATGAAATTACCAGATAAACTTATTTTGATGCAGAATCCTATTGTATCCATGTGCACAAGGGGTCTGTCTTTGAGAATAAATATTACAAAACAATCACATGTGAGTTTCAAACATTTTTGCACCCCAAAATTCCATTTGTCCGCAAACTTTTTGTAGTATCTTTGTATATGCCTTCTACTTGATTGTCAAGTTTGGCCCTAATGATTTTTTAATCTGAATACTGCAAAGCAATTGATACCTATTATTGCTCAGGTCCTCATGTTTTTCATGTGGCAGATTGATTTAATCTTGTTTAACTAGCATCATGTGATAGACTGTATATTGGTGAGTGAATCTGGTGGTATCAAAGTGCACACCCCTTTGTGGGCATCATGGGACATACAAGAATGGTGACTGGGCCCAGCAGGATGGCATTGACTGAAGTCTAAAAATGCGGAGGCATCTGCTCTTTCCTGCCATCCCACATTCCATACCAGCCTCCATAAGTCGCATCTAAAGCCCTTCCTTGAATATTCTTCACCCCAGTCCATCCTTCAGAGTATGGGTCTTTCTAGCTTTGGAGAGCAAAGGCAACAAGTGACAGATTCTATCTAGCAGCTCTTTCCGGTGTGGTTGGAATTCATTTCAGTAAGGCAGATGACTTCTTAGAAGGCTGAGCTGAGCTATTAATTCACATGAAGGAAAAGAGGAGGTTAAATGTGGGGCTGTCAATCTGAGCAATGCCCTTGCAAGATAGATGATACCATCTTCCCTTTTCAATAGCCTTCCTGGCATCTAATTTGCATGAGTTGTGAGATAATGCCCAGCTCTGTCTCATTTGCAAATCTGGAAACATAAGGGACAGACACCAAGGCCTGCACTAGTAAATCCAGAGAGTGTAGCAAGGTTAAGTATTCTCATTTACAGACAGAGATGATGTGCTGGTCACCTTTTGGATGGGGAAAAAAGAACCTTTGAAATTATAGGGTTATCTACTTAAGTAAATCCTTCCATGGTCCCTGAAATCAAACAGATAAAGGAATTTACTTTTTGCATATTGAAGGTGTCTGCAGAAAACTCCCTCTTAATGGATGGGTAAAATTCTCATCTAACAAACACCAGTCAGCAGGATTGAGAGTCATGGCTGTATAATGTTTTTGGAATAGTTACCAAAAGGGTGTTTTGTTTTGTTTTGTAATTTCTGTTCCTCATTTAGAATGATAAATCTGGGACAATCATTGTTTCAAGTTAAGGGGAGTGAAAAAAAAAACCAAAAAATAATTTGATTTTTTTTGAAGCCCAGCCTTCACAAGTACTTGGCGAATAAACAGTCTACAAGTTGAGTCACAGCCAGCAATCAGGCCAGAAGGCTACATAGGACTATAGGGTAGGGAGTGAAAACAAGTCAGAGGATAAAGGGATCCTCTAGGTGATTTTGAATACTATAGGCCCCTGAACAAACGCATGGTGAGGGGGTGTCTCTGCCCTGTCCACTCCCTCAGGCTAATTTGTAATGGGAGAGGATAACCAAAAGTGATAGGAATGTCTACAGATTCTAGATGTTCCTTCTATATCTAATCTCATAGAAATGACAAGAATCCAGAGAGGAAATGGTGGTGTGTCTGGGCCAAAAGGGCCACAGAGAGCACCAGAGTGTCCAGCATCCTGCTGTTATGGCAGAAGTTTTGAGGGCTCAGACCTCTGCTAGGATTTCCTTCAGGATGAAGGATGAGTCAACTGTATGATTCCCATGCAAAGAGTAAAGTACTGAAGTAGGTGAGGGAACAGTGGACCTGAAGAGAGTTGGTGGAGAATGAGAAACCACACAAGGTAACTCAGTGGCTTGATGGTCAAGGACCAACAGAGAGTGTGGGCCCATTAGGGGAGCTGAGCAGAGAACAGAAATTAGCACTGAGTTTCCGTATAGCAGAGGACATTGGCATATTTTTGTTGCAGTGCACGTTATCACAACAGTCTGACTTTCATTTGCTCGAGGGCTTTCCCTGAGGGCTAGAGTTTATTCTGTTTCTTTGCCAGGTAGCAAGAATTAGTGCCACCTCAATCCGAAATACCACCCTTCAACAAATAGATTACTGGGATATGGTATACGAATATCAAAGTTCTCTTGCAATCAGGGAGACTTGAAGGAGTATGTCCAATATTGATGCTCAGGGGTCCCCAGCAGTAAGAAGCTCATTGCTCATAGCAGCTGCCTTGCCTACTCTTCCCCGTATCACTTCCCACTCTTCTGCCAATATGTCCTGGGATTGCCTCCAGACAAAGTATACACATTGCAATCTTTGTCTCAGAGTCAGTTTCCCAGGGAATCCACACATAGAAGATCAGATCCAATACAGACATACATACACTACACCCTATCCCAGCCTACTCAAGCTCTGATGCTATGTCATTTCCCTGGAACTTGGCACAAATTGAGAGAGGAAGTGACTATAACATAATTAGTGGTTTAGTTTTATTTTTTTTACCTCCTAAATGAATGATTGAAAATAGAATTTTAATTCAGTTATAGAAAAACAAAGTTATATATGTTTGTACTTCTGAATTTTGGCTGGAGATTCCTTTATATCCATAATTGGATGATTTGTTTATAATATTTACCTGCCTATTCAGAAAGAAAGACTTCCAGGCTATTGGCTTCTGCTTCATTTCCTGCCTTTGTCTCCCCTGGTTTCCCATGTGTACACCTGAAACCCTGCTAAAGACCCAGGCCTTCTGAAGTTCCCGAAAATATTCTAAGAGCCAGTCCGGAAGTCAAGTAGAATGAGCAGTCATCTTCCCATCCAGACTGGCTATATATACCATACTGGGTGCCTGAATAACCTTTGAGTTGCCGTATTTCCTTCTGGAAACTTAACAATCTTGGCACCAGCTCTTGCTGACTGTAGGATTGTTATTACCTTGGTGTTTTCTCTAACATCTAGAAACTTTCTATAGTAGAAAAAACACACTTATCGTACTAACTTATTTGTCTTGGTGTTTTGCTATCATTTTTGGTGGATGTGGTCAGGCTCAACACCGAAGTTCTTAAGGAAGTACCCAAAGGAGTTTAGTATGGGTGTGCATTAGTTATTTCTTAACCACCTCACTGCCAGCTTTTTAAGAATTCAAGCCTCAGGTCAAATTCTACTACATAAATGGGTTTTTATTAGAAAACCACTATGGAAGCAGCACAAAACAATTCGTATAATCTTCTCTGTGAACTCCCTAAAATAAGGCTTTGTAGAAGATCACTCATGGATCAAGAAACAGGGGCTAGCCCTAAGAGGGAAACTCAGAAGCTGGTAGATTTTTATACCCTATTCTTACAAGACACCTCTAAATTATCTTGGCCAATACACATATCTCAGGACAGTTCTAATTTTCCCAGAGTTCCATATGTAGAATTTATCATGCTAGTTCATATGCCACATATTTCAACAATAAAAACATCATTTCTTTTAATTAGATAATTAACCAACCTCCAAGTGTTAAGTGAAACATGAATAACAGAAATGCTTGCAGCATTTGCCTGTGGATGGGACTTTTCTGAGATAATACCAGCTAACCCTCCTTCACGGGCTTCCCCTGTACCCCACTGTAGGAAGCATCCTTCAGGTCTATGGAGATGGGACAAGGAGGAAAACAGAACAATGAGAGTGAACGTTTGTGGGGGCTTAAGTTAGGGGGAGACATCCTGAAGGGACTGCTTGTTGGTGTCGTTGTCTGCATACTTCACAGACTCTACTTGAGCCAGCAGTGTTTTCTCAAGTGTCCAGAGCCCATTAGCATGTGGGTGATCATGCCGTTGTCCTGCTAATGACCCTGGTGCTCCCCAGTGTTCATATTTTCCCTTCTCTTCACCAGTCATTACCACATGCTCTACCCACCAAGGAGAAGCTTTCCATACTTCGATGCTGTTCTGTCCTTGTTCATCTTATCCTAATACCTTCTCCCATCTTTCAATATTTAAAGTTTTTATTAAAATATGTATTTTATTTATTTGAAAGAGTTACAGAGAGAGGTAGAGACAGAGAAATAGAGAGGTTTACTCCCCAAATGACCACAAAGGCTGGGGAAGAACCAATCTGAAGCCAGGACCCAGGAGTTTTTTCCAAGTCTTCCACATGGGTACAGGAGCCCAAGGACTTGGGCCATCCTCTGCCTTCCCAGGTTCATTAGCAGGGAGCTGGATCAGAAGTGGAACAGCCAGAACTTGAACCAGTGCCCATATGGGATGCTGGCACTGCAGAGCGGGGCTTTAACCTACTGCACCATAATGCCAGCCCCAATATTCAAGATATTTTAAGCCACAGAAAAAAGCAGGGTGAGGGCCCAGAGGAGGAAGGGGGAGCCCTGGTACCTCTCAGGGAAGTAATGGTTATAAAAGTCTTATTCCCACAGCTGTACAAGGGTATTTGAGGAAGTCCATGGAAAATGACATTAAAAGATAAGTTTATTTTGATGCAAAAGTTTGAAATCCATGCAGTTTTTCCATAATGTGTATTTCCCATGAGCGTTTTGAAGTGCCCTATTTGTTTGAAATTTACTAGAAATAGCTTGAAATTCTCCTTGAAGAAAAAAAATGCTAACCTATTCTGGTTCTAATCTAAATTGTTTTCTTTGAATTGAACTAGTAATGATTTAATGACTTGCCAATCTGAGATTTTATGCATGTGGAAGATGTGCTGTGGACTGCTCAGCTATCTTTGTTTGAATTATATTTCTTTTCCTGAGGTGAAAATGATCAAGGTTTGGGTTAATCTTGTCTCATTTGTCCTTTTTCTGGCCTCTACTCATTGGTTCTGACATTTTGGCCTGACTCTGGCTGGTCCCTTACGAAAACTAATTTTGTATGACATAATCAGGAAACTCCTTTGTCTATTCACAAAATTGCATCCTTCTTCCTTAGAGAAAATTTACATTAGCTGTTTCTCAGTGAAAATATGTATTCCCATCTCTAGCAACATATAAAGAGAATATTTATATAGGAAAGAAAGTAGTCTTCCTAAGCATTCATATTGGAGAAGAGGAATCCATTCTGAAAGGGACCCAGAGGTAATGGAGAAGTTTGTGCTTTAAAGAGCATGTAAGCAATGTGGAAATAAACAAAAAAGCAGACATCATAATTAAAATATGTCAAAGAATTTAAATTGATAGTTCTCCACAGAGGATATACAAATAGCCAACATACAAACAACAATATTTTCAACATCACTTAATTATTCAGGAAATGCAAATAAAATCACAATGTGATACCATCTCACACCCATTAGGATGATCCACTATTAGAAAATAACAGACACTGGCAAGGTTACAGAGAAATTAGAACTCTTGAAAACACTGCCAGTTTCTCAAAAAAGTAAACACAGAAATACCATAGGATGCAGCACTCTACTGCTGGGTATAGACCCCAAAGAATTGAGAGTAGGGAGAAGAGATATCTGTACATCATGTTCAGAGAAACATATTCATGATACTCAAAAAGTGGAAACAGCCCAAGTGTCCATTGATGGATTAGTGAATAAAGAGAATGTGGTGTATATTGATTCAATAGAATATTAATATGTCTTAAAAATAAAGTAAATTATGATATATGCTACAACATGTAAGACCTTTGAGGGTATTATGCTAAAGGAAATGATTCAGTCTTAAAAATGAGAAATGCAATATGATCCTACTTACGTGAAGAACCTAGTGTAGTCAAATTCATAGATACAGAAAGGAAAATGGTATTTTTTAAGGGCTGGAAATAAGAGGAAATGGAGAGTCATTGTTTAATGAGTGTAGAGTTTCAATTTTCTAAGATGAAAAGAGTTCAGGATATGAATGGTGGGATGGTTACACAGTAGTGTGAAATACTTAGTATGGCTGAATTATACAGTTAAAAATGAATAAGTTGGTAACTTTTATGTTATATAAATATATTATTGCAATTAAAAAACCATGTAAGGTAGGAGTTACCGATATTTGCATGTTTTGTACTCCAGTTCACTATGATATAGACCAATGAGGCAATAATTCAATTCAAGAATGAAGGGTGGGGTTTTTTATGACAGGTTCTGGGAATCAAACATTTCAAAGAGATTTATCATGAGAGAAGTGGCTATGGCGGAAACTAAAAATTCTGAAATCTTGAGTGGCTTATTTCAAGAATAAAGTTAATTTAGCACTTATGCTATATGTTCAGTGTGGGTGTCTCAGTATATTTACTCAGAAAGTCTGTACCATATTACAATGTAGCTTTCTCATTATGATTGAAGCATTGGCAGAGTCTGTGAGAGGATAACGTGGGATGTTTTAAGTGTCATGCTTAGCGCGACATATGAGAGGGATCTTCAAAATGTTCATAGCTTGGAAAATTTGCACAGATTTGAAAACTTAAAAAAACAAACTTGTGCTAACTTATTATAACATATCTGAAGGCACTAAGAAGGCTAACACATCATTTTTTAAAAAAGTCCTTATCAAAGCAACATTAGTTCTGCTATATTTGAAGCAAGAACAAACATCAAATTTGTGGTAGAACTTGGATAGAACAATTACAAAATCATTGAAGTTTTATGAAAAGGCTATGAGGACAATGCCACAAAGATATCAGCAATTTACTAATGGATGCCTTGTTTTAGGAAGAAATGAGGTGATGGTGTTGTGCTGTGGTGGTTAAAGTCACTGCCTGTGATGTTGTACCCCATAAGGGTGATAGTTCCTGTGTTCTAGCTGCTCCACTTCTGATCCAGTGCTCTGCTAATGGGCTGGGAAAAACAGCAGTAGATGATCCAGGTCTTTGGGCTCCTGCCATCTGTGTGGGAGACCCAGATGATTCTCTTGGCTCCTGGCTTCAACCTAGCTCAGCCCTGGCCAGTGCAGCTGCTTGAGGAGTAAACCAGCAGATGGAAGATCTCTCCCTCCATCTCTGTGTCTCCCTCTCTGTTAATTTTGACCTTCAAATAAATAAATACATCTTTTTTAAAAAGGAGAAATGAGAAGATGTTGAAGATGAAGCTGATAATAGCAAAAAAATAGTCCTACTTGAAGAGGACAAATAATTAACAACTGATACAAAGTCCATAGCATCAACATCTCAATTTGGTCCAGCTTACATGATTATAACTGAAAAATTAAAGTGGAGCAAGTGTTCAGCTCAATGGATGCCAAAAAGTGATCAGTTATAGCAAGGGAGAAGCTTCCAATGAAAGTAAACAAATGAGACCAATGTCCTGAAGCATTTCTATGAAAAAATAGAACAAGAGATGAAACAGACTTTGGCCAAGGCACAATACAAGGACAGTTGTGCCTGAATACAAGGCACAATCAAAACAATGGCTACTAAGAGAAGGAAGTGGTATAGTCAAATCAAAGGCAAACCAGTCAAAAGCAAAGGTCCTAGGAACAGTTTTTGTGGGATTTCAAGACATTTTGCTTATTGAACTTCTGAAGTGCCAAACAATAGCATCTGCTTGCGATGAATCTGCTTGGAGCAAGTCAGCCAAAGCTTTAGCATCAAAACCCCCAGGGAAGCTTCACTAGAGGGTCCTTCTCCACCATGGCAATGCTCTCACTCACTCCTGGCTTTGAACAACAGTAGCCATTTTGTGTGAATTAATGGGATATCATTAGACATCTAGCATACCGTCCCAATTTATCTCCTTCTGACTTCTTTTTATTTTCTGATCTTAAAAAATATGTAAAAGGTACCCAATTTTCTTCACATAGTAATGCAACAAATGAATAAAATCAAAAATAAAAACTGGGGGCTGGTATTGTGGCTTAGTGGGTAAAGCTGCTGCTTGAGAGCCAGCATCCCAAAAGGGGACTGGTTTGAGACCTGGCTGCCCCACTTCTGATCCAGCTCCCTGCTAATGTGTCTGGGAAAGCAGCAGAAGATGACCCACATGCTTGAGCCCCTGTGCCCATGTGGGACATCTGGAAGAAGCCCCTGACTCCTGGCTTCAGCCTGGCCCTATCCCTGGCCTTTGTGGCCATTTAGGGAGTGAACCAGTGGATAGAAGATCTCTCTTTCTCTCTCTCTCTTCCTCTCTGTCTCTTCCTTTCTCTGTGTAACTCTGACTTTCCAATAAATAAATCTTTTTTAAAAAGCCAAAACTGCATTGCAATTATTAAATTCACAGGACTCTCAGTTCCTTAGGGATGGACTAGATGTCTGTTTTCATGGCTTACAAAAATGTCTTGAACTTGATGGAGCTGAGTTTGAGAATTAAAGTTTGTATTTTAAAAATTTCTACCTTTTGGCCGGCGCCGTGGCTTAACAGGCTAATCCTCCGCCTAGCGGCGCCGGCACACCGGGTTCTAGTCCCGGTCAGGGCGCCGGATTCTATCCCAGTTGTCCCTCTTCCAGGCCAGCTCTCTGCTATGGCCTGGGAAGGCAGTGGAGAATGACCCAGGTCCTTGGGCCCTGCACCTGCAAGGGAGACCAGGAGAAGCACCTGGCTCCTGGCTTCAAATCAGCATGATGCGCTGGCTGAAGCGGCCATTGGAGGGTGAACCAACGGCAAAAAGGAAGACCTTTCTCTCTGTCTCTCTCTCACTATCCACTCTGCCTGTCAAAAAAAAAAAAAAAAAATTCTACCTTTTAATTCCATTTACTCTGACTCTTTTGAAGTACTTTGTACATTTGTTTGTTCTAAGTTTCATTGGCTAGAACCTACAAATATAGTGGCAATTTAACTGTAGGTTAGGCAAGAAGTGTAATCATTTTGGATTTGTAGGAAGAGGAAGATGAGATGGAAGCTGGTAGCCATATGACATTGTTTCTCCCTCACAATAGATGGATCTAACCTTGAGCCACACATACTCATAAAAACTGAAATCAATAGTGAAGCTATCATTATCATTCCATTTACAGCATTCTAGAAAATTAATTTCAATATATATTTATCTACATACTTCTTCTCAAAATGACTTGAGAGGGCTTCCAATGAGATAAGAGTAGATTAACACAAAATAAATAATAGAAGAGATGCAAAAAGGTTAGTTTTGAGCTATCTGGACATCGTGATGAAAAACATCGCTGCTGTTATTTTTTAAGTAAAGTAGAATAGGTCAGTTGCAGTGCTTTTCTTGCACTGATTTTGCTAATGTTATGTTTTATATCTTGGGTATTAAGCAATATGCTGGATAGTTTTTAAATAGCATTTGTATAAGAAATGACTAAGTTTTAGACTTTTCAATAAGAATATATAATATTAAATTGGCTGGTAAAGGCATGTCTACAGGGAACTAATATAATAGTCTTTGCACGTAGCTTTTCTGGGTATTTGACTTGATTGTGGCACATAGCTTAGAGGATTGAGGGAAATGAATATTTAGCAATTCTCTTAGCCTGTCTTTCTGTATATCAGTAGTCTCGGTGAGAACTTGGACATTAGATGGATAGAATATAATATGAAATGAAGAGCAGTGTTTCTTTCTGAAGTACAGCTTCTCTATGTTATTGATAGAAGGAAATCTATATAATTTTGATGGAGACACTTAAGTGGAAGAGTTAACATTCTGATAGGAAAATTAAGGAGACTGACTTGCATTTTTACCTTGAGTATAAATTTTAAAGTAGAGGGTTTAGAACCTAGTATTTTAAATTTTAAAAAATACTGGTTAGGTTCTAAATTGACTGTTCTAAGAGCCTGTTACTTTGTGATTTATTTTTTACAGAGGTGATTTGACAAAGTCTTGGAAGAATCATTTGGAATCCATGAACTACTTGAGATGATTGACCCATATACTGTTTCTATCCATGTGACCAAAGGTTTCTACATCTTACCTCTGATGATTTAAGACAGCTGATTAGATCCTTCCTGCTTGTCCAAGAGTAAAAACACAGTGGACTCTTGAATGCTCTTTTCAGTTAACACTTTGGATCTTACAAGCTTCTTTCTTTCTTTTTTTTTTTTTTTGTTTGACAGGCAGAGTGGACAGTGAGAGAGAGAGACAGAGAGAAAGGTCTTCCTTTTGCTGTTGGTTCACCCTCCAATGGCCGCTGCAGCCGGCGCACCGCACTGATCCGAAGCCAGGAGCCAGGTGCTTCTCCTGGTTTCCCATGCAGGTGCAGGGCCCAAGCACTTGGGCCATCCTCCACTGTACTCCCAGGCCACAGCAGAGAGCTGGCCTGGAAGAGGGACAACCGGGACAGAATCCGGCGCCCTGACCAGGACTAGAACCTGGTGTGCCGGCGCCATAGGCGGAGGATTAGCCTAGTGAGCAGCGGTGCCGGCCACATGCTTCTTTCTGACATAATCTAACCTCCATCTAATTCAAACTTTGGACCTTTCCCCCCAAATTTACTTATTTATTTACCTATTTATTTTTGAGATTCATTTTAATTATTTGAAAGGCAGAGTAATGGGGGTGAGGGGACAGAGAGAGAAAGAGATTTTCCATCTGCTTGTGCACTCTCCTAAGTGGCTGCAATGGTAGCCTGGAACTCCATCCCGATTTTCCACTTGACTCCCAGAGATACAACCACTTAGGCCATCTTCCTCTGCTTTCCAAGGTGCATTAGTAGGGACCTGGATTAGAATCAGAATAGTTGAGACTTAAACCAACTTCCTGATATGAGATGCTGGCATTGCAAATGGTAGTTTAACCCTCTGTGCCACAATGCCAGCCCCTCTCCTCCCATTTCTGACATTTTGGATTTTCCATTTAGAAAAGTGCTTCTTTGACACCTTACTTTAACTATATTTGATGGATATTGCCATGTATGCATGCCTCTGCTTGTTTTGATACTACCTTTTGATAAGCTATCACCCTCTAGTTTAAGGTTTTAGGCATCCCTTAGCACGGAACGTTTACTTATCAGATGGACTAGACCTATTTCCCAAAGTGAGTGTTTGAACAAAGCTGACGATAGATCAATTCTTATCTCTAAAAAGTCTTTCATTTTTGTTAATATTTTCTATCAGGTAATTTGAGGATATCAATGCTCAAGAATATATTATTGACTATAACTTGTATATTTTTCATGAAAATGCTAAGTAGATGGCTGCTTTTATAAAAGCACAGGTTATTTTACTTTGAACTCAATCTCAGGAGACATAAAGGTGAGTCATTTAATTAGATTAAATGGTTTCACAAGAATTTCAAAATACTTTCAAGAATATTCTTCACTTTAAGATGGTTAATCAGACACTCAGTAATGGGTGCATCTAACATTTCACAATTAGAGGTTGAATTCTATGTGCACGGAGTAAAGGCCAATGGATTACAAAGTTAACACTTTGGAGTACAAAATATTTTGAACTCTATGCAGCTAGAAACTCACCAGGAGTTTCACACTTCATTTTTATAAGCAGTTGCCACAGTATCTAGTGTTTTCATCCTATAAAAGCCCATATTAAAATGCTCCCTAAATTGTCAAATTGATACTGCCCAGATAAGTTCCAGGCATGTATATCGCTTTGAGGTCTGTTTGAGTAGGGTTCACTATCTGAGACTGGCTAAAATGGTACTGGATGCCTGGAAGGAAGAAACTGTTCTATCCACTGGGTTGAATCCTGTGGTTTTAATAGCCAGATGTTCTCCTTTTCCATTCGGTGTTATGGGCAAAGCTCTGGAGTTAATACTTATCTAGTGGGGAAAGCGGTTGGGGAGAAATGCAGAATCTGATCCATGTTGTTCAGAACAGGGTCATACTTCCACGGAAGGCTCCTGTGTGGTCAGTTCCAAATGCTTCACATGATTTATGTGCCAGTTTCACTTCCACACTTGAACTTTTCAGAGCCTGTATTGCTGTAGTTCTTTACTTGAGGTGAGAAACGTGAGCTGAATTTTCTTTGATCCTAGAGAACTTAAGTAAAGCTGACATTAACTCAGTCTCAAAAAGTTCACAAAGATTAATATGCTGCTGAATTATTTAAAAAGATCGACAATTCTTTGTTTTATCCATAGGCATTGCTTGGCTATTTAGCTAACTTTGTGCAGTTATGATGAGAAGAGATTTTATATTATCTCTAAAATAATCAGATTGTCCCTTTTATTTAAAAACCAGCTTGGAGGCTAGATCAAAATATGTTCTCTGTGGGACCAGAATCAACCTAAAATATATTTCCACTCCTTTATGCTGATATGTCTTTTTAATAATCTCTCCAAATAAATTTGTTTGAACTACACTTACTACTTGTCAATGACATTAGTTTTCTGGAAGGGAAAGTAGGAGTGAAAAGAAGAATGAAAAATATTCAGAAATCCTTAGGACAAACAACCTGCATGACTTGATTGGATTTAAAGTCCCACTGCTGGGTTTTTTTGGCTGACCTTATCTGCATTGTTCCTATCCTGGGTTAAGTTACAGTCAAACTGTATTATTTCCTCCTCTGAAATGAATGCTAATGGAATTCTGGGGTTCTGTGATGCAAATTCAGCTGCGTGTGCCCAACTTCTCAGAGGTAAACTGTAGGTCTCCCTGATTTACTATTCCCATGTCCAAGTCACAATACTATCCTTCCTCATGGCCATGATTCAGTGTAAATTTTGAAACCTTGGTGGGAAAGAAAATCAATATGCTTTCCTTCTGGGGATAATTTAGGTTAGGCTTTACTACTGGACTAAAAAAAGGATAGCTGTAAAAAATGGGTGAGTGGATGTTTGCTTGGCAAAGATGAAGGCTTGAGAATCCTGAGGAGAGAGGCTGGGAGGAGTCTTCGGTGAGTCTGCAGCTGTGTTGAGCGTTGGCTTTGACATATGGTGCTATTTCTTAGCTGCAAGGCCTATTGGGAGCAGAGTTGCATTGACTCAGAAAGTACTATAGGGACTGGTGTTGTGATGTAGAGGGTTAAACCGCTGACTTGGATGCTGGCATCCCGTGTGGGAGACTCAGAGTACCCAGCTCTTGGCCTTGGTCTGGCTCAGCCCCAGCTATTGCAGACATTTAGGAAGTGAACCAGTAGATGGAAGATCTCTGTCTCTATCTGTCTCAGTCTTTCTGTTTTTCCAACAAATAACATAAATAAATATAGATTAACAGGAAATTGTGAGAATAATACAAAGAGGCTCTATGTACCCTTCACCCATTTTCCCTCAATGATAACATCTTATGTAATTATAGGACAAAAGAAAAGCCAGGAAATTGACTGTGGTAAAACCTGTGGAGCTTATTTAGCATTTACTGATTCACATGCATACATTTCTGTGTGTATAGTTCTTTCACATATTCATGGATTTTGTCACCATCATGACAATCAATATGCAAAATTGCTCCTGTTCCAGTTTATAGTCACATCTGTCACCCCCCACCCCCGCCTCTGGTTCCCTGCTCTCATCTCTAACCCTTAGAAAATACTAATCTGTTTTCCACATCTATAATTTTTTCATTCTGAGAATGTTATACTAATGGAATTATATAATACATGATCTTTTCAAATTGACCTTTTTTCCACTCATTATAGTACCCTTGGGAGTCATCTAAGTTGTCTTGTAATCGATAATCAGGAAATTTCGACCTGTAATGTGGGGGATTTGAAATCTGCCTTCTCAACCCACAGATCCTTTAGTAGTATGAAATAAGATTATCTATATTAAAGCATTACTTAAACTGTCAAGGATTATTTGAATGGAAGGATGTTTTTTAATAATGATGTGTCCTTATAAAGGGATAAATAACTACTTGTATATTCCAAAGCCTCAGGTTTACAACATGAGGGGGAAATTTGGTATAAAAAAGTGGGTAATCAGATCCTGCATATTAAAAACTTTGTCACTTTGAGAATTTATCTAACTTTGGTCATGCTTGGTTTTATTTTTAATCTAAAAATATTTTATACCTATTTTGAGGGGTGTTGTGGCAACAGCAGATAACACAAACATTGAGAATACCCTGTACTATAATATGTAATATGGAGATAATGTGAATAATAGAGATTTCAGTCCAAATGGACTATGCAGACTGTGGGCCATAATAGGTGTTTAACAGTGGTAGTTCTCATTGTTACAACTGCTACTTTTTAAAAAGGACTTGTGGGTTGTTTCTTTTTGAAAATACAGTGGTTACTCAGCTCTTTCAGGTTCAATATCACAGCTGAAGATGTCATTTCTTGCCACGTGTTGCTCTTGTCACAGGGATGGCACATCTCTTTCTGCCAGGTTGGGAGCATGACACAGTGAGAAGAGCACAGGCTGTGGAACAGAGTTCTATGATCAAGCCCAGCTCTGCTGCTCCTGCCTTGGTCAAGTCAAATAATTTTCTGAACATCAGTGTTTATATCTAAAAAGACAGAAGCTGATAACCCTTTACCCGTTGGATATTTTATAAATTAAGATAAGTGCCTAATGCAATGACTGGGCTTTTTAATTTTTTTTTTTCTTAACAAATGCTTGGGTAATGTCACGAACTCCCAAATTATACCCAATTTAAAATTAAAAAAAAAAAAAAAAAGAAATCAACAGTCCTAGGGGGAAGTGGATAAGTCCTAGAGGAAAGTGGATAAATGGATAATTAAAAGATGGTTTAGATCAGGAGTTGAAAACTGGAGACCCAAGGGCTGAAGCTTCTCCACAGAAGTGTTTTGATTGACAAACAACATTAACAACAAAAACTTCTGTCTCTGTCTCTTTCTCCCAGTCTATCCTTTTTCTGTGTACTTTGAATTTGAATACCTTTAAGAAAGCAAGAGCCTACTAGTCCCATGTTCCTCATCACTCCCTGTTGTCTGATACCAGATTGGTGTACACATTTATTTGCATAGCTGAACACTAGAAGCAGGGATGGAAGTGAATCCTTTGTTATTCTTCTCTGTTGGTTTTCTTCACTCTTCTGGAGGGAGCAGAATGAGTCTGCTATGTCTACTGCATGGGAAAATGGGCTTCTGCAGTGAAGGAAACTGTTCTGTGAGGCTAAATCAGCTTTATTCGTATGTATTTGGTTGTTGTAATTCCCTTAAAAAACCCTGCGTGTTTGGCATCCAGAAAGCTGGCTGAGTGCCGGGATGGTGAGTCTAGCCCAAAGGTCACTGATCATAGAGTTAAAGTGGACTCCAAGCCAACATTTAAGAGTGAAGCTCAGACTAGACAAAATCTTAATCTCAAGGGGCTAGAGGATGCATGAATCTGGTAGATGTTTGTGAAAAACAAAATGCAAAACAGGTAGGTTTGGTTGGAATCTATCTATATCTATCTATCTATCTATCTATCATCTATCATCTATTTATTTCTCAAAAAGAGGAGACTCTGAAACCTTGACATATTATTCTAAGTATTTTTATAGAGGTTTTATGATGGTTGGTAGAGCAGCTGTCAGTAGGCTCATGGCACAACCTCTTTTGTATGACTTTTTCTCACCCCTGCCCATCTTTACACCTATGCCAAAGATAAAATGTGACTGGAACATCCCTGGATATCCTTAGTAGGACTTCCTAAGATCTTATTAGCAAGGAATAACAGGGGAAGTGGGTTTATAAAATCAATCTTATGAAGATTAAGATTTTAGTGTTTAATGTAAAACTTAAAAAAAGTGGCAGATGCTGTGTTGTGGGTTATTGCCCGAGATGCTGGCATCCTATATGGGCATGGTTTTGAGTGCTGGCTGCTCCACTTCTGATCCAGTTCCCTGCTGATGTGCCTGGGATGGCAGTGGAAGATGGCCCAAGTGCATGGGCCCCTGTTCACACGTGGGATGAAGCCCCTGGCTCCTGGTTTTGGCCTGGCCCAGCCCTAGCTGTTTAGGCCATTTGAGGAGTTAACCAGTGGATGGAAGATCTCTCGCTCTCTCTGTAACTCTGCTTTTCAAATAAATAAATAAATCCTTTAAAAAAAAAACCTACAAAAAGTTAAATTCCTAGGAAGAAAAATTTAAAAAGTGACTCTTAATGAACTTAACTTAGACTCGATGTAGTTTTTTATTTCAGTGATGAAAAATGCACAAAAAAAGATTTGAATTTAAAAGTACTCTATTCTTTAGAAAATCAGACATTGCTGTTATATATATATATATATGTATATATATAACAATTTTAATTGTACTAGAATGTTTAGATGTCTCACTCCTCATGTAATTTTTGTTGGCAAATGAAAGTTTAAAATAGTTGTTTAAAGAAACACAGTTGAAATCTGATTTATCCTGCTCACCTAAATATGAGAAAGATGTTTGATTCCGCCTTTGAGATGTTCCCATGATTTGGGGACTGTTGGGCTAAATCTTAGTTCTCTGAGCCAAAGTGATGAGTTATTCCTTTGGAAGTTCCATATGGAATTAATAATAAAAGAGGTAGTTCCAGTAAAGAGGTGATTAAAACAGACTTGATTCTTACATGGAGCTTCCATTCCAGGGGTAGTGAAGCAAACCAGAGAGAGGAAGGAAGGGAGAAGGGAGGAAGGAAGAGCAAAAAAGAAAGAAAGAAAATAGGACATAAGTTTTCTGCAGGGAATTGAAACAGATTGTTATGAAGGATGACTGCTTTGATGTGATTGAGAAAGTAGTAGGTTGACATCTCAGTGACAGGAAAGTATCAGTTTCGTACTGATCTAGGGGAAGAATGTTCTGCTAATGAAGATTTTCCAAGTTGAGATGACCTTGATATATTCCAGGAAAAAAAAAAAAATATATATATATATATGTATATAGTGCTGCATTGGAGAGAGAGAGAGAATTATTTCTTATACAAACTGCTCCAAAGAATCTATATGCAGTATGATTTCCAGCTTGAACTTTTTTAAACACTGCATAACTAGAAACACTTCCAGTTCCTACATGGGAAGGGATTTATCCAGTAACATAGAATGGATACATAGGAAGCCATCTGTAAATATTTGTGGAACCAAGCGACCTAAATTTCTAGCAAAAAGTAAATGACTGATTTGATTATATCAATTTGATGCCCTTCTTTAGAGGCATTAAATATACCCTATTATTTGGAATGTTTTTATTTGTAATAGCAGAAATTTTGTTTATAATTATGTTTTCTTTTTTTAAAAATTTTATTTAAGGTTTATAAATTTCATGTATTTTATATATACAGATTTAGTAACATAGTGATATTTCCCACACTACCCTCCCTCCCACCCACACTTTTTTTTTAAAGATTTATTTATTGGCCAGCGCCATGGCTCACTTGGCTAATCCTCCACCTGTGGAGCCAGCACCCTGGGTTCTAGTCCCAGTTGGGGCGCCGGGTTCTGTCCTGGTTGCTCCTCTTCCAGTCCAGCTCTCTGCTGTGGCCCGGGAAGGCAGTGGAGGATGGCCCAAGTGCTTGGGCCCTGCACCCGCATGGGAGACGAGGAGGAAGCATCTGGCTTCTGGCTTCAGATCGGCGTAGCGCGCCGGCCAGAGCAGCCACTTGGGGGGTGAACCAACGGAATAAAGACCTTTCTCTCTGTCTCTCTCTCTCTCACTGTCCACTCTACCTGTCAAACAAATTTTTATTTATTTATTTATTTGAAAGTCAGAGTTACACAGACACAGAGCGAGAAGGAGAGGCAGAGAGAGAGGTCTTCCATCTGCTGGTTCAATCCCCAGATGGCCGCAACTGCCAGAGCTGCACCGATCTGAAGCCAGGAGCCAGGAGCTTCCTCTGGGTCTCCCCTGTGCATGCAGGGCCTCAAGGATTTGGGCCATCTTCTCCTGCTTTCCCAGACCATAGCAGAGCATATGGCTGCTGGTTCTAGTCGCAGTTGCTCCACTTCCGATCCAGCTCTCTGCTATTGCCTGGGAAAGCAGTGGAAGATGATCCAAATCCTTGGGCCCCTGTGCCTCCGTGGGAGACTCCTAGGAAGCTCCTAGCTCCTGGCTTCGGATCAGCCCAGCTCCAGCTGCGGCAGCCATTTGGGGAGTGAACCAGCAGATGGAAACTTTCTCTCTCTCTCTGCCTCTGCCTCTCCGTAACTCTAACTTTCAAATAAATAAATAAACAAATCTTTTAAAAATATATAAGAAATTTAGAAAGCTAAACAACAAAGAGGCAACCTATACAATTAAGAAATGGTAAAGGACCAGTGTAGACAGTTCTCAGAAGAAATACAAATGGTCAATAAATATGTGAAAAAATATTCAGTATCACTAGCCGTGAGGGAGATGCAAATCAAAACCATAATGAGATATCATTTTATCCCAGTTAGAATGGCTGTTACCAAAAAGACAGAAAGTCACACATGCTGGTGAGGATGTGGAGAAAGGGAAAGTGTTATACACTGTTGATAAGAATGTAAATTAGTACAGCCACTATGGGAAACAGTATGGAGATTATTTTTACAACCAAAAAAAAAAAAAAAAAAAAACAAACCTGCCATGTGATTTAGCAATCTCAGTACTGGGTAAATATCCAAAAGACATGAAATCATTGTATCAGTGAGATTCTGTGACTGTAATGAATGTATCTTCCTTTCCTTTTTGTATTCTGATTTAAAAAGCTCACTACTGATCGTGTGACTAATTAGAGTATTTGTTCAACTCTAAAGGTAAATAATACTTCCTTGAAAATTCCAGAAACTGGCCTTGAGAAAGCCAGCAGAAGTTGCAATGCAATCTGGCCCACCCCAGTCGACATGACTAGGTGATAGGATTTAAGGCTGCAAGATGAATTTAACCACTGTGACTCAAACCTGTCTCTTATCACCCCACCTAAGGTCAACCTGCATATCCTTTGTTCCCCCTTTTCTGACTTCCCCTTTAACTTCCCTTTGAAAGTCCTGATAATTTACAAAATGGGAAAAGCAGTTGTGAAACTGAAGATGTCTGCTTTTCCCCCAGTATTGTTAACCTCTTGAAAAAAAAAAAAATTCCCTTGCATCAGATCTCGTTTCTAGGAAGTTGGCTGTCCAGTAGTGAGCAGTTTAACTAGGGCCTAATTTTAATGGCATCAATATCTGCTCCACTATGTTTATTGCCATTCACAATAGCCAAGATATGCCATCAATCAAGGTGTCCATTATCAGATGAATGGATAAAGAAAATGTAGTATATATATACAGTGGAATGCTATTCAGCTGTATTAAAGAATAAAAACCTATCATTTGCAGCAAACTGGATTGAACTGGATGACATTATGGTAAGTGTGATGAGCCAGATATAGACAGATAAATACTGCACGTTCTCCCTCGTATGTAGAAGCTTAAAAAATACTCAACATAAATGCGCAATGATAAGTATTAGAGGCTTGTATAATGGGCACCAGTTCAGAGGATTATCAAAGGAGTAAGTTCCTAACATTGTACAGAAGAGTAGGGAGACAAAATTCAAAATAACCTGATATATATATATATATATATATATATATATATATTGCATGAACAAATAGAAGACAGAAGCTTAAAGCCTCCAATCCTAAAGTAATGTCCAAGGGGGGGGGAAATGTTGGTTATGCTAATTTGATCACTACAAATTACATTCATATATTGAAATATTACATGGTAGCTCATAAAAATATACAATTACTTTTAATAAAAGTAAAAAATAAAATATTAACACCACAATAAGATTCAAAACATCATAGTATGTAGAAATACCAAATATATACAATACAAAGACATTAATATTTCACATTGGTAAGATGCGGAGCTTGGTCTGATTGTGATCCATGTATTTTCTTCCATAACTCAAATCTAAGACTCTGCTTTGAGTTTATTTCTGATTACCTGTTTACTGTGACAAGGGAAAATTGAGTTTAAAATCAAGTTGGCTTGCTACAAAGACTTGGGTAATTAAGAAATCTTCATTATCTTGGCAAGACCTTTTCAGCTCACTATATTTTGCCTTCATTATGGTAATAATAACAAAGTCAATGAACTCACCACCTTTCCATTAAGTGCTTTCAAATGTTTTATTCAGGAGCTCAGTGATTCTAAGAGGGTGATATGTAATGTGCTCTTTGCATGATGAACCTTATCACTTGATTAAATCACATAATTTTTGAGTTAGAGGTGAAAGCTAGGTATGGAAACATTGGCTCTTAATTCAATTTATACCTTTATGAAATGCTTTATACATATAGTTGTTAATTTTCTCATAATATTTGAAGGATTTATTGGTTGTCATATTTCCTATTAACTTTTTATAGGAGTTACATGTCAATGGTCTCACATTCTTAGATGTTTATGGTTATGTTTGATACTTAAAAAACTATGCATTAAAATTCAGTCTGTGAATTTCTGTGCATTTTTACAAATGAATAGAGTTGTGTATCTATTCATTATGACAGTCACACTACACACAGTTTGATTACCACGAATTCATTGTATCATTGTAGTCAAAACTCATTTACTTAGCTCCAACCTCTGGTAAACATGGATCTGTTTTCTGTCTTATACTTTTGCATATTTGGAATGTCATATACACATGAATAACTATTATCAGAATGGTTGGAATCAGAAGTGGTTCAGATATTAGATTTTTTCTTATATTTTGGATACATATGCATAATGACATACCTTGGATATGAGAATCATGTCTAAACACAATAGTAATTTATGTTTCATGTATACCTTATTCATTAAGGGTGAATATAATTTCCTTTTTTAAAAAAATATTTATTTATTTATTTGAAAGCCAGAATTACAAAGAGAGAGAGAGGGAGAGACAGAGAGACATCTTCCATCTGCTGGTTCACTCCTCAAATGTCTGCAAGAGCTGGATCTGGGCCAGTCTGAAGCCAGGAGCCAGGAGCTTCCTCCAGGTGTCCCAGGTGGTTATAGGGGCCCAAGCACTTGAGCCATCTTCTGCTGCTTTTTCAGGCACATTGCCAGGGAGCTGGATCAAAAGTGGAGCACCTGAGAATCCAACCAGTGCCCATATGGGATGCCAATACCACTAGCTTTACCTGCTATGCTATAGTGCCAGCCCCATGAAGATAATTTCATATAGCATTTTTCATACTTTTTGCATGAAACAATGTGTAGAATTTTTCACATGGGTCATCAGGTTGGTGTACAAAACATTTTGAATTTTCAAACATTGTGGATTTTGGATTATTGGAATATAAATGCTCAACCTGTAAGAAAATATTATATATAGTCATTTTGAGTATGGCTTCTTTTGCTTATCAAAATACATTTTAAATTCTTCCATGTTGGCTCTCAGTTCTCTCCCAAGATGTCCATTTGTCCTGTCAGGTATGGTTTAATTAAACTTGGCTAAAGTGCTTACTGCCACTTTATGTCTCACATCTGAAATTTTTTCTTGTGTGAAGACAGGGACCTTGGATACAAACATCTCAGGTGATATATTTTGGCAGAGCTGGCCAGGAGAGAATGAGGGTAGTGAATACAAGACATCCAGCTCCGGAGTGTCTCAGGGCTTCAAGTCTATCCCATTGGACGATGTGACAAACCTCTGGATTATGCAGGACAGTCTTTTCTCAGGCCACCTCCAAGCATCATGGGGCCATCAACAAGAGAAGAATACTCACAATCAGCTCTGTTCTCCTGTTCCAGCTTGAAGAAGCTACAAAAACAGACCTTCACTCATTCCCCTCCAATAAGCAATAGTGTTACTTCTCTTGAGGGGGGAATGTTAGGTAGCAAAGTAGACATTAGCCTGCCTATGTGAGAGGGACTGTAGAATAAAAATTAGAATTTTTTTGTGTGGTTGAATGAAGGAACAAATATAAAATCAAGCCATGGAAGCAGTCTAGTTTTTGCATATCAAAAGTCTTGCCCTTGTTCAATAACCTTCTTTAGTGGTTCCCATTCCTCTTCTGGGGGCAGCAAAGGGGAATCTGCCTGGGCCTGCACCAAGGGGGTTATGAGATGCAAAATCCAGTAACACTGTGCTGATAAATTCCTGGAGGATTTTCACAAATTCCACATTGATAAACTCATCCACTCAGCGATATTCAAAATGAGGGAGGGGGAAATAGAAAGTGTGGAACATACCCATATTTATAAAAACCCTTAAGAAGATCTGGCTCTCAGTTCCTTACTGAAATATTCGTCTGGTGTGTCAGGTGTATTCTCTTCCTTAAACATCTCTAGCAGGCTTACTGCTTTAAAGACTTAAATCTATGACCCAAAACCATCAAATTATTAGAGAGCATTGGAGAAACCCTGCAAGACATAGGTACAGGCAAAGACTTCTTGGAAAAGACTCCAGCAGCACAGGCAGTCAAAATCAAAATTAACATTTGGGATTGCATCAAATTGAGAAGTTTCTGTAGTTCAAAAGAAACAGTCAGGAAAGTGAATAGGCAACCGACAGAATGGGAAAAAAATATTTGCAAACTATACTACAGATAAAGGGTTGATAACCAGAATCTACAAAGAAATCAAGAAACTCCACAAGAACAAAACAAACAACCCACTGAAGAGATGGGCCAAGACCTCAACAGACATTTTTGAAAAGAGGAAATCCAAATGGCCAACAGACACATGAAAAAATGTTCAAGATCACTAGCAATCAGAGAAATGCAAATCAAAACCACAATGAGGTTTCACCTCACCCCGGTGAGAATGGCTCACATTCAGAAATCTACCAACAGCAGATGCTGGAGAGGATGTGGGGGAAAAGGGACACTAACCCACTGTTGGTGGGAATGCAAACTGGTTAAGCCACTATGGAAGTCAGTCTGGAGATTCCTCAGAAACCTGAACATAACCCTACCATACAACCCAGCCATCCCACTCCTTGGAATTTACCCAAGGGAAATTAATTTGGCAAATAAAAAAGCCATCTGCACATTAATGTTTATTGCAGCTCAATTCACAATAGCTAAGACCTGGAACCAACCCAAATGCCCATCAACAGTAGACTGGATAAAGAAATTATGGGACATGTACTCCATAGAATACTATACAGCAGTAAGAAACAATGAAACCCAGTCATTTGCAACAAGATGGAGGAACCTGGAAAACATCATGCTGAGTGAATTAAGCCAGTCCCGAAGAGACAAATATCATTTGTTTTCCCTGATCGGCGACAACTGAGCACCAAAGGGAAAACCTGTTGAAGTGAAATGGACACTATAAGAAACAATGACCTGATCAGCTCTTGCCCTGATTCTTGATGTTCAATGTAATACTTTATCCTTTTTAATATTTGTTGTCATTGTTGTTGTTCTAGTACTAGTGGTTGAACTCTGTAATTAACACACAATTATTCTTAGGTGTTTAAATTTTAACTGAAAAGTGATCCCTGTTAAATATGAGAGTGGGAAAAAGAGAGGGAGGAGATGTACAATTTGGGACATGCTCAATCGGACTTGCCCCGAATGGTGGAGTTAGAAACGTGGCAGGGGATTCCAATACAATCCCATCAAGGGGGCATGTACCAATGCCATCTCACTAGTCCAAGTGATCAATTTCAGTTCACAATTGATCACACTGATAGGTCTAAGAGTCAAAGGGATCACACAAACAAGACAAGTGTCTGCTAATACCAACTGATAGAATCAAAAAGGAAAAAAACGATCCAACATGGGAAGCGGGAGACACAGCAGACTCATAGAATGGCAGATGTCCTAAACAGCACTCTGGCCTCAGAATCAGCCCTTAAGGCATTTGGATCTGGCTCAAGAGCCCATGAGAGTATTTTAGGCTTGGAAAGCCAACACACTCTGGCAAAAAAAAAAAAAAAAAAAAGAAAAGAAAAGAAAAAAAACAAGAAAAGAAAAAAAAAAGAAAAGAAGACCTAAATGAAAGATCTCTGTGAGTGAGATCCCAGTGGAAAGAACGGGTCCACCAAAGAAGGAGGTACCTTTCTCTGAAGGGAACAGAGAACTTCCACTTTGACTATGAGCCTATCGGAATAAGATCGAAGTTGCCGAACCCTAAAGGCTTCCATAGCCTTGGCAACTCATGACTAGAGCCTAGGGAGATTAATGACGCCATAAACAAGAGTCTCAAATTGTTAAATCAACAACAGGAGTCACTGTGTACTTACGTCTCATGTGGGATCTGTCCTTAATGTGTTGTCCAATGTGAAGTAATGCTATAACTAGTACTAAAACAGTATTTTTACACTTTGTGTTTCTGTGTGGGTGCAAACTGATGAAATCTTTACTTAGTATATACGGAATCGATCTTCCTTATATAAAGATAATTGAAAATGAAAAAAAACTTGGTATTAAATTGGAAATTGCATAGAAAATTAATCAATTCTTAAAAAAATATCATGTAGGATCTCTGTGCTTAATGTGCTGTACATTGTGATTTAATGCTATAACTAGTACTCAAACAGTATTTTTTCACTTTGTGTTTCTATGTGGGTGCAAACTGTTGAAATCTTTACTTAATATATACTAAATTGATCTTCTGTATATAAAGAGAATTGAAATGAATCTTGATGTGAATGGAAGGGGAGAGGGAGCGGGAAAGGGGAGGGTTGCAGGTGAGAGGGAAGTTATGGGGGGGGGAAGCCATTGTAATCCATAAGCTGTACTTTGGAAATTATATTCATTAAATAAAACCGGTGCCATATGGGCACCGGTTCTGGTTCGGCTGCTCCACTTCCTATCCAGCTCTCTGCTGTGGCCTGGGAAAGCAGTAGAAGATGGCTCAAGCCCTTGGGCCCCTGCACCCACGTGGGATACCTGGAAGAAGCTCCTAGGTCCTGGCTTCAGATCGGTGCAGTGCCGGCCTTTGTGGCCAATTGGGGAGTGAACCAGTGGATAGAAGACCTCTCTCTCTCTCTCTCTCTATCTCTCTCTCTCTGCCTCTCCTTCTCTCTTTGTGTAACTCTGACTTTCAAGTAAAAATAAATAAATCTTAAACAAAAAATACACTGGTTCACTCCCCAAATGCCAGGACATGAGAGCCAGGACTAGGCCAAGCCAAAGCCAGGAGCCAGGAATGCCCTCTAGGTTTCCCATGTGATTGGCAGGAACCTGAGTACTGAGTCATCTTCAGTTTTCTTTATTGCTTTTCTATTTTAGTGTATTTTCTGTGCTTTTCAGAGAATTTCAGAACTTAGGAGGAGAAATAGTCTATCTACCCAGGCATATATCATTACTGTCGCTTTCCTTCATTCCTGAAGCTCCAAGTTTCCCTCTAGTATCTTTTTCTTCAACCTATAGAACTTCTTTTTGTATTTGTTTTAGAATAGATTTGCTAGATCCTCATGAAACGTCATAGATTTTTCTTCATTAGAAAATTTCTTTATTGTGTCTTTATCATGAAGCACTGTTTAACTAGACGAGTTCTAAATTGACAGTTGTCTTCTTTCAACAAGATATTCTTCCACTGTGTTCTGTCTTTGAATGCTTATTTTTAAAATTTTTACAAATGTATTCATTTGCAAGGCATAGAGACTGACAAAGAGAACTTCCATCTGCTGGTTCACTTCCTGAATGCTTGCAGTGGCTCAGGCTGCGCCAGGGTCTGTGCTTTTCAAAGTCTTTGATGAGAAATCCATATTCATGTGGATCATTTTTCCCCTTTTATGTGAAATGTTATTTTTCTCTGGTTATTTTCAAAGGTTCCCTTCAGAGTGAGATGCTTTGGATGCAAAAGTGGTATGTGTGCAGGATTGGCAGTTGGACAACCTTGAAAGTCAGTGCCTTCTGGGAAGTATTTTTTCCTTGGCCAAACTTCAGTCAGTCTTCTGAACTTCTCATAAACCCATCTGTGCATTTCCTTATTAAATTCTGTTTTACCAAAGAACTGCACTAATGTAGTTTAAGAAGAACCCTCATCCTTGATGTTTGGTCGGCCACAGTATCCAGTCCCCTAGGTTCTGGCTGATGGTGCTGGCCTGTCTTTAGCCAGAATCCTGATGGTTTAGCCAGAGTCTCCCTGATCTCTGATGTTTTCTTAGTCATTTTTAATCTTCAGACTCCCACCTTGCTTCTTGGCTTTCCACTCAACCACGCAGTATTGAAGTTGAGTCCAATCTGTCTCTTCCAATGCAAAGACCCGTTCCTGTGCTGGTCCCAGCACCCATCAAGGTAGTCTTGCATAAAGGCATCCCAACCGTGCTTTAAAAATTACACTTGAACGTCTCTTAAGTTTTTTACTCAGTTGCCTATATCTTTTCACCCTAATTCTAATTCTACCCTTGCTTTACTCCCCAGGCTCGCAGGCCTCGTATTTTATTTCTCCTTTATAATAATAGGTTCTCCTGGCCCTGTTTCACAGTTCCACACAGCCAAGGCCACCCGCAGTGTGTGATGGGACCAAAGGAGAGACACGGGAGATTTAACAGACATTTCCACCTATTCTCTTTGGACTGCAAATCTCTTTTTCTCTTCTCCTCTGGCCAGGGAGGTGATTTTTCTGTCAGGGTTTCACATTACCACAGTCACTGGTTGTGATGACAGTGTGGCTCTGTGGTTTGAGCTGATCCAGAGGCAAGTCTAGGAGGAAACAAAGAAAGAAAAAAAGAGACAGAGAAAAACAAACTAAACCAGGGATTTCTCACATCCCTCTGCCTTGCAGAGAAGCTTTTTTCTCATTCCTCCAGCCAGAAAAATGATGTTTCTTTTAGTTTTTGCTGTCAGAGCCAGCATGCCGTTACACAACTTGCTGCCCTTGGTCAAACACAGGAAGAACAAAACAAGAAACTTGACACTGCACTGGCTTTTCTTTGAGATTTTTGATATTGTTTGTTTTTCAAAGTCCTCAGCTGCTTGCTTTTTGCATTCTGTCCAGGGTTTTCAGCCATAAGCAGTGAAGAGAGGGTACATCATGAGCTACTTCTTTCTCGCCAGGCACTGGTCCTCCTCTAGTGAGCTTAAAACTGAAGAACTTATACAGGTGTACGAATTCCTAATGGATTATGCAATCAGTGGGCCGTGTATTTTTGAGTTATTTATCAAGCACATATTCTGACACTGTCAAGTGTATCTTGGGGGGCAATTTATTTGAAATGAGGTTTGTCCTTGAAAATCTAAGAACTGTATTTACCAAGTATTTTTTATCTTAAGACTGATTAGGTTCCTCTTCTCTATTTTCATAGCCATGTAATGTACTTCTCTCTCAGATCTTACTGCACTAAATGGAAGCTGTTTATCTTTCTCTCACACTGCACCATTCAGTTTTTTGGAAAAGGAGCTAAGTCTGATTGTCCTGTGCATTGTTAGCCACTAGGAATAACGTCTGGTGAATGAAAAGCACTGAAAAAAATATTTGTTGAATAAGTGGAGGCAAGAAACTGTGAAGGGCTCAGCCACATCTTTTCCAAGTATAGAATGACTATATGTAAAGGATGCTGTTATTCAGACATACTTTATTTAACCAGATGTTGTGAAGTCAATCTACCCTTTGAGATTTAAATTTCAAGTTAGGTTGAATACTTTCCTACATAGGAAACACAGGTTTCCAAAACATAATGTCCTCATAGTCACTTTTCATGTGGGATTTTCAGTGCAATTACAACTAACCTCCTATGATTCTTCTTTCTGTTGTGCAGTGAGTCAAATATGAAACAGCCTTTTCCCTTTATTTCCCAAATCCTTTAGGAAAGGTTTTTCTGTGTGTTTGCATGCGTGCCTGCAGACTTCTAGAATGTCCCCATTGGTGGGGGATTATCACCTTGCAGACAAAGAACTTAAAGCTCTGTATTAGATGCTTTTCAGAGTCTTTTACATTGCTACAATTCCCTTCTCCTTCTCTAGATTCAATTTTCCTCACATTATTATATTTTGTAATTTATCTTTCCATCCTTCTACTCAGAATGAAGCTACTTTTGCATATTTAAAGACTCAAGAGTGGTCTCCAGGGGATTCCAATTCAATCAGGTTGCATGTACCAATGCCATCTCACTAGTCCAAGTGATCAATTTCAGTTCACAATTGATCATAATGATAGGACTAAGACTCAAAGGGATCACATAAACAAGACCAGTGTCTGAAAATACTAACCAATAGAATAAAAAAGGGAGAGAACGATCCAACATGGGAAGCGAGATACACAGCAGACTCATAGAATGGCGGATGTCCTAAACAGCACTCTGGCCTCAGAATCAGCCCTTAAGGCGTTCGGATCCGGCTGAAGAGCCCATGAGAGTATTGTAGGCATGGAAAGCCAAGATACCATGGAAAAAAAAAAAAAACCTAAATGAAAGATCTCTGTGAGTGAGATCCCAGTGGAAAGAATGGGGCCATCAAAGAAGGAGGTACCTTTCTCTGAAGGGAGGAGAGAACTTCCACTTTGACTATGACCTTGTCTAAATATGATCAGAGTCAGTGAATTCAAAAGGCTTCCATAGCCTTGGCAACTCCTGACAAGAGCCTAGGGTGATTACTGATGTCATAAACAAGAGTGTCAATTGTTAAGTCAACAATAGGAGTCACTGTGCACTTACTGCTCATGTAGGATCTCTGTCCTAAATGTGCTGTACATTGTGGTTTAATGCTATAACTAGTACTTAAACAGCATTTCTCACTTTGTGTTTCTATGTGGGTGCAAACTGATGAAATCTTTACTTAATATATGCTAAACTGATCTTCTGTATATAAGGAGAATTGAAAATGAATCTTGATGTGAATGGAAGGGGAGAGGGAGCGGGAGATGGAAGGGTTGCGGGTGGGAGGGAAGTTATGGGGGGGGAGCCATTGTAATCCATAAGCTATACTTTGGAAATTTATATTCATTAAATAAAAGTTAAAAAAAAAGTGTGGTCTCTTCTGAATCAAAGAGTAATCTACGGTTATAGTTCTGCAGCAACTGTCAGAGCCTTTGAGGCTTGCATTACCCTTTTCTTCTCTTTACTTCATGCATGGATTCATTTTCAGTCTGGTGTGATTTAAGCCATGTTCTCTACTCCCTTTCCCTACTTCCTCCCCAATACCCAGAGGCACTGAAATAGCTTAGGGTTTTAAATGGCAGTTTATCCACGCTGCTTCGCATCCTGATAAACATGGGAGAGGTCTTCAAAATGTTTATATAAATGCACGTTATGGAAAAACTATTCATAAATTTCAAATATTTCTTTCCTCAAAATAAACTTATATTTTAATTTCATGTTTCCATAGTTTCAATGACTTTTGTGTACGATTTTTGCCAAAGATCAAGAAGAAGATACCTTAAGAAGACTATCACTGTGTGTTTGCAAAAGGGCGTGAGATTTGGAATTGGAAGACCTGTGCTTGAATCCCGACTGTACTACAACCTACCTGGATCATTCTGAGATGAGTCTTCTGCTCGAACATATACATTTTTCCACATAAAGATTCTTACATACAAACATCCAGAGCTTGGTTCATCGATGATGTGTTTGAGCCTCATTTTCGTCATCTGTAAAGTCAGAATAATTGTCTTTGGGGATGCAAAGTTGCTGTAGGAGTGAAATGAAGTGATACTGCCAACGGCTTCTTTATTATAAAGCATTATTTGCACTATACTTGTTGGCGTAATGACTGTTATGTCTCAGTTAACAGCAGGTGCCTCACGAGGAGCTGTTATTTACTTTCTCACATTGACACCAATGGCTGCCACCCTTCCCAATCAATTTTGAAGTGACAACTTTATGACAGATGTTGCTGAAATTCAAAGTGACCGAGGGGAGCTTCTGTAGGCACAGAGGTTCCCTGATACTATAAGGACCCTTCTTTACCACCATGCCTCACTCTCTGGCCTTGCTGTATCCCAACCCAGGGGCCTGAGGGTTTCCATGTGGCGATGGAGAGGGTTAGAGTTTGGGAGAAGCAAACAGATAATAAGAGGAGAGGACCTTATAAGTTACTGACCTCTAGTTGTATCCTGGAAATTTGATTTAGTCTGTCAAAGATTTTGTCATCCTCTCAGAACAAAGAAGTCCAATACAATTGTATTTAGTAGTCTCCTTTGTATACCTATTAACTCATGACCAAATCAACTTTCACAGTAATTCTCAGTTGTTCTGAGCTGAAATTGAATTTGATCAAGTAACCTAGAAAATAAAATTCAAAATTTGCCTCTAGCAATGTTTAAAGTACAGGCGAATTGTGAACTAGACTCTTACTGGGAGAGAGTACTATAAGCCATAGGACTTCATATGAAGTGTGTCAAATTTGCTATGCAAATAGCACTGAACCTTATGAGTTTATAAATGAATTTAATTAAAAAGTGAAAAAAATTCTGGAAAATTACTTGTTTTGATGAGCTAGTAAGAGGCATGCATATGGGGCCAAATGCTTTGACATCATTAAATAAATCTGTTTGAAGTTTAATGATCATCTTTCAAATCCATTCAGTGTGGTAAATACCCACGCAAAGTTCTTGGGTTTGGAAAGCTAGATTGTATCATCTCCCAATCATTAAAACAATTCCATTAAAATACTTAAAGGCAGTTTTACACAAAAGTAAAAAATTAAAGCAAATTTAAATAATAAAACATAATCATCAGTTATGACATTACTCTAATTCAATAATTGATTTAATTGTTTTAAATACTCTTCTGACTCCACATGAGCATATTATTTTGTAACTTATTATAGGAATCAGACAGATTTATAATCTGTGTTTTAGTTAACATTATGTCATTAGCACTTCCTGTGATGTTACAGAGTGTTTATCATTATCTTTTTTATGACTGCTTCATAAAATTTTATATAATTTTACTTTATTCCGTTAAATTACTCTGCCACCATTTACATGGACATTTAACTTGTTTTCAAATATTTGCTCTTATAAATATTAGTGCTCTTTCTGTTTGGATATAGCCTTTTGTTGCTGTTTTTTCTATTATTTCTTTAGGATGCAGTTCCTAGTAGATTAAAAAATTTATTGTACCAATTACAGTGTCACCAGCACATAAGAGTATGGCTATATGAGTCAATACAATGTTACTGCTTTTAGTGGGAATACTTAAATCTTCTGAGTAGTAGTTATAGATTGTTGTCTCAAGGTTGACTTTACATTTTTACTAAGAGCAAGGTTGAAAATTTTTTATATATTTGCTAATTATAACTTCCATTGTGTATTATCCATTGCTTATTTTATCTACTGGTAGCTTGAGATATTTTCTTGTGAGACATACTAACAATTTGCTGCAAATATTTTCCCAGTTTTTCCTTTTTATCTTAAAGTTAATTTTTTATGTAAAAGACTTTTAATTTTAGATGACTAAATCTACATTTAGTTCTCTTTATGATTTTTAGATTGCTTCAAATAGAGAAAGCAAGTATTTCTAAATATTATTTTGACTTTTTCTTTTTCTACACTACAATATATAAATAAAACCCTTTAATTCTTGAATTTATTTTGAATAGTTTGGATTCATCAATATACTCCAAATCAGTAGCTCTAATGAAATAATGTGTTTTTCTATTTCTATTTGTAAATATGGGAAAAGAGAGATAAACCTAGCATACACACATGAGGATTAGAAAAAATTCTAAAGTCAGAGAGTTACCACAACTTACTACTGCTTATTTACTGTTTATAGAATCTGATGAACATGTGAGTAAAACCATATTGTGTACTCTTAAAAGCGCTGCCTATTTTTTATTTTCTGGAAGACTTTGCATAATTTTGAAATTATATATTTCTTAGAATTTTGGTGAAGATCTCCTGCCATATTAGCTGAGCCTGGATGTTTTTATATGAGGATTTAGTAAAGTTATAAGAGTATCCTATATCTTCTCAAGTATGTTTTTGTTTCTTAATTTTTTTTTGCTAGTCAATTTTCATTTTGTCTAACTTTTCAAAATGTTGGGCTTAGAGTTTTTTATAGTGTCCTCTTAGTTTTTTTTTTTTTTTTAATCTTAGGGTAATAGTGGGTACTCCTCCTTGTAAGTTGCATTTTTAATTTTCTTTCTTCTCTTTGTTTCTCTCATTTTTTTCTGGATTAATTCTCCAGAGAATTACTGCATTTTTCTATTAAAAGAGTTGAATTTATCTTTGGTGATGTTCTCTAATGACTTTTTGTTTTCCATTTCATTTATTTTCCATTTTCAATTTGATTGCCCTTTTCTAATCTTATGCTCCACTTAATTTCAGCTTTCTTTTTTTCTTTTCCAGGATAAGCTTATTTTGGAGTTAAAATTTCTCACTAATTACCAAGTTGGAAGTAGTTCACAGGTTTTCCCATATAATATTTTCTTTATTACATATTTTCAAAATATTTTCCCATTTCCATTACAGTTTATTTTTCAACTCTTCAGTTATTTCAAAGGTGTTTTAAAATTTTCAAATGTATAAAGATTCTTAAATGTTTCTTTTTTATGTGGATTTCTGAAGTACTGTGGTAGGAAGGCATAATCTGTATGATACCATTCCTTTAAAAATTTCTGAGACTTGCTTTATGGCCAATATTTGCACATGCTAATGTTTGCAAATACACCTAGTGTTCATAGATGAAGCGTCATTCTTATTGCACTCATGCTGCCACAACAAAATATCACAGACTGGGTGGCTTCAGCAGCAGGAATTTATTTCTTAGCAGTTGTGGAGAGCGGGAAGCCCCAAGTCCCAGTCTCCTGCTGGTTTTCAGGCAGAGCCCTGGTGGCCTTTCCGTAGGGTGATGCCATCTGCAGGGCGGTCACGCACTCGCGCACCAGGATTTTCAGCAAATGTACTTCTCAGAGTCCTTGCACACAATGGGTTCTGTAAGGACCGGGAGGGAAGCCCCAAGTAGGGCCTGGTTAAGCAGGAGACTGATAGAAGCCTGATTGAAGTGGTGTCAGGAGACCATCTTTGTCAGCATTTTTATTAGGACAATAAAAGTTTAGAGCTGTGATGTTGTCTAGATGAATGGACATTTTGTATTAGAGGCCACCAGTCATAAAGATTTCCCTCAAAGAGCGTTTCATCTGATATGCACATCTCTATGCAAATTCATTTGTAAAAATGATTTATTATTTACTTATTTAGTTTAAAAAGAAGAGTGACGGAGAGAGAGAGGGAGAAGTATATATAGAGAAAGAGATCTTCTATCTGCTGGCTCACTGAACAAATGGCTGCAAAGGCCAGGGCTGGGCTAGATTGAAGCCAGGAGCCTGGAACTCCATCCAGGTCTCCCACGTGGGTGGTAGGGGCCCAAGCACTCGAGCCTTCTGGTGCTTCCCTAGGCAGGTCAGCAGGGCCTGGATTGGAAGCAGAATAAATGGGACTTGAACTGGCACTCTGATATAGAATGCAGGCGTGGCAAGCAGTGGCTTAACCCGCTGTGCCAGAATGCTGGCCCCTGCCAACTCATTTTTAAAGTGAGGTCTTTTTCTCCTTTCATTTTCTTTAATTATTTTTACTTAAAAAATCCAATCTAACAATTTCTGTCTTTTAACCAATATGTTTAGTATATTTAATCTGTTGAAATTATTGATTTATTAGGACTCCTTTGTAAATCATCTTGAGATAATTATTTTCATCATTTATCTGTGTTCATTATTTTTATGGGTATTATAGCTGATCTCAAAATCTCTTCCAGCTCTAATATTCTGATATTATAAAGTAGATGAGAGGCTGATGCTGTGGTATAGCTGGTTGAGCCTTGGCCTGCAGTGTCAGCATCCCATACGAGTGCCAGTTCAAGTCCCAGCTACTCCACTTCTGATCCAGCTGCCTGCTAATACACCCGGGAAAAGCAGAAGATGGCCCAAGTCCCTGGGCCTCTGCACCCATGTGGGACACCTAGAAGAAGCTCCTGGCTCCTGGCATTGGCCTGCCCTAGCCTTGGTCATTGCAACCATTTGGGGAGTTAACCAGCAGATTAAAGATCTCTGTGTCTCTCTCTCCATAACTCTGCCTTTCAAATAAATAAATAAATCTTCAAAAGAAATAAGCTAAATAAACAGTAATTTCAACCTATATACTCGAAATCTACAATGTGAATGAGAGGCAAGAAATCATTGGCCCAACTAACTAAAAAAAGAAGAGAAAAGACCCAAATCAATAGGATCAGAGATGAAAAGGGAAACGTAACAACAGACACCACAGAAATAAAAAGAATCATCAGAAACTACAAGGACGTGTATGCCAGCAAACAGGGAAATCTATCAGAAATGGACAGATTCTTGGACACATACAACCTACCTAAATTGAGCCAGGAAGACATAGAAAACCTAAACAGACACATAACTGACACAGAAATTGAAACAGTAATAAAGGCCCTCCCAACAAAGAAAAGCCCAGGGCCAGATGGATTCACTGCTGAGTTCTACCAGACATTTAGAGAAGAACTAACTCCAATTCTTCTCAAACTATTCAAAACAATCGAAAAATAGGGAATCCTCCCAAATTCTTTCTATGAAGCCACCATCACCTTAATTCCTAAGCCGGAAAAAGATGCAGCATTGAAAGAGAATTACAGACCAATATCCCTGATGAACATAGATGCAAAAATCCTCAATAAAATTCTGGCCAATAGAATGCAACAACACATCAGAAAGATCATCCACCCAGACCAAGTGGGATTTATCCCTGGTATGCAGGGATGGTTCAACGTCCGCAAAACAATCAACGTAATACACTACATTAACAGACTGCAGAAGAAAAACCATATGATTCTCTCAATAGACGCAGGAAAACATTTGATAAAATACAACACCCTTTCATGATGAAAACGCTAAGCAAACTGGGTATGGAAGGAACATTCCTCAATACAATCAAAGCAATTTATGAAAAAATCACGGCCAACATCCTATTGAATGGGGAAAAGTTGGAAGCATTTCCGCTGAGATCTGGTACCAGACAGGGATGCCCACTCTCACCACTGCTCTTCAATATAGTTCTGGAAGTTTTAGCCAGAGCTATTAGGCAAGAAAAAGAAATTAAAGGGATACAAATCGGGAAGGAAGAACTCAAACTATCCCTCTTTGCAGATGATATGATTCTTTATTTAGGGGACCCAAAGAACTCTACTAAGAGACTGCTGGAACTCATCGAAGAGTTTGGCAAAGTAGCAGGATATAAAATCAGTGCACAAAAATCAACAGCCTTTGTATACACAGGCAATGCCATGGCTGAGAAAGAACTTCTAACATCAATCACATTCACAATAGCTACCAAAACAGTCAAATAACTTGGAATAAACTTAACCAAAGACGTTAAAGATCTCTACGATGAAAACTACAAAACCTTACAGAAAGAAATAGAAGAGGATACCAAAAGATGGAGAAATCTTCCATGCTCATGGATTGGAACAATCAATATCATCAAAATGTCCATTCTCCCAAAAGCAATTTATACATTCAATGCAATACCAATCAAGATACCAAAGACATTCTTCTCAGATCTGGAAAAAAATGATGCTGAAATTCATATGGAGACACAGAAGACCTCGAATAGCCAAAGCAATCTTGTACAACAAAAACAAAGCCGGAGGCATCACAATCCCAGATTTCAGGGCATACTACAGGGCAGTTGTTATCAAAACAGCATGGTACTGGTACAGAAACAGATGGATAGACCAATGGAACAGAATAGAAACACCAGAAATCAATCCAAACATCTACAGCCAACTTATATTCGACCAAAGATCCAAAACTAATCCCTGGAATAAGGACAGTCTATTCAATAAATGGTGCTGGGAAAATTGGATTCCCACATGCAGAAGCTTGAAGCAAGACCCCTACCTTTCACCTTACACAAAAATTCACTCAACATGGATTAAAGACTTAAATCTACGACCTGAAACCATCAAATTATTAGAGAGCATTGGAGAAACCCTGCAAGATATAGCACAGGCAAAGACTTCTTGGAAAAGACTCCAGCAGCACAGGCAGTCAAAACCAAAATTAACATTTGGGATTGAATCAAATTGAGAAGTTTCTGTACTTCAAAAGAAACAGTCAGGAAAGTGAAGAGGCAACCAACAGAATGGGAAAAAATATTTGCAAACTATACTACAGATAAAGGGTTGATAACCAGAATCTACAAAGAAATCAAGAAAATCCACGACAACAAAACAAACAACCCACTTAAGAGATGGGCCAAGGACCTCAACAGACATTTTTGAAAAGAGGAAATCCAAATGGCCAACAAACACATGAAAAAATGTTCAAGATCACTAGCAATCAGAGAAATGCAAATCAAAACCACAATGAGGTTTCACCTCACCCCGGTGAGAATGGCTCACACTCAGAAATCTACCAACAACAAATGCTGGAGAGGATGTGGGGAAAAAGGGACACTGACCCACTGTTGGTGGGAATGCAAACTGGTTAAGCCACTATGGAAGTCAGTCTGGAGATTCCTCAGAAACCTGAACATAACCCTACCATACAACCCAGCCATCCCACTCCTTGGAATTTACCCAAGGGAAATTAATTTGGCAAATAAAAAAGCCATCTGCACATTAATGTTTATTGCAGCTCAATTCACAATAGCTAAGACCTGGAACCAACCCAAATGCCCATCAACAGTAGACTGGATAAAGAAATTATGGGACATGTACTCCATAGAATACTATACAGCAGTAAGAAGCAACGAAACCCAGTCATTTGCAACAAGATGGAGGAATCTGGAAAACATCATGCTAAGTAAATTAAGCCAGTCCCAAAGAGACAAATTTCATTTGTTTTCCCTGATCGGTGACAACTGAGTACCAAAGGGGAAACCTGTTAAGTGAAATGGACACTATAAGAAACAATGACCTGATCAGCTCTTGTCCTGACTCTAGATGTACAATGTAATACTTTATCCTTTTTAGTATTTGTTGTTGTTGTTGTTGTAATACTAGTGGTTGAACTCTGTAATTAACACACAATTATTCTCAGGTGTTTAAATTTTAACTGAAAAGTGATCCCTGTTAAATATGAGAGTGGGAAAAAGAGAGGGAGGAGATGCACAATTTGGGACATGCACTATCAGTCTTGCCCCAAATGGTGGAGTTAAAAATGTGCCAGGGGATTCCAATACAATCCCATCAAGGTGGCATGTACCAATGCCATCTCACTAGTCCAAGTGATCAATTTCAGTTCACATTCGATGGCCTGGATAGGTCTAAGAAACAAAGGGATCACACAAACAAGACTAGTGTCTGCTAATACTAACTGATAGAATCAAAAAGGGAGAGAAAGATCCAGCATGGGAAGTGGGAGACACAGCAGACTCATAGAATGGCAGATATCCTAAACAACACTCTGGCCTCAGAATCAGCACTTACGGCATTTGGATCTGGCTGAAGAGCCCATGAGAGTATTGTAGGCATGGAAAGCCAAGATACCATGGAAAAGAAAAAAAACCTAAATGAAAGATCTCTGTGAGTGAGATCCCAGTGGAAAGAACGGGGCCATCAAAGAAGGAGGTACCTTTCTCTGAAGGGAGGAGAGAACTTCCACTTTGACTATGACCCTATCAGAATAAGATCAAAGCCAGCGAACTCTAAAGGCTTCCATAGCCCTGGCAACTCATGACTAGAGCCTAGGGAGATTACTGACGCCATGAACAGGAGTGTCAAATTGTTAAGTCAGCAACAGGAGTCTCTATGTACTTCCATCCCATGTGGGAGCTGTCCTTAATGTGTTGTCTAATGTGAAGTGATGCTATAACTAGTACTAAAACAGTATTTTTACACTTTGTGTTTCTGTGTGAGTACAAACTGATGAGGTCTTTACTAATTATATACTGAATCGATCTTCTGTATATAAAGATAATTGGAAATGAAAAAAAAAAAACAACCTGGTGTTAAATTGGAAATGACATAGAAAATTAATTAATTTTTAAAAAAATATTATGTAGGATCTCTGTCTTTAATGTGCTGTACACTGTTATTTAATTCTATAACTCGTACTCCAACGGTATTTTTTTCACTTTGTGTTGCTATATGGGGGCAAACTGTTGAAATCTTTACTTAATATATACTGAACTGATCTTCTGTATATAAAGAGAATTGAAAATGAATCTTGATGTGAATGGAAGGGGAGAGGGAGCGGGAAAGGGGAGGGTTGCGGGTGGGAGGGAAGTTATGGGAGGGGGGAAGCCATTGTAACCCATAAGCTGTACTTTGGAAATTTATATTCATTAAATAAAAGTTTAATAAATGAAAAAAAAAAAAGAAATGACTTTATTTGAGCTCCTTCTTGAAGGATGGATTCTATTTGAATAAGCAGAAAGATAAACATTAGAAAGCAAGGTGAGGGCTACATACATGAAAGAAGCTTATGAATTGGGGAACAGAAAATAAACTAGTGATCGTGAGAGAAGATGGTAGCTCGTGGCTTCTGGAAGCAAAAAGAGTTGAAGTAGAGAAAACAAAGATGAGGGAGAAGGAATGAGGGCAATGAAACAGGCTGAGAAATGATTTCAGCAGTGAACCTAAGAAATACTGCAAGGTCACTTTGTGTATGTTTACACCAGAGATGGAAGAAGTAGCTGCAAATTCTGGAGTGGGCGCTGCCCAGGGTCGATTCTGGTCAAGCCCTGGAATCTCGCATTTGATGTCATTCTGATGGGGGAGAGGCTTTTTGGAAGGGAATTATTTTCCTAGTAACCATGGGTGCAGGAAAACAACAGGTGTCCTCTTTGACCCCTGAAATCTCGTTTCTACAAGGATGGTGACATGTATCGGTGGAAGTGGCCATCCATCTGCACACATTCCAGGACATCCATATGCTCTGTGTGTGGGTTACTTACTTCTCTGATGGGAGAGATGGCCTTTTTTGGAAATGTTTATTTAGCAAGCTTTGGAAAAGAAACTCAACTCTCCATCACTGTTTATAGCTTTTGTCAGTGTAAGGGCAAAGGCTATCTTAGTGTCCAAGAAAATATTCATAATTTTGGATGAAGGAAATAGAAAAAGACTGGCATGAAATTCCATTAGGCGGGAGCAAGTCTGCCTGCCCTTCTTTACATTCTAGCCTGGGAAGTGGCCTTTCATGGAGATAAGAAAAAAGCAGACACTTCCTCATTACTCTTCTATTAAAACTAGATTTATGAGTGGAAGAGAAATAACGACTGAACATATACAAGAATTATGAGGCAAGAATTGAGCAGTGTGTTCTGCAGTTTTGCTCTCGCTGTCGCTAATAAATCTATACTGCCCAATTGCTACTCTTATCCCAGGGAACTGAATGATGATGATAAGATATCTCTCCTGCATTCGCAATCTGAATGGAGTAACAAAATGTCACTTTGCTGAAGATTCGATGTCTGCAGGGGGCTGCTCAAAGCAGCAGTGTGCAGTTCAATTTCACCAAAGCGCCCCTTCCTCTGGTGCCTTATGCAGGGAACTGTGCTGTTGGGGCTGAAATTTGGGTAACCTTCCTCAGGCTAAATTTGGCATTGTTTTCATCAGTGTATGAAAGATCAGAGTACGAGGAAAACCAAACAGTCCTGTGGTGCTTAGATGTTGAAGCTTTTCCCCATAAGCCACAATAATTGGCCCAGAGGTAGACAGACTGGCCCAGAGGTAGACGATGTCATCAGTGAGCAGGCTAGATGACCCAGCAATTACACAAACACGGAGTGGACAAGGGACCTTCAAAAAATGCCTTGAAAAACAGAATGAAATATAAGTTTTGTTGAAATTAAAAAAAATCCAAGTGTAGTTTTTGTTTTATAATGTGTAGTTGGGTTTTATAGATATTTTGTAGTATCTTCAGCACATTTGTGCTGTGACCTTGAGTTTCCTTATCTCATTTAAATCTAATAAGACATTTTTGTTAAAGGGTCAATTCTTACAGCAAATGTTCAAGGTCTTTTTAATTTTGGAAACCAGAAAAAGTCAATGGCCTTGGACTTTTACTTATCTGCTTATTTATCTTTTCATGAAAAGTGTATTCTTATTGAATGATATTTGGTTATTGGGAAATAGATTAGTGAGAGAAAGATTTTAGGAGCCTGTCTGATTTCTCATCATTGTGCTACAGTGTCACTTTCTTTTTATGAAGTGGGAGATATACTTCAAGTTGTTCAAAACTGCTTCTACTCTGTGGTCAATAGTTTGAATATATAAAAAACTCACATGAATTGATAAGAAAATCACTAAAATTTGAACAAAAGGATAGACATACATGAATCAAACAGTGTACTGAGGAAATATAAATGAGACACATGGAAAAGTTTTCTAATATTGGAAAGTAGAATAAAGCAATAATAGCTAATTTTTCAAAAATCCGTGGTGTTACAGTGAAACAGACACTGCCATGCACTGCTGATAAAAATATAACTTGACAATTTTGTTGACAAAGCAATTTGTCTACATGTGTGATAACCCTTAAGTTAGTCAATAATTTTGATCCAATAGTTCTCTTTCCAGAGCACTATTTTAAGAAAATGATGTCACAAAATGTAAATTAGGTTAATTATGAATGTTTAATTCAACATTAGTTAATTTTACGTATGCTGATGGATTAAGAGATTATTTCTCTTGTCTGCAATTTATTTCAAAATGCATTAAAATTAATGGATAAATAGATGGATAGAAATACAGTCAACTAAATACAGCCAAATACTAAATACTATTAAATATAATTGATGGGAGCCAGCACTGTGGTGTAGCAGGAAAGCAGCCGTCTGCAGTGCTGGCATCCCATATGGGTGCCAGTTCGAGTCCCGGCTGCTCCATTACCGATCAAGCTCTGTGCTATGGCCTGGGAAAACAGTGCAAGATGGCCCAAGTCCTTGGGCTCCTGCACCCACATAGGAGACCTGGAAGAGGCTCCTGGCTCTTCAGATTGGCACAGCTCCGGCCGTTGTGGCCAATTGGGGAGTGAACCAGAGGATGGAAGACATCTCTTCCTCTCTCTCTCTGCCTTTCCTTCTCTCTCTGTATAACTCTGACTTTCAAATAAAATAAAAATAAATCTTAAAAAATATATCTAAAAATGATGTATATATTCTTATTCACAGAATAATTCTTTCAATTTTTCTGTTTTTTTTTTAACTTTTATTTAATAAATATAAATTTCCAAAGTACAGCTTATGGATTACAATGGCTTCCCCCCATAACTTCCCTCCCACCTGCAACCCTCCCATCTTCCGCTCCCTCTCCCCTTCCATTCACATCAAGATTCATTTTTAATTCTCTTTATATACAGAAGATCAGTTTAGTATATATTAAGTAAAGATTTCAACAGTTTGCACCCACACAGAAACACAAAGTATAAAGTACTGTTTGGTACTAGTTATAGCATTAATTCACATTGTACAACACATTAAGGACAGAGATCCTACATGAACACTAAGTGCACAGTGACTCCCGTTGTTGACTTAACAAATTGACACTCTTGTTTATGACGTCAGTAATCACCCTAGGCTCTTGTCATGAGTTGCCAAGGCTATGGAAGCCTTTAGGGTTCGCCGACTCCAGTCTTATTTAGACAAGGTCGTAGTCAAAGTGGAAGTTCTCTCTTCCCTTCAGAGAAAGGTACCTCCTTCTTTGATGGCCCATTCTTTCCACTGTACACGGAGGCTTTACCCACTACGCTACCTCGCAGACCCTAGAGTTTTTAACAAAGTGTTTAAAAAGAGTGGAATATTAAGAGAGATATGGAGGACTCAGTGTATTCTAAATTTTGAAAAAGTATGTCTATATATATTATCACTGGAAAAATGCTAGAGGGAAATTTCTTCACATTGATATTTAACATTTATTAAAATTTGCATGTAACGGTTTCTGTAGATTAACCATTGCATTTTTAATAATAATAAAAAATTATAAATATCTTCAATTCCTAAGAAATAGAGTGATTTACTAAACTACTATGTCTGCCTGATACCCTGCACAGTCATTACAATTGTTTATGACTGTTTTATCTACCTTGGGAAAATCTCTGTCAACATGTTGAGTATAAAAAGCAAAATACAAAGCTCTATATACAACTTCAGTTCTAAAATAGAAAGAAGTATATAAATGAAAATGATGAGAGGCAGTGCTGTACACATTGTTGGCATGCTATCTGTCCTTGTAGTGGGATTTCAAGTGATTGTGACCATGAGATTCTTTTCTTATTATATAGAGTATGAATTATGGTTGACTCATCTTTGAGTGCAGTAGCCTCATCTCATTGATTAAGATTGCAAGGAGAAGGAGATGAGTCCTTTTTTTTTTTTATATATATCGTAGCTGAATGGATTATTACAATCACTGATGATGCTGTAGAAGTCCTGGAGTTCAAATTCTCATATGTCTCTTCTGCTTATTTCTCATTACCCACATAAAATTTTTGATTTCCAATTGAAAGTATGAAACTCTAAATCACCAGGTAGCAAGATGCCAAGAATTTTAAAGGAGCAGCTAAGAAGTTGATCTTGACATTCAAGAGATTTGAGTTTGGATCCAAACTCTGTAGTTTTGTGCACACACTTCAAATTTAGATTTCCTTATCTGTAACAATGGGGATGGAACACCTACTTTAATACGCTGTTGTGAAAAAGAAACAAGATAACATAGAAAACAGGCACAATGCTAAAAAAGAAAATTAATGAAAGCTTTGGAGTTGGTATATCTGTTACATTCTGGCCTTTTCCTGACAGATTGAGCTTTTATTTATTTATTTATTTATTTTTTGACAGGCAGAGTGGACAGTGAGAGAGAGAGACAGAGAGAAAGGTCTTCCTTTTTGCCATTGGTTCACCCTCCAATGGCCACCACGGTTGGCGCGCTGCGGCCGGCTCACCGCGCTGATCTGATGGCAGGAGCCAGGTGATTATCCTGGTCTCCCATGGGGTGCAGGGCCCAAGTACCTGGGCCATCCTCCACTGCACTCCCTGGCCACAGCAGAGAGCTGGCCTGGAAGAGGGGCAACCGGGACAGAATCTGGTGCCCCGACCGGGACTAGAACCCGGTGTGCCGGCGCCGCAAGGTGGAGGATTAGCCTAGTGAGCCGCGGCACCGGCCAGATTGAGCTTTTATGGCATGTAAATAATTTTATTTCTTGAGAAAGTTAGGAAGTGATATTGTCTTTGAAAATGAGAATTAGTAGGAAAATTGATTATCTGTAAGACCAGTGAGAAATTCCAACTAAAAGTCAATGTACTTCATGTTAATTTAGCAAGGGTCATGCTTGCTTGTTGTACTGCCTTCTGCACCCCCATCCTCTACGTCTGCACTGTGTGGTACCTTTTGGTAGAGTCAAACCTACTCCCATACAAGAACAACTATGACCTGAGAAGCAGGAAGAGGTAGTCAACCCTATTCCCACAGTCTCTGTGTATTTTATTCTAAGCAATGATATATAAGCTTGCAATTGTGCTTTTGCTTCATTGATTTTTTAAAAAAGAATTGTCTTGCAAGCATAAAGAGCTAGAGATTGATCTTTGACCTTAGTGATCAGAACCAGAGTCCTGTCTCTAAACATTTATCCAATGGCTATAGTCATGTTATCCTTAGATGGAAAATCCTAATTTTACTTGCCCGTTTAAACCTGATGGTATTATCTGCCTTAGAGTCTCTTTTGCTTTGAGATGTCCACTATCTGTTGGGCATTGCCTAAAATCTCCGACAATTGTCCACTTATGGCAAACTTGTTTATGATTCTAATTTTTGACCTGAATTGAAGCAATAGAGTTTACTAAGGAAGGTTGTCAATCACATCAAACCTTTTATGCTAACCTGTAAGAACACTCACAAATTCCAAATAAATGTCAATGTACTTCACGTTAATTGAGCAAGGATCAGGTATTTGGGTTCTTAGAACAAGTATATATTGGAACTTCCTCTGTATGTCAGATCTTAGAATATAGAGATGGCCACTCTTGAGAAATCCTAATATATACTACTGACTACTCATAGTAAGAATAAAATTGATGCTTGGCAGAGTTTGGGTGTAGGTAATATTTATCATGGCTAATCAATGGGATCCTGGACAAACGAGTTGGCATTGGTCTGATGCTCAACCTTTCATTTGCTTTCTACGCGGAATTGGAGTGTCTTCCTTGTTAGGCTGCCCGGGGAACACTTTCTGACCTCAGTTTGTGAGTCTAGTGCTGGTAAGTGCTGGCAGGTTCCTGAGGGGACGTTTACCTGCACAGAGCAGTGTTGGAAGCAGATTACATCTCAGTTTTATGCAATGCTGACTCATCAACCCAGAGGATGTATTTCATGATGAGTGACTTTTTTGGGGATTAGTCTAGATAGCCTTGTGACGAAAATCTACTTATCAAAACAATACTGTTATTGGCAGGCTCTATTTTTATTTTATACATATTTCCATCCACTAGCCTGAAGGAAAATAAACACAAAAAGTGAAAAAGTACAATAAAATGTTAATAAGGATTACCAAAAAATTTTAAAAATTAAAACACTGACAAGAAAGTAACTATTTCCTAAAGCAATCTTTTTTTCTAGATATAATGGCCTATTGTAGTGATAATTCCGTTGCCTGGAAAATTGATTTTTATAAATCATAATATGGTAAGTGTCTTTGTATGTGTCCTAAGAAGTAGAAAAAGAAAATCTGTGGTCTCACTAAAACCATACGGAAAACAGGAGTAAACTAAGATCCACGTATGTCTCGGTATCCAATGGTTCTACATAAAGAGGAGCTGTACTTCGGATAGGCTTGTTTAGACCAATAGAGCAACAGAGACAGAAACAAGATGGTTTAATAGGAACGAAGTGACCCTGCCCCTCTGTCTTGCTTTTCCACAGGGGGGCTATTTCATAAATACAATTTCTTGGAGCAGTAATTAGTAAGCTTTTTCTGTAATTGGCCAGCAACTAAATATTTAATGCTTTTTAGGCCTTCTAGTCTACACAGCTAGCTGTGAGCTATGCCATTACAGTGTGAAAGTTACAGACAACACATACACACACTGGTTTGGTTGCGTCCAAATAAAACCTTATTTATTTCCAAGCACAAAGGGCTGAGTGTCTCCTGTGGGCTACTTACTGATATATAACTTCAAGCTATGACATTAATAAGGCAAAGTTCACAAGTGGGCAGGGTCACTAAGATTTAAGAAGTTGTGAATATTGCTTTTGTATTCTGCAACTCAACTAAATTCATTTATTAGTTGGAATACATCTTTGTTGTTATTTTATGTATTCCTGAGTTGCATCCACTGCTTCTCCAGGCCTAAAATTAGGTAAACAGATATCCCCTAGTGGGTCACCCCTATTCCTTTTTTCTTTCTCCACCTGAATATTGGTTATTGCTTTGGGTTACTATGTATAAAAATTAAATCCAGGATCATGTGTGAGAAGCAAGTGACTATACAATGGCCTTGAATCTAAACTGCGTGTCACAACTCACTATTATCAACATTGTCTTTTAGGAGTATTAGACAAGGTTCAGCTAAAAACAACGAGTGACTTTATTGATAATTTGCTATTTCTTCTGTGTTGATCTCCTTGTCAATTTTGCTTGGTAAGAGGGCAAGAAGCAGTCATAATTTAGGGATTCTTGGATCCTCGAGTTAAATACAATGAAAAAACTCACCCCAAGGCTTTTGTGGAAATAATATTTTCTGTATGTATTGCTAATAGTTTGTCAGAATTCGTTTATTTTCTTCCTTGGATTAAACCTAGAGAGGTCAGTTGAGTGTCTGTAGGTGACTTTTGCCAGAGGACAGAGATGGCAGGGAGCCAGGCAGAGTAGTCTGCGTGAGTGGAGCAGAGACTTCTGCCTGTCCCATGGGATCTTCTGAGAGGAAACTCTAATGAAAAATAGATTACATTTTTACCAAGTGGAGCTTCAGGTGTCAAATACTTAAATCATATCATTTCCCATCCTCATTCTAATTATTACCATAAGAACTGATTCACTTTGTGCTATTCTTTTGGTGCTATTTGCAATTTTACCAGAAAAAAAAGTGAGCCTCAGGAATGCATTTTCTGGGTGGGTGGACATGGAACCCACTAGTCCCTGTATTGATGAGGTTTTTTCCCTTGCTTGGGCAATGTGTATACTGAGGTACCTTATGAAAACTTATGTTCTTAGCTGGGAAAAGCATAAGGGATGTGGAAGAGTGATCATTTGTTTAAAGGAACAGAGGGTAGAGTCAGCAGCAGGAACTGGAGCTGCAATTTATGTATGCAAAAGGATGTAGGTAATGTCTTGGAAAAGTATTTTAAAATGAAATACAGAGAACATAAAAATAACTGGGGGCAATAAAGTAAAATAGTGAAAACAATTTGTAGTTTAAAGTTAAATATCTTAAGAAAGACACTTAAAAACATTTTTTTCTTAAAATTTATTTGAGAGGGAGAAAGACAGTTAAGACAGAGAGTTCCCATCTGCTGGTCTACTCTTGTAATGCCTGCAATGGTTGGGTTGGACCAGGGCTGTTGTGTGGAGCTGATAATGCAATCCAGGTCTTCTACATGGGTGGCAGGAGCTCACTGACTCCGGTCTTCACTGCAGCCTCCCCCACCCCAGGGTCTGTACCGGCCAGGCAGGAAGCTGGAATCAGGAGCTGGAGCCGGGACTCCAAATCAAGCGCTCTGCTGTGAGACGCAGGCATTTTAACTGCTAGGTTAATGCCTGCTGCCAAAAAAGACTTTTAACTACCAAGTGATTCGAATGATACTGCCTCTGAGGGAGGAATTCCAAAAGTATGAGTACTGGCAAGGGTGTAGAGGTTTTCTAGCCCATCCCACACATGGGCAGAAGGGGATGGGTGGAGGCACAATTCTTACTAATGAACTAACTGTGGGCCTGGTTCCGGGTGTTTGGCTTTCAGGCCATTCCTCTTTCACCCACGATTTACTGTCTTAAAGGAGCAAATGATTTGGGACCTATTTATTGGGTTGGGGCAGCATTTTAGGAATGTTCTGGAAAGTCCTAGTCCTAAGAAGTGATCCATGGGGGCCGAGGGGCAGAGTGGTTCCCTAGCTGGCAGATGTGGAGATGCTGCTCCCTCCACCCCTCTCGTGGATGGTTAATACCACACACCGGCCAACCCAAGGCCTGGGGAAGTCTCACCTTGCAGAGCCTGTGTAACCCAGGGCATCTGGAAACTTTTCCATGTCTGGCTCACAGTGTGTCACTAAGACATCACAGAAGACATTTTGGAAATACTGATGTGGTGGCACTGTTCAGGCACTGGCATTGTTTATAGGGCCTTGACTTGGTTAAAGGTGCTGGCTGTGGGCCATATTAAAATTTGTGGTTCCAGGAAGACAAGTGAACAAATAATAGTAATTGAGATGCTACCATGAGACTTGAAATGGTCTTTATTGAATCAACATTACTTTCTTTCATCCTCACCATAATCTCATATGGTAAATTATATTTTACTGACTTTACACAAAAAATCTGAAATTCTGAGAGATGGACTGTTTTTTCCCAGGTCTGTAATAAATTAGATAAGGAAAATAAAAATTTCTTTTTCTTCAGTGGCCGGGCTTTTGGATTAGAACATGGAAGACGAACAGGTGTCCATTTCTTAGCAGAGTGACGGAGACTCTGGAATGTGTAACTTCAGTGCTGAAATCCAGAAAGTGGGGCATGTATTTGACCTAGCGGTTAAATGTCACTGGGAACACTCATATCCCAAACTGGAACCTGGGCTTGAATCCTGGCTCCGCTCCTGATTCCAGCTTCCTGCTGGTGCTCACCCTGGGAGGCAGCCGTGATGACTTGGGTCACTTCTGCTCACGTAAGAGACTTGAAATGAGTTCCTGGCTTCCAATTTTGTCCTAGCCCAGTCCTGACTGTTACAGGCATTTGACGAGGGGTGGGGGGAGAGGGGGGTGCAGTGAACCAACAGATGCGAGAGCTCTTTTTCTCTCTTTGCCTTTCTTTCTTTTTTTTTTTAAAGGAAGTTATTTTTTATTTTTTTTTTAAGATTTATTTATTTGAAAGTCAGAGTTACACAGAGAGAGGAGAGGCAGAGGGGGAGAGAGAGAGAGAGAGAGAGAGAGAGAGAGAGAGAGGTCTTCCATCCGATGGTTCACTCTCCAGTTGGCCGCAAGGGTGGGAGCTGCATGGATCTGAAGCTAGGAGCCAGGAGCCAGGAGTTTCTTCAGGGTCTCCCACATGAGTGCAAGAGCCCAAGGACTTGGACCATCTTCTACTGCTTTCCCAGGCCATAGCAGAGAGCTGGATCGGAAGTGAGCAGCCGGGCCTTGAACCGGCACCCATATGGGATGCACCCATATGGGATGCTTCAGGCCAGGGCATTAACCTGCTGCGCCACAGTGCTGGCCACACACACACACACACACACACGCAAGAAATTCCCAGACAAGAAAGAGTGAGCTGGTTGCCTTACATGTCTCCTTCTTCCCCCTCCAATAAACATAAATCAGCCATCCTGGTACTCTTTTCTGCAAATAGCCTCAGAATCTTCTTGACAGGCTATCTTCTGGCAGCCACTACCAATCAATAGAAACTGGTGTGTATTTGTGTGTGTATGTGTGTGCATGTGTTGGTGGATGGTGGTTTATTATTTGAATTTCAATGCTGTGTTATGCTGGCTTCTATGAAATCCTTTGTATACCATGCAGCCTGAGCACTAGGAGGGGCTCCCTTTAGAGATTCTGGCCTTGTGTTGCACTCTAAGCCACACTCCTTGTGGAATGTGCTAACATTTAGTGATTTTACTTTCCTTCAAGCTAGCACTCATTTGTAATCAAATCCATTTTTTTCTTAATTTGCCAACCAGTTAAATGAAGACGAGGCTTGTTCTTATATTTTGTTAGGGTCAGCCATAGCACTACATCTTGTGCCTAAAGCAAACAATTTACTCACGTACTGGGAAGAAGATAATACTACCCATCTGAAAACAGGAAGAATTTGCTGAAGTTTCCTTATGAAGTAGAAATATATCTTTTTTCTCCTTTATAAATGTAGATCTTAATTATATTATAGATAAAAATATTTATATGTGTAGGGCTTAGCCTAAAAAATAAAGTCCTTCAAATCTCAGATTAAAATGTTACCTAGGAGATCTTTACCTGATACCTCAAGAAAAATCAGCCCTGATCCTCCACTTCTATACGATTTTAAAATAAGCTTTGTAAGTGGAACTGAATGAAGAAAAGTATATAAATTGTAAATGTAAAGCTTAATTAATTTCACCAGTAAACAAACACATTATCACTACCTAAATTAAGAGGTAAAATATTATCCATATCATGGAAGTCCCCTTGATGCTCTGTCTCAGCCGCAATCTCCCAGAGTTAACCACTCCTTAGACTATAATCAATGTAGAATACCTTTGCCTGCTTTTGAGTTTTATGTAAGTAGACTCTTTCGTGTTGGCTTCTTTCATTTCTAGTTATGCTTATCACATGCAAGTTTGTCCTTTCCTGTTTCTCTATAGTATCTAGTATTATGACATACTTCAGTTAAGCCAATCTACCATTGACAAGCATTTGTTTACACTCTAGTTTTTAAATAGTATGACTATTATTGCAATAAACCTTTTCACACATGTTTTTTGGGTGAACACACTTATGCATATGCATTGCTACTAGTTGTATCTAGGAGAGAAATGGCTGAGTTATGATAGTGTGTTGATACATTCATATTTAGTAGGTAATATCAATTTTCCAAAGCAAATTATATTAATTTACACTTGGACCGGCAGTTATAAGAAAACTCCAAGCACTCCACAACCTCATCAGCAGACAGGATTTGTTCTAATAAGGGAAGTGTTTCACTCAAAAGGCTCCCATAGTCTTGGCAGCTCATGGCAAGAGCCTCGGGTGATCATTGACGTCATAAATAAGAGTGTCAATTGTTAAATCAACAACAGGAGTCACTGTGCACTTATTCCCCATGTAGGACCTCTGTCCTTAATGAGTTGTACTATGAGAATTAATGTAAAACTTGTTTTCAAACAGTACTTTATACTTTGTGTGTCTGTGTGGGTACAAACTGTTGAAATCTTTAGTTAGTATTGAGTTGGTCTTCTGTATATAAAGATAATTAAAAATGAATCTTAATGAAGAATGGGATGGGAGAGGGAGAAGGAGGTGGGACAGGAGTGGGGGTGGGAGGGCAGGTATGGGGGGAAGAACCATTATATTCCTAAAGCTATACTTATGAAATTTGTGTTTATTAAATAAAAGCTTTCTTAAAAAAAAAGGAAGTGTTTCTCTTCAGTCTTAGTGAAATCTTTGTGGAAGTTTCTCCTCTCATTTGTACTCCTTGCTTTCCTGCCTACCTACTTTCTGCTTAAAATCCCTCCTTCTTCAAATCCCTCATTCTTCATTCTGTTTCTCTTCTCTGCTGCCTCTCTTGGAGATAGTCACTAGGAATTATGGTGTGCTATTACCCCTCATAAAACTCTGCATTTGTGAAGAGATTACTTCAACAAAGGATCATGAGAAAAATGAATCCCAAGAATTATGTGTATATATATATATATATATGTACACATACATGGTATACCCATTTTTGAATGTGGGAGAACCCTCTATCTACCTTACATAGAAACTGTCCCACAACTAAACTTGTCTGCTCACAAGTGGCAGTAGCCATTACTTAGACTGTCTCCTCTGTGAATTCTCTGCAGCATTTAACATGGATAATCATGGACTGCTTTTTAAATTTGTTCTTCAAGGACCTCATGTTATTTATAGAGAGGGGAAGAGAGAGAGAGAGTTCCATTCACTGGTTCAATCTTCAAATGCATGCAACCTCTAGTGTTGTACCAGGCTGAAGCCAGAAACTGGGAGCTCAGGTCTCCCACAGAGGTGTCAGGGATCACCTGTTGCCTCCCAGGGTGTGCATTTGCAGGAACCTGGAATAGAGAGCAGAGCTGGGACTTGAGCATAAGCAATGTGACCTGGGATGAGGGCATCTCAAGCAGTGGCTTAATTGCTAAGACAAATATTTTCCCCACTTCAGACACTTAAAATTTAACACATCCCACCATCATCTACCTAATGCCATCCATACACTGTCGAGCTAGCTCAGCTTCTGAATTTTGTTTTGATTTTAATAATACCTCCATTAACAACACCTAGTCACCTGACTACCTCCTCCCCTTTCCTTCCATACACTATCAATAAAAATTCTGTAAGTTCTTTCTTTCCAAGTTCTCCTTGAATGAGGGTCTCCTTTTCACTGCCACTGTTCTGGTTCAGCATGCCTTCTCTGCTTAAGCTATTACAATCGTCCCTGTTATTCTTTCTAAGCTTCCAGTTTTTTGACTAATACAAACCATTTTGCAAATTCATGTTTTCTAAATAATTGTTAAAAAAAATAATAGCTTGATTGCATCATTCTTCTGCTGAAAAACTAAGTTGTCTCCTAGTCTCTGGTGATGATCCTGGCTCCAACCTTCCTTTCTTAGCTGATTTTCCCATTGCTCCTGGTAGAGTTCATGACTACCTGCTATTGTATTTTGTTCAAGTTGTTCCTTAGGCCTGAAATGTTCCCCACCCCTACGTTTCTGTAAATGTAGAAATCTTATTTATTTTTACAATGAGATAAACAGTCACAACTTTCCTAATTGTGCAGTAATCATTCCATGTGTAAATTGTCTCACCCATCAACTAAATTATATTTTTTCTAATTGGAGCTCACTTAGATTTGACTCATTGTAAGAATCATCTGAGCTAATTAAAGACATGCAAATTCTTAGGTAGTGGCAAATCTAGTAAATCACAATCTCTCTGGATGTCAAGTGTGAGACGTCATATAAAATGCACTGGTGTTCTTTTTCATATATTGCCTATGTTATCTTCATGCTTTCTGTGTACAATATATTTTCCACTAATTACAGGACTGTTTAAAGCTGGCTCTTTATCTTTGTATGCTTTGCATTTCCCAGCATAGGTGTTTGCATATAAATGCTTAATGCATAGAGATTGAATGAGTAATAGAGTTCTCCAGGGGGTTAAAATGACTTTTCTTAAAAGTTTATCAAATCACTCTGGTGAAATCCTATTTGTTCTTGGCTTTGCTTTCTTTTTCTGAAATGCCTTTTATCATACTCTGATCCTTCTTTTTAGCTCACACTAATACTTCCAGGACTTGTCTGAGTTTTCAACATCTTTCAAGAAACAGGAAAGCAACTAATCCCATGCCAATATTTCTTATCTCTAGGAAAACCCATTTCTGAATCTATTCAGCTATACTATTTTGGGTGGGGGAAGAGGGAATATCATTCCCTCCAATGAAATCATAGAGCCCAGAGTATGATATGAAAATCATGACTATAAAATGATCTTCCCCTGTGTATGAAGACAGAAAGATAGGAAATTGCCCTCGGTGATTTGTCCTTACAATTGCTCATGGTGATTTATTCAACTTCAGGTCTCTTTTACGTTTTCCAAAGAAAGATCAAGCCAAATTACCTGCTGGTGCCTAATCTTCCAGTAGGATTATTTAAGAGAACACTTTGGGGGCAGTTTTCTGCTTTGATGATATTATGGAGCATTCACCATTTAACAATGGTGAGATGATTGTCATTTAGGGGACGCATCCTAACTGCACAATGGCTTCTGATTAGGATAATACTGCAATTGTTGCTGATTAGAGTAATGCACTGTGTTTGGCAGTTAGTGCCCCAGATATCCTTATAAAAAGGTGGCACCTGTAAAAATCAATAATGCATGAGTTGAGAAAACTCTGAGATTGCATTTCTGTTAGGTCCATAAGGAATGACAGCATCAAACTTTCTGTCTCCAAGTTTCTCATTCCATTTCTATCAAAGAGTTTCTATCAAGCACCTGTGTTGTGCTTTTTCCCATGCCAGCAGCTATTAAAGATTAGATAAGATAAATATAAACCATTATTCCTACCCTCAAGTAGTTTATAATCTCATTGTATAAGACAAGACATTGAAATATATACAATTAAAAGGCAATGTCAGGCAGGATATGGGAAGGTTGCAAAATATGTTATGAAAATAAATGTAATCAGGTTTAAAAGAAAATGAAAGAACTGCACTATCCTTAAGGAGAATTGGATTTAAGCCCAGTCTTTGTTTCTTTCTGAGAGTAAAACAAAACAAGTAAATATGGAACAAGATCTCTAACAGAGCTGTGTATAATAGATGGGTGGAGAGCTTGGGTGCTAAGTATGAAATTTACTTACTTTTTACTTGTAGAATGTTATGATTAGTAGTGAATTAAGCCTATGTTGTAGAGTGGATTAAAAGTATGTCTTTGCAACAATTAAAGAAAAAAAAAAGAAAGGAAAGAAGGGGGATTGAGAGAGGGAGATGTGGAAGGAGGAAAGTATGGTTATCTTAGAACTGTGTCCATGAAATACATGAAACTTGTTTTCTTTATATTAATAAAAATTAAAAAAGAATTTAAATTAGTATTATAGGTATTTCTTAATATAACTTGTGTTCATTACCCTGAATGTGTCAGAACATAAACAACCTCTCTGATAGTGGCACCTCATTTCATATTCTGCAAGTGACTTTATTTACTATCGGGCTGTTAATTATTTTCATCAGTGGCAGCCTTTGAGCCGTTCATTTGCAGGCTTTGCATTCTGATATTTTCCTGCTGTCTCTCTTTGTGAGTGCATTTCTTGCTCCAAGGTGATCTATGGTGCTCAAGAAGGGATTTTTAAATTGACAGGCTGAAAGATACGAGCACCCGGGAGAGTTTATTAAAACTACTGCCAATGAACTTGGTTCACGCCAATGCCTTTAAAAGAATGAGTGTCTGAAAAGCTGCGGGGCACTGTATCGTTTCAGCACTGAAAAATGAGACAGGGAGTTTGAACAGTGTGAAATAGACATTCTGTTCTGTAGTTCAAAATGTGTGTTAGAGAGGAAGAGATTATGCCAGTGGAAGAATGGATAAGAAAATACCATACCAACAGGGACACATTTATGTATTTGGGTTTTCCAGGGACTTTTGGAATCTACTCTTCCTTAAAAAAGTCAGAGTAAGAAAGCAGGATTCTGCTGGATGGACAAAGAAGTTCCACAAAGGGAGATTTTTGGCCCCTTCCTTCTTTTCCTGCTTTAAGGGGTGGGGGAATGAAGCTTTCAATGAAACTGAAAATCTCCTATATTACCTAGATAATGGCTGGCTTGCGGGCATGGATGACCTGAAAACCTTATTCAACCCCTAATTTTCAGAGTTTCATCCTCCTGAGAAAGCAGTCTGTGTTTCATCTGAAGATTGCTGTGGAACATTCTACAATATTGGTGGAGCAGACCAAATACTAATGCAGTGAACTGTGTTAAATGTGCATTTCCCAGGTTGCTACCTGGATTACATTCCCCAATTCCTTCTTTCCCCCATCTGTTCATTCTTGTTTATTGAGCACTTCTAAGTGGTAGGAGGCCTGAATACAAAGTAAATTAGAGCTGCCCTCTTAGGGAACATACAGTCTGATGGAGTAAGAAGAAAATTACCCAATGCAATTTGTGATGGAAATATAAAGAAGAGACAATTGAACCCGACATGGAGGCCAGGAATACTTCCAAAACTGAGTTGAGTTTTGACGCTGCTGAAGAGTTCACTAGGTAAATTAGAATTGCCAGATTATGTATCTCAAGATTTTATATATATAGTTAAGGTCATGTGATAATAGAGAAATATGTCTTTGTAAATGGTACCTCATTGTAACGTGCTGCAGATGTTACCTATATATGTAATAATAATTATAAACTCCAAGAAGAAATTACCCAAAAGACAAAAAATATTTCTAATCATCCATAATTTGGTCATGTCATACATATTTGAAATAATATTTTTTCCTGAAATATGTAAACTTTGACCAAAATGCTCCATTACACTGTCCTGGCCACTTGCAAGAGACTCATAAAGACTGAATAGTATCTCTACTGAGGTGTATGTTCTACAATCTTTAGTTTCATCTGGGTGCCTTTTGGGTACGGGGAGGGCTGCTTGAATTATTAAATTTCGATGGTCAGGTGATAGATATGCCAGTTCCTCTGGATCTTTATACATTGTATACATGTATTGAAATGCCTCTCTGTACCTCATAAATATGTCACTTAAAATGATTGGGGCCAGCACTGTGGTGTAGCAGGTTAAGCCTCTGCCTGTGACACTGGTATCCCCTTTGGGCACTGGTTTGAGTCCTAGTTCCTCCACTTCCTATCCAGCTCTCTGCTAAAGCTCCTGGGAAAGCAGTGGAAGATGGCCCTAGTGTTTGGCCCCTGCACCCATGTAGGAGACTCATAAGAAGCTCCCGGCTGCTAGCTTATGCCTACCCCAATCGTAACTATTGTGGCCATTTGGGAAATGAACCAGAGGATGGAAGATCTTTTTTTTTCTCTCTCTCTCTCTGTCTCTCTCTCTCTCTCTCTCTCCCTCTCCTCCTCTCTCTGTAACTCTGCCTTCTGAGTAAATAAAAAAATAAATCTTTTTTAAAAAAACAATAAAATGATTGATTTAAAAATTAAAGTAATTGGTGGCCATCTGAAATAGCCATATAAATTGAGATTTTGTATTTTCTGTTACTGTAGGCTTTTAACAGATACACTGGTGGCTTCAGATACTTAACAGGCCTCCTAAGTGTGTGACTTTGGGTACAAACTTTCATATACCTCCCTCTTTCTTCTATGAAATAATGCCATTTTTTTTCCTTCCAGGAGTTTCAGTGAGGATCTGTAGACTACAGATTCTTAGATAATTCTGCTTTTGAATCAGGAATACCAAGCCAAACAGTCTTTGGAAAATTCTGACTTTTCTTTTTTTTTTAAGATTTATTTTATTTAATTGAAAGGCAGAGTGATAGAGAGAGGGAGAAACAGAGGGTGGGGAGGGAAGGAGAGAGAGAGGGAGAGAGGGAGGGAAGGAGGAGAGAGAGAGAGAGAGAGAGAGAGAGAGAATCTTCTGTCTGCTGGCTCACTCCCCAAATTGCTGGGTCACTCCCCAGATTGTTGCAGTGGATAGGATTGGGTAGACTGAAGCCAAGGAGCCTGGAACTCCCTCTTGATCTCCCACATGGATGGCAGGGACCAAACACTTGGGCCGTATTCTGCTGCTTTCCTAGGCGTATTAGCAAGGAGCCGGATCTGAAGTGGAACTGCTGAGACTTGAACCAGAACTCTGGGATAGGGGCTGTCAGCATCACAGGTGGCAGCTGAAGCTGCTGCACCACAAAACCAGCCTCCCTTCTGACTTCTCAGGCTATTCCACCGTGCTCTCAATTTCTAGCTTCCCAACTTCTTAATTTTAAGCCACCTGTTATATAAAATTAAATGATGACTTAAGATCAACTGATCATGCCTAGCCGTCTGCTTTATATAAATTGCCACTTGAAGATCTCTCTTGCTGCTGTATAATGAATTGCAGAGCTAATTTGTTTGCTCCCTTGGCTGGGCTGATTGTCATTTAAGAGTCACTGCAGTTTGTAGGAGAGTCTAGGGGCTGAATTACTGTAGAGAAAATGTTAGTAAATGTGAGACCTGCATGAGCTTAGAGTCTGAACTGCAGACCTGACAATGCCTCAGGAAAATGGGAGGTGGCATTTCCAGCTCAATATCCTTTATGAAGCTTTTAAGCCTGGAAGCATTCTTAGGAAGAATCGAATCCAGCCATCTCTTCTGCCTGTTGTGGAAATAATACTAAAGTGAATTTGGCTGTGGTTCACAAGGGCCAGAACTCAGGACTCAGCTTAGAGCTCTTTTCAGATACTCTTTTCCTTCCTCATTTTGATATTTCAAATATCAGTGTACAGATGTATTTTGTTTTCTTCATTGTCCAATTCAGCATTTATCAATACTATTTTGAAAGTATTACTTTTGGTTCATATTGTTAAATTCAAGGTCTTAAACCCAGGAAAATGGGTTTTAGTCTACTCTTTCAGTAGAATCAGTTTGAAAAAATTTTGTACAAAACCATTTAGCTTTTTACGGTGGATAGATGGATCTGTTGACATAAGTTGCTATGGCTTACAAAATAAATACATACATGCAAAGTAGGATTTACAAAATCCGTGTTGCGCTCCTGGTTTCTCTACTTTTTTGACAGTGACAGTATCAGCATGTCACTTAATGTTTCAAAATATTATTTTTCTATAAAATGAGGGTATCTGTATACCTATTACATGGTTTTAGTATAGTTTAAGAGAATTTGAGTGAAGAATTTCATATTGTCTATAACATACTATGAAATACATTAATATTAAATGAGTATGCTCCAGACCCTTCAAGCTTTTCTGCCTCTAAAAGGTGGTTCAATTTAATCACATCCACTTCCAGCCTCGTCTGGTGGATGACTCCACAGGAAGTTTCAAGGGGTCTCCTTGAAGTTTCTTAGTTCTCATCATTAACCACCTTTCTTGATGAAATTGTAGTAATATGTCAATTCTAAACCTTAAAAGTTTTAACTATAGGAATGACAGAGTAAATTTATGTACTTTTTTAAAAAAAAATCACAAATTAGGTGATAACACAAGGAAACTGAGGCACATTAAACAATATAGAAGGCTTAATGTTCAGAGCCTTAAAATAAATTGTAGTTTATTCTGAATGTTCATTTTGAGACAAGATTTTTGTGAGTTTCCCCACGTCCATGTCCATACTAATGTTAACAGATGTCCCACCTTCCAAAACAGAGAGACAAACTTGGCAGCTCTTCTCAGTTCGCAAATTTAATTATGGCTGCAAATGTGATAATGGAACAACCTTTCCAAGTTTTAATTGGATCTGCATTTGGCACAAGCAACCTTTGTTTTTTCCGCCATATGGATAACAGCAGTGGAAGGTGCCATCTTGTGCCCTTGCTGCGAGTTAGTCAGCTCTTGGTTATGTGCAGAAAATTTGGCCATGCAGTGGATGCAGCAGGGCTCCTGCAGAACCCAGTCAGCTATCTCTGCACCCAGTACATAGCTGGAGAGCCTCCCCCTACTGCAATGCGATTTAGTCCTGATGTCTGAAAACTTATTTTAATGTTGAATTGGCAGAGCACCAACTTTTAATCTGATGCCAACATAGTCATCACTCCTTGTCATCAGATGCTTCATTCTAAATTCACATTTTCTTAGGTGAGTGCCATACTTCATGGTTTGTAGGATATAGAACAACTTGTATGATGCAGGTTGTGGTCCTTTGGCTAGGCAAGATAAGCATCACAGGTGGAGAAACTGAGTTTCAGCAGGGTTCAGTGACTTATCCAAGGTCGTACAAGTAAGGGGTGTGACATCAGCCTTGAGTCTCTTGCTTCTGGGTGACACTTTCCCACCAGAACATGTGGGTTTTTTAGATGGCCTCATGTTTTGAACTGTCTATATTATTTGTTCCCTTTATTTGCACAGATAATGGAGAGTTTGAGCTTCAATAAATGAAGCAGAAGAATCTCTGTTTCTTTTTTTTTTTTTTTGACAGGCAGAGTGGACAATGAGAGAGAGAGACAGAGAGAAAGGTCTTCCTTTTTGCCGTTGGTTCACCCTCCAATGGCCGCTGCGGTCAGCGCATCTCGCTGATCCGAAGCCAGGAGCCAGGTGCTTCTCCTGGTCTCCCATGCGGGTGCAGGGCCCAAGCACTTGGGCCATCCTCCACTGCCTTCCCGGGCCATAGCAGAGAGCTGGCCTGGAAGAGGGACAACCGGGATAGAATCCGGTGCCCCAATCGGGACTAGAACCTGGTGTGCCAGCGCCGCAAGGCGGAGGATTAGCCTGTTAAGCTACGGCGCCGGCCGAATCTCTGTTTCTTAACTTCCTGGATGTTTTTCTCTGTTCCTTTTCTTAGAGTTAACCACAGCATTATTCTCTCAGTTCTAGATGGAGGTACATGGCGCTGTGGTATTTCGTGGAGTGAAGGGCAGGTGGACATGAGGAATAAATGAAGATGAAGGTGGAAGATCCAGTTTTGTCACCAGTGCCCGAGGGCATTAAAATGGTTGTTATGGACATACAGAATTTCAACCCAAAAGCATATTGGTATTGAGTTCCATTTAGGTAATTACCAGGTAGTTGGTTAGTCTTGGGGATAAAAATATGACCAAAACACACTTCTTTCAAGGTACTTTTTGGCTAGTTGGAAGGAAAGTCTCAAACAGTCATGATACCTAGTAAATAGAAAATTCAAGGTAGGTTTGAAGTGCTGTGGAACCAGAGGAGAAAAAATTAATTCAGTGTGGTGGTGAATTTCAGTCTTTCTGGCTTAATTAGGGCCTCTGTGGGAGAACTGAAGCCTTTAATAATCATGAAATTAAGGAAAATCTCTGGTTCAAATGAGGATATAATTCAAAATTAAAGCTGGATGTATGGAAACACTGCCTTGCAAGACCCTAGCTAGCCTTTTATATTAAACTATTTGGGGCCATGTTTGGAAGGAGTTTGTTTGTTTCACGGTGTGTAGTCAGCACAAAAATCTCATGCTGGATAAAGCTGAGATATAGCCTCAGCAGTAATGCTGCACACATCACTGGGGGATGCAAATGCAAATAACTGAAGGACTTCTATTTAAAAACACTCTTTGGTCATAACAACTATCCTGGAAGATTCCAAGTCATGCTGAAATAGCGATGTTCCGGGTGCCAGATGGTTCCAGGGGGAGCTCCGAACAATGTGATCTGGGCTGGGCTTTGGGGTGGAAGGATGAAGCCACTTTATGAAATGCCACCAACTGACTAGGTATAGGGCAAGGAGGAAGACTCTTCAATTTATCAAAAACTCATTTGCAGGTTATAAGGTCTCCGAGCAGCTGAATGGTTTCTGGAACCTGCCTTTTCTTTCTCGTGCCAAAATAGGAATATTTACCCAGATGCAAACGATGAAAAATAATGACATTAAAAAAGATGGGAGTGCTTAAAAAATATGGATTTAATTAAGCATTCCTACCATTTGGGGAGGGAGGGACTTCACTGTCTTGCCAGCATGGTCCTAACATGATTCCCTTTGGCTTTTCTGTTGGCCAAGTTGTGTGGATAAGATGGACATTATCACACACGTGCAGTAACCAAATATTAATTGATTGAAACAGACTTCCTCCTGTATGAAACAGAAGTGTGGGGTATGAGTGTATATGTGTGTATGTGTGTACATGCATACGTGCTGCAGAGCACAGCAGAGAGAGTGACTTTTGCAGTAATTTAGTTTAAGGTGATAATCCTATGAAGATCTATAATTCTACTCTTGTGTGATTCTATTATTTCTTTCCACATTAGTAACTATCATGGTTGTATAGTGTACAATGTGAAGTAGAATGCTGTTCTGAAAAGGGAATGGTCTTAAGACAGACAGGAGAATTTGAAATATACTCCTGTCTCTTAGTAGAGAGTGAAGATGGTGTATTTCTGTTGGGCTTTAGTTTTCTTATCTGTGGACATTAATTCCCATTTTTCATTTTCATTAATTCCCATTTTCATTAATTCCCATTCTACAGGCTCATCATCTGAAAACTTGCAAAGCTTCCTTTCGTTTATCTGAGAGTCCTCAGGGCTTTGGCATATGTGCACATGTGCTCAGGAACAAGTTTGTGTTCTTCTCTGCTTTCTTCTCAAGGTCCCTGACTGTGACTCTGCAACTGCTCCTCCTCCTTCCCCATCTCATGGCTTTATGGGGTTAGCTTGCATCTACGATGGTAGGCGACGCAGTGTACATCGAGCTGTGGCAGGGGAACGTGGGCTTGGTATGGTGAAAATGACCTTCACCTTGATTTGGTCTCACTTTATAACATGACCCTAAGATGCACTCTTTTTGCTCAGAATCTCACATAGCCTTTATCAGACTTCATCTTGTGACTTCCTTATTTATTTTCTCCTCTGATGGGACTTGAAAACAGGACCCTCTGTCCAGCAGGGAGACAGATGCCAAACAGTTTCTCTACCTCCCTGCCCCTCAAAGATTGAGTTCTCCCCTATGTCTTTTACTCAAGCCTTCTTGAACTGCTTTCTTAAAATTTAACTTTAAACCGTTACTGTGAGAAGAGTTACTCAACAGTGTTACTAGCCTGCTGATTCCTTCAACAACTCCATTCTGAACCTCACCACTTACAGAAAATACAGAGAAAGCAGTTGCGTACTCTTAGTAACTTAAGGGTTTTGTGAACTATCATGTAGCTGTATTAATTCAGAGACCAGTAACCCTGATACTAATAAGATCCACTCCAATGACAGATGAATGTAATGTGTTTGATCAGGGTAAGTTGAGTTTTAATATTTATATAGATGCATCTTAGTTCCAAGAATAAAACAATGTAATTATAATTCTGTGATAATATTTGAACTTTTCTGGTACTTTTAAACACTTTTAGATCTATTTCATTTGCAAAAACTGTTTTAAAATATTTATTAGAATTATGCCATTATTTAGCCATATTACTTTTTTTATCAGCACTATTCTTTAAAAAGAAAAGTAACAAATAATAAATATAATCAGTAAAAATAATATCAGTAACTATTAGGTATTTAATGCTCTCAGGTATAGTTCTGAGCATTTTATTTGTGTTTTTTAATGGCTTATTTATTTATTTGAAAGGTAGACGGACAAAGAAAGTATAAGAAAAAGCTCTTTCATCTGCTGACTCACTTGCCAAATGGCTATAGCAGCCAGGGCTTGATCAGGCTGAAGCCAGAAACCTGGGACTCCATTTGAGTCTCCTTCATGTGTGGCAGGGATCCAAGGACTTGGGCTGTTTTCTGCTGCTTTCCCAGGCACATTAGCAGGAAGCTGGAATGGAAGTGGAGCAGTCAGGACTCGAACTGGGTTTCTGATATGGGACGTTGGCATTATAAGTGGCAGCTTAGCCTACTGCACCACAACACTGGCCCTAGTTCTGATAATTTTGCTTATTTTAATATGTTTAATCATCTTTGTAATTCCAAGAGGTAGACATTGTTATTATTATTATTTTACAGAGGAGGAAACTGTGTGTTAGAGAGGTTGGGTAGCTTAAAAAGGTCACACAACCAATAAATAGTGAAGTTGGGATTTCTAAAAAAATTTGGGCAATTTGATAAATTTCTTTTTCTCACTTTTATGATCCTCTGTTCATTTATACATTTACAGTATTTGTTATGTTGCTTAGCTGATATTTGTTGAATATCTTTCTTCTCCCATAGGTGATGCTTTCTGATGGCAAGGACTGTGACTTAAATGTGTAGCTCAGGGTTACACCTGGAATTGTCAGAACCAAAGTGCCTGGATGCAGAACAGTTCATCAGTGAATCTCAGCACAGTTTATCAAATTTCTTCTTTGTGGCAAAAATGACTTGGTTAGACAATGAGAAATAATGACAGAAATAATATATCACCATACTCTTGTGTTGTTCACAGCCTATTTGAGGAGAAAAATCCCCTCTTGGTGAAGGGATATCTGAAAGACAGCAGTGAGGGAAGACAGTTGACTGGTGCAGCTAGTGTGTGAGTCCCGTGAGAGGGATGGATGAGGACTATGACTTACAGAAGGGACGAGGGAGGCCTGGGGTCCACCAAGCCACCCAAAAACATAGAGTAAGTGTTCACTCAAAGATTAATACTGTGGTTTTTCATCCCCCAGTTTATACTTCTTCAGTTAAGTCCACACAGATCAGAGCCAAAAACCTGTAAGAGAATGAGAGAATGAAAAAGAGAACTAAAATTACTCACTTCCCAAGGCTCAAACAATACAAATAGCAAAACTCATTTGATTTATCAAACTTCTGGGTTGGTGTCCTGTTAATTCACAACATCATTCCCATACTTTCTTGTTCAGTGGCCAAAGTTACAATTTATACCTACTCTGTACTAACTTCTGTATTAGTTAATGCAGGCCTCTGAGTTAGGAAAAGGAAAGAAGAAAACCCTAACTTTTAGAGTAACTCTTCTGGCAAGGCAGCAATTTCTTGACAGTGATTTGGCATCATGCGGGGGTTTGAAGAACCTACCATTGCTTTTGGCCTTGACTGCTTTAAATGAGGTAGAATCAGGTACCCAACTAGCTCTGTCATTCAAGTAGCATATTTTGAGTAACAAGTATATTTAAACATTGTGGGAATAAAGTGACAAAGAATGTTCCTGCACTAAAGAAGATTATAGCAGACTTCATTAGGTTTTATAGTGGGTCTATAAGCCAGATGGTGTGGGGGTACACAGATGGGATAAATCTCTTGATGTGATATAAGATGAAGAATTTTGTATGTTCCTGAATGCCTTGGCCGAAGATCTGTGATCTAGTGCTTTCAGCTATCCATGCTCTGCTCTTCCTCTAGGTCTCAACAGGCTTAACGCTTCTCGCTCCCTTTGTGGTTAGATGTGGCAATGTGATTGAATTCTGTTTAATAGAATATGAGCAAAATAGACGCACATTTGCTTGTAAAACCCTCCTTGCTGTGAACTCTCTGAATTTTCCAGCTGCTGGTAGGATGAGAGAGCTCTCTGACACAAGAGCTGCATGAAGCCATAAGATGCAAGGAACTGGGATGGGCAAGCAACCAAGTAGTGGCTCCTGAAGGAGAAACTGTTCTAAGGTACTGTGATCTGAGGCTGTTCATTGTAGCAATTGGTCTATTCTATTTAGTGTTAGTGTTTGGCTTACACAGTGCCTAATCCTAAAAACCAGGACACAAGGTCCAGGCATAAAGAAGAAAGAGAAGAAAACTTGTGGTCATGGAATGTGTTCCAATTTACAAAGTATTTTCATGCACATTATTTTGCTTTCACAATTGAGTATTACACTAACAGTACAGCGATTGGGCAGATAATATTATGCCTGTTTTTGCTGATAAGAAAGCTAGACTATTTGTGTTAGACTTCTTGGAAAAATGACATTATCAAATTAAATTTTAATTCAGTTAGGGAAAAGCCCTCCTTAGGACCATCTGCAGACTAGGGTTTTTGCTAACGCAAGCTACAAAATCATTTCCTTAAAATTCTTTTTTCAGGGGCGTGGATTTAGTATGGCAGTTAAGGTGCTGGTTAGGGGTCCCGTGTCCCAGATTGGCGTGCCTTGGTTCAATTCCCACCTGCAGGTCCCGATTCCAGCTTCTTGCTTATGCAGACTCTAGGAGGCATCAGTGATGACTACTGCTAGTCATATAGAAGACCTGGATTTACTTTTTAGCTCCCGACTTCAGCCCTGGCTGTTACAGAGAACTGGGGGAGTGAAGCAGCATCTATGAGTGCTCTGCTCCCAACCCCCTGTGTCTGTAATTAATAATTAAAATGCATTTTCAAGTCTTTTCCTCAGTGTTTTCCTGTCCTGCTTTAATCAGATGCATGAGTCTGGAATGAAAAGGGAAGGACCAGAGAAGTGGGTTGATATTCTTTATTGTTTGTAGCTGTTGTCTACAAACAATAGCTGAGGAACAGTAGTCTTTCTACTTGTTGAATTCTTTATTTAGTGAAGGATTAAGCTTGTGATTATAAAGTACATTGAAAGTATGTCATCACAAAAATTAAAAGAAAAACAAGAAAGGAAGGAGGGTGGGAAGTCTTGTTATGGTCTTAAAACTGTATATATGAAATACATGAAATCTGTTCTCTTTGTATAAATAGCTACATAAATCAATCAATAATTTTTTTTTTTTTTGAAAAAAAGGGAGGGCATGGTTGTTCCCTGATATGACCTTATTGGCTATCCTAGGACTGCTATGGGCTCCAGGGAGTTCTCTCCCATGGAGAGAACATAGAAGTATACGGGGCCTTCGCCCTCCTGGATTCCTAGAATTACTTCAGAATGTCCACGTTCTTTAGCTTCAACTTCTGGCTGTAAAATCTTTTTCTTTCAACTCCTAAACCAGTGCAAGAAATTCTGCACTCCTCAGGGACCCAACTTTTGTATAGTCTTTTATATACCTTTTGGTTATTTCAGACATGTATTGATATGATTTTGCCTTTCTTTCTTTTTCATCAAAGGAGACTTTTCTCAAGCGACATTTCTGTATGGCCTATAGTGACTCCGTAACTGTGGTGTTAGCCTCAACTCCCCTATTCATGAGTTTTTCTAATTGATTTTAACTTCATTAATGTATAAGACTAATACCTAATATACTTGTTAATTTTTAGGTTTGGGAATATAAAGACAAACATTGTGATTTTATACTTGATGTAAATAATCTTTATAGATATATTTAAAATATTTTAAACCATCAATATTAATGTATATTTGTTTCAACCTCATAAATATATGTTAGATATCTTCAATAGACAAATAATTATACTATATTACACCTGTGAAAATTTAGGTGAGTAAAATAGAAGACAGTGGACTCTCAGCAAAGAAGCTCTGAGGATGAAAGAACATAATATATTCAGGTTTCTCTAAGACAATAAAACTACAGAAACCTACTACAGTGGGTCAATGTTTTGAGTCAAGACTGAAGCAAGTAATAGAAAATGCACTTCAAACTGACTGAAAAACACAGGTAGCATAGATGGCAGTCTCCTGCTTAACATTCAAAAATGTAAACAAACAAGATAGCTTCTCCCAGCCAGCTGCAGGTCCCAGTATGGGGGAGGCAGGCGGGCAGGGAGGTGCCCCACCTCTCTATTTGTTCCTCTATACTTTCTCTTTTTTCCTGTGTGGAACTTCAAAGCAGTTCACCAGGCTCCCCCTCCCACTGCTATTTGCAACTCCGTGGACCCATGATTTCCCATCTCACTGGCTCACTGGGGGCTGGCACCCGCCTCCTTGGTCCACACCTCTGCTGCACCTTAGCTGCTTCCCTTTCTTATTTGCTCTTTCAGTGTGGACCTCCCCAGCCTCTGTTCCTCTCCTGGACTTCCTGTTGCACATTGCCCATGGCTCTATCTCCAGCTGGTATCGTCTCTCATTTCTAACTATCTATTTTGCCCCACATGACTTGGATCTTCCTGTTGCTATACCACCATCTTTGGCCCCCTTTCAAATGATGTCTTAACTGTTCCCACTCCTGAATCCTGTTTTCCATGAAATCATCTGTATATGGATTAGACAACTCAAGCAAACCAAGTTTTGTCAGACATTTAGGCAATGAAGCTGGATGTTCACAAAAAAATAAAAAATGCAAATCATTTGAACAAAATTAAAAACCACCTACAGACTGTCATTTCAAACTTAATTGTTGTATCTAAATTCAAACTGCTATGGTATTGTCAAGTGGCATCAGCATTCTATCAGTGGCTGAAAGCTTTAACAATGTTACAGAATATTCAAGAGAACAAAGAGAAAAATTCCTTTTACAAAATAGTGTTTGGAAGACTCATTCTTCTCTCAATTAAAATGTCCAAAGTCTCAGGAGAGATTTGATTACTCCATGATGAGTCAAAAATAAACCTCTGGGTCATTCAGCTATTTACAGGAGACTGAACCATGTATCACAACATAAAAAATATACCACTTACTCTTCTAAGGGTAAGGAAATGTGGCACTTTTAATTACTGCCTCAATATCTTTACTTGTTATTAGTTTGTTTATATTTTCTGTATTTTCTTGACTCAGTATTGATAAATTGCATATGTCCAAGAAATTTCCATTTCCTCAGTGCTTTCCTGTCCATCAGCATGTATTTGTTCCAAGTAATTTCTTATGACTTTTTCTATTTCTGTGGTAGAAGCTGAAATGTCTCCTTTTATCTCTAATTTTATATATTTAAAATTTTTTGATTTTTCACTTTTACTCTAGCTAAACATTTCTCTACTTTTTATATTTTCAAAAAGTAATCTTTCATTTCATTCCACTTTAACTTTTAATTTTTTTATTTTATGCATTTCTGCTCTGATCTTTGTCTCCTGTTGATTTGCGATTTGGTTTGTTCTTATGTTTCTTTGTTCTTAAGGTGTATCACTAGGCAGTTTATTTGAAATATTTCTTTTTTTTATATATTCACTTATTACTAAAACTTGCTGTATAAAAAAAATCAACTCAAAATGATCAAGACTGAATTGTAGGACCTGAAACTGGTATTGCTGTAAGAAAGTAAAGAGGAAATACTTTAAAATATTAGCATATGCAATGACTTTTTAATAAGACTCTGAAAGTACAGGCAACAAACACAAAAACAGATAAATGTACTATATTAAGCTAAGAAGCTTCTGCACAGCAAAGCAAACAATCAATAGAAGGAAAAGGAAAAGGACAAAATATTGCCGACTAGATATCTGAAAAGAGATTCATATCAAGAATATATTAGGAACTCAGAAAACTCAACAAAAAATAGCAATCTAGCAAAGTAAGAAATGAGAAAAGGTTCTGAATAGATATTTCTCAGAAGAAGAAATACAAATTGGCAACAAGTACATGAAAGATGCTCATATCACTGGCCATTAGGGAAATAGAGATTCAATCCACAATGAAATATCATTTCATTTTGGTTAGAATGGTTATTACCAAAAAGACAAAAAATAACAACTGCTGTTGAATATGTGGAGAAAGGGAAACTCTTATACACCATTGGTGGGAATGAAAATTAGCATATAAATTAGTATAACCATCATGGAGAACAGTATGGAGATTCCTTAAAAGCTAAAAATTGGTCTCTTATATGACATATGTGTCCCATTTCTGTGTATATGTCTGAAGCAAATGAAACCTATGGGAAAGGATTACCTGCACTACCATGTTCACTCTTGCCAAGTTAGTGACACCAATCTCAGTGTCCACTGAGGGGAAAATGGATAAAGAATACATGGTGCAGTCCGGGCTGTGGCACAGTGGGTTAAAACCCTGGCCTGAAGTGCCAGCATCCCATATGGGCACTGGTTCAAGACCCAGCTGCTCCACTTCTGATCCAGCTCTCTTTTGTGGCCTGGGAAAGCAGTAGAAGATGGCCCAAGTCCTTGAACCCCTGCACCCGTGTGGGAGACCCAGAGGAAGCTCCTGACTCCTGGCTTCAGATTGGCACAGCTCTGGCTGTTGCGGCCAACTGGGGATTGAACCAGCAGATGGAAGACCTCTCTCTCTCTCTCTGCCTCTCCTCTCTCTGTGTAATGCTGACTTTCAAATAAATAAATAAATAAATAAATCTTTTTAAAAAAGAACACATGGTACAAATACACAATAGATAACTGTTCTGCCACAAAATAGAATAAAATTCTGACTTACGCAGCAAAGTGGATGGAATTGGAGAATGCTATATTAAGTGAAATAAATGGGTCATAGAAAAACAAATACAGCATATTTTCTCTCAGATGTGTGGAAGGTAAAAAACTCAGTATGAATACAGAATGACAATTGCTGAAGAATGGGGGTAGAGATAGAGAGAGGTTGGATAATAAGTAGCAAACAAAAATTAGAAGAGTAAGTTCTTGGTGTTACGTATCTCAGTGGGTGAGCATAGTTCATAATAACCTATTTTCTGAGCAAATATAAAAGAGAAGCTCCATGATTCCAATCATAAAGTAATGACAAAGAGAGGGAAGAATTAATTGCCCTCATTTGATTAGGATATGTTTTATACATGTACCAAAGTATCACACTACCCTGTAAATATGTACTATCTACACTTACTATTTTCTTAAAATTTTATTTGTTATATAAGTTTCATGTATTTCATGTATACAGATTTAAGAACATAGTGATACTTCTCACCCTAAATTCCCTCCCACTTTCTGTTTTTGAAAATAGAAAGTGTGATTGGGGCTGGTGCTGTAGTGTAGCTGGAAAAGCCACCTCCTGCAGCACCAGTATCCTAAATGGACTCTGATTGGAGTCCTGGCTGCTTCACTTATGTTTCAGCTCCCTGTTTATGCACCTGGGAAAGTGGTGGAAGGTGCCCCAAGTGCTTGGGCCTGGCACCCACATGAGAGACCTGGATGAAGTTCCTGGCTCCTAGCTTTGGCCTGGCCTAGCCCTGGCCATTTTGTCCATTTAGGGAGTGATCTTCTGGATGGAAGATCTCTTTGTCTCTCTGTCTTTCAGCCTCTGCTTCTTAAACAGTTAATTTTTATTTGAAATTTATCAAATATTGAAGTCCTTTAGTTCTATAGCATTAGAAACATTTTTTTTTAAAAAATATGAGGAAATGATGTTCATGGGCATGAGCTTTTACAACATTAAATAGCTAATAATATCAGAGCTAGCATGTGAGTTCAATTTGTATTGGGAAATTTATATTCTGTAAATACTGCCATGCCTGTTAAACTCAATGTGATTGGATCCTAAGCTTGTATGTTAAAATGTAATCATTTCGGGGCCAGCACTGTGGCTCAGCGGGTTAATGCCCTGGCCTGAAGTGCTGGCAATCCATATGGACACCTGTTCTAGTCCCGGCTGCTCCTCTTCCAATCCAGCTCTCTGCAGTAGAAGATGGCCCAAGACCTTGGGCCCCTGCACCCACGTGGGAGACCTAGAGGCAGCTCCTAGCTCCTGGCTTTGGATCAGTGCAGCTCCAGCCATTGTGGTCATTTGGGGAGTGAACCAGTGGATGGAAGACCTCTCTGTCTGTCTCTACTTCTCTCTATAACTCTGCCTGTCAAATAAATAAAATACATCTTTAAAAAATGTAGTCATTTCACTTTTACATTTGTGTGCCTTCTTTGTTTATGCTTTGCTAATTTGTTATATGGTAAAACTGTTTTAAAAATACCCCAGTATGTCTCAACAAGAGCATATCTTTGGGTACTGGGCATGGTTAGATCAGGATTACAAATGTGATATACACATCAAAGGAGGCAAAGATATGATTCACCTTGGATGATTGCTCTCCCTCCTTCAGTGATTCTTGAGAGTCCTTCTCAGTTTTTGTAGGCTTTCGAGTTTAATTTATGTGAGGAGTGATTCTCTTATTACTGCTTCCCTGGCTACTGATGAACATTCATGATAGGAAAATTCCAAGCTCAAATAGTTTCTCTCATAGTACATGGGAGGAAAAGTGACATGAACATTTCCCAGTAAACATGAAATGTGGAAAAACTAGACAGATTAAAAAATCCCTAGCTATGGCATGATTCTTGTATGGGTTATATAATGGCTTCTGTTATGCATTCTAGACACTACATTTTTGACTCTCAGTTGCTTTAAACTGATGTCAGGTAAATTTCGCAAGTTTCACACACACTGAAAGGGAAACACACATGCAGAGAGAGAGAGAGAGAGAGAGAGAGAGAGAGAGAGAGATATGCAGGAAAACAACAGATTAGTAATATGTCTATTTTTGAAGCATATCTATAAACTAAATAAATTCCATGCAAAGTGGATTTATGTGTTTATTTTATTTGTTCCCATGGTGTGACTCAGAAGTTAACTTCTAACCCTCTTCACAAAGAAAAAGACAGAGTCTTATGGTGTCCCTTTATGGTGCTCCTTTTCTTTCACTTCTTCATGGATGATGTTTTCCTGATATCAGCAAATATCAGAACGTAGACCAGTCAGTCTCTAATGACAACTGTTAAGATTTCTTTAATGAAACAGAGCTCTCATCTTTGTCTACACCTTGTGAGAACTGTTGCCATTAGCTTTAATATGGAATTCCTGTATACAACGTTCCAGGTTTCTACCTGATCTCTTCTATCCTATAGGACTGAATAAACCATTTCTAATTCTGGAGTCACTTGGGGAAAGTTTCCCCCTCTGCAATGTTATCATCTCATACTACCTTTGTGCTTGAACTATTTGGTTGCCTTCTTTCCCCTCTATTCCCCTCCATCCTTTCCCCTCACTGGCTGTTTTGGCTAAATAGAGTGTTACTGCTTTAGCATTTTAGTCCAGTACCAGTGTAGGCTGTAAAAGCACATGTTGACACGGTCTACTGACAGTGATGTGAGAAACAAGAAGCTTAGGATGATGCTGAGGATATGTGTATCTCTGAAGCATGATCCTATCCAAGACAATCTGGCTTAAGGAAGCGTAGAGTTATATGCATGAGATGACTTTCCCAGTAAAAGGATCAAGTCAGTGAGAACAAATCGGCAGTTTACAATTTACAAAACATGTCTATAGGCATCATATTCATTAGTCCTAACAAATGTGTTTTCTCCTCTAACCTTCCTTCTCTGAGATGACTTTATGATCTCCCTTTTTAGATGAGGCCCCAAAAGATTATGACTGGGTTAAAATGTGTACCAAGTTGGGTCTGAATCAAGATCTTCTTGCTCTGAATCCCATATCTTTCCTTTAAGCTTCATAGTTGCACTAGAGAAAGGTGCAGCTTTTGTGCCTGCCTAAGACAGAAACACACCCTGCACTGTCTTTACAAGAGTATAAGTAGGGGCTGCCACTGTGAAACAGAGATTTAAGATGCCACTCACAATGCTAGCATCTGGTATCAGAGTGCCAGTTATACTCCTGGCTACTGTCCTTTCAATCCAGCTTTCTGCCAATAAGCCTGGGAAAGCCGAGGAGATGGCCCAAGTACTTGAGTTCATGCTACCTATGTGGAAGACCAGAATAGAGTTACTGGCTCCTAGGCTGGTCTGGTTCAGACCTGGCTATTGTTGGATTTGGAGGAGTGAACCCATTGATAGAAGGTCTCTCTCTCCCTCTCCTTTTCTCTCTCCCTCTCTCTCTCTGTCTTTCAAAGAAAAAATATAGATGGCTATAGGAAATAACAAGATTTTTTTAAAAAAGGTATAAAGTACACATATGTTAAATGATTATGTTAAAAAGAACTAAACAGTGTAAATACACAGAAATCTTCCATAAGAAAGATAAGAAATAAGCTGTAGATAAAATCCAAAGATCAGGAATTCACAAGGGGCTATTTTTTCTATAATTTAGGAATCCACTCAATCTGTGTCTCCTCTAACAAATAGAAGAAACACAAGTGCCTTCTTAGGCATGAGAATATCCTGTTCACATAAAATGTTGAAAATATATATTTAAGGCAACATTTGAATATTCCATAGAGAAAAACCTCGAAAGTCTTTAGAATGAATATTACAGAGCTAATGACTACCAATGCAAAACAGAAAATATAGAGGATCCTGGCTGAGAGAGCATACTGCTGCAGTCCAAGAAGTCCCTTTGCAGTGTTGAAAAGAAACCCAGTGTGCGCACAGGATTATGTTCTAGGTGAGAAAGGAGACTTTTCGAGGTCTTGTCTTCCTTTGATTCTATGAAGATGAAACAAAAATGTTCTTCATTTTCAGAGAAGCCTAACCCATGAGAAGAGCCAGGGTTCCTTTTCTCCGTGACAGTGTTGCTGACACACAGCTGGGGACTGATTTATCACCACATTTCAGGAGAGCCTTTAACAAATGACAACACATATGGACATTAGGCAGTTTCTTCCCTCTGCATAAAACAAAGTGATAAATGGTGTGTGAATTTTAAAGGCATAATACACCCAATGAAAACTCTAAAAGTATCTGAGAATTGTCAGTGATTCCCCCATTTCAAATTTACAAGGCGTTTCATAGGAAAGGATTGAGAAAAGTTAGTTGAAGTCCATTAGTCTTTTTTCACCTCAATGCCAGTCTTCTGTCACTTCTGCCATGCTTCATATTTATAAAATGTTGTATGATTTTTCCTTCAGAAACTGAAGGAGCCCATCAAAGTGTGTTGGATTCATCACTAGTCAACTCTCCCTTTCCTGTTCTGTGTTGTTATTGTTGACAATAAATACACTTATTTATTTTGTTGCCCTCTTAGTCGAGTCTTCTCTTGACATTCACAAACTCCTGAGCTCCTTGCTTTTCTGTGAAACTGTTCTTGCCCATTTCTTTACCAATAGATTCCACCCATATACAATAAAAGTCAACTTACTAAATCACTGTTTTGGATGTTGTTTTTATAGCCTTAACCACCAAGCTGGCTTAAATCAGTTTAAACTAGATTGAGATAGACCAGCTGGGCCATATGTGCACCAACAGGACCATGGGCTATAGATGACACCTGGAACCAAAGTTGTGTCCTCTAGGGAACCAATGACTGGACAATGAGTGGAATCAGAAGAGCCTGGCAGCTTTAGGAAGCCAGAAGTCCAAAGATTATAGCATCCACTGACCGGACTCTCCCTCATACTGATCCATAGGTGGTCTTACTCTGTGCTCCACCAATCAGAAAGTATCCTGTCTATGGGTCATGTTCAGACCTCTCTTTCCTGACTATATAATCCTTTCCCTAGATCCCTGACTGGGAGGACAGATTTGAATTTTGCACATCTCCATGTGAGCTCATCATGCATATAGAATCTTTCTTTTCTTAAAAGATCAGTGCACGGATGGGGTTCCATACATACTGGGCAGCAAATTGACTTCATTTGATAACAGCCTAAAGCAGGTCTGATCAGGAGCAGCTCTTTAATCCATTAATCCTTAAATTTTATGAGGGAAAGTCAAAAAGGTCAAGTCAAGAGAAAGGGAATATTTTCAAATTTTTTATTGCTGTCTGTCAACGTGACCTCTGTAGTAACTTGTTTACCTCCACTTGACACACGGATCTTTTTGTTTGGATGTTTGGTTAGAGATTTGACCTCCTCCGAATTCTTAGTGGCCAGGTTGGAACCAAAGTCTAGATGAGGACTGGTAACTATAGCCAACCTACAGGTCAACTTTAGCCCACTGCCTGATCGTATAAACAAAATGTTACTGGACAGCAGCCATGCTGTAAGTTGTCTGTCTATGTTAAGCTTTCCTCCACAATGGCAGAGCTGAATAGCTGAGACAGTTGAGTACACAAAGCCAGAAACTGTTACTATAGTTTCCTGACCCATGCTCTAGCCTTATTAAGGCTAGGGTTAATAGTGTTGCAAGCAAAAAATTTCCTTTTTTCATTCTTGATTCTTTCATATATAGTAAGCTTTTTTTTTAAATTTAATACTTATTATTTGAAAATGCTCAGATCTGGTGGTAACCTAGATTCGATTTTTTATTTTTTTTTTACATTTAACAGAAAGGCATTAGCCCTGTCAGACCTTGTCCAATCTGTGGTTTTTCTATTTTATGATTTTAAAATACTTTAAATAGGAAGCTACATGGTTAGCTTTACAAATCTCCCCTCTTCCTGCCCATACCAGCAGAAACCAGAAATGATTTTTTAGTGACTTTAAATCATTGAATTTTTGTGACTTGCCTCTCAGCCCCATCCTTCCATCCCTACCTCTCCACTCACAACCCCCTTTCCCACTGTAAAGATGCTTTATCCGGAGAGAAACACCCAAAGAATGAAAGCGTGTTTTTAGGTGAAACAGTTCTGATTTTCATAGAAACTTTCTTTGTTGCATACATTGAGATTCCAACAAGGAAATAACACCCTGAAGTCGATTTGCATTGAGACCCTGAAACCATCAAGTTTCCTCCAAACAGTCTGCTCATAAATCCTTTTAAGCATGCAGCCCTCAGCTCAAGTGCCTGCTAAATTAAATATCAAGCAGAGCTAGGCAAAGACTGTTGGTACATTTGATTATTTTATAAGGTTGGGAAAGAGAAAGTGGCACAAGAATTTGAAACTATAATTGCTGCTTCTCTTGTTGTCCTTCTGTCTCCAGAAGAGTAGTAAAAAGTTCCAAGCTCACACTCTCCTGACTATACATATCTGCTCCTATCCTAATTCTGATAGCAAGTGCCACTTGCACTGAACCAGATGGTGTGTAGAATTCAATGTGTCTTTCCTTTGTATTGTTGAGATTCTTTCTTTAAATAAGAGATTTTCACCTTTGGGGCACTGTGCCACATCATCTGAGACAATAAAGCAATTCAGCAATGATGCAGCAACTTATAAACTTCTGTGCCAGATATGTCATTTCCACAATTCTGAATGCCTGAAGTTTAATCTCTCCAGATACTATCTCTCTCCACATAAGGGAGTAAAATGAAAATCAATGTAATATCAAAAGACAACTAGAAGAATTAATATACTGCACAACATGAAGACCTTAGGTTATTTGGATAATGTGCAGTAATCAAGTTCTTTTTCTAAAATGTAATTTTTTTTATTTGAAAGGCTGACTTACAGAGAAAGAGAGGAAGATATACACACACACACACACACACATATATGTAGAGAGAGAGAGAGAGAGAGAGAGACAGACAGACAGAAGAGAGAGAGGATCTTCTATCCACTAGTTCACTTCCCAAATGATTGCAACGGCCAGGGCTGGGCCAAAGCCAGGAGTCAGGGGCTTTGTCTCCCACATGAGTGTCAGGGATTAAAACACTTGGGCCATCCTCTGCTGCTTTTTTTTTTTCAGGCACATTAGCAAGGAGTTTGTTTAGAAGTGGAGCAGGTAGAACCTGAACCAGCACCCATATGTGATGCTAGCATTGCAGGCAGCAGCTTAAACTGCTATGCCACAACACCAGCTCCAGTAATCGAGTCCTTGTCTGACTTTTGATAGTTATATGACTTGAGAAAGTTATTTAATTTCATTGTGCTTATTAAATATAAAAAAGAATGATTGGACTTGACTTTTGGTCTCTTACATGCATGGATTTTACTCAAATTATTATTTTTTTTTAGAAATTAAAAAAAGTAATTACTTCAGAGAGAGAGAGACAGAGACAGAGAGAGAGAGAGAGAGAGAGAGAGAGAGAGAGAGAGAGAGAGGGATCACTTGCATCTTCTGGTTCACTCCCCAAATGGTCACATTAGGCAGAACTGGGCTGGACCAAAGCCTGGAGCTAGTAATTCAATGCACGTCTCCCATGTGGGTCACAGGGACTCAACTACTTGAGCCTCCCAGAGTCTACATTGGCAGGAAACTGCAATTGGAAACCAGAGCTCAGTTTGATGTGGGGCATAGACATTTTAATCAATAAGCCATGTGGGCACCTTAACCATGGAAAGGGTTGTCAATCTCTGGGACAGATCTTAAGAGAAAGGCAATCATGGAAGATTTACTGTCCTTTGTGATTCTCCTATAGGCCTTAAATAAATTCAGAACTTGTAGGTTAGCACAGCTGCTTGAATACCCTTGATAAGATAAATGGCCTCTCTATTTAGAGGACAGTTTTGCTCCATGACTAGATGAACATCATTGACGGGTGCCCAAGTAGAATGGTGAGAAAAACAGGAAGTAGCTGCCTTTGCACACATATCAGCAGACACAACCTCACTCTCAGAGGAGATGTGTTACCAACAGATTATCTTCACATGCCAAGGGGAGCTACATCATTTTCCTATTGTCTTGTTTAGAGGCAAGGAAATGGGGAATAAACTATGCAACTTCTTTCCAAGGCCTATAATTTTATGATTTTATGGGTAACAAAGCTCTGATTTTCTTCTCTCCAACTGAAACTTTGATAAGCACACAGTTTCATTGAGAGGACTCTTGCCTTCACAGCTACAGGTGGAACATCATTCAGTAGGAATCCTCTATAGTAAGAGTGGAGGGAACTGCACTTGGTTTTTATAGGAAAAAAAGATCTCAACAGTAGCACCATAGTATTTCACCTTAATAACTGCACCTAGAGTTATTAACCAGGAATACCACAGGAATTTTACCAACAAAATTTAGCTGTGCACATTAGCAATACAATGATTCTGAAATTACAATCATTCATATTTTTAGGAGGTTCTAAAACAGCCCAGTCAGCCTTGATGAATTAGTTCTTTCTCTGAAACAGGAGGGTCACGTAAGTCATTATTAGCACATTTTATGGAAGTGGCATTCATCCAAATTGTCATCAATTTAAGATGCATATTTCAAAAGTGCATGGTTTAATTCAGTGGAGTAGATGATCAGAGTAAATTTTTTCTAACCTCTTATTATGAAATGAGTACAAGAGGATGCTACAATGATTGGGGTTGGTCTTGGTAACACTGAATGGTTAAGGATTTAAATCACCAATGCTTTTTTTTTCCCTATTTTTTCAATCATTGGCATTCCATTCAGTGTTCCTGTGTACAGCAGACTGCTGCCTAGCCAGGGATACCAGCGATTCTTTGGCCCTTGTTTTTCTAGGCCGACAAGAACTTAGACTGCATTATCCTTGAGATCATTCAGACAAGAAGTATCTTTGAGGAAAAGAATGGAAAAGAAAGAAAAAACCGCGTTGTCCAAGCCTCAGAACCGAAAGACAAACGCACCTTTTTCATCTCATCTTGGACCCCAGTATATGGGTAAGAGAATTAAGCTCAGTCTTCTAAGAAGTCAAATCAAGGGGCTGGCGCTGTGGTGCAGGGGGTAAAGCTACCTCCTGCAGTGCCAGCATCCCATATGGGCGCCGGTTCAAGTCCCAGCTGCTCCACTTTTGATCCAGCTCTCTGCTATGACATGGGAAAGCAGTAAAAGATGGCCCAAGTGCTTGGGCTCCTGCACCCACGTGGGAGACCCAGAGGAAGCTCCTAGCTCCTTGCTTTGGATCTGCACAGCTCCGGCCATTGTGGCCATCTAGGGAGTGAATCAGCAGATGGAAGACCTCTCTCTCTCTCTCTCTCTCTCTCTGCTATTGTCTCTGTCTCTGCCTCTCTGTAACTCTGCATTCAAATACATAAAATAAATCTTTAAAAAAAAAGAAGTCAAAACAAGAACTTTAACCCAACTGTTTCCCCTACTAGAGAGTTGCAGTCCTTATGGTTAGTGTCCTAGGTCAAGATTCTTAGCAGATGCACTTAGAAAAAAACTGCAACAGCACTGTAATTTGTTTCTTTTTTAAAGATTTATTTATTTGAAAGGCAGACTTAGAGAGATAGTGAGAGAGAGAGAGAGAAAGAGAGAATCTTCCATCTGCTGATTTATTCTCCAAATGGCCACAACGGCTGGAGCTGGGCCCATCTGAAGCCAGGAGCTTCTTCCAGGTCTCCCACGTGGATGACAGAGGCCCAAGAACTTGGGCCATATCCGCTGCTTTTGCAGGCCCATTAGCAGGAAGCTGGATTGGAAGGGGAGCAGCGGAGACTTCAACCAGCACCTGTATGGGATGTCGGAGCTGCAAGTGGTGACTTTACCTGCTATACCACAGTGCCAATCCCATGTAACTGGTTTCTTTGCAACGAGTTTCTTTTGTCACACTGTCTTTCAACACTCTGTTAACAGGGAGAATTTGCTAGAAGGGAAACAGGATCTGGTGACTTTCATGCTTAAAATCCTTCTCTAGCTCCCATAACGATCATAGTAAAACTCAGATTTGTTAGAGTAAGGCTTGAGGCCCCTCCCTCTTGACCTGGGCTCCATGAGTGTCCCTGGAGGAGTGCTGTGCTCCTGTCAAATCAATCTATGTTCGATTTTCCAAACGGTTCTGTGTCCTCACACCTCCAGTTCTTTTTTCTTTCTTTTTTTTTTTTCTGACAGGCAGAGTTAGACAGTGAGAGAGAGAGAGAGACAGAGAAAGGTCTTGTTTCCGTGGGTTCATCCCCCAAATAGCCGCTATGCTTGGCACTGTGCCAATCCAAAGCCGGGAGCCAGGTGCTTCCTCCTGGTCTCCCATGCAGGTGCAGGGCCCAAGCACTTGGGCCATCCTCCACTGCCTTCCCGGGCCACAGCAGAGAGCTGGACTGGAAGAGGAGCAACGGGGACAGAATCTGGTGCCCCAACCGGGACTAGAATCCGGAGTACCGGCGCCGCAGGTGGAGGATTAGCCAAGTGAGCCACGGTGCCAGCCAATATTTCCAGTTCTTTGTACATGCCATTCAGCTTCTTGTTTGAGCTTAAACTTGAAGGATGAAAAATGATAGCTAAAATTTATTGGGTACTTAATTATGAGCCAGATGTAATTCTGAGGGCTTTACATTTATTAATGATTTGATACTCTCAGCAACAGTATGAAGCAGGAACTCGTATTATCTATAAAGAAGAAAGCTGAAGCATTGAGCCATTGAGTTACTTGCCTGGAGTTCCACAGGGAGTAAGAGTTAGATCTGGGATTTCAAGGCACATGCTCATAGTCAAGCTGTTATGGTGCCTTTAGGTCTCACCTTTTAATCTTTTATTTATTTATTTATTTATTTATTTTTTATTTTTGACAGGCAGAGTGGACAGTGAGAGAGAAAGAGACAGAGAGAAAGGTCTTCCTTTTGCCGTTGGTTCACCCTCCTTTTAAAACTGAGTTCAGAGAGCACTTCATTGGGAGTCTCCCATGATGCCTTCAATCTGAAGGAAGTGCTGTTCCTCTGTGCTCTTTAATGTCACTGTCTGTACCCCTATTATAACATCAAAGGCTTTATGTATAGTAAGTCCCAAGTGGTTGGGATCTCAGCAGTATCTCCTGCCTTTGCCCAGTGCTTTGGAAATGTTTGTAGAATGGAGAATATCACACTGTCACCTGTGATAAATCTTGCCTTTTTGTTGTAGAATTTCCCATATTTCTTCTGAGTACTTTAGGTTCTAGTAGACAGTAGTATGGAGTGATGCTGCCACTTATGTGGCAGACCTGCATGAAGTCTAGGCTCCTGGCTTCAACCTATCCCAGCCCAGTTTAAGAAATGCTCTGCTTGGCTTTTGTGACCCCTTCAGCCCAAGTGCCAAGACAATGAAAGTGCAGTAGAAGAGCAAATGACATTATGGGCTCTTTCTGGATGGCCATAGAAAGGAGGAGCAGATTGGCTCCCATTAAAAAGGAAATATTCCTTATTTTTCTTTAACATTTGTTGCCATGTCCCCATTTACAAATACCAGCATCCCGGAGAGGATGTGGGGAAAAGGGGACACTAACTCACTGTTGGTGGGAATGCAAACTGGTTAAGCCACTATGGAAGTCAGTCTGGAGATTCCTCAGAAACCTGAATATAACCCTACCATACAACCCAGCCATACCACTCCTTGGAATTTACCCAAAGGAAATTAAATTGGCAAACAAAAAAGCTGTCTGCACATTAATGTTTATTGCAGCCCAATTCACAATAGCTAAGACCTGGAACCAACACAAATGCCCATTAACAGTAGACTGGATAAAGAAACTATGGGACATGTACTCTATAGAATACTATACAGCAGTCAAAAACAATGAAACCCGGTCATTTGCAACAAGATGGAGGAATCTGGAAAACATCATGCTGAGTGAATTAAGCCAGTCCCAAAGAGACAAATGTCATATGTTCTCCCTGATCGGTGACAACTCAACTGAGCACCAAAGGGAAAACCTGTTGAAGTGAAATGGACACTATGAGAAACAGTAACTTGATCAGCTCCTGTGCTGACTGTTGTTGTACAATGTAACACTTTGTCCATTTTAGCATTTTTTTTTATCTAGTACTATTGGTTGAACTCTGTAATTAACACACAATTATTCTTAGGTGTTTAAAGTTAACTGAAAAGTGATCCCTGTTAAAAATAAGAATGGGAATAAGAGAGGGAGGAGATGTACAATTTGGGACATGCTTAATCGGTCTTGCCCCGAATGGTGGAGTTAGAAACATGCCAGGGGATTCCAATACAATCCCATCAAGGTGGCATGTACCAATGCCATCTCACTAGTCCAAGTGATCAATTTCAGTTCACAATTGATCACGTTGATAGGCCTAAGAGTCAAAGGGATCACACAAACAAGACTAGTATTTGCTAATACTAACTGATAGAATCAAAAAGGGAGAGAATGATCCAACATGGGAAGCGGGATACACAGCAGACTCATAGAATGGCAGATGTCCTAAATAGCACCCTGGCCTCAGAAGCAGCCCTTAAGGCATTTGGATCTGGCTGAAGAGCCCATGAGAGTATTTTAGGCTTGGAAAGCCAACACACTCTGGAAAAAAAAGAAGAAAAGAAGACCTAAATGAAAGATCTCTGCGAGTGAGATCCCAGTGGAAAGAATGGGGCCATCAAAGAAGGAGGTACCTTTCTCTGAAGGGAGCAGAGAACTTCCACTTTGACTATGACCCTATCGGAATAAGATCGAAGTTGGCGAACCCTAGAGGCTTCCATAACCTTGGCAACTCATGACTAGAGCCTAGGGAGATTACTGACACCATAAACAAGAGTGTCAAGTTGTTAAGTCAATAACAGGAGTCACTGTGTACTTACGTCTCATGTGGGATCTGTCCTTAGTGGGTTGTCCAATGTGAAGTAATGCTATAACTAGTAGTGAAACAGTATTTTTGCACTTTGTGTTTCTGTATGGGTGCAAACTGATGAAATCTTTACTTAATATATACTGAATCAATCTTCTGTATATAAAGATAATTGAAAATGAAAAAAAAAAACTTGCTTTAAATTGGAAATTGCATAGAAAATTAATCAATTTTTAAAAAATATCATGTAGGATCTCTGTCCTTAACGTGCTGTACATTGTGATTTAATGTTATAACTAGTACTCAAACAGTATTTTTTCACTTTGTGTTGCTATGTGGGTGTCAACTGTTGAAATCTTTACTTAATATATACTAAACTGATTTTCTGTATATAAAGAGAATTGAAAATGAATCTTGATGTGAATGGAAGGGGAGAGGGAGCGGGAGATGGGATGGGTGCGATTGGGAGGGAAGTTATGGAGGGGGGAAGCCATTGTAATCCATAAGCTGTACTTTGGAAATTTATATTCATTAAATAAAAGTTTAAAAAAATACCAGCATCCCAGGTGACAACGAGACTATAAAGGAAAGTCTTCCATTGTACAAACTTTGATTTATGGGATATGCCATATTTCTTAATTTTAGAACCATAATAAAATACATTATAACAGAATTTTCCTAGATTGCTCCAGACATAGGGAAAGGAGCACTTACTAAGTACCAGGTCCTGGTATAGACATTTTATATGATTTCATGCAATTTTCCTAGTAATCCTTTAGAATAACCATTTATCCCCATTTTGCAATTTGAAGTTTAAAGTTTTTAACCCAAAGTTATACAAAGAGTAATCTGCAAAGTGAGAACCCAAACCCAGATCTGCCTGACTCCCAAATATCTACCAGATTTAAAGCTTGTCTGGTGGCATGGTATTTGAGGCCACCGTGGGTACCTATGTAACTGACCATTCAATTAAATCCACAAATGAAACACACCTCCTTCACTATGCAATGGATGGCTTTGTGTTAAGTTTGCCAATGTGGTTCAAAGAAGGCATTGTTGCTTAGCGGTGATGAGAGCAACTCTGGTGCTAGGCTGCTAGTTTGAATGCCTCCCTCTGTCCTTGCCGGGCAACCTTGTGCAAGTGGCTGAAACTTCAGGTGGAGAAACTGATTCCTGCCCTGTACTTGAAGTCAGTCTGCCTGTCAGCACTCCCTCCCTGAATGAGCAGGAATCTGCTGTCAGCGTAGCCCAGTGCTTCTGCCCTCTACTGTTGCCTGACTAAAAACCACTTCTCATTTCAGGGTCTGCTGCAGGATGGAGGCAGGTGGTCATGAATCCAAAAATCCTTCTACTAAGACACTTCTTTCCCCAGCAATCAATGAAAATTTCTTGCCTCAGCTCTTAACAGTCATGCAGTTTATGTCTACACCGTGTTATGTAGATTGCAGTCAATTATTTAAGGTTAACAATTGAGATTCCCAGTAGCAGTAAAGGAGCTAGCCACTTGTAAGTCATTTGTAGTAATCTTTAGCAACCGATAATTACACTCTAATTAGCTCCTTTGCTTACTATTGTTTTTACTTAGTAAGTCATTTAATGAGTTAATTGTAATAACAAGAATTGAATGGTAATTAAATGCCAATAAAGGGGTTTTATGTGTAAGTAAAGTACACTGGTTAAATAATAATGTTTAAAACTGAAACAGTGAACTAAATGATTTTAGGTAATGTGATAAGAACTGTTACACCCTTATACTGATGGCCATGGTGCATTAGTCTTGCTTGATATGCAACAGACTAAATGTCTTGGGTTGTGAGGCTTTGTCATTCTCAACTTTATTGGTATCTTGAATCTAACAATCCTCCGCATTGTAGGATGCTTAGTAACATCACAGTCCTTTACCCATTAGATGCAGTAGTACCTTCTCAAGTGTGAAAAATGTCTCCAAACATTGCCATATATCTTCCTGGGGCAGAAGCAAAATCTCTGCCAGTTGAAAATCACTGAGTGATATCTCAATTTTTGTTTATTATCTAGTTTTTTTTTCAAGATATTTTTTCTCTATATACCTGAAACTGATTTAAAATTATTGAGATAACATCATTTCAATTTCTTTTATAGTCAGAAACTTAGTTCTTCACTAAAGAGTGAAGTAAACAAAAAGCAACATGTCCAGAGTTCAGCAGGAGCATAGGCAAGGGCCATAAACAACACTCAAATGAAAAGATGTCAATCTCACCAATATACAGTAACTTCAAAATAGTTATAGGTCGTCCGGCGCCACAGCTCACTTGGCTAATCCTCCGCCTGCGGCACCACCACCTCGGGTTCTAGTCCTGGTTGGGGCGCCGGATTCTGTCCCAGTTGCTCCTTTTCCAGTCCAGCTCTCTGCTGTGGCCCAGGAGTGCAGTGGAGGATGGCCCAAGTGCTTGGGCCCTGCACCTGCATGGGAGACCAGGAGGAAGCACCTGGCTCCCAGCTTTGGATTGGCGCAGCATGCTGGCTGTGGCGGACATTTAGGGGTGAACCAATAGAAAGGAAGACCTTTCTCTCTGTCTCTCTCTCTCTCTCACTGTCTAAATCTACCTGTCCAAAAAAAAAAAAAAATAGATAGTCATAGGTCATCAAAACTATAGTAGTTCAGAACTCCTAACAGTTGGCTAAACAAAGATATGCAAATCAATGTTTGACAAAACATTATATTTGTAGCAAAAGTAATACAAAAGGCATTTCTTTCCTTTTTGTTTTTGTTTTCTGATTTAAGAAAAATTTTTAGCTCCCAAGTGTAGGTGAGTATATGTGGAATTTTTCTTCCTTTGTCTGCATTATTTATTTCACTCTACATAATGTCCTTGAGTTCCAAAAGTAAGATACAAATGATAGAATTTCATTATTTTTTTTTAAATTAAACTTTTATTTAATGAATATAAATTTCCAAAGTACAGCTTATGGGTTACAATGGCTTCCCCCTCCCAAAACTTCCCTCCCACCCGCAACCCTCCCCTTTCCCGCTCCCTCTCCCCTTCCAATCACATCATGATTAATTTTCAATTCTCTTTATATACAGAAGATCAGTTTAGTATATATTAAGTAACGATTTCAACAGTTTGCCCCCATATAGCAACACAAAGTGAAAAAAAAATACTGTTGGAGTACTAGTTATAGCATTAAATAACAGTGTACAGCACATTAAAGACAGAGATCCTACATAATTTTTTTTAAAGATTGATTAATTTTCCATGCCATTTGCAATTTAACACCAGGGTTTGTTTTTTTTTTTTTCATTTCCAATTATCTTTATATACAGAAGATCGATTCAGTATATAATTAGTAAAGATCACATCAGTTTGTACCCACACAGAAACACAAAGTGTAAAAATACTGTTTCAGTACTAGTTATAGCATCACTGCACATTAGACAACACATTAAGGACAGATCCCACATGGGATGTAAGCACACAGTGACTCCTGTTGCTGACTTAACAATTTGACACTCGTGTTCATGGCGTCAGTAATCTCCCTAGGCTCTAGTCATGAGTTGCCAGGGCTATGGAAGCCTTTAGAGTTCGCTGACTTTGATCTTATTCTGATTGGGTCATAGTCAAAGTGGAAGTTCTCTCCTCCCTTCGGAGAAAGGTACCTCCTTCTTTGATGGCCCCGTTCTTTCCACTGGGATCTCACTCACAGAGATCTTTCATTTAGGTCTTTTTTTTTCCATGGTATCTTGGCTTTCCATGCCTACAATACTCTCATGGGCTCTTGAGCCAGATCCAAATGCCTTAAGGGCTGATCCTGAGGCCAGAGTGTTGTTTAGGACATCTGCCATTCTATGAGTCTGCTGTGTATCCCACTTCCCACGTTGGATGGTTCTCTCTCTTTTTTATTCAATCAGTTAGTATTAGCAGACACTTGTCTTGTTTGTGTGATCCCTTTGATTCTTAGACCTATCAGAGCCATCGGTTGTGAACTGAAATTGATCACTTGGACTAGTGAGATGGCATTGGTACATGCCCCCTTGATGGGATTGTATTGGAATCCCCTGGTACATTTCTAACTCCACCATTTGGGGCAAGTCTGATTGTGCATGCCCCAAATTGTACATCTCCTCCCTCTCTTTTTCCACTCTTAAATTTAACAGGGATCACTTTTCAGTTAAATTTAAACACCTAAGAATAATTGTGTGTTAATTACAGAGTTCAACCACTAGTACTAGAACAACAACAACAACAACAACAAATACTAAAAAGGATAAAGTATTACATTGTACATCTAGAGTCAGGACAAGAGCTGATCAGGTCATTGTTTCTTATAGTGTCCATTTCACTTAACAGGTTTCCCTTTTGGTGCTCAGTTGTCGCTGATCAGGGAAAACAAATGAAATTTGTCTCTTTGGGACTGGCTTAATTCACTCAGCATGATGTTTTCCAGATTCCTCCATCTTGTTGCAAATGACCGGGTTTCGTTATTTCTTACTGCTGTATAGTATTCTATAGAGTACACGTCCCATAGTTTCTTTATCCAGTCTACTGTTGATGGGCATTTGGGTTGGTTCCAGGTCTTAGCTATTGTGAATTGAGCTGCAATAAACATTAATGTGCAGACAGCTTTTTTGTTTGCCAATTTAATTTCCTTTGGGTAAATTCCAAGGAGTGGGACGGCTGGGTTGTATGGTAGGGTTATGTTCAGGTTTCTGAGGAATCTCCAGACTGACTTCCATAGTGGCCTAACCAGTTTGCATTCCCACCAACAGTGGGTTAGTGTCCCTTTTTCCCCACATCCCCTCCAGCATCTGTTGTTGGTAGATTTCTGAATGTGAGCCATTCTCACCGGGGTGAGATGGAACCTCATTGTGGTTTTGATTTGCATTTCTCTGATTGCTAGTGATCTTGAACATTTTTTCATGTGTTTGTTGGCCATTTGGATTTCCTCTTTTGAAAAATGTCTATTGAGGTCCTTGGCCCATCTCTTAAGTGGGTTGTTTGTTCTGTTGTTGTGGATTTTCTTGATTTCTTTGTAGATTCTGGTTATCAACCCTTTATCTGTAGTATAGTTTGCAAATATTTTTTCCCATTCTGTCGGTTGCCTCTTCACTTTCCTGACTGTTTCTTTTGAAGTACAGAAACTTCTCAATTTGATGCAATCCCAATTGTCAATTTTGGCTTTGACTCCCTGTGCTTCTCTTCCAAGAAGTGTTTGACTGTGCCTACATCTTGTAGGGTTTCTCTGATGTTCTCTAATAATTTGATGATGTCAGGTCGTAGATTTAGATCTTTAATCCATGTTGAGTGGATTTTTGTGTAAGGTGTAATGTAGGGGTCTTGCTTCATGCTTCTGCATGTGGAAATCCAGTTTTCCCAGCACCATTTGTGGAATATCCTGTCCTTGGTTTTAGTTAGAATTGGTTTTAGATCCTTGATCAAATATAAATTGGCTGTAGATGTTTGGATTGATTTCTGGTGTTTCTATTCTGTTCCATTGGTCTAGCCATCTGTTTCTGTACCAGTACCATGCTGTTTTGATTGTAACTGCCCTGTAGTATGCCCTGAAATCTGGCATTGTGATGCCTCTGGCTTTGTTTTTGTTGTACAAGATTGCTTTAGCTATTTGAGGTCTCCTGTGCCTTCAGACGAATTTCAGCATTATTTTTTCCAGATCAGAGAAGAATGTCTTTGGTATCTTGATTGGTGTTGCATTGAATGTATAAATTGCTTTTGGGAGAATGGACATTTTGATGATATTGATTCTTCCAATCCATGAGCATGGAAGATTTTTCCATTTTTTGGTATCCTCTTCTATTTCTTTCTTTAAGGTTTTGTAATTTTCATCGTAGAGATCTTTAACATCCTTGGTTACGTTTATTGCAAGGTATTTGACTGTTTTTGTAGCTATTGTGAATGTGATTGATGTTAGAAGTTCTTTCTCAGCCATGGCATTGCCTGTGTATACAAAGGCTGTTGATTTTTGTGCATTGATTTTATATCCTGCTACTTTGCCAAACTCTTCGATGAGTTCCAGCAGTCTCTTAGTAGAGTTCTTTGGATCTCCTAAATAAAGAATCATATTAACTGCAAAGAGAGATAATTTCACTTCTTCCTTCCCAATTTGTATCTCTTTAATTTCTCTTTCTTGCCTAATGGCTCTGGCTAAAACTTCCAGAACTATATTGAATAGCAGTGGTGAGAGTGGGCATCCCTGTCTGGTACCAGATCTCAGCGGAAATGCTTCCAACTTTTCCCCATTCAATAGGATGTTGGCCGTGGGTTTTTCATAGATTGCTTTGATTGTATTGAGGAATGTTTCTTCCATACCCAGTTTGCTTAGAGTTTTCATTATGAAAGGGTGTTGTATTTTATCAAATGCTTTCTCAGCATCTATTGAGATAATCGTATGATTTTTCTTCTGCAGTTTGTTAATGTGGTGTATCACGTTGATTGATTTGCAAATGTTGAATCATCCCCGCATACCAGGGATAAATTCTACTTGGTCTGGGTGGATTATCTTTCTGATGTGTTGTTGCATTCTGTTGGCCAGAATTTTATTAAGGATTTTTGCGTCTATATTCATCAGGGAAGTTGGTCTGTAATTCTCTTTCAATGCTGCATCTTTTTCAGATTGGGAATTAAAGTGATGCTGGTTTCATAGAAATAATTTGGGAGGATTCCCTCTTTTTTGATTGTTCTGAATAGTTTATGAAGAATTGGAGTTAGTTCTTTAAACATCTGGTAGAATTCAGCATGAATCCATCCAGTCCTGGGCTTTTCTTTGTTGGGAGTGCCTTATTACTGATTCAATTTCTGACTCAGTTATGGGTCTGTTTAGGTTTTCTATGTCTTCATGGTTCAATTTAGGTAGGTTGTATGTATCGAGGAATCTATCCATTTCTGATAGATTTCCCTGTTCACTGGCATACAACTCTTGGTAGTAATTTCTGATGATTCTTTTTATTTCTATGGTGTCTGTTGTTAAAGTCCCTCTTTCATCTCTTATTTTATTGATTTAGGTCTTTTCTCTCTCTCTTTTTTTAATTAGTTGGGCCAATGTGGCATCAATTTTGTTTATTTTTTCAAAAAAACACCTCTTTGGCTAATGTTTTGTAAGGTTTTTTTTTTTTAATTCATTTCTGTTGATTTCTTCTCTGATTTTAATTATTTCTCTTCTCCTACAAGATTTGGGTTAGTCTGGTTTGCGGCAGTTTTTCTAGATCCTTGAGATGTGTTGAAAAGCTCATTTATTTGGTGTCTTTCCATTTTTTGACGTAGGCACCTATTGCTCTAAACTTCACTGTTTTTTTTTTATTTTTTTAACGTTTATTTAGTAAATATAAATTTCCAAAGTACAGTTTATGGATTACAATGGCTTCCCCCCCAATACCTTCCCTCCCACTCACACCCCTCCTATCTCCCGCTCCCTCTCCCATTCCATTCACATCAAGATTCATTTTTAATTATCCTTATATACAGAAGATCAATTTAGTATATATTAAGTAAAGATTTCATCAGTTTGCACCCATTGGCCCCGTTCTTTCTACTGGGATCTCATTTGCAGAGATCTTTTATTTAGTTTTTTTTTTTTTTTTTTTTTTTTTTTTTGCCAGAGTGTCTTGGCTTTCCATGCCTAAAATACTCTCATGGGCTCTTCAGCCAGATCCGAATGCCTTCTCACTAGTCCAAGTGATCAATTTCACTTCTCAGTTGATCACACTGATAGGTCTAAGATTCAAAGGGATCACACAAACAAGACTAGTGTCTGCTAATACTAACTGATTGAATAAAAAAGAGAGAGAACCATCCAACATGGGAAGTGGGATACACAGCAGACTCATAGAATGGCAGATGTCTCAAACAGCACTCTGGCCTCATAATCAGCCCTTAAGGCTTTCAGATATAAAGTTTACTCTTAACACAGCTTTTGCTGTAGCGCATAATTTTTGATATGTTGTGTTGTTATCCTCACTGAGGATAACATTTTTCCAAAGATATTTCTAATATATGCTTTGAACTTCCTGTGACCTTTTACTGAGTGATTTTCTTCCTTTATCTTCTTTTGTGTTGATGGCCGTGTTTCTGTGTTTCTGTGTGTAATACATCTTTAAGCATCTTTTGCAGGGCTGGACGAGTGGCGACAAATTCTTTCAATTTCTGTTTGCTGTGAAAGGTCTTTATTTCACCTTCATTCTCAAATGAGAGCTTTGCAGGATATAATATTCTGGGCTGGCAGTTTTTTCTCTTAGTATGTGGGCTATATCTCGCCATTCCCTTCTAGTCTGTAGTTTCTGATGAGAAGTCTGCTGTGAGTCTAATTGGAGATCCTCTGAGAGTAACCTGACGTTTCTCTCTTGCACATTTTAGAATCTTTTCTTTATGTTTCACTGTGGTGAGTTTGATTACAATGAGTCGAGGTGAGGATCTCTTCTGGTCATGTTTATTGGGAGTTCTATGTGCTTCCTGTACTTGGATGTCTCTGTCCTTCTCCCAACCCAGGAAGTTTTCTGCTAGTATCTCACTAAAAAGGCCTTCTAATCCTTTCTGTCTCTCCATGCCTTCAGGAACTCCTAGAACCTGAATGTTGGTTTTTTTAATAGTATCCTGTAGATTCCAAACAATATTTTTTAGATTTCTAATTTCCTCTTCTTGTCTGTGGTTTGACTGTATACTTTCCTGTGCTCTGTCTTCTAAGTCCGATATTCTCTCTTCTGCCTCACTGATTCTGTTTTTAAGGCTCTCAAATGTGTTTTGCATTTGATCTATTGAATTCTTCATTTCACTTTGGTTTCTCCTTAATATCTCAATTTCATGTTCTCCTAAATTCCTCATTTCATTTTGATTCCTCCTTTAGATTTTATTTTCACCAGAGAGATTTTTTGTTCAGTCCTTTATGGATTTCTGTAGTTCATGCATTTGTTTATGATAACTTCTAAATATTCTTATAAATTTTTTGAATTCCATATCTTGCATTTCTTCTATCTCATCACCTTCATAATATTGTATTGGAGTGTCTTGTTCTTTTGGGAGCATGATGATATCTTCCTTGTTCTTGTTTCCTTAGTTTTTGTGTTTGTTGTTTGGCATAGTGGAGATATTCTTTGGTTTCTACTTTTTCCTTTTTTTTTTTTTCTTGCTGTGGTGGCTTTTCTTGTTATACTATGACTCTAGATTAAGTGGGCTGTCTGCTTTAGGTGAATTTCTAGAGGCTCGTGATGGGTGTGGCCAGAGAGCTCTATTCAGTTCTTCATGGTTAACAGCATGCCAAAGGTGACACACCCAGGTTTGGCATGGTGGATCTTCTCTCCCTCTTTTTTTTTTTTTTTTTAATTCAGAATGAAAGTAATTCCACACAGCTGAGCTCTTCTCCTTGATGGCAATCAGTGCCTGAGCACTAGCCCCAATGGGTATAATATTTGTCTGCTGTGTCCCAAGGACCACACAAAGGATCTTTGCAGTCCTCAATGTAAGCTCAGATTCCCCTGCAATGTCTCTCAGCAGGTTGCCAAGGTTACCGAGTTTGTGCATCTCACACCATGACTACTCACGTCTCAGTCACACCATGAGTTCTCCCACACACCCTGAGTTTGCCGTCTTTGATCTTATTTCAACAAGGCCATAGTCAAAGTGGAAATTCTCTCCTCCCTTCAGAGAAAGGTACCTCCTTCTTTGATGGCCAGTTCTTCCCACTGGGATCTCGCAGAGATCTTTCATTTAGGTCTTTTTTTTTGGACAGGCAGAGTTAGACAGTGAGAGAGAAAAAGGTCTTCCTTCCATTGATTCTCCCCCCAATGGCCACTACAGCTGGCATGCTGTGCTGATCTGAAGCCAGGAGCCAGGTGCTTCCTCCTGGTCTCTCATGCGGGTGCAGGGCCCAAGCACTTGGGCTATCCTCCACTGCCCTCCCAGGCCACAGCAGAGAGCTGGCCTGGAAGAGGAGCAACTGGGACAGAATCTGGCGCCCCAAGCAGGACTAGAACTGGAGTGCTGGCACACAGGCAGAGGATTAGCCTAGTGAGCTGTGGTGCCGCCTTTTTTTTTTTTTTTTTTGGCATAGTGTCTTGGCTTTCCATGCCTAAAATACTCTCATGGGCTCTTCAGGCTATTCCGAATGCCTTAAGGGCTGATTCTGAGGCCAGAGTGCTATTTCGGACATCTGCCATTCTATGAGTCTGCTGTGTATCCCACTTCCCATGTTGGATCATTCTCTCCTTTTTAATTCTATCAGTTAGTATTAGCAGACACTAGTCTTATTCATGTACCAATGCCATCTCACTAGTCAAAGTGATCAGTTTCAGTTCAAAATTGATTATAATGATAGGATTAAGAGTGAAAGGGATCACATAAACAAGACTCGTGTCTGCTTTAAAGCATACTTTTAAAAATGATTTTAAAGATATTGTTTATTTATTTGAAAGACAGAGTAACAGAGAAGCAGAGGCAGAGAGAGAGAGAGAGAGAGAGAGAGAAAGAGAGAGAGAGAGAGAGAGATCTTCCATTTGCTGGTTCATTCCCCAAATGGCTACAACAACTGGAGCTTGGTTGATCCGAATCCAGGAACCAAGAGTTTCTTCTGGGTTTCCCATGTGGGTGCAGGGCCCCAAGGACTTGGGCCATCTTATACTGCTTTTCCAGTCCATAGCAGAGAGCTGGGTCAGAAGTGGAGCAGCCAGGACTTGAATTGTCTCCCATTTGGGATGCTGGCACTGTAGGCAGTGGCTCTACCCACTATGGCACAGTGCAGTACCCTAGTTTTGCTTTTGTTGCCTGTACTTTGAAGGGGCCTCCACTGTATGGTCTTAGCACTCTGTCAAAAATCAGTTGGCTGTATGTACACAGATTAATTTCTGGGTTCTCTATTCTGTTCTATTGATCTGTGTGTTGGTTTTTATGCCAGTATCATGCTGTTTTAATTACTGTAGCTTTGTAGTTAGGTATTATGATACCTCCAGATTGATTTTTGTTGCTCAGGATTTCTTCTGGTATTCTGTGTCTTTTGTGATCCCATGTGAATATTAGGTTTGTTTTTTATAATTCTGTATAGAATGCCATTGGCATTTTGATAGGAATGGCAGTGAATCTGTATGTTTTCTTAGGAAGCATAAATACTTTAATGATATTGACTCTTCCAATCCATGAGCAAGGACTATCTTTCCAGTTTTTGTGTTCTTGATTTTTTCTGTCATTAATATTTAATGATTATCAATGTGATTATCATTCACATCCTTGGTTAAATTTATTCACTTTTTTAAAAAAAAGATTTATATAATTTATTTGAAAGACAGAGTTACAGAAAGCAGAGGCAGGGAGAGAGGGAGAGAGGGAGAGAGAGAGAGAGAGACTGAACCATCTGCTGGTTCTGTCACCAAATGGCCGCAAGTGGAGCTGGGCTGATCCAAAGCCAGGACCTGGGAGCCTGTAGCCTCTTCCCGGTCTCCATGTGGGTGCAGGGGCCCAAGGACTTGGGCCATTTTTCACTGCTTTCCCAGGCCATAGCAGAGAGCTAGATCAGAAGTGGAGCAGCTGGGACTTGAACCTGCACAGGTATGGGATCCTGGCACTGCAGGCGGTGACTCTACCTGCTACACCACAGCTTTTTGTGGCTATTGTGAGTTGAATTTCTTTCTTGATTTCTCTTATAGCTAGTACATAATTAGTGTATACTTTTTTTGTATGTTAATTTTGTAACCTGCAACTTTACTGAGTTGGTTTATCGGTTCTAAGAGCTATTTGGTATAGTATTTTCCAGTACTTCATGTCATCTGCAAACATGGATATTTTGATTTCCACTTTTCCAATTTTAATGCCCTTTGTTTCGTTCTTCTCCCTAATGGCTCTTGGTAACACTTCCAATACTATATTGAGTAAGAGTAGTGAAGGTGGAATTCTATGTCCTGTTCCAGATACGATGGTAAATGCTTTCAACTTTTCATTGTTCCGTGTGATATTGACTGCCATTTATAGCTTTTGAGGTATGTTCCTTTGGTACCTAATTTGTGGAAGATTTTTATCATGAAAGTGTGTTGGATCTTTATTGAATTCTTTTTCCACATCTACTGAGATGAGCATATAGTTTTTATTCTTTGTTTTGTTGATATGATTTGTTACATTTATTGATTTCAAGTGTTGAACCACCCTTGCAATGCTGGAATAAATCCCACTTGATCATGATGTACAATCTTTTTGATGTGCTGTTTGATTTGATTTGTTAGTATTTTGTTGAGAATTTTTTGCATCTATGTTCATTGAGGCCTTTAGGTCTCTAGTTTTCTTTTTGTGTTGTGCCTTTGGTGTTGGTATCAGAGTGACGCTGGCCTCATAAAAAGAGTTTGGCAGAGTTCCATCCTATTCAATGTTTTGGAATTCTTTGAAACACATTGGAGTTAGTTCCTCTTTAAATGTTTTTGTAGAATTCAGCAATAAAGTCATCAGGTCCTTTTACTTATTGCTTCAATCTTGCTGTTTGTTATGGTTCTGTTTAGATATTCTGTTTTCTTGATTTAATCTTGGTTGGCTATATGTATCCAGGAATTTATACATTTCTTTGATGTTTTCCAATTTGTTAGCATACATACAGTTGCTCATAACAATTTCCTATGATGGTTTGTATTTCAGTGGTATTGGTTGTCATGTCTCCTCTTCATCTCTAATTTTACTTACTTTTTTCTCTCTCTTTTTGTTGTTAGCATGGCTAAAGACTTTTCTATTTTCTCAAAACGTCCGCTTTTTAAAATTGATTTTTGTACATTTTTTTGTTTCAATTTCTGCTCTGATCTTTAATTTCGCACCTCCTGCTAATTTGAGGTTTGGTTTGTTCTTATACCTGCTTTGTTAGTGAATTTGGTAGTGTCATATGTTTTCATGATGTTTTCTTCTAATGTAAGATGATGCCCTTTGGGGCTGGTGCTGTGGAGTAGCGGGTAAAGCTGCCACCTGCAGTGCCAGCATTCCATATGGGCACCAGTTCAAGTCCTGGCCACTCCACTTCTGATCCAGCTCTCTGCTATGGCCTGGGAAAGCAGTAGAAGATGGCCCAAGTCCTTGGGCCTTTGCAGCCATGTGGGAGACCTGGAAGAAGATCCAAGCTCCTGGTTTGGATCAGTCCAGCTCCAGCTGTTGTGACCATTTGGGAACCAGTGTGTGGAAAACCTCTGCCTTTCTGTTAACTCTGCCTTTCAAATAAATAATCTTAAAAAAAATGAGTAATAGTTTCACCAGTTAACACTACCATTACTTCTTTTTTCCTACTGACAAACACATATATTTGCACTGCACAAGATGAGGTTTTCCTCTATGTATACATTATGGAATGGCTGAATCAAGCTAACAAATGTATCACCTGAACATACTCACCAATTAAATCTATGATAGATTGTCGAGCTCACATTCATTATTTGTTTCTTAAAGAATGTAAGGGGACTTCATAAATTCATGGGATATGTGTTGTATGGGAAAGGTATGAACCAAAAAAGCTGACTTTCAATTCTACTTTTCCATAAAGTTTTTGAAGCACTTTTGCATATTGTCTGGAAGTTCCCCACTCCATCAGCCATTATATTGATATTTTGTAGATCACTTAGTGTGTCTTAATCTCTAGTAATTCCTCAGGGAAAGTGTAAAAGAACTATGCTTCAGATTCTTGTATGTTCTTCACAGGTTTTCTGTGGACCTTTTACATAAAATCCCATTTATTTGTGTTTAAAATTCTCAACTCACATTCTTTTTCCTAAGCAATTTAAACATATTTCATTGTTATTAAATATATGTCACTAGTTTTACTTTATAAGTGAATTGGTTGGTTTCCCTGAATGTCCAAAGGAATTTTTCCCTTTCCTAACAGTTCAGCTGTTTTAATAACATATGTCTCAGAAAGAGTTGATTTTTCTAGGTAGTGTGTTCTTGTACAATATGACGTCACTTTTTTCCTCCTTGTAAGAATATTTTCTTTGATTAAAGATTTTAATATTTGTTTTCTTCTATTGCTTTAGTGTACTTCTGTAGGGATCTTGTTAGATATTCTGTGTCCATTGTACTTTTTCCAAATATGGTCACAGCGACATAATTATTGAAACTCACATGGTTCTTGTAATATGGTTAACACACCTCAACAGGAGATGGAATATCTCCTCCCTGTCTTTGAATCAGGGTGGCTCTCTGTGGTCACCCTGACTAGTGGGTGACAAAAGAAGTGATGCTAAATGACTTCTGTGATAAGGACATGCAAACAACCCATCTTCCTCCTGGGATTTGCCATCTCATGCTGCTTGCCCAGGTTATAGTTGTTCCAGGTATAGAGTCCAGGTATAGTTGTTCCAGCCAGTAGACCCAACTAGACTGTCAGATAATAGCCCACATTGAGCAGCAGGCATATGAATGGATAAATGTTTAGAGGATTCCAGCTCACAGTTTTCAAATCTTCCAGCTGACAGAGCAGACATAAACTATCCAGCTTATTTTCTGTCTGACTCTATTGGTTAAAGCCTCTAAGTCTGGGAAATATTTGATATACAGAATAGAAAATACAAGTGCATCCATTCTTTTATTTCTTTAGTTTTCTACCTGTTAGCCTTTTCCCTTGTACAACTTCCATTTTCTTTTGTATTTATTTACTCTTAGCTTCCTTCTATATATGTTGTACTTTCACATCTTGCATCCTTAATACTGTCAAAGACAAAGTCTTTCACGAGTTAAAAAAGGATAGATTTCAATCAGTATCATGCCAATGTGATAGGTCAAAGAGGCAAGCCTGAATTGGAATCAACTGAAACTCATCAGGGTTGTTAACTGGTGCTTATCCCAGTGAGGTGCCTGCTCCCCCGCAGACTGGGAGGCGCGAACGCCATGCCATTTTCAGATGTTACCTGGAAAGCAGAAGGTTCTTGAGGAAGCCTTGCGTCTTCTCAGGTAGGCACTAGAAGAGGGACAACAGGTCATGCCCAAGATGTGGCCTTGGGCTGCTAGAGACTATGGTAGTGTTTGTTCAAGTCTTTCCCGGCCAAGGTTGAGACCTGGTTGAGAAGAGGTCTCCTTGGGACCTGGTTGCCGTTTGGTGAAAGAGCGGATGCTCGTTGGTCCCTTTTAGCTCTTTTGAAGGAGCTGATCACAGTTTTGACTTTGGTTTGTCTTCGCAGTGTAGCTTCCTTGTTTGTAGTAGGGTGTTGTTTGGCTTCTCTTCTGTGGTTTACTTAGAAGATCTTTACCCTCACTCTGTCGTGTTCTTTTTTGTGTGTTTGTGAAATCGGTTTTCCTGAACATTTCCAAGGTGGGATGCAGGTAGCCACTCCGATTTTTTTACCTCTAGAGTCCCTTCTGTGATTGCTTTCATTTTATTTTTTAAGATTTATTTGAAAGGCAGAATCACAGACAGGCAGAGGCAAGGAGAGTGAATCATCCACTGGTTCACTCCCCAATGCCTGCAACATCCAGAGCTTTGCTGATCCAAAGCCAGGAGCCAGGAGCTTCCTCCTGGTCTCCCATGCAGGTGCAGGGGCCCAAGAACTTGGGCCATCTTCTGCTGTTTCCTAGGCCATAGCAGAGAGCTGGATCGGAAGTGGAGCAGCCGGGACTCAAAATGGTGTCCTTATGGGATGCTGGCATTGCAGGCGGCGGCTTTACCCACTACACTGCAGCACCGGCTCCTGCTTTTATTCTCAATGTGAGAAACATTGTCCATTCTGAGAGCTGCCTCTTCTGGGTGCTGCCCCATCTTTACCAGTGCAGTCTTCTTTCTTTGTGACTTTTCTTCTGCTTTGTTCAATGGGAATTCTCTGTGCAGCAGTTTCTCCCTGATGTGGCACCTTGTCCTAAAAGGGGGCTTTACCTTATTCATCTTGAGAGCTCACAGGGTCCTGTCTTGTTCAGAACTTGTAGGTCTCTCTGCAGATTCTTTTTACCCAGGTGACTGCAAGGAGGTTTTTCTACTTCTTCCCCTGCCCTGTCCCAGGGCTTGATGCTGTCTTAACTGCACCTGTAGTGCGTGCTCTCCACCGAGTACCTGTTAATAAGATAGGGCTTCTCCTGTTCTCAGGTGTATATGATGCCTAGTAATGTTCCTTTGCTTCACCCTGAATAGCCATCTTTTCTCATCTGTATATATTTTGAGGTTCAAAGGGTACTTTTACTACATTGTTATATTTTGGACTTTATCTGTGAGATTTTCATTTTGCAGGGTGTTTTTTTTTTAAGTTTTTGCAAAGCTATAATTTTAGTCAAATCTAGAATCACAGTCTTAATTCACCACTAGCCATAAGATTCAACAAGAAAAAAGGGTGAAAAACAAGAGTCAGGTCACAAGATGCCCATTCTATTCCTATACATTTGTTTGTTTTCCAAATTAACTGCCACGTGTCAGAAAACATTTGTCTTTTGGGGTCTGGCTTATTTCACTAAGCATAATGGTTTCCAGTTGTATCCGTTTTTGGCTGCTTTATCTTTTTCAAGGGAATACCTTTAAAAGAACCACGCACTACATGGTCATGGTCACCCCCATTGCTGCTTTCCCCAGACTGCAGTGACGTGTTTTAATCTCACACTACTACATATTTTTCTCAGGCTGCCTCTGGGTCATTTGTCTCCAAAGAGAATATCAATGGATACAGAGAAAAGAGCCCCTGCTCCTCTCATAGGCAGGAGGTAGCCATCCTCCTTCTCAAGATCACTCATTATAGTGCCTTTTACGTAAAACGCTAGAGCTCAGAAATCCGTAGAAGGTTATTTTAGGCGTTATAGCACAAAGGAATCCTCAGTTGCTTCTCTTACCACAGTTTCTTAAAAATAGAAAACTCACTGTCAGCAATTCCGCTGCAGCCTTTGGTGCTGGAGAATTAATTGGAATGTGGGTATGTGGGGCGGGGGGAGGGAGGGCTCACAGAAAAAGGTGGGAATTGTGCCTCAGCTGGGTTCTTGAGTTTTGTTATTTCCTCTAAGAACAATGTAGGACATTGGTCTCAAGTTTCCTCTCAGTGCTCACTGCTGCCTGAGCTTTAACCCTGAACAGCTCCTAACAGCAGATGAACCAGGTGAACTCCATCAAGAAATGGGTGGACTTCTGTCCTCAAAGAGTTGTATTATAATTAATACAATGTATGTATCATTCTTGGGTGCTTCTTTAAATTTAATTAAGTTTCTAAAAAAAAAGTGAAATTAACTTCAAGATGCAATGACTTTGAACAGCCCTTGTCTCCACTGTTGAGAAAGTTTTTTTGTTTTTTTTTTTTTCATAAATTGTTGAACTCTTAATATAATGTTGGTCTTCTAGATTTAAAATTAATTTAAAATGGGTCTTAGTGGAGAATGGGACTGGGAATGGGAGAGGGAAGTGGAAGAGGGGTGGGAGTGTTGGTTGCAGGGTGGATATGGTGAGAAGAATCACTACATTCCTAAAGTTGTATTATGAAATGCATGAAGTTTGAATTCCTTAAATAAAAGGTTTCTTGGGGGGTTGGGAAGCAAAGGGTGGGGAAAAACTCTGGAATGAAGAGAGTGCTTTTAACATTATCAGCACTGCCCTTAAACCAGAACCTAAAGATTCCTCTTGAAAAGCTGGGAGAGTTACAGGAGTCCTCTGGTTAGGAACCTGCCTGGGTTTCCTGATCCTTCCTAAGGTGTGCTGAGCATAGCATCAGCTGAAACCCAGGTGTTTGTGACTAATTTAGGTTTAAAGAGTTAAGGGCTATTAGACTAGAATTGCATTTGGGAAAATAATCTCTACTATTATGAAACAAATACATCTTTGATAGTATTAAAAAGGTACTTCAAAGTTTTTCTCTGCCTTTTTCCCCCTCACCAAATATTACTTTCTAACAACATATTGCAGGGGGAAGTGTACACCAATCAGTAGCATATGGCTTAATCTTCCCTCTGTCCCCTTTAGGCTTCAGAAATTAATTGACAAACTCAGTGGCAAGGCTTCTTTGTATTTGAAACTCAAAAATTTAGGCAGCGTGACTAGAATCTTTTATGGACTCTGGGTCCAGTGAATGCCTCCCTCTCTACCAAGAAGTCTTAAAGGACCACAGGGAATGCACCCTGCCTTGCTGACAACCCCAAACTCCTTGTCCTAGTCCCCCTCTCTCATTTTTACTTCTCTAAGATTTTAGTAGGATATGTGCAGGAATGAAGTTGGTTGCCTCCTGTGAATTGAGATGGAAAACCAAGTTGAGATGTTTCTTTGCTCTCTAAGCTTTCAGAAGGCCCCCACTCTAGGTATCCCATGGAGAACTGAAGATGGGATAAGAGGAAGTAGTTGATTAATACCCAAAGATTATTTTTAAAATTTCCCACTACAGGCTAATGTTAATTAAGATTATTTTGTGTTTGCCTGTACTGAAGTGTGAAAGTCCATGGGGGTATGGACGAAAGACTGTGGTGGAGTGTGGAGTGTGGAGATATTCGTGTTCCGGTCATCCCTCTAGTTTGGGGAATGGAGCTGAGATAGCAAGTTCGTTGTGAGGGCTATTAGGAACTTTGCCTAAGGCCTGGTTGGAGGTGGGATAAAGGGCTGTGGGACTTAGAGCTAAGAAGGTAGAATAAACCCAGGCAGCATCTTCTGCTTAGATTGCAGTCAGTTGCTTCAGACGCGGTGAATATCTTTATAGAATTTAAGTACTGTAGGAATCTCACTATCAACCACATGGACAGTCTGCTTTCCACCTCTTGATAACTGAATTCCAACCAATGAAGATGTTAATAACTGCCCAGGTTTCCCCAAAACCATGTATTCTGCTCTTGCCTAGCCCCATACACTTTCCTTGTTAGTAGCAGGAAGGAAAGAAGCCTCTTACTGTGCTTGGCATGTGGAGCTGAACTCTGGGGACTCTGAGCCATGTTGGATGTTGAACCTATCCCATCTTAGCTGAGGATCTTAATCTCCTAAGCATCCTTATCTTCATCTGTAGAATGGGTAGGGCAACATGACTTCAAGGCATGCCGGTGAGGATCAAGCAAAATGATGCATGTAATGTGTCCAGTGTTACAAATGGTGCATCGTAAAGGCTTATTGCTAGATTTCTTCCAGTTTGCTACCTCCTGTATGAAAAAGTTGTAGGCCTTAAGAATGAGGGTTACTGTATCTTGAAAGTGGGAGGACAGAACAGTTGTGAATTTCAGGTGGTTCTGCTTGTGTGCGATTTGACTGAAGGTTATAGGAGTTATAATGCGTGTTAGAAAGGTTCTTCCCCAAAGTACTTTAAAAGGAACACCTATCAAAAAGCAAGGTGCCCCTGAAACCTCTTGCTGATATTTTGGAACATTTTTACTTGTGGGCATGGATCCTCCTATCCCCCAAAAAACTGAAAAAATCAATCAGTAGAATTACAAAAATCACAGCTGACTCATATTTTTCTTCTGTTTTATGTTTTTAAATTTGTAAAAAATTTTTTTATTTGTAAAAACTAAATAAACAAAAATCATGGAGAATAATATTTAACACTTAAAGACCTATAAAAATCAATAAATGTGAAATTGACAAATATCTTTCTACTTCTAATCATTCAAGTTGAAGTCTCTCTCTATATACCTCACTAATCCCATTTTCCTTGTCTAGAGCCAACCCTTATTGTAAATTTTTCGTGAATATTTCTAGTCCATGGATTTTTATTCTCACTACATATAAATACTTAAAACAAGAGCTAGTACTATTGCTATTTCAGAAATGTGTGTAAACATTCTGAAATTCTGCTTTTCCTTCAGTGATGTGTTTAAAAGTGATCTAGGTTGACGCATGCAGATCTAGTGAATTCACATTAACCACTGGATTATCTTTAATCACTTAAAAAATCAGAAAATCATTCTTCTTTTTTGCGTGTTTAGTTTCCAAGTTCACACTCTTTATTTCCCCAAATGGTTTAATATCTTGAGAAAATATAAATTTATGTAGCTCGAGATAAACAGAGCATACTTTTGTAATAGGAAATATAGCCAGGAAGAAATACTTGCTATCAAGGTGGAGTTCTATGACAAATGTCTTGAACCCAGAAGCTTTACTGTGGTGGCATTTTTAGATTTCTTCAGAATCGCCCAATCCGATGTGCTTTAGCAAGACCTCTAGTTGTCCTTGGTGTGTATTTCAGGAAGCACTCTCATAAGAGCTCAGGCTGTGAGATTAATAGCATGGATTTGCATGGTATGATGCTTTTGCTCCTTAGAAACCTGTGAGGAGGGGCTGTTTGCTAAGAAACCTTTCTCCCTGGGCACATGAGAAATGCTGACACCTTTAGAGATTCTACCATCTACCAGCCCAGGGGTGGGCACTTTCCTTCCCATCATTTCACTTCATCCCCAGTGATCCCCAAAGGTTCATTTTATAGCCACTGAGATTCACAGGCTTGAGATAATGATCCAAGATTGTCTTCTGCTGAGCATTAATCTACAACTTACACCTAGTTCTGTTGGATTTTATAATTCTGTGTCCTCTATTCCACATGTTTAGAGATCCTCGAGGGGCAAGAAATATCAGTAGTAGGATCTGTAACATATAAACAGGGATATATAGAGTCATTTGACATAAACTTTTAAAAAATATGTATTTGAGGGCAGAGTTACAGAGAGAGGGAGAGAGACAGAGATAGAGGTCTTCCATCTGCTGGTTCACTTCCCAGATGGCCACAATGGATGAAGCCAGTCTAAAGCCAGGAGCCAGGAGCTTCCTCTGGGTCCTCCACATGGTGTAGGAGCCCAAGGACTTGGGCCATCTCCTGCTGCCTTTCCCAGCCATTAGCGAGAGCTGGATCAGAAGAGGAGCAGCCAGGACTAGAACTGACACCCATAAGGGATGCTGGTGCTGCAAGTGGAGGCTTAACCTACTATGCCACAGTGCTGACCCCTTGACATAAACTTTTTTGAACTTATTTCATGCTATCAGTTTTGTGTAATTAACATAAGGGTTTAAAAATAAATACTCATTGCTCTCAAGGAGCTTATAATCTATTGGTGAAGAAAAGATAAAAGTGGAAGGAATAATAGTTTTTTTTTTTTTCCAAAGGAAATGTTGTCAGTTGAGGGAAGCCAGATGAGCAGGTGGGGGGGGGGGGGGTGGAGAGTAAGAGAGAGAGAGAGGTCAATTGAGAGGAAGCATGTGTGCTGGAAGCCAGTCCTGCTAAATCTTTGCTGGGGGGGGCAGGGAAATAGGAGAAGTGAATCCCATTAGGGTGGGGGTGGTGCTGACACCTGTGGTTGGGCCATCTGGTCACCTGGCTTCCAGCAATGGCAGTGGGGGACTAGAGCCTAGGATGGTGTACAGGGTCACACTATGGATAAGACAGTAAGATGGCACCATTTTACTAAAATTACCCCCTTTTGTTTTCTATAAGGCACATTACATCAGTCCTGAAAGTCCAGGAGGTTTGGAGGGACAATGACCTGTCTTTAGAGCTACTTCCTGCTGACATAGGGCAATGAATTACTCTCCACTGGCATGGGGCGATACCTCAAGACACAGTTTCCTGGGTAGGGAGCCGAGTATATCCCTGTAGCAGCATTTGGTTGATTGCCTGGTTGGTGAAGGCTTTAGTTTGTTTTGTTACCAAGTAACACTTGATTTAAGTAAACATTTAAGTAAACACTTAAATGGACAAGATAGTATAAGGGCCAGGGTGAGAATAGCAACCAATGGTCCTAGGAGTGGCATTAACCAAGTAATGAGAGGATTTCATAGAGGAGAGGAAATGGTGTGGGGGGGTCTCTGGACCCTAGTGAAGACTGTTAGATGGATATGGTTTTATGTAGCCTAGTTGGCTAACATAATAACAACACTGTTAAGGTCAGTCCATTCTGTAGTACCACACCTGTTAGGTGATATGGTTTTGGAGACCTCGATGGTATCAGCTGAGATCTCGATGGACCTAGTGACTACCTCTTGTAACTGTTGGAGCTGTCTTGGAGTCAGTTGGTCGAGATAACCCTGTGGCCCAAAGCTGTTCCTAAGATCACTACTGAGAAGAGAGAGGCTGCGAAGCTGATCCCAACCAAGACTGGGAGAAAGGCCGCTCATCTCTTGTGGGTAGAGGGCTTTGTCTGTGGAAAAATTCTGAACAGTCATACAATGTTAACTGGGGGAGAGGACCATCAATACACACGTGTTAGGAATAGAGCCATTGCTGTAAGAGCAGAGGCTATGATTACAAAGGAATGGAAGCCCCAAGTGGGCTACCCCAGGTCTAGAACAAAGGACAGAGGAAAGGATCCTAGAAAAGGCAAGGGAAGCCTACTTTGGACAAGGGCTGGTTCTGTGATAATGTTGGAATTCCTGTGCAGAAGGGAGAGGTACAGCAAGACAGTGAGAGCTGGAGCAGTGTACGTGGAAGAGAGGGGTTTGGCTTTCTTTTCTTTCTTTCTTTCTTTTTTTTTTTTTTTTTGACAGGCAGAGTGGACAGAGAGAGAGAGACAGAGAGAAAGGTCTTCCTTTACCGTTGGTTCACCCTCCAATGGCCGCCATGGCTGGCGCCCTGTGGCCAGCGCACCGTGCTGATCCAAAGGCTGGAGCCAGGTGCTTCTCCTGGTCTCCCGTGGGGTGCAGGGCCCAAGGACTTGGGCCATCCTCCACTGCACTCCCGAGCCACAGCAGAGAGCCAGCCTGGAAGAGGGGCAACCGGGACAGAATCCAGTGCCCCGACCGGGACTAGAACCCAGGGTGCTGGTGCCGCAGGTGGAGGACTAGCCAAGTGAGCCGCAGCACCAGCCCAGAGTTTGGCTTTCTAATGAGAGCTTTGGAAGTTAAGAGAACTTGAGCTGGAGAAGGTTTAGAGCTGAGATAGGGAAATTAGACATAGGAGATTTTCTTCCGCTTTCCCCAATGCTTACAGAAGTGATAAAGATCTTGGATAGTGTCAGAGTCAAATGTGGACTGGTTGTCGAGGTAGGAGACAACAGAGAGGAGGGTTGGATGGAACATGGACAGAGACTCCATAGTGACCCATGGAGTCAGACTGTTGTTTACAAGGGATATACTTGAATTTTAGTATACAGGTTTGCTGAAAGAATGGGAAAAACAATCGATGGAAATTACCAACAGGGAATAAAAGCTGATGTAGTTATAATGTTAAGGAGTGTACACTTTCAGTCAGGAAATGTTACTAGAGACAATGGAAAGGGACACATTCTCTAGGAACATACAGCAGTTATAAACTTGTTTGTAATTAACATAACTTGAAAATAAAGCAGATCAACAGAATTGCAGGGAAAATGGATAAACCAAATAGCAAGATATTTTAACAAATTTATTTTTGTAATTCATGAATTAACAGAGCAGGAACATCAAAAGGACAGATAATAACAAAATTAGCAAATTTAACATAGTAGAAATAAATAACATATTTAACAATTAGATTATATATCCAACAATAGTATTAAAGCATGCACATAGCATTTACAAAACAGTATTTTGCTGCAAAAGGTAATTTATCTACCTTTTGTCTCTAGAGATTAGAATTTTATATAAATTGAATTTATATAAATTGAATCCCACAGTACATTCTTTTCCCCTCTTAGGCTGGCTGGCTTCTTCCCTGGTTTCTCTCAGTGTAATTATTTTGAGATTCATCTATGTGGATGTACATATCAATAGTTCATTTCTTTTATTGCTGAGTAGTGGACCATAATCAATGCACTCAATGGAGTTAATGGGCTTTTGGACTTTTCCAGTTTGGTCAATCATAAACTCTTATGAGCATTCATGTGCTAATCTTTGTGTAGATCTATACTTTAATTCCTATTGGATAATAAGTAGGCTTTTTGGTACCAATTGATAAGACAATTCTAAATTTATATGGAAATATGAAGGACACGGAAGAGTCAAAACTTTGAAAAAAGTGAAGTTGAAGGATATATACTCTCTGATTTCAAGTAGTATTAAGCTATAGAGATTAAAGGTGTGTGATGTGACTGTGTATATAGAGGACAGAATTTTGACAAAGGTACAGGAGCATGTTAATGGGAGAAGTCAGCCTTTTCAACAAATAATGGTGAACATTTGAAAAGCCATAAGCCAAAAAATGAACCCTCACCTCTACTTCACACAAAGCTTGAAATGGATCACTGAACTAAATATAAGCTAAAATTATACATTTCTAGGAGAGAACTTTGAGGAACATCTAAATGTCTTGGTTTCAGAAATGATACAGAATACAAAAAGCACAAACTATAACAAAAAATTAATAAATTGAGCCATACAAATTGAAGACTTCTAATTAAAATTCAAAACTTCCTAATAACAGACATTGCTAAAATATTTTAAAATAGCTATTGAGGGCAAAAATATTTATAACACCTACTAAACAAAAAAATGACTTCCATCTAGACTATTGAATGAACTTCTTACCACTCAGTAAGAAAAAGATGAACAATACAATAAAAATGGGCAATGATTTAAACAACTATTTGACCACAAACAACCAACAAATAGTACACAATCACATGAAAAAATACTCAAGGTCATTCGTCACCAGGGAAAGGCATATTCAAACCACAGTCAAGTGTTACTACCAGGATGGCCAAAATTAAAAAGACTGAAGATATTAATATGGGGCTAGGATTCAGACTACCTGGACGTCTCCTATGGTGCTGATAGGAATGTAAAATGGTCTAACCATTTCAAGTATTAAACATACCTCTACTGTATGTCTCAGTCACTCTATATTTTACTCTGTCACTCTACATTCCAAATAAATGAATGAATCTTTTAAAAATGATCATGTATTGTATTTTTAGTTGGTTAATGTGGTTCATTACATTGATTATTTGTTAGCTATTAAACAGCCTGATGTATCTGGCATAATCCTTCCTGGTCACGATGCAGTTTCCTTTCCAGATATTGTTAAAGTTGCTAGTTAACGTGTTAATAGATTTTGCATTTTTCATTATGGATATTGGTGTGTTCTATAACTTTTATTTCTTTTAAAGTTTTTGTTTTTGGTAGGATAATTGTGGCCTCATAGAATACGTTTGGAAGTATTTCAATATATTCAGTTTTCTGAAGGGTTTGAATAGAATCATTTTAAGTTTTTACAGAATTCCTCTGTAAAACCATGTGAGTCTTGAATTCATTTTCAAGAAATGGAAATGTTTTTTAAAGCTTCAAGTTATCCTAGAATGTGTGTGTGTGTGTGTGTGTGATTCTTTAAAGATTTGCCTTTACCTCCTTGAGGTGGATCCAGAGCAACATTCAGGATATGGCTAATCTGCCTCCACTAATGAGCAATGACATTGCTTCTGAATACTCAGTCTCTTGTGTATTCTTTTGCTCTGCCTGGTGGGAACACAATCTTTTCCTAGTTCCATTTAAGCCCCAAACAAGTTTTCTCTAGTCCTTTTGAAAGGTGCTTTCCTTGATATTAGCTAGGTTTCCTACACGCATACATCAGTAAGTTGTTAGCTACGTCATTAAGGGGAACATTCTATGAGTCAACTCTCCACTGTTTTGTTTTTCTGTGCAACTCTCTTCTCCCTGGTTATTTGCCCTGAGAATTCTTGTCATTTTGACATCCCTGGACTCCCCAAATTCAGCTCCTGGACTCAGGAATCTGGAGACCCCACAGGTAGCAAGCTGGAGCAATTGTGGGCCTCAGCTTGTTTGTTTCAGGGATTGTAAACCCTGTGCTGTCTTAGCATTCAATAGCTGAAAGTCTTTGTTTCAGGTATTTTGTCCTTTTCAGGTACAAGTCAATCTTGTCAATGCTACTTCATCTTTCAGGCAGTTCTTTTGCAAAATGAAAATGACCTTTGTTGATAGAAGTTACAGTGTACAGAGAACCTAAGGGAAATAGTTTCAAAGTACTTGTTTAAGCAATATTCAAAGTAATTCACATTAACTTTGGTGATAGAAGAGTGAGATTAGAATGGAAGTGTGTTTAGGGTGGAAGATGAAAACTGTTTTTAACCTTTATTTCCCTCCTGGGCGTGGATATTTAACCTAGTGTTAAGATGTCTGCATTGTATAGTTCAGTGCGTGGGTTTGATTCCCATCTTTGGCTCCTCACCCAGGTGAAAAAACTGCCCTCTAAGGGGGTAAGATGGGGCAGGCATTTGATCCAGAAGCTTAAGTCAGACTAGGACACCTGCAGCTGTGCTGTACTGCCTGGTTTCTGTCCCTGCTATTCTGCTTCTGGTCTGGCTTCCTGCTAGTATGCATGTTGTAAGGTACCACATCCAAGTATCACCCCTTTGGGGGATCAGGATGGAATTCCAGGCTCCTGCCTTTGGCCTGGCCCAGCTCAGCGCTGGCTATTGTGGCTATTTGGAGAGTGAATCAGCATGTGGAAGCTTGTTTCTCTCTTTATCTCTCTTTCTCTCTCTCTCTCTTTCAAATAAAGTGAAAATGAATATAAATAAACACAGCATATGACCTTTCTCACTATTTCTTGCCCATCATATGCTGCTTCCTCCCTCATTCTTCCTTCCTTCTTTCTCCTCCCTCTTTCTTCTCCTCCATCCCCTTTTCTCTCCTTGCTTTATTATTATTATTATTTTTGTTTCTTTGTTTTTGACAGGCAGAGTGGATAGTGAGAGAGAGAGACAGAGAGAAAGGTCTTCCTTTTTGCCGTTGGTTCACCCTCCAATGGCCTCTGCAGCCGGCACATCGCGCTGATCCGAAGCCAGGAGCCAGGTGCTTCTCCTGGTCTCCCATGTGGGTGCAGGGCCCAAGCACTTGGGCCATCCTCCACTGCCTTCCCGGGCCACAGCAGAGAGCTGGCCTGGAAGAGGGGCAACCAGGATAGAATCCGGCGCCCCAACCGGGACTAGAACCCAGTGTGCGGGCGCCGCAAGGCGGAGGATTAGCCTGTTAAGCCACGGCACCAGCCTTCTCTCCTTGCTTTATACTCAAGACATTTAAATGCTGTCATGAAGTTCAGATTACCTAGAGAGAAGTAGGCCTAGCTAGCAGGAGATACTTGTGGTCGAGGTTAAAGACATTTTATTTTTCCAGGAGCAATCACTAATGGGTGGAAAATCCCTCTAAGGAGAATGACTCTTCAAACTCTTCAGTTAAAACATTTGTCAAAATGGAAAAGCACTAAATTTATCAACAGGGACAACTGTAACCCAGTGGGTTTACTTTAACATCATGGTCCATGGTTACAGATTAAGTTACATGGCTACATTAGCATAAGTTCTCACATTCTTAATATTCAGTTGCAAAAAAGAGGTGGGCTATCTTTGGAGGCAGCGTGGCACCTCCTAATGGTAGGAGCAACCATCCAAAGAGCATTTAATCAGAAAGAGTAATGAGGAAGAGAGTTGCAGGCTATAGAGTGGATCTTTGCTGCTTGTTCAGCAACTTGGCATCCATTCCCAGCCCACTACCTGTTTTTCTGTAACAACACTCGAGTTAACTTTTGAGTAATGACTTCTCTGTGATTATATGTCATCGTGTTGGCACTGTAAATAAAGTTGGCCTTCCTTTGTCTAAGGAATAGATAGAGGATTGAAGCGTAGCTAATTTAATCTCTCTTCTGTGACACTGGTAGTGCTATGAAAACATGGGAAAATATTTAAAACTTCTTCATTCTAGTGTAGACACTTGGATCAAAATTTTTAGAGTTGTCTGGCTGTCTGGAATTCCTTCTTAGAGCCTAGTCCTCCAACCATTCCATTGATGATGTGAGTTACCCAATAAATTGGGATTTTTCTCTTTAAGTTTGTTGGGGTTTGCTGATATTGCTGATAATCAAAGAAGCTAGCTGCAGTATATTTATGAACATGCATCTTTGGATGACTAAAGCATTTTCTTTGTTCAGACAGAAATAGATAGATCTGGAAGTCAGTCATTGTGGCATAACAAGGAATTTCTTTATATGTAGTTGGTAGACTCCTGGGGGCTGTTTTGATGTTTCCCTACACTCATGACTCTTCAAATTTTGTGTTTCTATATTATAAGTTTTGTGATCTCTTGAGGAAAAAAAAGGAAAAATGCTAAGCTGCCTCCACTACCTTACATTTTTTATACTATTTACTGCTGTTGGCTGCAAACTGAAATGACAACCAAGGTGCAGGTCCTAGTTATCTCTCACAGTCTTGAACCATATGATGTAGTTCAGCATGCTTCTTCCTTAGCAATCAGAGGGTTGTGGAGAGGCAATGCATGCTGTTCTTCACCTAGGATGTATAGCACATATCTTCTTCAACAAGGTACATGAGTCTGACCCCAAATTCAAGAATGCTAGAAAGTTAAAACATTTCCTTTATAGAAGTCATGTAGATATATTCAAACTTCCAGGACACTAGAAGAAATCTAAAAGCTCAATACATTGGGTTGTTTGACCTCCAATCTGCTCGAGGTTAGTCTATTCCTTAAAACAATTGAACACCAAAAGCTAAATCTTCTAATAATTTATAAGCTTTAATTTGGGATACTTGTTACTAGAAATTAGATTTATATTTCAAAGAAAATTGGCCCTCGAGCACAATGGAAACTAACAAACACAAATCAAAAACCAAGAAATACAACTTGTGGTTATAGCTGTCGATGGTTTGGTATGGTGTACAGGGATTTACACACAAAGCTCTGGTAAGAGTACGAAAAAATTATGACTTATCAGGATGTAAAGGTTGAGAAATGTGTTTGAGTATGACTCTTGGATCTCGGTAGAAAATTGGAAGCTCTATTGAGGGGAAAGCTGAAAAGGATGTTGGCTAAGTGCCACGTAGATATCATTCAACTGGATTGGTAGCAGACATTAGTCTGGATAAAGAGCCATATATGGGAAACGTTTTAGAAGGATGTCTGTTCTAGACTGGGCTCATGAAATTTCAGGGTGAGAAGAAAGTCTTCTTTACATAGTTACAAAATTCAGCATGACAAAAGAAACTAGGGAGTGAAGGGCCTTCTGGGTCCTAATCTGAAATCAAGTCTCATCAAGGCATGGGAGAGGAAGTAGATTGAGTATGGAGGTAGGGTATGAGGGTGGTAGAGCTGAGAAGCTATGAGGATGGAATAGAAGGAAAATGGTGGACTGATGGAATGGGTAGGAGAGGATAAAGGGTATGGTGGTAGTGGCAGGGTTGGCACAGGATACAGAGAAGAAACAAGGAGACATGGAGGGGTGATTAATTTACAACTTGTAACTCCTATTCTTGGCAGTTTTGGCCCTCTGGATGGGACTCTTCAATACAATCAATGAAAATAGTGTGCATGAGAGAGAATAAGGCAAAGCAAGGAATGGGCTCATGACTGTGACCCCCAAAGAATTAGGACAGATTCTTATGAAATTATCCATAAAGATGAAGGAGCTGAATATGATTTTATTTTTATCCTAGTCATTCAAAGTATTAAACTTGTCCAAAACTAAAATACTACATGGTGAGACATACTAAAAGTACCATATGTAGAGAAATTTATCCTTAAATTTAAACAAAACAGCTAGAAATAAGAGTCAAGGAGACAAGTGGCTTCCCACTGCTTAGATAATTTGGGGGAGAGAAGCACATTTGGATCATCATGGAATGACTTAGTCCTAGATATTGTCAGGTAAAAGCAGTAAGTAGTGGAGCTTTTAATCATTTCAAATATTTTATCTTCAAACCAGGTCCATTATTTATTCCATCTTTCTGAGGATTTATAATTAGATTTTAAAAGAATCAGAAATGAAAGCCCTTTCTTGAACGGAGTATTTGCTGCCCTAATATTCTGTCAGGGTATGTGGATTTTCTTTATTTCTGATCATGGTTCCTTTGAGTAGTGATTGAATCCTCTTGTGAAATTCATAGCTTGAGGACAGTGTGTTGTGGACAGCTTCCAACTCCATTCCAGTTTCTATCAGGGATTTATCCCATGTGGTTTTACTACACTGCATTAGGATCTTATCTCCTCCCCCCCCCCCCCCCCCCGCTTCCCCCGCAGTGGCTGTGCATTACACTGTGAACTAATGGAGAACATAAAAACAGTATCAACAATGACAATGAATCCAAAGAAAAACAAAAGCTTTATACACAGACTTAAGCCTGCAGCATCACAAGGATTTTCTTCAATGCAAGCTGCCTTTGATGTTTCACTTGGGGAAATACAATGTAACCTGGAAGTTGTTTGAACTCCAGCATTCTTGTTCTCTTCCCTCCTCTACTTCTACCAAGGGATATCGGTCTCAGTTCCCATCAGGAACCATGTCTTCTTCAAATATCAGTACCTGACTGGGAGAGGGGCAGATGTTGTTTCTGGCTGACACTGATCCTATGTCCCTGAGCTCGGGTTGGAGGGGCAGGTTTTCTTGCTGTGTTTCAGCAGGGCTTCATTTGATAGGTCAAAATGTGAGTAAACCATCAGCCTTATGGTCTTAACCCTGAGAGCGTTGTGCATTTTTGATGTTTCCTTCATCCTTACAAGTAAATATCCATTCATTAGGCGGAAAACAAAAAGTCTATTTTAAGGCCTTTTATCAAATTTAGAAAATTCAAAAGTGTTGATAATATTGAAGCCATGGGTGTGACACTGCTTTTGATATTAAAAAGAACAATAGGCCATGGTTCCTTTTTTTTGAAAATATGATGAAAACCATGTGTTCCCTACCAAAAATATGGACATCATGGTATAGCTATAACCTTCTGATACCCATAAATGAAATCCAGGAAGAGACTTCTTGGTTTTAAGCTTTAATACACACAACACACATGCACACACATACACACATATATATGCAGTAATTTAATTATAATCATATACATGATGTTTTTAAATCAAGCCCTTTTAACAAATATGTCTTAATTTTTAAAAAAAAATGAATTTTATTTGTTTGAGAAGTAATACTCTGCTTGCTACCCCAAATGTCTGTAACAGCCCTGGGCTGGACCAGAGCCTGAATTGGGAGCCAGGAACCCAATCCATGTTTGTCTATCTAGTAGCAGAAACCCACTCCAGTGAGCCATCACCAGTGTTCCCTCCAGGGAGCTGGAGTCAGGAGCTGGGCTGCCTTTTAAAATCCCGCAGCTTTGGGATTACTGAAGTTTCTCTTGCGTGTGTATTCAGTCTCAGTTACACTCACCCTGGCCAGTAAGGAAAGTAGGCCTTTAAAAATGCTATATCCCAAAGCCTAAGAGACACATTTTTGATTATTCACTGCTTTGCAGTGAAGATGCAGAGAGGTGTTTAGATCTGTTTTGTAAGGCAAATTTGATTAAAAAAAAAAAAAAAGCCTTGTTTAAATAGCTTAAGAGAACCATGAGTCAACTGTTGAGAAATGCTGCTTCTTGAGTGTTACGGATGTAGCCTTTTGATGGGGATGTGGCCCAACTCAACATATTCATCCCTTTCTTTTTCCTATAGCTATGTACAAATATAAAATCCCAGTGGGTTTTGTGGTGGGGTTATAGATGGAAAAATTAAACTCTTTTTCATGTTGGTTGTCTTCTCTTTTGAACAACAGCGTCCTAGACTCTGGCCTGATACCAGGCCTAATAAAAGAAGAAAACTGTAAACTGCTCCCTTCCCCAGTTGCATTTCTTTAGCAGCTTCCAGGCAGCCCATCTGCTATTTCAAGGTGTTGGAGGTTTTCTGTCGGAATGGAAACTTTGAGGTCTGCTGAGGACAGGTGGGCAGGGAAAGCTGGCAAAAGGGCAGAATTGTGTTGACCTGCATCAAACAAATTCTCCAAGGTTTAGTTTACTGATTGCACTTGGAGAAAAACTTCAGAAAATGCAATAAGAGAAAGAGAACTCTCAAATCCCTTGATTGCCCATCTGTTTCACCTAAAAATCAAGCTAACCTCCCCTGGCTGCTATAATATTTTACTTTACCTCCTGACTTCAGGATTCAGCTCACATAAAGGAGTTAAAAATAGTATCTATAACAGAAAAGTTTAAAAGGAGCAAAGGAGACAGAGTGTAGGTCACTGGTGGGCAGTTGCCTCTCTCTTTTATTTTTTTCTTTTCTTTCCTTTCTTTTTTTTTGGGGGGGGGGCATGTAAAAATTTAAGTCTCGGGATCTGTGTTGTGAAATTTGTGTTGGAATTACCAGAGCCCTCTCCAGAGAATCACTGCCCAAATAACCTGCTCACGTTTCATAGATGGAAAATATGGAAAAAGTGCTTGAAGCTGGACGTGACAGTCACCTGGAGTTGACCACTAGACTACTTACCCATTTTGAGTCTACATCTTCAGAATCAAAGTAAGAAGGGCAAGCATGCAGGCATCAGGGACGTGTGGCCTCTGCAGTCCCGTGGAGTCCCCGTGCCCACAGAGCCTCGCGACTTGTTCAATGCTCTTGTGTCCCACCTTTAACATTTTAATGTAGTTGCAAATATTTACTTGGTCCTAAGGGCAAATTAGAAGTTATGTTTATTCTGATGGAGAACTGAGAGTGGTAGCAAAATAAGTGGACTAGAGTTCTTGTCTAGCAGATACCAAAATTAGCAGTGTGACTTGGGCAGGGGGTCCTTCAGTCTCTCTGGTAAGCTCCTGGGGAGTACCTAGTCCTCGGTCACTGGCTTAAAAGTAGTTGCTTCTGAAGTGGTGAGATTTTGCTGAGCAATGAGGTGGAATTCCTGTAGAGCAGCCTCTGGGCCTTTCTCCTGCTTCACTACAAAGAGTGGACCTTTTCTCTTCCTTGTTCAAAAAATCTCTTTGGGGTCTAAAATTCTGTCAAGAATATTCCTGGAAGGCCGGAGCCGTGGCTCACTAGGCTAATCCTCTGCCTGCAGCACCGGCACCCCGGGTTCCAGTCCCTGTCGGGGTGCCAGATTCTGTCCCGGTTGCTCCTCTTCCAGTCCAGCTCTCTGCTGTGGCCAGGGAGTGCAGTGGAGGATGGCCCAGGTGCTTGGTCACCTGCAATCGCATGGGAGACCAGGAGGAAGCACCTGACTCCTGGCTTTGGATCAGCAGGGTGCGCCGGCCGTAGTGGCCATTTGTGGGGTGAACCAACAGAAGGAAGACCTTTTTCTCTCTCTCTCTCTAACTCTGTTTGTCAAAAAAAAAAAAAAAGAGCACATTCTATAAGATTTATTTATTTGTTTGAAAGAGTTACAGAGAGAGGGAGAGACAGAGAGAAAGAGTTCTTGGTCTGTTTGTTCACTCCCCAGATGGCTGCAGCAGTCAGGATTAGTCCAGGCCAAAGCCAGGAGCCAGGAACTTCTTCCAGGTCTCCCACATTGATGGCAGGGTCCCAACACTTGGACCATCTTCTGCTGCTTTTCCTAGGCCATTATCCAGAAGCTGGATCAGAAGTGGAGCAACCAGGACACAAACCAGTGCCGATAGGGGATGCTGGCATTGCAGGCAGCAGCTTTACCTGCTGGGCCACAATGCTGGCCCCTGTACATTATTTCAAAATCTGAGTCATTTTCAACAGAGGGGGAAAAAAAAAGATTGAGGTAGGGACCAGCATTGTGGCACAGTGGGTTAAAGCCTCAGTTTGCAATGCTGGCATCCCATCTCAGAGTGCCAGTTTGAATACTGGCCTCCCTGCTTCTGATCCAGCTGGCTTTGGCCTGACCCAGACCTTGCTGTTGGAACCATTTGGGGAGTGAACCCTTGGGTCTCTCTTTATCCATCTCTTGTTGTCCTTTATAAATAAATAAAACTTTAAAAATTATATAATTATTAGAAAGGCAGAAAGAGAGGGAAAGAATGAGAGGGAGAGAGAGAAAGGAGAAAGGAAGAGAGAGAGAAGGTGGGGGAAGTAGAGGGAGATAGAGAAGGGAGAGACAAGAGTTATCTTCCAACCACTGGTTCAGTCCCCAGATGCCTGCAAAAGCCAGAAATAGGCTCTGATGCAATCAGATACGAAGGGTCACAGGCTCAGGTCCTTTGAAAAACTGTGTCTGGGCTGGTATTTTGGCATAGTGGGTGAAGCTGCTGCCTGCAGCGCTGGCACCCCATAGGGACACCAGTTCATGTCCCAGACTGTTCCACTTCTGATCCAGTTTCCTGCTGATGGCCTGGGGAAGGCAGCAGAGGATGACAAAGCCCCTTGCTCCTGGTTTTGGCCTGGACCAGCCCTGGCCATTGCAGCCATTTAGGGAGTGAACCAGCAGAGGGAAGATCTTGTTCATATTCTCTCTCTCTCTCTCTCTCTCACTGCAATTCTGACTTTGAAATAAATAAATCTTGAAAAAGATTCTGTTTCCAAGAGAGTGCTGTATAACCAGTATGGAACTACCATCTAATGGCATGTACCACGGAGAGAGTTTTTCTTGTTAGAAGTCCATGAGCAATTTATGGCCATCAGTGGTGTACCCAAAATTGCAGCCACATTGGGGGAGGGGGCTGCTAAAGTCTTTACATCGAAAGAGTCTCTGGAGGGCACTAAGGGGACTGCCTATCATTTTGCATTTAGGTAGATTTTACTGCCTTTTGTTGGAAGGGGCCCTATTCCTAGTAGACAGATTTTCAAGTCAGAGTACAAATGTGAAATGTATAAGCTGCCTTTAGAACCCCAAAAGGCTGAGTTGGATTTGCTCTAAAGTTACAGTTGCTAAAAGAGTCAGTAGCTGTTTCTCAAACAGTGTCGGGAATGTCGTCACCCGTGATTTACTGAAAAATTACAGAATTTACCAAATCCCTGTACTATGTTTGGGGCATGGCTCATTCCCTTTTGGCAAACTCATTTTTGACTATTCGTGAGTCCTAATGAGTCAGTTGCAAGAAGTCCTAATGTAATATTGCATCTGTGCTTCAGCACAGTTGAATGCGGGGAAGATGTTACTTGCAATGATGTGTAGGTACCCTGTGGATAGCTGGGTACAGGTATTTCTTGTCTCCTAGGAGGTGAAGGCAAACTGAAGAGACTGTTGAAATAATCACAGAGCACAGATATTAGCCACATATATCATGGCCAATACCAGTTCCTTTTATGATGAAGTGGATACCTGCAATTCAGGGGCCGTGATAGGTGGAAACATAGAGTTAAAATGAGGTAATCCACAGTTACATGTCATTCTTCCAAGATTAAGAACAGGTCAAACAAAGCTTAAATGGAGAATGCTGGGGATAGTCACCCAACATAGGCCTTCATAATGAGTGTCGATCTTTGATAGTCCTGTTTTAATTTACACTGGACTACATGGATTTCATACTCTCTATGATACCCACTTATTTTCTCTTTTGCTAGTTGGCTGCAACCTGTAGCCAGTGGTGTATGCACGTCCTGTTCTATGCTGTACTACTGGAAGCAAGCTACTCAAAAATTTTAAAATCTAAAAACACAAATTTCCTGCAAGCAGCACCCACTTCACATGCTTGTTTTGATTCTCCATAGCAAATGTGGCTCTCCTAGACACTCAGCTAACATTCAGTCAATATATTGAGTGTGAAATACGCAGTTCACTACATTCCTCTGTGATAATAGATGCTAGTTTGGGAGATATCATGTGATATAAAGATCATCGAGGTTGGTATATCACTCAGGTTGGTTTTTGGCTTTGCCACTGGTTATCATTGCTAAAATGGTTAGTTCCCTCACTAAGCTACTCATCTACAAAATAAAGGTAGAATGATATTCATTCCCAAGTTATCCTAAAGAGTCAACAAGACATAGTCTATTGAGTGCCTATTTCTCTAAGGCGTTGAATCAGTGTTTGCCCTCTCTGTCCATCCTCCTCTCCACTACTCTGTTTTCACAGGAATGCTGTATCCTGGACATTGCTGTTACCCTCTGACCATGTTTCAATTGTCTATGAGATATCCAGAAGGGTCTTCCCTCTTTACACCAATGCAGCCATTGCTATTTATAACTGAGTTGGGCTTTGTCTTGTATTGTATGCAGTTACCTTGGGCAGTTATTTCTAGAATTTCCTCTGACTTTCAAGTGGATAGCTTGACATAGAAATCTGAACTTGCTATCACCATAGAAAATTAATTTCCTGTAATAGTGCATGAGGCCGACAGCATCCTCTGATCCTTCTGCTATACTCTGAAGGCCAAAGGTTGTGTGCATCTTTTTCAATCCTGATGATAGAATTTCTTGTGAATGAAGCACTGGAATAGAACTCACTGCCTACTCCACTTCTGCTTGGAAGACTGTTGTTCAGTTTTGCTCAGATGTATCTGTCCTAAACCTTTACCCAGCACTCTTTTTTCAATCCAAAGGCAGTCACTGTCTCTCCTTCCATCTGAAAATGCATCTCTCCCAGACATTACATAATACTGGGAAGGAAGGGACTTCACTGATCACAAAGTCAGCCTTGAAATTTATTGTACAGCCTAAATTGGCTCATTTTTTTCTAAACCATAAAGGAAATGGGGATTGAAGGCTCATAAGCCAGTCTTAAGACAGCATCTAGGCCGGCGCTGTGGCTCAACAGGCTAATCCTCCGCCTCGGCACCCTGGGTTCTAGTCCCAGTCGGGGGCACCAGATTCTGTCCTGGTTGCCCCTCTTCCAGGCCAGCTCTCTGCTGTGGCCCGGGAGTGCAGTGGAGGATGGCCCAAGTGCTTGGGCCCTGCACCCCATGGGAGACCAGGAGAAGCACCTGGCTCCTGGCTTCGGATCAGCATGGTGCGCTGGCCGCAGCGTGCTGGCCGTGGCTGCCATTGGAGGGTGAACCAATGGCAAAGGAAGACCTTTCTCCCTGTCTCTCTTTCTCTCACTGTCCACTCTGCCTGTCAAAAAAAAAAAAAAAAGACAGCATCTATATTTAAATGTCAACTATTTAAATTATGAAAGTAATACATGCTTGATGTAAAAGTTTAAACATTATGTAAATATTTAGGATAAAATTGATGGTATTTTATTTCAAACTCCAGTTCTATCCTCTTCACTGTGACCCCTGTCATAAATGTCCTTAAAATTCTATATAATCTTTATATAAGGTTATACAAACTATATAAAAGTATAATTTTATTACAAAAACTGGATCAAAATATGTGTTCTGAAACATTTCTCATTTCACCTTACTTTATGTATATGCTTTCAAGTAAACACTTAAAAATTCATTTAAATGATTATATTGTATATCATATTAAGAATTACCATGACTTGATCACCCATTCTTATATTGATGGACATTGAGATTATTCTCTTTTTTGATAATAAAATATTAACTTCAGAAACACACACATACATGAGGGGGCTCCAGCAGGTTCACAGAAATATGGAAATAAATGATAAAGGAGAGGCCGGTGCCGTGGCTCACTTGGTTAATCCTCCGCCTGTGGTGCTGGCATCCCAAAATCAGCAAGCTGATTTCCCTTAATGCTCCTTGTGTTCTTGCATCAGCCACACCCTTCCTCTAGGCCCTGAATCTTAGCTAATGGAAGGGGCACTTGGAAGTTTCTAAATTCCCTCCCTGTTTGTTCTCCCTCAGCCCTGGCCATAGTAGCTGCTTCATGCAGTGGCTCTTTAATTGCTGTTATGGCTTAGAAGTCTCTTGCACTCCTTTTAGTATATAATCACTCTGTATCCCATAATAATCTTTATATTGAATGCTCGCTGTTTAATTCACCGATGAAGTTTCTGTCTCCAGACTTGATCTCCTCTAATAAACAGGCATATCTGAGATTTTTAGGAGAAATACAACAGACAATCCTACCTGCTGTGGCATAGTTAAGAAATGGAAGACACATTCACGTTAGCAGATGGGGTTACAAGTACTGAGTTGAGACAAAAAGTTAATGTGACAGGTTTACTCCACAGATGGCCACAATGGCTGGGCTTAGGCCAGACTAAAGCCAGGAGCCTGGAACTCCATCTGGGTCTCTCACATGCATGCAGGGGCCCAAGTACATGGGCCATCTTCCACTGCTTTCCCAGAATAACAATTTTTAATGCTTTTCTTGAACTTACACTTTTTGAGAAATTCTTATGTTGGAACTAAATTTTCTAACTTTGTATTGTGGAGAAGAGGTTAAAAAAACTGCATATATAAAAACTTAATTATCTGTGTGTGTATAGTTTTTCTGTTATCTGGGATCTAGTTTTGATTCTAGACTATCCATTCTTTTGGTGATCTAACCATGTTGTCTAATCAATGTAAGCTTATGAAATATAAAAGATAAATACAAGTATAAATATAGAGGATTATAATATAGTATAATAACTCCTTATGGGTGAATGTAATGTGTCTTGACATGCAGGTCCCTGGGAAAAGAAATATGTCATATTTGAAACCTGAGAGACAGGATTTTAAAGGTATTTTATAATATATTAAATGTATAAAATGTTTTATAAGGTGCTGTATCTTATTATGATCACATCTGTGATACTGTGTTCTGTATGTCTTGTGATTGCATATTCTTCTTGGACTGCTGGCTCTTTGACATTCTGTCTTTTTAAATAGCATGTCCTTGGGCCAGCCATAGTCCTTGGCACATAGAACTCATGAGTGAAGAAATAAGAAATATGAATATTTTAATAAAAGAGCCTTAAATATCAAAACTAGTACACTTCTTTGTTCCACTTGTATAAAGTCTGGAACATGCTGTGTTAGCTTTTTGTCTACAATGTAGTGGCTAGAGACCTCGAGTTATTTAGATTGTACTTCGGCTTTCACCCTTTTGCAATGTTTGAAGCATTTTACTCTGGCTCTAGGTCTACTTTCTTATAGTAAAATGGAACAATGTTGATGTAGAGCCATAAAAGAAAAGCATTGCTTATATTTTAAGAAATCTGCTAGGCTGGCGCCGCGGCTCAATAGGCTAATCCTCCGCTTGTGGCACCAGCACACAGGGTTCTAGTCCCAGTCGGGGTGCCGGATTCTGTCCCGGTTGCTCCTCTTCCAGTCTAGCTCTCTGCTGTGGCCCAGGAGTGCAGTGGAGGATAGCCCAGATCCTTGGGCCCTGTACCTGCATGGGCGACCAGGAGGAAGCACCTGGCTCCTGGCTTCCGATTAGTGTGGTGCGCCAGCTGCAGTGGCCATTGGAGGGTGAACCAATGGAAAAGGAAGACCTTTCTGTCTCTCTCTCTCACTGTCCACTCTGCCTGTCAAAAAAAAAAAAAAATCTACCAGTCAGGAGTAATTGTATACCCACTCATTAAACACAGATTAAGAACACTGAGGCAAACTGTAAGCCAATTATCAGAGAGCTGATTTTCACGATAGCACTGGCCCCGATATGTGGGTGTCTTAACCAGCGTCTAACTGTCAGGCTAACCACCTGCTCACCTCACGATACTTCTTGCTGTCAAATGTTGAAATCAACTACATAAATGTATTGAAATAAAAATTTCTTATAAAATTTTGGATGAAAAAGGAAAATACATAGATGAAAACAAAAACAAATGATACCCCTAAATCGCATACTTAAACGTAATTGCTATTAACATTTGGGCATATATTTCAATTCTGTTATTCTAAGTGTAGCTAAGTCTATGTACATACAAGCATACAAGCATACTTAGCAAACTGATATTATAATGTCATACTGTTTCATAAAGTATAATTTTCACGTCAACCTATTTGAACTGTTCTAGTGTCATTAGTGATCATTCTACCACAAAAAAATTCTCTGTATAGTAGATGCACGTGATAATAAATCAAAGCATACCATGGAAGCCTGCAGCCTCTTCTGCTTTCACAATACAAAGGAATACATCTGTTAATTATTCTACATATAAATAATTCTTTCCTTGTTATCATAACTTTGTATTTTTTCTGGATTATCGATTTTAGGCAAGTTAAGGACTTTGACTGAGAGAGGTGGCATAGTTTACTTAAACTACTTAGCAGTCCCCTCTATTTATGATTTTATGTTAATTCCTTAATTACCATTAACAAAAAAAACCCCACAATACTTCACCATATATTCCTAGTAATTCAAAAACATTTTTTGGGGGCTTGCGCTGTGGCATAGTGGGTAAAGCTGCCGCCTGCAGTGCCGGCATCCCTTGTAGGCACCAGTTCAAGACCTGGTTGCTCCACTTCTGATCCAGCTCTCTGCTATGGCCTGGGAAAGCAGTAGAAGATGGCCCAAGTCCTTGGGCCCTTGCACCCACATGGAAGACCCAGAAGAAGCTCCTGGCTCCTGGCTTCAGATCGGCGCAGCTACTGGGGAATGAACAGTGGATGGAAAACCTCTCTATCTCTCTGCCTGGCCTCTCTCTGTGTAACTCTGACTTTCAAATAAATCTGTTTAAAAATTTTTTTTGACTTTTAAAAATATGTGGAGAAGGGGTGGGTGTTTGGCTTAGTGGTTGATACTGCTTGGGATGCTTGTATTCCAATCACTAGTGCATGATTTGTGTCACTGTTCTTTCACCTACTTCTGACCGAGTTTTCTTTCTTTCTTTTCTTTTCTTTTTCTTTTTTTTTTTTTTTTTTTTGACAGGCAGAGTAGATAGAGAGACAGAAAGAAAGGTCTTCCTTTTTGCCGTTGGTTCACCCTCCAATGGCCCCTGTGGCTGGCGCATCGCGCTGATCCGAAGCCAGGAGCCAGGTGCTTCTCCTGGTCTCCCATGTGGGTGCAGGGCCCAAGGACTTGGGCCATCCTCCTCTGCACTCCTGGGCCATAGCAGAGAGCTGGCCTGGAAGGGGGGCAACTGGGACAGAATCCAGTGCCCCAACCGGAACTAGAACCCAGTGTGCCGGTGCCACAAGGCAGAGGATTAGCCTGTTAAGCCACGGCGCCGGCCTGACCGAGTTTTCTTCTGCTTCCCAGGATGCCTGTTAGCAGGAAACTGGAACAGAAGCGGAGCTGGGAACCCAGGCTCTATGACATGGGGTAGGGGTGTCCCAATTGCTGGACCAAATGTCCATCGCCATCTCTTTGTTTTAATGGTTTACGCTTTCACTGTGAGATTTTTCTTACATATTCACTTTTCTTGAGTTTAAGTTACACTTTATATTGAGATATTCCAAAAGCTTCATAGAGACATAGGCAAGAGTGCAAGTATAGGAAAAATATTTATAAAAGAGTGCAGAAAGCCCAAATTAAGAAAATGTAGGGGCTGGCGCTGTGGCATAGAGGGTAAAGCCACCGCCTGCAGTACTGCCATCCCATATGGGCGCCGGTTCAAGTCCTGGCTGCTTCACTTCGCATCCAGCTCTCTGCTATGGCCTGGGAAAGCAGTAGAGGATGGCCCAAGTTCTTGAACTTCTGCACCCACATGGGAGACCTGGAAGAAGCTCCTGGCTCCTGGTTTCGGATGGGTGCAGCTCCAGCCATTGCGGCCAACTGGGAAGTGAACCAGCAAATGAAAGGCCTCTCTTTCTCTGCCTTTCAAATAAATATACATTTTTTTTTTTAAAGAAAACGTAATGAAAGAATCATTTTAATGACCTGGCTGGGGCAGTGTAAGACGGGCAAAGATAAATCACTCGAGTTGTACCCTAGACATGGGCTGGGGGTGAGGCTCCTTGAGAACACTAGGGGCTGCATTAGGGAGAAGTGTTTTACCCATAGAGGGAGACTCTAATGAAATAGTGTGCTGAATGTCATGTTTCATAATGACTTGTCCTTGTTATTGAGGGACTGGGGAATTCTGCCATGGTCCATCCAATTGTGCTGACCTTGCAAACTTTTACACAGTGCCTATTTATCTGCAAAGACTTAGATTAAGAATGGATACTTTGGGGAGTTTCACAGAGAAAGCTGTTATTCTGAAGAATCTACTTAATTTGATTTAAGCAAAGGAATAGTGGGTGCTTGTGAGACATCTAAAGCAGGTTCTGTATAAATAGTCTTATACAAAATATTTTCTTAAAGTAAATCAGGTTTGTGAAGTGTAGAAAATTAAAAAGCAATTGTGTTCATAAATTCCACAAGTTGGAGGATGAATGACTTTTTTTTCTTGTAGGATAGTAATTGTCAGTTACACTTGAATGGCAGATTTAAATTCAATGAAAAAAAATTAATTCAATTAGCAGTCTTGAACTTATGTAATTGTATACTGTGTTTGATACCTTACATTTGCTTTCTAATAATCATGAAACCCTGCGGAGTCCAGATGTGTTCATTTATCAGCCTTGTGTGGATATAAAATATGTCTGAAACTTATTTATCATAAAATTAGTTCTCTTTTCTGTTTTATTATTTATTCTATGTGGTAGCTGGAATAAGAAATGTGGGCTTCATCTCAACTTTGTTACTTACCCTGTGTTTGCAAAACAAAGATTTTATTACCAGGGCCACATCCATTCTCACTAACACTGCTGTAGTACATTTCTTCACTAATGATGACTCTATTACTTTGAACTCCTTCTAGTTTGTATCCCTATTGCCATTGTTGCACCTATGCATTACTTGATTTGCACTATCATTGGAGAGAAATTTTTAAAGACTTATTTTATTTATTTGAAAGGCAGAGTTACACAGAGAGGAGAAGAGGCAGAGAAAGGGGGCGGGGTGGTGGTGGTGGAGAGAAGAGAGTCTTCCATCTGCTGGTTCACTCCCTAAGTGGCCACAATAGCTGGAGCTGCACTGATATTAGGCCAGGAGCCAGGAGCCTCCTACGGGTCTCCCACATGGGCACAGGAGCCCAAGGACTTAAGCCATCTTTTACTGCTTTCCCAGGCCATAGCAGAGAGTTGTATTGGAAGAGGATCAGCTGGTACTCAAACTGGTGGCCATATGGGATGCCGGCACTGCAGACCGGGGCTTTAACCCTCTATGCCACAGCTTCGGCCCCTGGGGAGAATTAAGAAGGCAGGTATAGGTGGCATATACCAATGCCATCTCACTAGTCCAAGTGATCAATTTCAGCTCACAATTGATGGCTCTGATAGGTCGAAGAGTCAAAGGGATCACACAAACAAGACAAGTGTCTGCTAATACTAACTGATAGAATCAAAAAGGGAGAGAAGGATCCAACATGGGAAGCGGGAGACACAGCAGACTCATAGAATGGCATTTGTCCTAAACAACACTCTGGCCTCAGAATCAGCCCTTAAGGCATTTGGATCTGGCTCAAGAGCCCATGAGAGTATTGTAGGCATGGAAAGCCAAGATACCATGGGAAAAAAAAAAAGACCTAAATGAAAGATCTCTGTGAGTGAGATCCCAGTGGAAAGAACGGGGCCATCAAAGAAGGAGGTACCTTTCTCCGAAGGGAGGAGAGAACTTCCACTTTGACTATGACCCTATCGGAATAAGATCAAAGTCAGCGAACTCTAAAGGCTTCCATAGCCCTGGCAACTCATGACTAGAGCCTAGGGAGATTACTGACGCCATGAACAGGAGTGTCAAATAGTTAAGTCAGCAACAGGAGTCACTGTGTACTTACACCCCATGTGGGATCTGTCCTTATTGAGTTGTCTAATGTGAAGTGATGCTATAACTAGTACTGAAACAGTATTTTTATACTTTGTGTTTCTGTGTGGGTACAAGCTGATGAGGTCTTTACTAATTATATACTGAATTGATCTTCTGTATATAAAGATAATTGGAAATGAAAAAAAAAAACCTGGTGTTAAATTGGAAATGGCTTAGAAAATTAATTAATTTAAAAAATATTATGTAGGATCTCTGTCTTTAATGTGCTGTACACTCTTATTTAATGCTATAACTAGTACTCCAACGGTAGTTTTTTCACTTTGTGTTGCTATATGGGGCAAACTGTTGAAATATTTACCTAATATATACTAAACTGATCTTCTGTATATAAAGAGAATTGAAAATGAATCTTGATGTGAATGGAAGGGGAGAGGGAGCGGGAAAGGGGAGGGTTGCAGACGGGAGGGAAGTTATGGGAGGGGGGAAGCCATTGTAACCCATAAGCTGTACTTTGGAAATTTATATTCATTAAATAAAAGTTTAATAAATGAAAAAAAAAAGGCAGGTATGCACAAAGAACAGGGTTGGGCTATACCAGGCACAGGACTAAGCGTCAAATGCTGGAAGTTAGCTCAGACATCAGATTTGCCTGATATGTCTTTTTGTTTCCTTATATTTGGAGGCCTTTTCTTTACTATTCGTCTATTTGCTGTTGTGCATACTAGTAGATGCTTCATGCACTGGGGCACTGGGGAGAAATAATTATACTTCTGAACATTTCCCTTATGTCAATGAAATCTGTACATTCATCAAAATGTGGCTGTTCTCAGTTCTGACTGGCTGAGGATATGAACGTTCCATGGGATATTTGTTTCTTGAAGACAGACACTTTAGAAGGAGGATAAAGAAACCATCAACATTTTTAAAAAATAAGTGGGTGGTTTTTTGTTCATTTAAAAAGATTATACTTAAAGTGACTGGTTATAAATTGTAAGGCTTAAACATGACAGGACTTGGATTTGACTCTAGGTCTTGTGATACCAGATCAGATTTTTCCTGGTAAACTGATTTGTTAAATTTTGCATATTTATTCTACAGCCCAGCCAAGAATAAATCTTGCTAAGTTAAAATTCTGTGAGGTCTGTTATGTTCTTGGTTTGGTTGTTTCAACAGAATCTTGTTATTTAGGGTCTATCTAACATATACTATTTTAATTCTTTGCAAAACTGTATATAAGGGCACTTCAATAAGTTTGTAGAAAATGGAATTAAAGATTATTTTGGTACAAAAGTTTTGAAAGCTGTACATAAAAACATCTTCAAAAAGCTCATGAGAAATACCTATCTTGACAAATGATGCATCATATTTAATGAGGAAAGGTTGGAACATTTCCATTAAGATCTGGAACCAGACAAGGCTGTCCACTTTCACCATGGCTATTCAATATAGTTCTGGAAGTTTTAGCCAGAGCCATTAGGCAAGAAAAATATATCAATGGGATACAAACTGGAAAGGAGGAAATCAAATTATCCCTGTTTGCAGATGATGTGATCCTTTATATAGGGAAGCAAAAAGACTCCACTAAGATACTAATGATAATGTTGCAGGTTATAAAATCAGACACAAAAATCAATAGCCTTTGCATACACAGACAATGCCATAGCTGAGAAAGAACTTTTAAGATCAGTCCAATTTCCAGTGGTTACAAAACTTAAATACCTTGGAATAAATTCAGTCAAGGGTGTTAAAGATCTCTACAATGAAAATTAGAAAACATTTAAGAAAGAAATATAAGAAGACATCAAATAATGGAAAAATCTACCATATTCATGGATTTAAAGAATTAGTATAATCAAAATGGCCATACTACCAAGGCAATTTAGATTTGATAGAATCCCAATCAAAATACCAACAGCATTCTTTTCAGATATAGAAAAAATATGCTAAAGTTCACATGGAAACACAAGAGACTTGAATAGCTAAAGCAATCTTAAACAATATCAGAACAGCAGATTTCAAGACATATTACAGGGTAGTGAGAACAGCCTGGTACTGACAAAAAATAGACACGTAGACCAACAGAACAAAATAGAAACCCCAGAAATTAATTCATGTATGTACAGCTAATCTTTGACAAAGGAGCTAAAATCAATCCATGGAGAAAGGACAGACTCTTCAACAAATGGTGTGGGAAAATTGGATCTCTGCATGCAGAAGTATGAAATAGGACTCCTACCTTACATCTTATACAAAAAGCAACTCAAAATGGATCAAGGTTTTAAATATATGACCTGATAACATCAAATTACTGCAGGAGAACATCGGGAAATTCTGCAAGACATTGGCATAGGCAAAGAATTTTTGGAAAAGACTCCAGAAGCACAGGTAATAAATAGACAAATGGGATTACATCAACCTAAAAAGCTTCTGCACTGCAGAAGAAACACTCAGCAAAGCAAAGAAGCAACCAATAGAATGGTAGAAAATATTTACCAACTATGCAACTGATAAGGGATTTTTTTTGAGTATATATAATATATTTTTTTATTTTGTCAAATTATTCATTTTTTTAATTTAGTGAATATAAATTTCCAAAGTACAGCTTATGGATTACAAAGGCTTCCCTCCCCCACAACTTCCCCCCCCATGATAAGGGATTAATATTCTGAATCTGTGAAGAGCTCAAGAAACTCAACAAAACAAACTTCCCAGTTAACAAATGGGCAAAGGACTTGAATAGGCACTTTTTGAAGGAAGAAATGCAAAGGGACAATAAACACATGAAAACATGCTCTATCCACCAGAGGAATGCAAATAAAACCACAGTGAGGTTTCACCACACCCCAGTAAAGTGGCTTTTATACAGAAATCAAAAATCATTTTAGGTGCTCTATTCTAAAAGGTAATCTATACAAGTGAAATTAATGCTTCAAGATGCAATGACTTTGAACAGCCCTGTCTTGACTGTTGAGGAACAGTTTTTTTTTTAAATACAACTTGTTGAACTCTACTTAGTATAGAGTTAATTGTATGTGTATAAAGTTAATTGAAAGTAGATCTTAGTAAAAAGAAAGAATGGGAATAGGAGAGGAAGGAGGAAGAGGTGGGAATGTGGGTGGGAAGAATACTATATTCCTAAAGTTGCATTTATGAAATGCATGAAGTTTGTATTTCTTAAGAAGTTTCTGGGAAAAAATAAAGTAGTGGGCACCAATTGCACCAAGATTTTTAATCGTGAAAACAAATCAATAAATACTGGCAAGGACTTTGGGAATAGTACCCTAATCCACTGTTGGTAGACATGTAAACTAGTAGAGCAATTGTGGAAGACAATAAGGACGTTCCTCAGAAATCTGAAAATCTACCATATGACCCAGCCATCCCCCTCCTGGGAATTTGCCCAAATGAGATGAAGTTAGCACATGAAAGTTATCTGTACCCCCATGTTTATAGCAGCTCAATTCACAATAGCTAAGATATAGAATGAAACTAGAGTCCATCATTGGATGACTGGATAAAGCCATAAAAAAAAATGAAATTTTTTTCTTTTCAACAAAATGGATGCAAATGGAAACCATTATTCTTGGTGAAATAAACCAGTCTCCCAAAGACAAATACCGTGTTTTCCTTGATCTGGGTAACTAGAGTACAAACAATATAATGTGTATGAATGAAATTGACATTTTAAGAAACTATTATTGTTTACAGCCCTTGTCTATGCTGTATTTTTTCTTAACATGTTTTAAAATTCTTTACTTAGTGGAGGGTTTTAAGCTTATGATTATAAAATAAACAAAGTATGTCATTGTAAAAATTAAGAGCCCAGCGCTGAAGCGTATCAAGTAAAGCTGCCACCGGCAGCACTGGCAGTCCATATGAGCACTGGTTCTAGTCTTGGCTGCTCCACTTCTGATCCAGCTCTCTGCTATGGCCTGGGGAAGCCATAGAAGATGTCCCAAATCTTTGGGCCCCTGTACCCATGTGGGAGACCCAGAAGAAGCTCCTGGCTTCGGATTAGCACAGCTCCTGTCGTTGCAGCCATCTGGGGAGTGAAACAGCAAATGGAAGACCTCTCTCTCTCTCTCTGCCTCTCCTCTAACTCTGACTTTGAAATAAATAAATAAATCATTAAAAAATTAATAAGAAAGGAAGGAGAAGGGTAGGTGGGAGTTTGGGCAAGAGGGAGAGTAGGGTAGATAGTATCACTATGCTCCTTAATCTGTATATATGAAATACATAAAATTTGTTCAACTTACATAAATAAAAAATTTAAATAAAAAAACCCCAAAATGCAGAATCAGGAGATTCCTGAGAAAGATCAATAAATAAATAAAAGAAATCTCCAGTTTTCTACAGTGGCTACACTAATTTACAGTCGCACCAATAGTGGGTAAGACTTGCTCCTTTTCTACATTCTTGCAAACATTTGTTGCTCTCTGTAATTTGGATAACAGCCAATCTAACAGGGATGAGGTAATATCTCACTGTGGTTTTGATTTGCCATTTCCCTAGTGGCTAAAGATATTGAGTATTTTTTTTTCCTGTATCTGTTGGCCATTTGTTTTTCTTCTTGTGAGAACTGTCTATTCAGGTCCTTCACCCATTTCTTAATTGGGTTGGTGGTTATTTTGTTGTGGAGTGTCTTCAGGTCCTGCTTTTTTTCGTTTGTCACATAAGGAGCTTGCAAATATTTTTCTACCATTCTGTCAGATTTCTCTTCACTCTATTGATTCTTTTGCTGTATCCCGCTTCTGAGTTTGATATAATTGCATTTGTCTGGTTTTGCTTTTGTTGTGAGCACTTTTGGGGTCCTCTCACCTTTTAGAAAAATCAGCTCAAGATGGATCAAAGACCTAAATGTGAGACCCAAAATTGCGAAATTGCTGGAAGTAAGCATAGAGGACACACTTCAGGACATTGATGGGTGGCAGTTATTTTCTGGCCCACTTGATTTTTGAACTCTCTGTGAACTAGCTTTCCTAAGATCTGTCTTGTAGTGACCACAAACTGTTGAATGAATTTTGTAACTGTATGCTTTCTAGGCCTTGTATTGGGGTTTTAGTCTGTTACATAGTTTCTTCTATGTGAAATTCTGAATGAATTTTCTTTATGTTGGGAAAGGCTAGAATTCCTTTAATTTTGTGAAAATATTAATAATGATATCTTAATTTTTGTCCATGGAAATAAGATCTGAGGTTATACCTCCTTTTATGAAATATATTAGATAGTGTCAATCATTGTGTCAAGCCTACATTTAACTTCTTAGCTTTTGCTTTCATTGTCTTTTCACACTCATTCCTTCATTTATGTCGACATTTTATATTATTCACTTGTTTACCTTTTGGTAAACCACCTTAAATTCCTTCCCTCTTTAAAATTATCGATCGATCTATCTATCAGACTGTGAGACAAAGAGATTGCCAGAGATAGACAGATCATCCGTCCACTAGTCCACTTTCTAAAATCCTGCAACAGGCAGTGCTAGGCCAGGCTGACATCAGGAGCTTCGAACTTTATCCAGGACTCCCACAGTGGTGGCAGGAACCCAACTAGCTGAGCTGTCACCTGCAGGTGTTAGGGACTTCATCCAGGTCTCTCATATGGGTGGCAAAGACCCAAACACCTGGGCTATCTTCTGTCGCTTTTCACAGGCAGCAGAAGGAACTGCAGGGGAAATAATAGGAAGCTGGATTGAAAGTGGGGCAGCTGCAACACGAACTGATGCCCTTACGGGATGCTATTGTCTTATGTGATGGCTTTATCTGATATGCCACAATGCTGGCCCCCCAAATATACTCATCTTTCTATTATATTTTCCATGAACTTTTTAAAATACCTGTGCGTGTGTGTGTGTGTGTATGATGTGTATTTGAGAGTTAATGGAGGATATCATGAAATATTTTAATTGTTCGGGCCTGGAAATGCCATACCTCTCTAAGCCTGTTTTCTCTTGGCCGGGTCACATGATCTTGTTCTGTATTTGAATATGAGTGGGAAGTATATTAACTGTACTGGCAGCTTCTTTGCAGCAATAACTCTTCCTTTCACGAAGGAATGTGGATCTTTGTTAGCATGTTGCCACATGGTGTGAGAAGTAACTAATACATGTTGCACATTGTATTTTTTATATTACTTAATCCCCTCTGGTAATACTTATAATTTACAGGTTTGACTTTTTAATGAGGCTGGGAATCCTTTAAAGCCATAGAAGGACTATATCCTTTACACAGCCCCTGATAGTTGGCTGGATTGCTGAGTAATGTTAAGTTCTCAACCAATGTGTGATGAATGGATATCTGTGGGTGGCATACGAGGCCAACCCTGTGGCATAGTAGGCTAGGCCTCTGCCTACACCCTGGGATCCCTTATTGGCAGTGGTTCCTGTTCTGGCTGCCCCACTTCCGATCCAGCTCTGTACTCATAGCCTGGGAAAGCAGTAGAATATGGCCCACATTTTTGGGCCCCTGTACCCACGCAGGAGACCTGGAAAAGCTCCTGGCTCCTGACTTTGGATTGGCTCAGTTTTGGCCATTGCAGCCATTTGGAGAGTGAGTCAGCAGATGGAAGACCTTTCTTTCTGTGTTTCCCTCCCTGTAACTCTCTCTCTCAAATAAATAAATGAAATCTTTTAACAAAAACAACAGAAAATATGGCTGGCGTACATTTAAATAACAAATACATATCTGACATGATGGGTATACAATTACAGTGATCATTAGAATGAACTGGGAATCTATAGTTAGGAGTCAAGAGGTCCAGAAAAGTGCTTAGTCTCATTAGGATCAACAATCTGGAGAAAAATAAACCCTCTGCGTGATGTGGATGTGGCTGTGGATGTTAATGATGGTGTAATGGCTCCTTCAACTTATCGTATAAAGGTTGTCACTGGATTCTCATTTCTCTAGACCTTTTGGAGACACTCAAAGCAGCTAAACGTATGGTACTCTTTATCAGTAATGTTGCATTCTTAAATCAATATCCGGTGTTAGGAGAATTTGCTTTGAGTGACTGAACTTTAAACCAGTAACAGAATGCATGTAGATACCTGCTTTTCTGATTAGATTATATTCAGTCTGCTGGGGATGGGATGCTAAACACAGTGTCACATTTCATACAATTTGTTCCTTAGTAGTAGTTCCCTTAAAATCACAAAGAAGGACTAGACTCCCATAAGAGGGAGCAAACGAGAATTCTATCCTCTGCATTGTCAAACCTTTGTAGCTAAACTTCTGCAACACTTTTTTTCTTGTAAGGTCAGGGCCTCAGTGGGAAAATGAGGCCTGGGCTGTTTGTCAGTGTTGTTCTGGAACTTTCACTCTCCTCATTGTTCTCTTGAAGTGCAGATAAAGGGAGGGCTGTAGATGGTAGGAAAGAGTCTTTTACTTAGTTGCTCATTTAGTTGTTTGAATTAGGTACGTATTGTCTCATGTCAGGCATTGGATATTGGCTTTTCTGAGGGATGTATCAGGAAAAAAAACCCTAATGACCATTCTTATGATAGCTCTCTTATGTGATGCTTTCTCTGGCTGACTCCTTCATATCCGTCAACTTTTGCTTTAGCAGAATGCCCTACAGTTTCTTAGTGCTTAGTTGTCATGTTCTAGCAGGGCATTCTTGTTGGTACAACTCTATCTAAACAACTCAAACATGGTTCTCCTTTAGGACGCTTGTACATCTTTATCCTGCAAAATAATGGAAGATCAGCCTGCCCCCAGTTCTAATCACTTTATCCTTAGTGCATAAAAGAAGGACGATCCAGCCAGGCTCCTACCTTCAGGCATCTATAACAGATACTCCCTCTATTCATTTTGGCTTTAAGCTCTGGGGGATCCATATTCATCTTCAAGTATTTCTCCCAAGCTTTGCTCTAGTTTCATGGCCTCTGGGGGCAGGCCTATGAATTTTTGTTGTTCACTTCTTTTTCATTTTTAAAATTACTTTTTAAATGTTTATTCATTTTCATATATTCATAAGTTGGAATGACAGGGAGAAATTTTTCCATCTACTGATTTACTCCCCAAAGGTCCAGACAGCCAAGGCTGGGTCAGGACTAAACCAGAAGCATGGAACTCCATCTGGGTCTTCTGCATGGGTGTCAGGGACCCAGGGAGTTGAGCTTTAATTTGCTGACTCCCAGGGTGCATATTATCAGGAAGCTGAATAGGAAGGAGGCGGGACTCCATCTCAGGCATTCAGACATGGGATGCACACATCACAAGTTGTGGTGGCTTACCCCACTGTGCCACAGTGCCTACCCCTCAACCCAGTTTTTAAGCTCTCTTTCCATTGGCATGGCAGAGAAGTGATATCACCTTTCCAATTCTCTTCCTGAGAGGTAACAATTAGAAAGAACAAGCAATCTTGTTTGAAAATTCTCTTACCAATTCTATTCAATGATTGCTTGAATTTTGGTCATATGTAGTCTATAAGAAGAAGGTGATTGGACTTAAAAAGTCAATGGATTGGCTCTTCTGTCAGTGTAGTATGGATGATCTTTGCAACTTTTTAAAAAATATTTATATGCCATAATTATCTGAGAAAAATTTCTGCAATTACTAAAGATCAAATTATTGCAATGTCTTTTTTTAAACCAGTACTAGATTCATCCTTAGAATTCCTCTAGCTCTCTTTATTATATTCTTGCATTCTCTGTGTGTTTTTTTTTTGTATTGCTGTGTGTTTAGGCCCCCTTTTCCTTTCTTAAAGCCATGCTTTGTAAGTCTGTGTTTAGATTTAACTTTCTTTTCATATCACAGAAATCTTGTTGTCTTGCCTCAAAGTGGTTCACACTCTGAAAAAAATAGCAACCTGTATGATTGTGTGTGTTTTCGATTGACTTTCTCTTATCTTATAAGATAGGTAGGTTGCCTTCAAATATAGGATAAAATCCATTACCATTCTTTCATCTGAATCAATTGTTAATTGTTCAGTTCATTGTTAATTTCCCAGTTGAGGTCATTGTTACATCATTCATGATGGTGCTTGGATAGTCAGCCATGCAGAGAGATAAATAATTTAAGGGGTATGACTGACTGTCCGCACCATTAGGTTTTTAGCCAAAATACAGAGAGAAGTGCAGATGTCCCATTAACATTAAATAGTGTGCTAGTCAACCAAGGAATACAATGGTATGCATACTTTTTTGTAAAATATGAAAGAAAATCTTAAATGACTTGTTTGAGACTTTTGAGAATTGGTTGAGACCCACACAGCTGAGTGAGATGATGGACATGGGCAGAGTACATGGGTGATGCTGTTCCCATCCCAGCCCAACAGCACACATATTCCAGTCTTCTCAGGAAAACGACAAATGAACACACATCATAAAACTTCAGCATGACTTTTACATAAGCAACACCCCTCTCCCCACCAAATAATGCAAGTGCCTAGGATCTGCTCTACTCTGGTAATGCAATATTTCGAGGATGAAATTCAAGAAAGCTCTTTTGTTTTGACCAGGACATCATAACCATCTGACTAAGATCTTCCTGAGAACCAATACTGTGCCTTTCTTACCTCTGTCCTTGCCCATTACCTCGGTGGGATTGAGGCTAGGACCTTTAATATGTTGTCAACTTGGAGTTGGCTCTGGAATCTAAGGGGCATCCTGAATTAGTATCCAGTGGGTTGATCCCCTTATTAGGATCTTTGCCCCATTATAGAAAAGTTATTTAAAAAGATTTGTCTACTTTAACAGTTGCCAGTTCCTTTAAGTCTTTGAACCTACACTAACTGATGATTTTTTTTCTCTTCTCCATTGAGTCTTGCCTTAGTCTTTGATGATTGCCATGATACCAAATACAGAAGTAAATTATTCCTCATAATTTTAGATCTTTGAAGCACATTAAGAAGAGCTGATAGTTCTCTTCTTGAAGCACTTTCTTCACTTTGCTTTCCTAGTTTTACTTTTGTTTCGTCACCCTTTCTCAGTTCCTGCTCGTCCTTCTTCATCACTTGACGCACGATCTTCTGCTCTCACTTTATATGCTCACTCCCTAGATTATCTTTCCCAATTACAAAGCTTTAAAATCCATCTGAACTCCTAAATTTATATCTGCATCCCACACCCTTTTCTCAAGTCATTCTCACATGTCCAGCTGCCTACTCAACACTTCCTCCTTCGATGTAAAGTTGTCATCTCAGGCTTAACATGGCCAAAAAGAATAACTCATAATGTCTAATCTCCATGTCTGCCCCTCCACAGTCATCCAATCTCAATGAGTGAAGGCTTCATCCCACGAGTTGTCTGGGTCCAGAAGAATGAAATCAGCTTGGGCTTCCTTTTTCTTTTATACTTCAAATTCATTCAATTAGAAAATCATTTCAGCGGTACCTTCAAACTGTATCTCCAATACAGTTCTTATGAGTTGCTCTTCTGCTCATTTTATCTAAAGTGATATTGTCAGTCATTCCCTGGACTATTAGGATTATTCCCTAATTTCCCCTGCACCCTCCTCCAACTTGGTAATAGTCAGCATTCCCTTAATATACAGTAATTAAATTAATATTCAATTTCAGCTCAAATTTTTGTTAAGGGAAGAAACTGATGTTTGCCTTTCATTGCTTTTGACTACCAGCAGGTCATTCACTCAGGCTCACTCTCAGTTTTTGGGGTAGCTTTTAGTCTACATCAGTATAAAGCACACATGAACCTGTGCTTGTGCACATGTGTACACACACACACACACATTTCTTCTATGTTTTTAATAGGATTTATATATGCTGTTTAGTTCCTGGTCACTTTAGTAAGCCAGTGAAGCTCTTTCAGGTACAGGAAGGTGTCAACAGCTCAAAACATGCCGTAAGGATGAGATGGCCAAGATATTCCAAGGGAATAGAAGTGGGAGTATTTTTTGAATATTAAGAAATAGTAGCATCTGGCAGAACTCACTACCTAGTTGGGATTCTTTCTTTAGTCAATTATTGTACTAGTTAACATTTGATTAGCATGTAATACTTGTCCATTTCTATGAGGTACAGTACCTATACACAGCACAAACGAATCAAACAGGCAGGTAGCCTTCCATTTCCTTATCTTTTTTGTGTTTGTTTGTAGCCTACCAGCTCCTTTCTTCCAGTACTTTATATGGTAAATAATGCATTACTGTATATTATAGTCACCCCAGTGTACTATAGAACACTATAATTTGTTACTTCTTTCTTACTGTGTTTGGTACCCATTATCCAACCTCCTTCTACCATTACCACCTTCTAGTATTTATCATTCTGAAGTCATATCAACTATGTTTCTTTTTTTTTTTTTTTAAGTTTCATGTTTGAAAGAACGTGTGGTATTTGCCTTTCTCTGTCTGGCTTATTTCACTTACAAAATGATCTCTAATTCTATCCAATTTGCTTCAAGGTTAGAATTTCATTCTTTTTTAAAAATAGTTGTACAATATTCTGTACATGTATACAACATTTTCTTTATTCACCGGTCAGTGGCAAACGATGATTCCATATCTTGGTTACTGTGATAGTGCTGCAATGAACTTGAGAGTTCAGGTATCTCTTTCATATCGTGATTTTATTTCCTTTGGATATATACCCAGAAGTGGTCTTTAGAGGAATCACCATACTGTTTTCCATAATGGCCCTATTAATTTTCTTTTAATGGTTTATTTTCTCTGAATAATCAGTATCCATAGAATTTTTTTTTGACAGGCAGAGTGGATAGTGAGAGAGAGACAGAGAGAAAGGTCTTCCTTTTTGCCGTTGGTTCACCCTCCACTGGCCACTGCGGCTGGCACATCATGCTGATCCAAAGGCAGGAGCCAGGTGCTTCTCCTGGTCTCCCATGCGGGTGCAGGGCCCAAGGACTTGAGCCATCCTCCTCTGCACTCCTGGGCCATAGCAGAGAGCTGGACTGGAAGGGGGGCAACTGGGACAGAATCCAGTGCCCCGACCGGGACTAGAACCCGGTGTGCCGGTCCCACAAGGCAGAGGATTAGCCTGTTAAGCCACGGCGCTGGCCAGTATCCATAGAATTTTAAAAATATTTTGATAATAGCCATTGTAACAAAAGTGAGATGATATGTCATTGTGATTTTGGTTTGCATTTCCTTGGTGATTAGTGATGTTGAACATTTTTCCATGTATTTGTTGACCAGTAGTATTTATTGTATTTATTCTTTTGAGAAACGTCAATTCAGATCCTTTGCCTATTTCTTAAATGGATTTTTTTTCTGTTTTTGAGTTTCTTTAGATCCATGTATATTTGGGATGTTAATCCTTAGATAAATAATTTAAAACTATTTTCTCCCATTCTGTTGGGTGGTTGTTCACTCTGTTGATTATTTTGCTGTGAAGATATAGTTTGCTGTAGTTTCATTTGTCTCATTTTGCTTTCAATGCCTATGCTTTTGTGGTCTTACCTAAAAAGTCATTGCTTGTATTTTGGAGATATTATCCAAAAACTCATTGTCTATACCAATGTCTTGAAGTGTTTTCTTTCTAATTTTTTGGTTTCTAATCATTTATTTCTCTTTTAATCTTTATAATTTCTTTCATTCTATTGACGTTGTTTGGTTTGTTCTTGTTTTTCTAGGTCCTTGAGATTCATTGTTAGGTTGGGTTTTTAAAAATATCTTTCTAATTTTAATGTAGGTACTTATTGGTATAAACATCCATCTCAGTACTGCTTTTGCTGATTACCTTAAGTTTTTATTATGTTGTTTTTAATTTTCCTTAGTTTAAGAAATTTTTAAATTTTCCTTTGGATTTTCTCAGTGATCCAATGTTCACTTAGAATTATGTGGTTCTATCAGCATGTATTTGTTTAATTCCATTTCTGTTGTTGATCTCTAGTTTTATTCTATTATTGTCAAAAAGATAGGTTATGTGATTTCAGTTTCTGAATTGGTTGAGACTCGCTCTACCTTGTTTCCATTGCCCTACTTTCAGCTTCATGCTGTGTGGACGTGATCTGCCTTTGGCTATCAGGTTCATCAAAACTTTAAGTTTCTGCCAGGTACCCCAAAGCCTCTTGATCTTTGGCCAAATCACAAAAATGCATAAAAGCAACTTTTCCACTTTTACTAACAGGCTCACACACTTCTGATCATACTCTTAGATGTGGCCTTTCATCACAGTCTCTTATTTGGCCTGATTGGGACTGAGACTTAATCAAAGGATATCTTGCTCACATAGAAAAGTGCAGATTTGGCAGTCGTCCAACTAAAGCTTTGCTTCTGGATTCAGATAACAATAACTATAGCTTCAATTAATTATACTGCTGTTTGCTGAGAAATCTGTTGTATCCATTACATTTAGCCCTCACCACAGCCTTATGTTATATGCACTATTTTTTTTAAAAAAAGATTTATTTATTTATTTGAAAGAGTAGAGAGAGAGAGAGAGAGAACGAACCTTCCATCTATGTTCACTCCCCAAATGGCTGCAGTGGAGCTGAGCCAATCTGAAGCCAGGAGCCAAAAGTTTGTTTCGGGTCTCCCATGTGGGTGGCATGAGCCCAAGCACTTGGGCCATCTTCTCTTGCTTTCCCAGGTGCATTAGCAGGGAGCTGGATTAGAAATGGAGCAGCTGGGACTTGAACTGGCATCCATATGGGGTGCTGGCATCACAGGTGGCAACTTTATCAGCTGTACCACAACGCTGGCCCCAATATGCACTATTTTAATTCAATATTTTTATATGAAGCCTTGAGACTTAGAAATATTAAGTGATTGGCTTAAGTTTACAGAACAGAGAAACTGTGGAATTAATATTCACAAATGATTTCTCAGTGTGAAAGCCTATTATTTTGACAACTGCATGTTGTCTCCCTTAGAACAAGAAGTAGTAGCCACAAGGCAGGACCTGTTACTTTTTCTTTTCTTTGAATGGCAACCCTTCTGAGTGCTGTCTTCATTGTGTTTGTGCCTGTTCTCGAAAAATAAGGCAGCAAAACAGCTTCAGTATATCTTTGGTACTCACATTACCATAATAAACCAGGGTCTTAGATGATTTCCTAATGTTTGCTGCTTTGTGGGTGCTGAAGGAGACTACGAACTCCTTTGCATCATTGAAGAAATCATTGGATGAGGACATTTTCTATCCCAGAAGATTTTGAAAAATAGAGCCAGAAAACTCTTAGAAGATGCAGCCACAATTGAACATCATTCTCCTGAGTTACTCTGTCCCAAGTGAATCACTGTCTTGTTACTTATTAAAAGTAGCTTTGACTCAGATACTAATGTTTAAATTAGATTTTTAGTATACCAATTTCACTGTTTCCCAGTAAAGTGCTGTAATTCCACCTCTGGGTCTTTTTAGCTACACCAACAATATCAAAACCTACATAAATAACTTTTGATTGTTTGATAGTGAAAATACTTCATGAATTAGCCTGACAAAAACAAGAAACCTCAAACTCATTTAAGCCTATAATTGGATCATTTCTACTGTTAGCAGTCCCTTCTATATGCTTCAATAAATTAAGATGATTACAGCTGATGCCCAGATAGCATTAATTTGCACTTTAAGCCTAGGAGCTTTGATAGATCTTTTCTCTGACCAGAAAGAGGTCTGCAGAGTCTCCAGGAACTCATTACTATATTGAGCTTTGAAGTTTTTGATTTGGCAGAATTTCTGTGTTGAGTCAGAATCAATTGACCTGATGCTCAGAATTCTTAGCAAGTTTCCTACGTGGGTTAGACGATGCTGCTAGCAGAACCATTTATTCTCTGTGGGGTGGAGAGTGTTGCTGCTCCAAATTATTGGTTGAACCCTTAGTCCCTTCTTATAAACGCTGTGTTTCCAAGGTAGCAGCCAGGGACAATTGAACTAAAGCATTCATGGTACCTTGTCTGTGCTGCTTAGCTCCTTATCATCATGGAAAGCAAAACAGTACATCTCTCATATCCCTAAGACTCTTCTCTTGCTGAGTCAAACCCACACTATCTCTTCAAGAAGAAAAGAGGGGACTCTTTTTGTTATGCACAAGAATATCAATATTGGGGGTGGCATTGCAGTTTGTGATGTTATATGAAAGGACAATTTTACCAGTTTCAATGGGTATGGAAGGTCCCTCTGATACTTGAACAAGCATGGGTACAAGAAAGAACTGTGTGGGATTCTTAGTTTCCGCTATCATGTGACTGAATTTCAGGCCCACTGGTAACCTGCCTACTGAATATCTTCACAAAGTTAACTAAGCAATGGTTTAAAATATATAGAGCAAAGCTCATCATTATCCCCTTGTAAAGAGTTAAAGGTAGGGCTGGCGCTGTGGCATAGTGGGTAAAGCCACCGCCTGCAGTGCCAGCATCCCATCTGGGCACCGGTTCCAGTCCCAGCTGTTCCACTTCTGATCCAGCTCTCTACTGTGGCCAGGGAAAGCAGTGGAAGATGGCCCAAGTCCTTGGGCCACTGCACCCACGTGGGAGACCTGGAAGAAGCTCCTGGCTCCTGGCTTTGGATCAGCCCAGCTCCGGCCATTGTAGCCATCTGGGGAGTGAACCAGCGGATGGAAGATCTATGCCTCTGTCTCTGCCTCTTTCAAATGAATAAATAAATCTTTAAAAAAAGTTAAAGATGCCCTTTCTGATAGTTTTGCCTAGAAGTAGGGAATCTGACCAACTGGAAAAGGGTCTTCCTAGACGTATTTAAATTAAGGATTTTAAGATGGACAATCCTGAATTATCTGGGTGGAACCCAAATCCAATGACATATGTCCTTATAGAAGCACAGAAGAGCAGATACAAGAGAAGAAGGCCATGTGAAGACAGACAACAATACAGTTTATAGCCCCATGCCAAAGAATGCCTGGAACTACCAGAACCTGGGAAGACAAGAAGTTATCCTAGATCCTTTGCCAGGAATGTGGTCCTGCTGACATTTTAATTTCAGCCTTCTAACCTCCGGAACTGGGAGAAAACACATGTCTGCTTTTTAAGTCACCAAGTTTGTGGTAATTTGTTTAACAGTCTTAGGAAACTAAAGCACTATCTATTTTTTTCCAAGTTCAAAGTTTTAGTATATTTTTTAATTAATTTATTTTTACCCCAAAACCTTTTCTTTAAGGTATTCATGTATTTCATAAATATTTCATAAAAACTTTACATATTTCATAAATACAAGTTGAGGAACATAGTAATTCTTCCATTCTCCCACCCATTCTCCCACAATTTTTCCTCCTCCCTCTCCTATTCCCATTCTTATATTTTTTACTAAGATTATTTTCCAGTACTTTATCCACATAAGAGTAACTATATATTAAGTAAAAAGTTCAACAAATAGTATGAAAAAAAAAGTTCCTGAATAGTTGAGACAAGGGCTGTTCAAAGTAATTTTATCTCAAAGTGTCAATTTCACTTCTATAGGTTACCTTTTAGGGGCTCTACTAGTTACTACAGATCAGAGAGACCATATGGTATTTGTCCTTATCCAGTCTTCAGTTGATGGGCATTTGGATTGATTCCATATGTTATCTTTTGTAAGTTGAGCTGCAATAAACATGGGGATACAGATAACTGTTTTATATGCTGATTTCATTTCCCTTGTGTAAATTTCCAGGAGGGTCATATGGTAGGTCAATATTCAGACTTCTGAGCTATCTCCATACTGTTTTCCACAGTGTCTGTAGTAGTTTACATTCCACCAACACTGTGTTAGGGCACCTTTTACCCCAATCCTTACCAGCATTTGTTTGTTAATTTCTGCATGAGAGCCATTCTAATAGGGGTGAAGTGAAACCTCACTGTGGTTTTGCTTTGCATTTCCCTGATGGCTAGTGATCTTGAGCATTTTTTCATGTGTCCATTGACCATTTGGATATCCCTTTTGAAAAATGCCTGTTTAAGTCCTTTACCCATTTCTCAACTGGGTCATTTATTTTGTTGTTATGGGGTTTCTTGAGCACTTTATATATTCTGGATATTAATCCTTTATCAGTAGCATAGTTTGCAAATATGTTCTCCCATTCTGTTGGTTGCCTCTTCACTTTGCTGAGTGTTTTTTTTGCAGTGCAGAAGGTTCTCAATTTGATGTAATCCCATTTGTCAATTCAGGCTTTGATTTCCTGTGCCTCTGGTGTCTTTTCTAAGAACTCTTTGCCTGTGCCAATGTCTTGCAGGTTTCCCTAAAATTCTCTAATAATTTGATGATAGCGGGTCATAGATTGAGGCCTTTGATCCATTTTGAGTGTATTTTTGTGTAAGGTAGGGGTCTTGCTTCATACTTCTGCATGCAGAGATCCAGTTTTCCCAAAACCGTTTGTTGAACAGACTGTCCTTGCTTTAGGGATTGATTTTGGCTCCTTTGTCAAAGATAAGTTGGTTGTAGATGTGTGAGTTGATTTCTGGAGTTTCTCTTCTGTTCCATGGGTCTACATGTCTGTTTTTGTGACAGTACCAGGCTGTTTTGATTATAACTGCCCTGTAGTATGTCTTGAAATCTGATACCGTGATACTTCAGGCTTTGTTTTTGATTGATTTAGCTATTCAAGGTCTCCTCTCTTTCCATATGAATTTCCACATCTTTTTGTTTCTATATCTGAGAATATCATTGGCATTTTGATTGGTATCACATTAAATTTGTAAATTATAAAGCACCCTCTAAACCTGCATCATCCCAGCCTTCAGATGACAGTGACTCTAGCCTTCCATTCCAAACTGCAATCCTTGGAGGTCACCCTTGGTTTCTTTCCTTTCCAATACTTCTCATCTGTTGCATTAACAAATATTGTTCTTCTACCTTCAAAATCTCTAAAATCAGTAATTTCTCATTATCTCCATTGCTACAGCCACATGCAAGCTACCATCCTCTCTTACCTAGCGTTTTATTACAGCTCCCTAACTCGTCTCCATACATTAAATGTGTCTTACTGCACTTCATTGCAACAGAGAAACTAGAGTGCTCCTACAGAAAGCAAATCAAAATAATCTTTCTCAATTTGAATAGCTCCAGTGGTGTCTTCTGATACTCAAAAACTACATTTGTTGCAGTGGCTGATAAGGGTGTGGGTCAATTGCCGTGTACCCTTAACTGTTTCTGAGAATATACCACAACTCCTTGCAGAACCTGCAACCTGGGGCAGGTATTCAGCAGTATTCAGTTAAGTCACCACTTGGAATGTTCATATCCCTTACTGGAGTGCCTGCTTTGAGTCCTGGCTCTCATGATGCTGATCTGGCTTTCTGGTAATGTTCACCCTAGGAGGTAGAGCAGGTGATGGCTCAAGTACGTGGATACCTTCTACTGACATGGGACTCAGACTGAGCGCTGGTTTTCTGGCTTCAACCTGCCCCAGCCCTGGCTACTGCAGGCATTCAGGGATTGCATCAGTGGAAACACATCACTCTCTCTCTCTCTCTGCCTTTCAAATAAAATTAAAATAAACAAATAAAAAAACCCTAAAAACCTTGCAACACCTCCCCTTATTCATGCCTCATCACCCTCACCCTGTTTAATCTCTCCCATGACAATTATCCTATCAAGTTGCATGATTCAATTTTTAAATTAAAAAAGCAGACATGTAAAAATTGAAAATATTTATGAAGGACCATGTGGTGTTTCAATACTGGTGTACATTGTATAGTATCCAATCAGAATAAATACAGCTATTTTGTCAAACATTTAACATTTCTTTATGGTGAAAACATTCAAAGATCTTTCACCCATTTTTCTAAAAAGGAGAAACATTAGCATGTTGATATTATCTATAGTTGGGGCCAGTGTTGTGGATAGCAGGTTAAGCCTCTGCCTGTGATGCTGGCACCACATGGATGTCATTTCAGCACCAGGCTAATCCACTTCGAATCCAGCTCCCAGCTAGTGCACCCCGGGAAGCAGCAGAGGATGACCCAAGTCCTTGGGCCCTTGTATCCACATGGGAGACCTGAAAGAAGCTCTGGGCTCCTGGCTTCAGTCTAGCTCAGTCCCAGCTGTTACTGCCATTTGGGGAGTGAACCAGCAGATGGAAGATAATCTCTCTCTCTCTTTCTCCATGTCCTCCCTTCCACCCTTCCTCCCTCCCCCCGCCTCTCTCTCTCCTCCTCCTCTTCCTCTCTCTATAACTCTGCCTTTCAAATAAATACAAAATCTGGGGCCAGCGCTGAGGCATAGCAAGTAAAGCCGCCTGCAGTGCAGGCATCCCATATGGGCATTGGTTCAAGACCTGGCTGCTCCACTTCTGATCCAGCCCTCTGCTATGCCCTGGGAAAGCAGTAGAAGATGTCCCAAGAGTTTGGGCCCCTGCACCCATGTGAGAAACCCAGAAGAATCTCCTGGCTCCTGGCTTTGGATCAATGCAGCTCCGGCTGTTGCAGCCAATTGGGGAGTGAACCAGTAGATGGAAGACCTCTCTCTCTTTCTCTCTCTCTCTCTCTCTCTCTCTGCCTCTCCTTTTCTCTCTCTCTAACTCTGACTTTGAAATAAATAAATAAATCTTTTAGAAAAAACATCAAAAAGATAAAAACATCAAAAATAAATAAATCTTACAAAATTATCAATAGTCCCTCTACCATGCAGTAAAACTCTAGACCTTCCTACTCCTTAGTCCTCATTAGTAAACCTTCCCACCTCCTTCCTACTTCTGGTCCCTCTTTAGCCTTTGGTAACCACAATTTTGATTATATGCATTGTCTGTCTCCACTAAGTACCATCAGGTGTTATTTCTGTCATTGCTGTATTCTAAGCTCCTCAAACAAAATTCAGCATATTCTTTCCCCAAATATGATATATGAATATTTGTTATGCAGGCCATACGCTCTGTTGCAATTTAGCCATTTTAGTGTTAAAGCAGCCATAGATGAGTATGGCTGTGTTCCCATAAAACTGAAATAATTTTTAAAATTTAACAGGTGTAAAAATTGTATGCATTTTTGGGGTACTTTATGATGTTTTGATACAAGCATACATTGTGTAATATCCAATCAGGGTCAATGTATCTACACTTTCAAGCATTTAACATTTCTCTATAGTGAAAGCATTCCAGACTCTATCTTCCAATTTGTTGAACTAGAAATGTACTCAGCACATGACCATCAGCTTTAGTCACTGTGCTGTGTAATAGAAGCCTAGAGCTTTTGCTCTCTAGCTATAACCTAGTACCCATCAATCAACCTTTCCTAATCCCTCCCTCCTTACTTCCTTCTCTAGCCTCTGGCCACTACCCTTATAGTTCTAACTTCTAAATGAGATCACCTATTTTTAGAAGCCACAAGGAAGTGAGATATTGTGATTTTTGTCTTCTGTATCTGGCTTATTTCACTTAACATAATGATCTCCAGTTCCATCCATGTTTCTGCAAGCAATTAAGATTTTATCCTTTTTATGGTTCAGTGATATTCCATTGTGTATTTATAGCATATTTTACTTATTAATTCCTTGGTTTATATACATTTATATTATTTCCATTTCCGGGCTATTGTGAATAACACTACAATAAACACGGTACTGCAGATGGATTTCATTTCCCTTGGATATATACTCAGGAGTGGGATTGCTGGTAGCTCAGCTTTTAGGTTTTTGAGGAATGTTCATACTGTTTCTTACAGTGGCTCTACTAATTTATATCCTCACTAACAACGTGCATAGCTTCCCTTTCCTTCAAATCCTCACCAACTCTTGTTATTTTCTGCCATTTTGATAACAGCCAGTCTTAGAGACGAAGGTGATATCTCATTGTGGTTTTGATTTGCATTTTACTGAAAATTAGTGAATTAGTGATGATGAGAATTTTCTTATGTTCCTTTTGGCTATGTGCATGTCTTCTTTTCATAAATGTCTGTGTAGGTCTACTGTGGAATTTAATTGTTATTACTATTTCTTTTTGCTGTTGAGTTGTTTGTGTTCCTTATATAGTCTGGATATCAACCCATTGTCAGATATATTGCTTGCAAATATTTTTTCTCCTTCTGTGGGTTGTCTACTTAGTTGATTGTTTCCTTTGCTGTAAAAAAGCTCCTGAGTTTGATGAAACCCCATTTGTCAATGTTTGCTTTTATTTCCTGTGCTTTTTGCTGTCTGATCCAGAAAATCCTTGCCCATTTCATTGTCCCAAAGTGTTTTTCCATATTTTCTCTTAATAGTTTCAAAACTTCAGGTCCTATATTTAGGTCTTTAGTTCATTTTTAGTTGTTGTTGTTTTTTTTTTTTTTTTTTTTTTGTGCAGTTTGACAGAGGTCTAATTTCACTCTTCAGCACGTGGATGGCTAATTTTCCCACCATTATTTTTTTCCAAAGCATGTTCTTAGCATCTTAGTCAAAGATCAGTTGTCTGTAGATGTGTGGATATACTTCTAGAGTCTCTATTTTTTTCTTTGGCCCATGAATATATGTTTATGCCAATTCCATGCTGTTTTAATTGCTGTAGTTTGGCAGTGTTCTGTAATCAGATAAACTGATGTCTACCACTTTGTTCTCTTTGCTCAAGATCACTTTTCCTATTCAGGGCCTTTTGTGGTTCCATACAAATTTTAGTAGTGTTGTAGTTTCTTTGAAAAATATTGGGATATTTATAAGGATTACATTGAATCTGCAAATTGTTTTGTGTATAGTGTGCACATTTTAATGATGTTGCTTCTTCCAGTCCACAAACATGCAATGTCTTTCCATTTCTTTGTGTCCTCTCTAGTTTATTTCATCAGTGCTTCATAAACTTCATTATAGAGATCTTACTTTTTTGGTTAAATTTATTACTAGGAATTTTAGGGTTTTTTACAGATATTGGTAATGGGGTAGCTTATATATATATATTATATATACAATGCTATATAACAATGCTACTGATTTTTGTACACTGACTTTATCTTCTGCAATTTTGTTGCATTTGTTTATTATTTATGGCAGCTTTTTGATGAGATCTATTGGATTTTTGTATAAAAGATAATGGCATCTACTAACAGTGACAGTTTGACTTCCTTTTTTCTAGTGTGGGTGTCCTTTATTCCTAATTGCTGATGGCCTAATTGCTTCATCTAGGACTTAGAGTGGTATGTTGAAGAACAGTGGTGAAAGCATCCTGTCTTTCTCCAGCTCCTAGGGAGAAAGTCTTTAGCTTTTCTCCATTCAATAGAAAGTTAGCTGTTGGCCTGTTGTATATGACCTTTATTTGTTTAGTCCTCTGTACTTAATTTGGTCAGAATTTTTGTCGTAAAGTGATGTTGAATTTCATCAAATGTCTCTTCTATGTTTATTGAGATAACTGTATGAATTTGGTCCTTCATTCTGTTCATGTGAGGTATTACATATATTGATTTGCTTATGTTGACCCATCCTTGCATTCCTGTGATAAGTACCATTTGATCATGGTGAGTGGTATTCTTAATGTTGTTGGATTCTTTTTGTTAGGATTTTGTTGAGGATTTTTCATATATATTCATCAATGCTATTTCCTGGTAGGCCTCTCTTTTTGTTGTTGTAGCCTTGTCAGGTTTGGGTATCAAGGTAATGCTGACTTCAAATAATAAAATTGGAAGAATTCTCTCCTCTTCATTTTTTCCAAAAACAAGAAACATTGATGTTAATTCCTTAAAAGTTTGATAAAAATCAGTAGTGAGACCATCTAGTTCGGGGATTTTCTTTGATGGAGGATTTTTTTATTACTTAGTCAATATTACTTCTTGTTAATAGTCATTTTAGGTATTTCCTCATAATTTGATCTTGGTAAGATATATATGTTCAAGAATTTTTCTGTTTCTTCTAGGTTATCAAATTTGTTGCCACTTACTTGTTCATGATAATCTCTTATGATCCTTTGTATTTCGGTGGTATTAGTCATAATGTCTCTGATAGTATATAAATGCATCCTGTCTCTTCCTTTGTTAGTCATGCTAGGGTCTTATCAAATTTTTTTATCTTTTCAGTGAAACAGCTCATTGTTTCATTAATTTTTGGTATTTTTAAGTCACTATGTCATTTATATGTGCCCTTAGTTTTATTGTTGTTTCTTTCCTTGTACCAATTTTGGATTTGCTTGTTTTTCTAGTTCTTTGAAGTACAGTAATAAATTGATATTTCAGATCTCTCTGGTGTTTTTCTTTTAATACAGCCATTGATTGCTATAAACTTCCCTCATAGAATTGCTTTTGTTCTCATAGGTTTTGTTATGTTGTGCTAACTTTTTAATTCACTTCAAAAGTATTTAAAATTTTGTCTTCAATTTCTTCCTTGATCCACTGGTGAATGAGGAATAAGTTTGATATCTATGTGTTTGTATAGTTTCCAAAGTTTTTTTTTTTATTTTTTAGTTTTGTGTTCTTGTCAGAAAAGTTATTCAACATGATTTCTATTCTTTTTGATTTGTTGAGGTTTATTTTGTGACCTGCCATATGATCAATCCTGGAAAATGTTCCTTGGGCTGTTAAAAACAATGTGCATTCTGTAGCTGTTGGATGGAAAGTTCTACACATGTTACTTAGGTCCAGTTGACCAGTTCTCCATGTTGTTTCTTTGCTGATTTTCTGTTTACTTGACCTATCCATTTACAAAAGTGGTGTTTTTAAAAGTCCCCTACTATTTTTATATTGGAATCTCTTTCTCCCTTAAGACCTGTTAACATTTGCTTTCCATGTTTGGGTACCTCACTAATAGGTGTGTATATACTTATATGTATTATTTCCTGTTATTGGATTGAGCCTTTTTTTCATTATATAAATCTTTTTTTTTACTGCTTTTAATTTAAAATATATTTTATTTGATAGAATTATAGCCATTCCTGCATCCTTTTGGGTTTCATTTGCATGGTGTATCTTGTTTGATCTTTTCACTCTCAGTCTGTTTGTATTCCTAGAGATGAAGTGAGTTTCTTGTAAGCATGTAATTGCGGCCTTCTGTTTAATCCATTCAGTCAGCCTATACTTTTTAATTGGAAAAATCAGTACATTGAAATTTAAGATAATTATTGATAAGCAAGATGTTATTGCTGATATTGTGATACTTGTTTTATATTTTCATTTTAGTTCGTTCCTTGCTTTCCCGTATCTTATGATTTTAATTTGTGGATAAATGATTTCCTTCGGTGGTGTCCTTAGATTCCTTGACTACTATTTTGGTGCTCTGCTGCAGGTTCTTGCTCTGTGGATACCATGAGGCTTATAGAAAATGTTTTTTGGCTACAACAAGCTCTCTTGAAAATAATTTAACATTGATTATGAAGATAGTGAAAGAGGCAAAAATAAACAGACAATAAATCTTGATAAAGTGTTTTACATTTGTTTTTTGTTTCTTTTTAAGATTTTATTTATTTGTGAAGTAGAGTTATCTGCTGGTTAACTCCCCAAATAGCTGTAATAGCAGGAACTGGGCCCATCCAAAACCAGGAGCCAGGAGCTTCCTTCGAGTCTCCCACACGGGAGCAGGGGCCCAAGGACTTGAGCCATCCTCTACTGCTTTCTTGGACCATAGCAGAGAGCTGAATGGGAAGAGGAACAGTCAGGACTAGAATTGGCACCCATGTGGGATGCCAGGGCCACAGGCAAAGGATTAACCAACTGTGCCACGGTGCTGGTCAAGAGCTCTATATTTGTGCTCCATTTCTCCCTACATTTTGAATTGTTTATGTTACATTTGACATGTTTCAATATTGTCTACTTCTTAATAGTCACGTATTGATTAAGCTTTTTTAAAGTCTGAACAGTAAAGATATAAATAGTTACACACCATGTTTACAGTATTAGAGCATTCTGATGTTGCTCATATAGTTACTCTTCCCAGTGAGTTTTCTAACTTCTGATATTTCTTCTTGTTTGTTAGCATGTTTTTCTTTCAGTTTGAAGAACTCCCTTTCGCATTTCTTGTACTAAGGGTCTGGTGGCGATAAATTTGCCCAGATTTTGTTTGTCTGAGGTTGTCTTATCTCTCCCTCATATCTGAAGGATAGCTTTTCTGGACCCAATATTCTTGGCTGACAATTTTCTTCCTTCAGTTCTCTAGAAGTCTTGTCCCTCTTCCTGCTGATCTCTAAAGTTATACTGAGAAGCCTGCTGTCAGGTGAATTGGGGCCCCTTTATGTGTCCACTGATTCTTTTCTTTTGCAACTTTGAGAATCCCCTCTGTATTTTTAACCTTGGAGAGTTTGACTGCAGTGCCTTGGGTTCCACCTGGGTGGACTGAATCTGACTGGTGACATTGACCTTCCCATACCTGGAGAGTTGTATCTTTGTTCAGGTTTAGGAAGTTTTCTGTCATTATCTTCTTGAATCTGCTTTTTACCCCTTGGGAATTCTCAAGTCCCTCTTTGCTTTACAACTCAAACATTTCCTCTTTTTGTGTTATTCAGTATTTTCCATAAGCTTTCTTCATTCCTCTAGATTCTTTTCCTGGTTTTTTCTTTTTTTTCAAAAGTGTATTTTCAAACAGCCTGCTTTTGAATTCACCAATTCTTTCTTCTCTTTGGTTTATTCTACTATTGATGCCTTCTATAGCCTTTTAAATTTCACTTAGTATAATTTTCAATGGAAAGATTTGTGCTTGACTTTGTTGAAAACCTTCAGCTGTCTGTGAAACCTCTCTGTTAAAATACTGGATTATTCCTCTGTGTTCTCTTAAATTTCACTGAGTTTCTAAAAATAGTGATTTTGGAATCTTCATCTTATCATTGGCAAATTTCAATCTGTAGATTGTTGGTTTTTGGCATCTTGTTTTGCTCCTTTATTGGGGTCATTGTTCCTAGGAGTATGTGATGTTTATTGGAGTAGGATACTTTCTGAGCATTTAAGGATTAATTCTAGTAATCTGATTTCAATTGTGGATGTCCTTCTGGAAATTCTAAGCAGCCTTTTCTATTGAATCTTCTGGTATTTAAGCACTAGGTAGCACCTAAGTTGTGGTTTGCCTCGGGTCCACTGTTGATGTATACATCCAAACTCAAATTTGTTTCTGTATTTGCACAATATTTTAATGTTAATCATGTTTGCATGCATTACTTCAGAGCAGCCTCATGGAGCAAGGGCCTAGCTGGAGTAAGGCCCATCACACACACAGATTGTATGATCCTAGAGTTACTCAGCTGTGACAAAGTAGTGTGAGAACTCCAGGCTGGACCCCTGAGCTCTGACCAGTGCTTTTCCACCATCTTGGTCTCAGTCATTAAAGAGATTCTTTTCTAAAAAATCATGCTATGCTCTTAAAATGTAAACCACATGTTTTGTTCCAGGGTTAGTACTCCTATCTCCTTCCCCAAACCTACCATTTATATTGCCCAAAGTCATACAGGGGTCTCTGTACCTGGGTGTCTACAATACATCTGCACAGGCTCACCTGCTGAGTAGATGTCACTGTGGGCTATTTTCTTTTTCTTCCTCAGTGTAGATTTGGAGCAATGAGAAATAGAGAAGAAAAGTCAGCAAAGGGAAAGCACGTCATAAAATGCAGAAGGGGTAGTAAGAGTTATAGGAGGGGCTGGCTCTGTGGTATAGTGTGTAAAGCTGCTGCCTGCAGTGCCAGCATCCCCTATGGGCGCCAGTTGGAGTCCTGGCTCCTCCACTTCTGATTCAGCTCTCTGCTATGGCCAGGGAAAGCAGTGGAAGATGGCCCAAGTCCTTGGGCCCCTGTACCTGTGTGGAAGACCCAGAAGAAGCTCCTGGTTTCAGGTCTGCACAGCTCCAGCCATTGCGGCCATTCAGGGCATGAACCAGTGGATGAAAGACCTCTCTCTCTCTCTCTCTCTCTCTCTCTCTCTCTCTCCCTCTCCCTCTCCCTCCCTCCCTCTCTCCCTTCTTCCCTCCCTCTCTCTCTCTCCCCCTCTCTCTTTCCGCCTCTCCTCTCTGTAATTCTGCCTTTCAAATAAATAAATATTTTTAAAAAAGAGTCATAGGAGTGAACACTTTGATGTACATCATGGGTTAGAAGAAATCATTGCTATAAAACCCTGTTTCTCACTTCTTTGCTGCACACACACACACAATTTGCATAACACACTTCAATGAATTGACATTAAAAATGTTTTTCCAGTCTATAATGGGGATTTCTGGGAAATCAGCTTGTCACTAGGGAGTTAGAAAAATCATCATGTTGTCTCATGCCCTGCCACCAGGAAGACCAACCCAAAAAATCAGAGGCTCTCACATCCCTCATGTATAGACAGAGAAAGCAAACACATCTCCTGACCACTTGGTCTAGAAAAATCTAATCAGGAAAAACTGTTTATTTGTATTCCTTTAGTATTCTTTTTCTCATCCCCTTTCTTAAATCTTTTTTCCCCCAGCCAAAAGAAATGCTGATTTCATTAGTTTTTGTAACCACAGTGGAGAGGCCCTTCATAATTCATGGATCATTGGCCAAACCAGCCTCGTTAATTTGCTGTGTCACATAAGTCTCGGGGCCCATTAATCTCCGGATTATTGACACTAAGATGCAGTAGCTTTTTAAGTTACTAATGCAGTTTGAATGAGCCTTTGTGTACTAATTTGGATTTAATAAATGTCGTTAGGGTAGGGAAGGAAAAGGATTAAAGGGGCACTGTGACTAAAAGACCATGTCAGCCAAGAGCTATGTTGGTAATAAGATCATTCAAGTGTATTTTGGTAATGTGCAGGCGCCAGAAATGTTTGAAGAGGGGGATGAAAGGGATGGACAATATTGGAAACAGCAGGGGGATGGTTTCCTTGTGTATCTCAGCTCTGCCAACAAGGAAACTGGGGGAGAGAAGGGCTAAATGAACACAACATTTTTTTTTGTTTGCTGCACAAAATAAGATCAAAGAAAAGGGAAAATAATCTGAGGTAATGATGGCAATTTGTTTTCTAGTTCAAAGATAATTGACCCACACTGAAGACATAATTATGGTACATTAAGGAGATTAAAAGAGAGACAAAGCCAAAGGCATGACGTGATGACAAACATGATTCAGGATCCTATAATTAGGATGTTTTTAAAACCACAATATTTTGATATTAGCCTTTCAACCCGCAAAACACATGAACAGCAGAAAACCAAGTAAATTTCATTTCCATTGTCAGATTCACATTTTATGTCCTTTTTTTTCTTTCTGTTTCTTCCCCTTTTAGGTTTCTTCTAACAGCTGCCAGCACTTGAATGGTATCTGCTAGTGCTAAGGATGTGGAAAATGGAGCTAAAGATGAGTTATTTAGATGAGGGTGAGTTTGACAATGAGAATTCTCCACTCCTGCCTTTTCATCTAGCTCAAGTTTGGGTGTTTTGGGCTCAGTCTGAAATTCTGGAAGCTCCCAGCTGAGATCTGTTTCATTTGAATTTTTCCAATGTGTGACTCTGGGTATATAAGATGATTTTAGATTGTGTGTGGACATTTTTTATGGTGACAGTTATGTATACATTATTGGGAGTATTGAAAACATTACTCAGTCTTCACACTATCACAGTTATTCACTTAGGATGAAACCAAGTTCAAACAGCAAGTCAATTCAATATTACGTAAAAATTATACCAATGGTGCATGACTTTTGCACAAACCATGGTAGAGTCAAGGGACTTTTGTGAAATACTATTTTGTTCTTGCCCTTTCCTTCATCCTGTAGCACTGTCCCATCTTTGCCCAATGATAATATAGTGGAATTGATGTGGGTGGTAGTCCTGAAGTAGCAGCAGAGTGTGGAAATTTTGGTGTCATGTACTGTGCATACTGGTATTATGTCCACCAACACCTGGACTTGAATTGTATAGGAAAAAAAATGATTGACTTGAGGAAGCCTAGCTATTAATCTAGAGATTATTCCATGTGAAAGCCACAGATACCACTGAGGTTGATGGTATAGCAGATATGTTCATGTTTCTCTCTGTGTGTTCCGTGTGTGTGTGTGTGTGTGTGTGTGAATTTTGGCGAGAGTGGGGAGTTGGTGGGAGGTTAACTCTGCTCATAAGATTCTGCCTCAATGCATAATGAGGTGCTGTGCTTTCCAGAACCAAGCAGCATCTTCAATCAAGATAGGCTCTGTCAAGGAAAAGATTCAAGGTCCATTCAAATAAATTTAGTTTTTTCTTCCTCAATTCTCTCCTTATCTGACCTCTTCTGTTGCACACATGAAGACACATACCTTTCCTTTGATCCAGGCCTCCATCCATCATTTTTGGAGGCGCGATTTGTTACTTGCCTAGTTGTTTAGATGGCTAGAATTCACCTTCTCTGTACTTTTTAACTGAACTCATAAAAATGTTTCTATTCTTGTGAGAACTAGAACTGACATTCAAACGACTTGTAAAAACAAAGTGAGAGCTGCAGACAGGTGAGATAACTGAGTTGCAAAATCTAGAAGAAAAAAATATGGTCGATATGTTGAAAATCACTTTTGGCATCAGGATTTGTAACCTAGAATGTCTGGACACTGATAATACAGAATACTTTGAGAGTGCACTCAGGAATTCCCTCCATTTTAGATGTTTGAGTTCATTAAAAACATAGTAAAGGAATGCCTATCTCTCAACCTTGAGAAAAGTCAAGGGAAAGCAAAATTGAACCTGCTTCTATTTCATGATCTTAAAGGTTAGGTAATGTGGGGACTGCTGTGAAATTATTTATCTTGTGTTGGACAAAAAAAGCATCCTGTTAGCTAATAGCAATATAATTAGCTTGCATGGTGTATAAGTTTCCTATTGCTGCTGAGACAAATTGCCACAAATGTGGTGAGATGAAACAGCATGTATTTACTGTCGCACAGTGCCAGAGGTCAAGGCCAAAGTAAGTTTATTGAGCTATGATCAAGGTGTTTGCACATCTGCACTGCCTTTTGAGAATCTATTTCTTTTCTAGCTCTTCGATTGCCTGTATTCCCCCTTTCTCGATCTTCAAAGCCAGCGGCATAGTATTTTGCAAAGTATCTTATTGATTCTGTTATCATTTCACTGTCTTGATGGCTTTTCCCTTCCTGGATCCTCCCCCTTATATGGAGTCCTGTGATTGCATTGGACCCACCCAGATTATATAGGATACAACCTATGTCTTAATATCCTTAACTTTAATCACATCTGCAAAGCCCCCTTTGCCATACAATTATATATTCACAGATTTCAATTAAGACATGGGCATTGTCTGGGTGACATAGAATTAGTTTACCTATGGTACATGATTTCCAATTCATTGGCCTTTCAGAATTCCTGTTGTGGACATGTTTCAGGTTGAATAAAGAAAAAACGTCTTGGTAGTTTATATTTGTCTCTAGTCAACTTATTGGATATTTCTGAAAGTTACATAAATTCTTAAATATTTTCTAGTATTTTGCAAAACTATACTATTTTTGTCTTTTTGGAAATATGTGGTACACTGGGTACCAGATATGTTCCTGCAACTGTCATTCCAATCCATGTTTAGTTTTCATTCATTAGCAGTCTTTGGAGTGCCTAACTCAGCCTACACTCTGAAGAGCTTCCTCCACAAAAATACAGAAACACTTCCCTTTCTCCATGTGTCCTGTTGCCTAGAATTTTTCCAGATCTGATCCTTGAACTCTCCTTATTTGCCTGATCATGGTGATCTTTCATTTGCTTCACGTTCATGACGGGCTGTCTTTTTTACCTGGTGCTTCAGTTTATTTTTTATTTCGCCATCACTCAGAATACAGTGTCAGATTGCCTTTACCATAAAATCTTTTTTTAAAAAAAGATTTGTTTATTTTTATTTGAAAGTCAGAGTTACACAGAGAGAGAAGGAGAGGCAGAGAGGGAGAAGTCTTTCATCCACTGGTTCAATTGACAGCAACAGCCCAGAGCTGCGACAATCCGAAACCAGGAGCCAGGAGCTTCCTCCAGATCTTCCCATGTGGGTGCAGGAGCCCAAACACTTGGGCCATCTTCCACTGCTTTCCCAGGCCACAGCAGAGAGCTGGATCGGAAGTGGAGCAGCCAGGACATGAACCAGCACCCATCTTGTATGCCAGCACTGCAGGTGGCAGCTTTATTCACTATGCCACAGCGCCAGTCCAGCACTATTCATTCCTGACTATGACTTTGTTAATTTTTAAAATAACATTACCATATTATTAGAAACCATTTTAACAGCCTGATTCTGATGTAGCTATGCCACAGAGCCGGCCCCACCATAAAAATCTTAACCACCTTGTTTTCATTAGAGCTTTTTGTCCATATGGTTACACCATCAGACAGGGAAGTGCACTTCGTTTAACAGTAAACCTTTCCCTACATTTCTACAAAATTCTAACTTACGTACAGCACTAAAAATATCCCTGGACAGAGATGGATACAACAGGTTGGTGCCATATCCAGCAGCTCAGGCTCACAGCCAACACCTGGTGTCTGTGCTGAGTTGCTCAGCCTGTCTCTGCTCGTCCAGGCTGTAGGTGATGCTCTCGGGATCTCTCCTTGAAATAGCCTGACACGGTTTCTTAACAGAACTCAGGGCAGCCATGATTAAACAGGGGTACAGACCCTTCAAAGGGAAATTTATGTGCATTCTTGGAATAAAACCATAGAAGGGACACTTATAGAATTGCATGGGTATTTGAAGAATGAGATAATTGATCACATAATGATTTTGTTTGCTCATTTACTGCATGGGGCATTTATAGTAGCTTTAATAAGTGTTATTTTTCAAACAGATTATAATCCAAGAGAAGGGCAAGTACATAGGTACATTAGTCTGAGATTTTTAGGGAAAGGTCCAATATTAAACCTTCTAAGTTTGACAGTTTCCTTTTTGACACGCTCGGTTTATCACACTTCAGCTTTAAGCAACCTGGAGTGTGTTCTGATCCTGTCTGACACCTTCTGAGCATCTATTGTCAGCTCTAACAAGCTGTGTATTGACGTTATTCAATATACTTTATCTACCAAGATGCATTTCAGCCACTTAAGCAAGGGTATACATCTACACTGGCAATGAGAAGAACTAGCACAGTGCTTTTGGTGTCAAAAGTTTGGCACACAATGTCACTCATTGGTTTTGTCGGTGTTGAAATAATACAAGATGTAACTTTTTGATCTCTAGGAAATTCATGAGGAAAGGATAAAAACCCCGGCAGCTTTTAGTCAGTTTTCTTTCAAAAGAAATTACTTAGAACCCAAACAAATATATTGTCATTTTCCGTCTGTCTCTCTCTCTATGTATGTTCATCCATGTGTCCGTTTCTGTGCTCTGTTCTTTCTCCATATGCCCTCTTCCATTCAGTAAGGAGGGGTTAGTTTTCTATTCTTTTTAGTCATGAACTATTTCTGGGATTACTGCTCCTTGTAGCAGAAACCACTTAGCTCTCTGACATAGAGTATGTGTCTAACTCTTCTCTTTGGTCCTGAAAAGTCTCCAGCTAAACCACTATGACTCCTGCTGCTTCAATCCTTTTTTAAAGAATTATTTATTTATTTTGAAGCCAGAGTTAGAGAGAGGACACACACACTCACACATATATATATATATATATATATCTACCATGTGCTGGTTAACTCCCCTAAATGGCTGAAGTGGCCAGCATGGGGTCAGGTCAAAGCCAGGATCCAGGAACTTCATTCAGGACTCCCATGTGGTTGGCAGGGGCCCAAGCACATTGTCATCTTCTGCTCTTTTCCCAGACTGTTAGCAGGAAGCTGGATTGGAAGTGGAGCAGCAGGGATTCAAACCGATGCCCATATGGACTGCTGGTGTCACAGGTAGCGGCTTTACTTGCTAACCTACCATATCAGCCACTTGCCTCTTGAATCCTAAAGAATGATTTGTCAAAGCATAACAGGGTATATGTGGTTTTATTCCTCGAAAATCATATGATGATGCAGGATGATGTAAGTCAATCCCCTTTGAGTATTTTTTTTTGTTGTTTTCCAGTAGTTAATTATAACATCAGTTAGAAATACTTATCTTTTAAAATGAAGTAACTTTTAGAAAGGCTATACTCTAAACCAGAAGCAAGCAATTCAGTTGCTTATATGACCAGGTAATCAGATTATTCAGGTCAAATAGGAATTGTGGCAGACTGAAGACTATCTTTTTTGTTTGTTTGTTTATTTTAAAGATTTATTTATTTATCTGAAAGGCAGAGTTACAGAGAGGCAGAAAGAGAGAGAGGTCTTCCATTCACTGGTTCACTCCCCAGCTGGCCACAGTGGCTGGAGCTGCACCAATCCAAAGCTAGGAGCTTGGAGCCAAGAGCCTCCTTTGGGCCTTTCACGTGGGTACAGGAGCCTAAAGACCTGGGCCATCTTCTACTGCTTTCCCAAGCCATCGTAGAGAGCAGGATCAGAAGTGTAGCAGTCAGGGTCTGAACCGGTGCCCATATGGGATGCCAGCACTACAGCCAGCGGCTTTACCCACCACGCCACAGCGCTGGCCCCTGTTTTTTCTAAGCATATCATTCATAGACATTAGGATGTCAAGAGTTGCTCAACACCAAGTGCCAACACATTTATATCACATAGATCCAATTCCAGTGTATTAATTTCACTTAGAGTGCCCTTTGCATTTGGAAGATGACCTTGTGACACTATAAATGATTTTGAATATAATATGCAGAAATTCAAGTGTAGTATTTTCAGAACTTAATGTTTTTCCTGAGGATCCACCATCCTATATGAAATCTCCCAAGTTATGTTTTGCAAGTAAGTCAAATAAATAACAATTCTGTGGAAGCCAACAAAGTAATGTCTGCTGGCCAAATTTGTCCTGTATACAGATACTGCCTCTCATCCAAGTCCTTAAGGTAGAAGACAAGCATTATCCTAACTGTCCTAATAAGTTGAGAAATTGTTTTTCTTGCAGGATGGATAGTACCTCACAGTATAATGAGAATGGCTATACCTTGTGTTTTGCCTGAGGCTGTCCTGGTTTATGGCTATAATCATGGTATCAGTTTGGTTTAGCATTTTCCATATGTTTTGCATTTTTAAGCACAGTGCTGTTATTGATAGCCACATTAAAATAAGCAGTATGCATCTGATTGATTTCATTTCTGCTTCCAGATTATGCCGTATTGAGTGTGGGATGCATGTGCAATGAAGAGATCTCACTTTAACACATAAGTAAATCCAAAGAATGAACTGGCAATGGCCTGTGGCTTTATTTGGGTGCTTCCCAAATGTCTGGCAGCTAACACTCAGGCTCCTTCCTTTCCTTGAGCACATTAAGCATTCATGCAGGTGCAATGGAGGCTGCTTGTTTAGGAGAAGCTGGGAATAGTTAATGCTTATTTTTAGTTTATGATGGGAGTACAATTTTTTTTTTCTGCTGTCTCTGCTGGCTTCCTGGTGAGCTACTTTGGTTCTGTCCTGGGATGCCAGATACATAAAGCACTATGTTACCAACACAGACAGTGGAAAACACGCAAAACTGTATTCAGGACATGTGAGATATGTATAGGAAAAAGGGCTACTTGGATTGCTGTTGCTACAATGATTTTTGTCTTTATGCCATGATAACTCTGTAATAATTTATTCATTTTAGTGTTCCATTATACTTTTTTATTTTACAATAAATGCTTGACAATAATGAGTGAAAGCAAACATAAATTTAGTAAGAAATTATACATTTTTATTTCTAAAGAACTTGATGAAAGTGAAACATGCATAAAATATTTGTAGACAATTAGGGAGTTATCATTCTACTTGTGACTGCACAAACCAAAAGAATCATCTATATCTTATTGCAAAAGTTAATAATCACTTTAAGAAGAAGACTATCCTCTTACTATCCACAGTGATTTAACATATATTACTACACAGAGAATACTTACATCTCATTCTGTAATGCACAAGTTTTCATTTAGATCAGGTGAGTGCTGTACTTTCTTTCATTATTGCTTGCAACTTATACTGTGAAAATCCTCAAAGTAAAGCAACAATTGATATGATAGCCTTATTAGCAGAAGAACTTCGCAGAGATTTAAATGATGGCAGTTTCTTTTCCTATCAGTGTGAGCAAATGCTTCCAGCAGAAAATTAATTCAAGGAGCCAGCATTGTGGCATAGCAGGTAAAGCCACTGCCTGGGATGGTGGCATCTCGTATGGGCACTGGTTTGAATCCTGGCTGTTCCACTTTTGATCCATCTCCATGATAATGGCTTGGGGAAAGCAGCAGAAGATGATCCAAGTGTTTGAGCCCTTGCCACCACATGGGAGACCTGGGTGAAGCTCTTGGCTCCTGGTTTTGGCTTGGGCCAGTGATTGCCATAGCGGCCATCTGGGAACTGAACCAGTGGATGGAAGAAGACCCCTCTCTCTCTTTGCCTCTACCTCCCTCTCTGTAATTATGACTTTCAAAATAAATAGGTAAGCCTTTAAAAAAATTAATTCAGATAAATTCATTGATAGTTTACTTTTTTTTTTATTTTTTGACACGCAGAGTGGACAGTGAGAGAGAGAGAGACAGAGAGAAAGGTCTTCCTTTGCCGTTGGTTCACCCTCCAATGGCCGCCGTGGCCGGCGCGCTGCGGCCGGCGCACCGTGCTGATCCGAAGGCAGGAGGCAGGTGCTTCTCCTGGTCTCCCATGGGGTGCAGGGCCCAAGGACTTGGGCCATCCTCCACTGCACTCCAGGGCCATAGCAGAGAACTGGCCTGGAAGAGGGGCAACTGGGACAGAATCCGGTGCCCTGACTGGGACTAGAACCCGGTGTGCCGGTGCTGCTAGGCGGAGGATTAGCCTGTTGAGCCACGGTGCCGGCCGATAATTTACTTTTTAAAGTCTCTGTAAATGGAATCAAAATCAGTATCTTGAGTGCTATTATAATTAGTTACATCAACATTTAATGCAAGATATTTGTTTGAAAAAAATATGAGCACAAATATTAGTGGCATGCAGTGTGGTACTAAAAATAATGTTCTTACTGAATTAAGAGGCCATGAAGCAAAAAAGTATTTGAAATTAGTTGTGGTATAACATTATTTATAATTGCATCTAAATAATCCATGGTACTCTATCAATAAAAATGGAAACTGTAGATATAAAAATACCAAATCTTCTTGCATAATACTTATTCACTTAGAAGAAAAAGTGAAACTTATGTTGAGATGAAGAACGTCTTAAGTTTAAAAAAAGTCAGAATGGGAACATGTTAGCAGTTACTCAGCTACTCAACACTAGTTAGACTTTTGAAATGTTTGGATTTGTACTGAGCTACTTTATTAAACAGATGTTTTATGATGGGAATAGTAGTAAACTTTTTCAAAAGATTTATTTATTTATTTATGTGAAAGTCAGAGTTTACAGGGAGAGAGGGAGAGACATAGGTCTTCCTTCTGCTGGTTCACTCCCAGAGTGGTCACAATGGCCAGGGATGAACCAAACTAAAGCTGGGAGCCAAGAGCCAGGAGCTTCAACTGAGTCTCCCACATTGATGGCACAGCGCTGCTGCTTTTCTTTTCTTTCTTTCTTTCTTTTTTTTTTTTTATTTGACAGGTAGAGTTATAGACAGACAGAGACAGAAAGAAAGGTCTTCCTCCCATTGGTTCACTCCCCAAATGGCTGGTCCGGCTGTCTATGCGCCGATCTGAAGCCAGGAGCCAGGAGCTTCCTCCAGGTCTCTCATGCAGGTGCAGGGGCCCAAGCACTTGGGCCATCCTCCACTGCCTTCCCAGACCACAGCAGAGAGCTGGACTGGAAGAGGAGCAACCAGGACTAGAACCCTGCGCCCATATGGGATGCCAGCACTGCAGTGGAGGATTAACCAAGTGAGCTACGGTGCCAGGCCCCAGTGCTGCCGCTTTTCCCAGGCCATTAGGCAGGGAGCTGGATAATAAGTGGAGCAGCAGATAGTTGAAGCAGCACCTGTATGGGATGCTGGCCTTGCAGGTGGCAGCATTCCCTGCTACACCACAGCCCCAGCCCAGTATTAAACATTTTTAAAGTAAGTTTTAATTTTGGTAGCATTGTCTTCAAAATTAGCTACAATATTTAATCAAAAAATTTAACTTGAGTTCTAAAAATCCTGTGTCTTTTGAAATGCTTAGCAGATTTGCAAATGAGAAGACCTTGAAAATGGAAAAGGAAACTGAACATATACAAGGACAAAAAAGTCCAAATTGTGGGGCTGGTGCTGTGGTGCAGTGGTTAATGCTCTGGCCTGAAGCGCAGGCATCCCATATGAGCACCGGTTTGAGACCTGGCTGCTCCACTTCCAATCCAGCTCTCTGCTGTGGCCTGGGAAAGCAGTAGAAGATGGCCCAAGTCCTTGGATCCCTGTACCCACATGGGAGACCTGGAAGAAGCTCCTGGCTCCTGGCTTCAGATCGGCACAGCTCTGGCCATTGTGGCCAATTGGGGAGTGAACCATCGGATGGAAAATCCTCTCTCTTTGCCTTTCCTCTCTCTGTGTAACTCTGACTTTCAAATAAATAAATAAATAAATCTTTTAAAAAGTCCAAGTTGTGACTTTGCCATTCAAGGCAAGGCCCTGGTACCACTGACAACACCTGGGCGCTTGTGGGCACTGCAGGCTGCCATCCCACCTATTGCCTTAGAATCTGGATTTTCATAGGATCCTGGAGTACTAGTATTCATACTAGGTTTTGAGAAGCAGTGATGTAAGGGATTTCCTTTAGAAATTTGATAACCACATTTTGGAATATCTTTACACATGGGACAAATACTTGGGTGGCTTTTAATTAAATGGCAAAAGTTATATTCTCTTCTAACATGACAGGAAATTGAAGAACTACAAAGTTACAATATCTAATTTAGTAGTATGTACAGAATAATTATAGAGAATAAAAATCATGATTAATAATTATAGAAATTTGATTATTATTAAGAAAGTCTCTAAATGGAAGCAAAATTGTAGTATCTCTGAAATATTTACAGAATAAGGTAAAAAAATTAGACTGAGAATAATGTAGACTAAATCAACTTATGTAGAGACAGAATTTCTCTGTTGAATACATTATGGCCAATAGAGAAGAGTCCACAGAAGATGCAAATTATTTATTTATTTTTAAATGATTGTTTTATTTATTATCTTTGTGATAATATATTTTTAATTTATATTAGAGTCAAAGGCTTAATGTTTCACTAAATAAAGGGTTCAACAAATAAAAAGAGCATAGTTCAGCAGAAATATAGGCAAGAGCTGTAAACAATAATCACATGGAAAGATGGTCAACCTCAAAAGTGTAAATTTTACAATAGTCACACATCCTTAAAACTGCAGTAGCTTGTAATTCTTAACAATTTGCCTGACAAAGATTTCAAAGTTCGTCGGAACACTATTTGCAGCAAAGCTAATACACATAGGCGTTTCTAAAGTAATTGAAATCTACTAAGTATAAACTGCAGATTTGAAGATGAGCATGCAATTTTATTTATGAATAAATATGATCACACATATGAGAAAAACTGTTTTAAAAAAACGCCAGTGACAAGATATTAAGGATAGTTATGACTAAGAACTGATTAAAGTAAACTAATCTATGCTAAAATAATGATTCTACTTTTTTATAATATCAAGAATCAGCATATTTCCTTTTATAATCATTACAATACAATTTTATTTGCTTTTACATGGATATATGTTTAAGAAATAATATTTTGAAATGATTTTGAATATAATTATTCTGTAGGCCCAGCAATGTAATAAAACCAACTTGACAGTCAATAAATCTTTTCAAAATTTAATTTGAAATTATCCTTCAAAAGAATCCTGGTTAGGTGATATATTATAGGGAAGTGTTAATTTGTTTACATTTGCTCTTTCCACTTTAATGTTGCAAAAATACTCCTCTGATTTCTTTTTTCTTAAATTTTCTTAGGTGTGAGAAACTTGGCAAAAGCTTAAAACCATAATTTTTAAGGACTCAAGTTAGTTGTCAGGCAAGGGTGAAGCTTCTCTATTTTTGAGGGGTAAGAAGAAGACAATAAAGAAAAATGGAAGGTTTCATAATTACATATTAATTCATTTGAAATAAAAATATTTGTGTTGGCCAGTCTACCACATTTTTACATGGTACATCCAACCATCTCTGCCATCACTACCCTGGTCCATTCTCCCAATGTTTCTCAAGTCAGTTATTGAAACAGTCTTCAAATAATATATCTGTTCTCATCCTATTAAGTTTTAACCTGTAGCTGAGATGATTTTTACACTTAAGGCAAGTTGGTTCTGTTCTGATGGTTTTAAATCTCATCCGTAGTAGAAGCTCAAGTCTTGCAAATAGTGAACGAAAGGTCTCTCAAGTTTACTTCCTTCTGGATTATAAATGCAACAGTCATCATGATAATAAGACTACCATTTGCTTACATTGTATTTAGTTTCACTTTTAAAGTCTTTGAATAGGGTTTCCCAATTTTGGGGTATTATCTTTGCGCTATCTACTGTTGGTACCCCACACCTTGATGTCTTCATTTCTGCCACTATGAGACCATTGTGTTCATTCTCTAACTCTACTTACATCTTTGTGGAAGATATGTTTCCCTGGCCCAGCCAGCCTTACTTGGAATTCTGGGGAAAATATCTTTCTTTCCCATTTTATTATATCTGATTATTATCCAGTGATTTGTCCCTTTTGTAGATAGAAATTTTTCAACCAGTGATTGTTCCCTCATCATCCAAATCAAAGACTTACTTTCTGATTAGAAGTCAATGAATATTTGAGGGATACAGACCTATTTGAATAGTAGTGTGAGCAAAATTCACTATAACAATATTTCTGAGTCTCAGAAATCATCTAATTTCCATCCAAGTTCCATATTATGTATGTGACCTTTTCAATAATCTATTGGGAATCATCCATGTGGACATTGAGAATTTATTCTGCTACAAGAATTAAAAAGCCTATAGGAGTCTCTCCTTATTCTTACATCTAGGAGAATCTGTCTTCTGTACCTTGAATCTTGACTACTGAGTTACTCTGCATTTTCTGCATAGTCTTTAATTAATTCAACAGTTCCTACTTGATGCTACAGAAGTAGCAAGATAGTATTTTCTAACTATCATAAGTCACACCATCCATTTGTACTGCATAGAGAATGCATCCTTTTCTCTGGGAGCGGTGTCAACTTGATAAACAAGGTGTTGGTGATTCCACACTCCCTTAATTCCAGTGGCAGGGAACACTGGGGCAATATCAGCTTGCAAAAGAGTACATGATAGTACCAGTAATAAAAGACATTTCCTCCACCCTTAAGGAGTCTTAGTACTATTGGAAATTTCCTAAGCTTGTAGACTCCGGTTTGGTTTTCTTTTTTCCCCTGTATTAGTTAAAAAAGAGACTGGATATATACATAGTAAGTTATTGATAAATGCTTATAGGAATGATATGTTCAGCTTATAAACAGCTAAATGGTGTACACTAGAAATCAGCAGGTGTTTTCACCAGACTTTTTCTCATTGTCACAAAACATCTCTCTTGGACTGAAAAGGGAATATTAAAAAAAAATAGAGAAATATACAGAGGGAGTAGGGGATAGAAAGATAAGTACACTTGTTTATTTGGTGAATTAAATTGCAAAGGGTCCGTGTTGTAAATATTAATATACCATATACTTTCTGTTGGGGAATTCAATAGCTCTTGGAGTGCTGTTAGAGATATAAATCCCCATACATATCATAGTGAAACAACATTCTTTGAAATATGAATGGTGATAAAGATTCTTTGATTTCCAACATCCTTTCAGCTTCTTTAACCTCTCTCTGTAGAGAACTGTTATTATGGCTATCAGAGATGTCTGAGGATCTATTTGAATTTTACAGAAGCTTTTCTAACACTCTTCTTGACCAGGGTTGGATAGATCTTTCTGTATCAATTATGCAAAAAACAGATGTCATTGAAGTCAAACTTGTATCTTTGAACAGAGCCCAAACACTTGTATTTTCCAATACAGTCTGTCTTTTGGTGCGACTAAGAACAGGTCTCAGAGTAGCTTTATCACATATTTATCCTCCTTGGATACTCTCAGATAACCTTGCCAGACTATCTCTGGCTTTCTGGTAAAGCCACAGCACCTGCTCAACCTAGCTTTTTTTCAGTGGGTTTCTGGCATCTGTGTTGAGTCTTCCTTACAGACCTCCAATTACAGAAGGTGTAATTGGAAAAGAGCCCCAGTTACTGTGTTCTGAAATCTATTGTCACCTTTGTATTGAGGCCATGTTTTCTATGAACTGCATCCACTCAGTAACTGAGTTTTGCAGGTACTAAGGCAGAACCATTCCTGGGAGACATGGGACTTTTCTAATGGATAACTGTGGTTCATCTAGAATGCTTCTAATAAAACTTCCTTCTCTCTGTCCACTGGGGTCAGAATTGCACCATGGTTTGATGGCTCTCCAAGCCTTCTCTGCATCCTTCCCCACTATTTCTCATACAATTTCTCTTGAAAAATCTTTGCAATTTTATTCCCATCTTGCATCTGCTTCTTGAGCAACCTGGACTCACATGAGATACAACAGTGACTAACTCTTAGCAACACATGCCCTCACATATACTTGAAGAAGACAAGAAGCCAGTAGCCTTTATTCAACCTCAGATAGACTTTTGGTAACCCATTGAGTAATAATACCCCCTTTCCTATTTTAAACTCATCTCTTCATCTGTGTCTTTTTATCCATTAAAATCTGTATGACCTAAACCATGGTTTACTCTAAAGAACCACACATGCCATACCTGTCTCTTGAGCCATCTGATCACTGACTCTGTACATCATGCCATAAATTCACCTGCATGTGATACTAACTTCCTAAAGAGAGGCTGTCATGTAGTCTTTGTCTTATCTGTGTTCTTGACACAGATGTGTTCTTGAGTTCCTCGTCAGGGGTTACGGCCCACAAAATCTCTACCTAGCACTAACATTTTTCAAAAGAGAAATTAAATTTTTTTTTCAAGTTTGAAAATGCAAAACTTGACTGAGATTTTTAAATACCAGTTTATTAAGTGCTAACCATGTTCCAGGTGCTATGCCTTTTCTCCATCAATCCTTACAACGAAAAAATCAAGAAAACGTGAAAATTGCCTCATTTTACAGATCAACCGCTTACCTGAGATCTCACATTGAGTGGTGGAACCAGCTTACCTGAGATCTCACATTGAGTGGTGGAACCAGCTAGAACCACCTCAGAGGTTTTGTTGTTGCTTTTAATGTTTATGCAACATTGTCTTACTATTTAAAGCCCTGTGACCCTGACTAATTAATTCAGTTGTGGGAAACCTGATATTTCACATATATAAAAGGAAGCTGATAACATTGCGCATATGTTATTGAGTTCCTCCTGGTCTTGTCATTTTACATAAAACATTGTCCTGTTTTGTTCTCATTAGAAGCCTACCACATGATGTTGTCCTTATGTTAATTATTATTGTAGTGTAACAAGATACTATATGATTTAGTAGTATGGAAACATAGCCATTTATTGTTTTGTTTTGTTGACAGTCAGATGGTTTTGGTTGTTTTCCTGTTCTTACTTGTAATCATTCATGTGATTGGAATTCCCAAGAGGGTCTCAGTCATCTATCTGGAAGCTGGGGCAGAGTGAGGCATTCTAGCTCCCTTACCTGTGGCCTCTCAATCCCCGTTATGGTAGACTGACATTCTTCACAGCATGACAACCACAGAATTCCAAGACTGTGAAGGTGGAAACTACACGATGTGTTAAAACTCAGGCTTTAGATATAAAATAAATATTCTGCTGCTGCTTTCTATTGGTTGATATAAACCACAAGGTCAGCCCCGACGAGAGGAACATCACTGCCACATTTCCGAGTGGGCATTACTGTATTCCTGGCATTTGAAGATGAGGAAGCTAAGTGGAGAAGCCTTAGTAAAGTCTGGGTCTCTGTGATTGCCTCTTTGGTTCTCTTTTCCCTCTGGAATGCTTACTGTGGTACCTGGGTAGGTGTCGGAATTGGATGAAACTGATAATAGGAAAGCAAATTTGCGTCACTGATTATCAGAATCCTGTTTGTGGATTAGATGAATTTTTTATTCTAGCATATATTAAGTATTAGATGATGTTCTGAGACATGGAGTTATTATATAAAAAATGACATATGATGTTGGGGACTTGAATGTGGATCTTCTATCAGTTTATTATTTATAATACCATATCAAGAGATAGCACATATGTTACACTTGTGCTGTCGCTCCTTGCCCCATGTCCCTGGTAGATAGGACCAATCTATAGAAGTTGACACTTAAATGAAACCTATTTGAAATCCCTGCACTTAACTGTATCTCATTATCCTTTTAGGTAACACACAGTAAAACCCATTGATGATTATTGATAGGTGGATCTGTATTCAGATTCTTAAAATATATCATACAGAGTACTTCGCAGTCAAAAGAGCAACAACTCCGATTTGCCCTTCTCCTTCTTCCTCCAATTCCCATCCTGGTTACCTGGCATTGGCAATATTCTGGAATTCTTCACCACTACTGCAAACCATCCTCTGAGTGTGTTGCTTTCCCTCAGTCTCTTTCTCTGTCATTTATTTCCTTGTTCTTTCTTTCCTTCTTCCATACTTCTCTGTCTGTTTCAAAGGCATAATTAGGACATCTTGCATTTAGAAATGAAATCCTGCAGAGTGCACTATTATACTGCAGATAATAGATGTATCCAAATTGCAGTAAAATTGCCATTTGGCATAAGAATTTTATGCTTTGCACATCTGCAATGAATAAATCAAAAGAAACTATTGTTGAGCTTGTTCCATGATGCCTGCAACAAATATGAGTTTTGATCAAAGCAGTTGCTTAATGTTTTTCTTCTTGGCAATACCTTACTACAATAATGAAAGCAAACATTAGAAAGATGCCCATAGTTTTTTCACAATGCAAAGGAAAACATCTCCATTGAGTTCCAGAGATCTGTTTGCATACAGTCCCTCCTGACTTCAAACAGCATTTCAGGGATGCTGAGATTGTAAAGGTATCTGAAAGAAAATTGAAATCCTCATTCTTCAGAAAGATTACCTGGTCAAAGCAGACCACATGTGTTTTGATGTGATAAACTAGATGAAGCTAATCGTACAATATCATCCATTTTTTTAACTCCATGATTTTCTTTGGAATGAATATAGAAGTTTACTTTCCCTATCACTTTTTTTTTTTATAATTGCAGGAATCACAGTGAATTCCAGTGATCATTTCATCAAATTTCCTGTGTCTAGAACTCCATGTTATGCTTTCAAACCCAGAAGCAAAATCCTTTTAGAATATATTAGACCCTGTTAATTGTGGAAACTTCTTCGGAATGAGTAGAACAAGCACTTTTATTATGAATGTTGCATCCAGGTCTGTTGGGTATCTCTACTTTAAAGATTCATTAGGGATTTCATGACTTTCTCACATTACCCAAATGAAGCAAGCAGCTCCACTTCACGTATATTTCTTTGCAACCTTAATGATCATGAAAAGAAGAAAAAGTAAGAGAAAATTTTAGCTCTCGGCCGGCGCCGTGGCTCAACAGGCTAATCCTCCGCCTTGCGGCGCTGGCACACTGGGTTCTAGTCCCGGTCGGGGCACCGATCCTGTCCCGGTTGCCCCTCTTCCAGGCCAGCTCTCTGCTGTGGCCCAGGAGTGCAGTGGAGGATGGCCCAAGTGTTTGGGCTCTGCACCCCATGGGAGACCAGGATAAGCACCTGGCTCCTGCCATCGGAACAGCGCGGTGCGCCAGCCGCAGCGCGCTACCGTGGCGGCCATTGGAGGGTGAACCAACAGCAAAAGGAAGACCTTTCTCTCTGTCTCTCTCACTGTCCACTCTGCCTGTCAAAAAAAAAAAAATTTAGCTCTCAGTTTATATACACAGAAATTGTTATTTCCCTCTACAATCAAGAAAATGATTTTATTGACTGACAAAAATAATCAAAATACATTTGTTTCACAATTGCTCTAAATGAAATCTATTTGGTATAAATTCAATTAGTCATTTATTTGGGGGAAATGTATTTTCACCTGTGGCCATAGAATTAGCCATAACAGTTTTATTAGCTGCTGGAAGTAAATTTACCTTTATATAACATTGGTAATTATTTTTATTCCTTTTCAACCCAGGTAGATTTTAACATGTAGAATTTAGTCACTAAACAGACAGTTACTTGTTTGATTTTTTTACTGCCAAAAAGTCAAATATGTACAAATTTATCTACTCTAAAGTTGCATTTATACAAACACATGAATGCATTAAAATGTGTTAAGCAACAAATTCTGTGTATATGGTAAAGTGAAATATAGGTACAAGTTGAAAAGTGAGAATCTTCATGTCAGGTTGTTACTATATGAATGATCAGGGAATTCTGTCCATTGGTCACTCTTGTGGCAGGGCAGGTAGAGAGAAAGGGAACTATCTTATTTTACATATATAACTTTCAAGGTAACTCGAAGTGGGTTTCAAATAAATGAAGTCTGTATGACATATATAGTCAGTATAATGCACAACAAAGGGTCATAAAGAGATTTCATGGGGCCAGAGCTGTGGCATAGCAGGTAAAGCTGTCTCCTGTGGTGCCAGCATCCCATATGGGCAATGTTTTAAGTCCCAGCTGATCCACTTCTGATCCAGCTCTCCACTAATGCACCTGGGAAGGCAGCAGAGGATGGCCCAAGTGCTTGGGCCCTTGCACCCACATGAGAGACCCAGAAGAAGCTCTGGGATCCTGACTTCAGAAAGGCCTAGCCCTGGCCATTATAGCCATTTGGAGAGTGAACCAGCAGATGGCGGATTTCTCTCTGTCTCTCTAACTCTGCCTTTAAAATAAATAAATCATCTTTTAAAAAATATTTCATGTACACTAAATTGAAGTGAGAAATGAGATAGACATAGATAAGTCAATAGAGATGCCACCTGCCTTTTCCTGGCCAGCTCTCCTCCCAGGCCAGCTAAGTCATGAAAGTCAACAGAGTGCCTTCCCCTAGGAGGTTCACACCTCCCTTAGGATGTACCCCATGTGAAGAGATAGATAGGTCTGGGCCTCTTAACTTACAAGGCCTAAAGCCCAACAGATTATTATCAAGCCCCTTCTGTCAGGTTCTATTTGCCTCTCAATCAGAAAACTTAATTGTAGCTTAGACAGCACCTTTCTTAGCTCCTCTAATAATGACTCTGTCCTTTGTTCTTGACCCTGTCTAGCACACTTGGGCCTTATTCCTTCGTAATCATAACCTCTACCACCAATGGCTCTACTCCCAACCTGTGTGTACTGATGGTCCTCTTCCCCACTTAATGCTGTATAATAGTTCAGACCTGGTTAATGCCACTCTTAGGATCATTGGTTACTATCCTCACCCTGTCTTTTATGACCTTGTCTAAATATGATCAGAGTCGGCGAACTTGGAAGGCTTCCTTAGCCTTGGCAACTCATGACGAGAGCCTAGGGTGGTTACTGGCGCCATAAACTAGAGTGTCAGTTTGTTGGGTCAACAACAGGAGTCACTGTGCACTTGCTCCTCATGTGGGATCTCTGTCCTTAATGTGCTGTACATTGTGATTTAATGCTATAACTAGTACTCACACAGTATGTTTCACTTTGTGTTTCTATGTGGGTGCAAACTGTTGAAACCTTTACTTAATATATACTAAATTGATCTTCTGTATATAAAGAGAATTGAAATGAAAAAAAAATTATCTCTTTCCATATGGGGACTACAATTCACTACAACTCTCTGTATTTGAAAAAGTTAATTTATTTACCTGAGGCAGATAGTGACAGAGAGTTAGGGAGAGGGAGAGGTGATGAAGACGGGGTAGAAAGAGAGAGAGAGAGAGAGAGTTGCTCCATCTATTAACTCATTCTCCAAATACCCACAGCAACTGGAACTGAAGCTAGGAGATAGGTATCCAATCCCGGTTTCCAGAATAGGTGACAAGACCTCAACTACATGAGCCATAACTCCTATCTCCTAGATTCTACATTAGCAAGAAGATGGAGTCAGGATTTGGAGTTGGGAATTGAATTCAGGCACTCCTGTGTGGGACAGGGGCATCTCAACCATTTGGTTAAATGCTTACCCATATTCTACGTTCTTGAAGGCCTTTGAGGCTACTAAAGGGCCTACCCAGTCCCCTTCTCTTTTCTATATACCTATCCTACATGGGGTCCTCTATTCCGTGTGCTATGCTCGCCTTCTGAAAGACTGATCATCCCGCCAATGCTCAGGGCTTTTCCTGCAGCCACAGGTGCTACTTCATTGATGCAGCTGATCAAATGTATTAATATTCCCTTCATTGTTAGCAAAAGCACACAATCACCCACCATTGAAAAGTAGCATAATAATCAACTCAAATAAATACAAATGTATAGTCTGATGTGCATGGCCATATCCACTTAGTTATTATGTTGTTAAGAAGTATGCTTTTATTTCATCTTGCCTTTCTTTTGCAACATCTGTTAGCTTACCCTTGGCATCACTTGTAATGCACTTGTGTAAAAAATGACAAACTCAATAGAAGAAGGGGGAAAGGTGGGCAGGAATAGGGAAGAAATGGAAAATCCAGCTGTAACATTACCAAGTTATGAATGCCAGCACTTCATTACTTTTTGCCAAAAGCTAAAGCCCCGCTGATCCCTGTATGAAAGTGTCAGCATATATTGTCTTTGATTCTCTTGCTCTTTGAATTAGGCAAACACAAGATTATTTTTCAATTTGTGTGTCAGAGCCAAATCCATGATTGATGTTTCAAGTGCAGGCTCGGTTTTGTATGGGCTCCTAGGTCTCCCTCTTTCTTACTCTCTGTGGTGAAGGCCCATTCTGCTGGAAAAAATAGCTCTCTGGGGAGCATTCTAAATCCCTCTATTCTCTGTTTTCTTCATAGTTTTTGAATCCTCTCAAGTCACTGTCTCTTGTAGGGTTTTGTGTGGAAACAAGGAGTCTTCAGTGAGTGTTGTGAGAATACTCTACATACAAACCAGATAGATAATTCTCCTGGGTCAACTCAGCAAATTGCTTGTTCTGATATTTTCTCAATCTCTCTCTCTTTCTCTCTCTCTCACTTTTTCTTTCTTTCTTTTTTTTATTTGACAGAGTGAGACAGTGAGAGAGAGAGAGAAAGAGAAAGGTCTTCCTTCCTTTGGTTCACCCCCCAAATGGCCGCTACCTCCAGCATTGCGCTGATCCAAAGCCAGGAGCCAGGTGCTTCCTCCTGGTCTCCCATGCGGGTGCAGGGCCCAAGCACTTGGGTCATCCTCCACTGCCTTCCCGGGGCCACAGCAGAGAGCTGGACTGGAAAAGGAGCAACCGGCACTAGAACCAGCGCCCATTATGGGATGCCGGTGCCTCAGGCGAAGGATTAGCCAAGTGAGCCATGGTGCTGGCCTGCCTCTCTCTCTCTCTCTCTCTCTGTGTGTGTGTGTGTGTGAGAGAGAGAGAGAGAGAGACAGACAGACAAACAGAATATGAATGGATGAGACAGATCCAGAGAGACATAGAAATAGACAGAGTGAGGAACTGCTGCTTCACTCCCTAAATGTGTGCAACTGCTGGCCAGGGTTAGTTCCGACTAAGCAAGGAGCTAGGAACCCAATCCAGGTCTCCTATGTGAGTGGTAAAAACTTGATTACTTGACCCACCACTTTTGTTGCCTAAGTTCTGTATTGATGAGAAGCTGGGGTTAGGAGCTGGAACAGGAATCAAACCCAGCACTTCAATGTAGAATACAGGCATCTAAAGCATAAGGCTAGCTGTCTGCTTCTCGTCTCACTGTTTTGATTTCGGCATGTTGGGAGTCCTTGAATAGCTTGACAACAAATCAAGGATGCAGAATACATTATAGTGGGAGATGCTGGTAAGAAATAAAATAAATGAATAAAAAGAAACAGGTTGCTAATTCAGCTCCTAGAGTTAGACAACCCAATGCCCTTTTGTCCATACATTTTATATTGAAGTACGCCTGACTGTGAAATTACCTGGAGATTGGTTGATCTGTATGAAAACATTTGGCAATGTGCAAGCAGGCAGGTATGATTTGCTTCTCTAGATGGTGAGAGAGCATGTACAGGTTAGTTAGACTTTGGTTTAAATTGTAGCGCTACTCTTCTTTGCTTCCTTGAACAAATTACTTTTTTCTCCTCTTTTTTTAATGCCAGGAACTCTCTTGCAGCATTCTTCTAGATAATGGCTGTTTATCCTTTGAATCTCAAATTAAGCACCACCTCTTTTGAGATAAACTCCCCAGAGCCCCTACCCTTATGAATGCTATGAATTAACATTAAATACACCTCTCCAGTTACAGCCCTCCCTTGCAACCTATAGTAGCTTGTATCCTTCTTATATAAGGGCAAAGATTAAACTCTTCCTTTTCACCACTATATCTTCAGCTTCTATCAGAGTCTCTTATACCTGAAAGGTTTTTAAATTATAGTTTTTGAATGAAGAAGTTAGTTTATACAACCTCAGTGTCTTCAATGGTAAAATGTGTAAAATGATGCCAGTCCAAGAGATGTAGGGGAGTGATATATGTAAGGTATTGGAATGGGGCTTGACAGGCAGGGAAGTACGTTGACTTACAGCATTTCGTTACTCCTTAGTGCTAAGATACATCCTCTACCACCACCATTTTAGTATTTCTGAACATGAAATATTTCTTTTAATCAAAAGGATGCTGTAGATTAATAATATGCTTCTTAGTTTTAATGAAATATGGTAGTTCCTTCTGGTCTTCATTAACAATGATTGTAGTTATGACACTCATAAATTTTTCTTTAGTAGTGTCTGGTTTTTTAAACACTCAATAGAATAACTATAAAATAAAGAGGAGCCTAAAATTAATTAAAGAAGTCATGTAACTGTCTAGCATGTGTGTTAGGATATGGTCCCTTCATCCTTAACATGACCCCATGAACTCATTTTACACAAAGAGGTTAAGTAACTTGTCCACATTCATACAGTTACTTACAGAGCTGGGATTCGATTTCAGAGTCAAATCTTTGCTACCCAACAGAGAAATTTATAACTATGAAGCCAACAAATCCATAAAAATGAGCTGTTATAAACATGTAAACTTTTAAAATTTAAAACTCAAAATTGCAACTAAAATTTGAATATCAGCATACTAGGAAAAAAGTGCCACTGCACCTCATGGCAATATATTTTGTAAAGGAGTAAAGTACATTTTAACATTTGCTTTGCGTTGGAAAAGAGAAAGCTAAATACTGTTATTTTGGCAATTTAGAAAATAAAAGAATTAATCTCAAGTGATTAGAGTTAATGTCACATTAAAGAGATTATATCCTGCTTATTTCAGAAATTACTTAGAATGGCTATAAAATACAGAAAGCCAGCATACTGGAATTAGAAGAGACAAAGGCTATTGAATTCAGGAATTAAAGTGCAGACCAAAAATATATCTTTGTAAATGAGAATGAACATTCTTCTCAAAATATTTATATCACTGTTACAGTGAATGTCAGAAGACAGATTTCTGTAAAGTCTTTGTATATGGTGGTAGAATCTCACTGGAACATAATTCCACAAATATACTTCTATATAATATCAGAATGCATAAAAAATTCAGTGAGATACCAAGTTAATACACAAAGTCAAAAATTACTATTTCAAAACTCAACTACTTACAGGATGTGATGGATGGAAACATTTTAATTCAAAATTACAATAAAGAATAAAAGTACAGAAATATTCATTGCTCCAAATATAAAACATCTATATCAAGAAAATATTTAAGCATTTCTGAAACTTTTTCAGAAAGACTAAGCTATCGAAAGCCAACCTATCTAACAAATGGAAATTTTGAATGTGAAAAAGGCAGAACCATAAGTATTTAAAAGTTCAGTTCTCATTAAAATTTTTACGATTTTTAAAATTTTAATTTGGTTCCAAAATTAAACTGAAAAATCATGTACAATTACTATCTGAGAGAATATTCTATCAACCTACAGCTAACAAAATTAATGAAAGTACTTACATACTTAAAATATTATAAGAATTTATAATTAAAATGGGAATGTCAACAAATTAGAGCAAATATGCCAAAAATATAAGTGATAAATGGTAAAGATGGGCATTGAGGAGCAGAAGTTGGCTCATGTAGCTGACATTTCCTGTCACTCATTAATAATTCAATCCTGGAGGATTGAATCCGTGGACTAGGGGGTGGCCCACAAAAGATCTTGTGAATCTGGCAAGAGTCATTAGTGGAGAAGTGGAGGAATGCTGATGATCCTGTTGCTGCAGGTGACATCTGAGAAGGTGGAGGTGACATAATGTGTAGAGAAAAATAAACAGTTCCTGCTCTATGGGAGAAATGTTTGTATTATAAAATTAAATGAAAATGCTGGAGAAAACCTATGTATGCAGAACAGTCACTATTATAGTAAAGCAAATATAGGTTAAAGATAGGAAGAAGCATGGCAAAGCATTACAGCAAATGTCTTATATTCTAGAACAATCACCAAATATGTTTATTATGGTAGTAATACTAATATAGAAGTAAGAATGGTCATAACTGGTAATGTTACTCCAGTTTTTTTAATAACAGGGGCTGGCAAACTACAAACCAATTTCAGTTTTGCAAATAAAAATTTTTGGACATGTAGTTATATCCATTCATTTATGTATTTTTTTATGGCTAATTTTACCCTAAAGTTGAAGAGTTGAGTGATTGCTATAGAGGTTGAATAATCCAAGCAACAATATACTTATTGTCTGGCACCAAGCTTTTTTTACAGGAAAATTTTGTCGGTCTTTGGGTCCACAAAGTATACCAGGATGGTAGGATAATCTGAACATAATGTGAGGACTTACTAGAAGTATTTAGGACGAAAGAAAATTGACAGAGCAGTGAAGCACTGTATTTATGTGATGCATATTATCAGATCAGTGCAGCGCACCAGCCATAGCAGCCACTTGGGGGGTGAACCAACAGAAAAAGGAAGACCTTTCTCTGTCTCTTTCTCTCCCTAACTCTGCCTGTCAAAAATTAAAAAAAAAATATTAAGAGCTAACTTTCAGAAACATACATTTTGAAACATAAACTGCTCATAATATCTCCTCAAGTAAAAAAACAAATATACCTTTTATACTCTGTATTTTTGCTGCTAACCTTTTGCAGTATAGTCAGGAAACATTTGAGAACATCAAATGCTCCTCTTGAAACTGTTCAATCAGGGTGTGAATCTCAATGCCATTGAAATTATGTGAAGACAATGAAGTGCCCCACTAGAAATTGCTTCTCAGAGCTGTGCTTGAAAAGCTTCAGCTAAATAGCTTCATTTAGAAAAGTGAGCCCCTAAATACCCTGTAAAAGGGAGATGGGCTCCTTTGAGAAATGGGTAATTCCAGGGCTGAGGAAGAGAAAGTACAAGGTGAATTTAGGAATATTTTGGGACCTGGAAGTAGAGAAGTATGCAAAATCTACTGGGGACATATGGAACATGTATCTACATGTCCAAAGGAGGTGAGAGCTGCAATGAAAAGTCTTCCACTGGTATAGTCATGCCATGGACAATAATAGAACATGTGAACAAATAATACCTTAACTGTAAGAATGTCAAAAATGGAAGGGGAGAGAGTGAAATGATTTTCTCTGCAGAATACCAGATAACATATGTAGAAGAAATGATAGTTTTATAATGTAATTATTTTGGTACCACCAATACAATCACTCAGGCACAGATCGTGATTGGGTGAGAAAGTTATCGCTGAAAAATTTTTAGGGAACAGGATATTTGCATGGTTCCAAAATATCACCCTACTGATATATCACCCCGCTAAAAGATGGGGAAATTACTTTTATAATGAAAACATTTGGTATATAAAACTTTATCAAAAAGTCTAACTTAATCTCTCCCCACTTCCATTGGCAGAAAAAATTAACAACATATATCCTCTATTATAAGTCAAAAGAAATTACACAATACCTGTGCAGTTTTCTTGCCAAAATATTGAATTTGAATTTAATCATAAATAAGCAACCATAAAAACCCCAACATAGGACAGTTTAGTAGTCAAGTGACCCAGACTATTAAAAGTGTCAGGTGCTGGTGCTGTGGCATAGTACGCCAAGCCCCTCTCATGGCACCTGCATCCAATGTGGGTGCTAGTTCCTCTCCTGACTGCTCCTCTTCCAATCCAACTTTATGCTGGTGACCTGGGAAAACAATAGAAGATGGCCCAAATGCTCGGGTCCCTGCACTTACATAGGAGACCCAGAGGAAGCTCCTGGCTCCTCACTTCAGGTCAGCTCAGCTCTGGCCATTGTGGCAATTTGGGGAATAAACCAGTGGATGGAAGACCTGGCTCTCTGTCACTCCCTCTCTCTACCTGTAACTCTGCCTCTCAAATAAATAAATAAAATCTTTTTTTTTTTTTTTAAAAAAAGGTGTCAGTAATATGAAAGACCATTCTAGATTAAAGAAGATTCATTTAGTTTAAGGGAAGTGTGGAGAGTTTCCCAGTGAAATTTGCATTAGTAGATGGGTAGGGTTCTAGGTTTTGGCCTAGTAGCAGACATGGGTTTGCAACATCACAGCAATGGGTGTTCCAGTAACCTTGGTGACATCGGTCAGGAACACTGGGCTAATACAGTTTACTCTCTTGCTTTTCCAAGCATGTAAGAAAATAGAGACTTGATGTATTCACTCATCTTTGAAGAAACTAGGCTTTTTCTTGTTTCCCTTTCTTTTATTTTTTTTCCAAATGGTTCAAAGTTGTATTATCCTGAGTCATAATTGTCTGCTTAGTACAATTACACCATTTTCTGTTCTAAGAATCATCTCATAATTTAAAGAATGCCATGACTGTGAGAGATACTTAGGAAAACATTTCTAGGCAGCACTGAATTTAAATCAGCCTCCAAATACCACAGTCTGTCCATTTTTTATTGTAATATTTGACCTGAAAGTACACAAAATTAATCAATTGCTTTTACTTCGTGACTATGGAATATCAACTCTACTTTTGCCAATAAAGAATCAGTAATTACTTTTACATGACTAAGATAATTAAAGTCATTTTAAAGACAGTATCAACTGAGACTTTTTGAACTTACAACCAATCCATTATAAACAAATTCCAATCTTAAAAACACGATTCCTGTTACACCAAATACGGATAAGAAAGTACAAGAAGCTCATTGGTTATGCTATACCAAACAGATGAAAAGCAAAATTGATTTTCTACTGTAGACTTATTTAAATAAATACAGCCCTACCCTTTTTTCCAATATGTATGCTCAGATTTCTTATACAAATAGCATTCCTTATAACAAATGGTTCACTTCATTCACTTCAATAACATGAACTCCTGAGAAAAAAAGATTGAAAAGGGATGATAACCAACTCCCAAATTTTATGCTTATTTTTTCCTACTTTTCTCAATTTCCTGACACATTAACATGAGCAGAAGGTGTCGTCAGGAATCGAGCACAGTCCACAGGCATCTTGCAGCAGTGTGCCAAGTTACATATATGCCATGTTGCTTTTGGTTTCCCATCTCTTCTTTGCTTCAAACCCCCATGTAAGCTTCTTCTTTTTTCGAGCAGCCTGTGAATTCTCAGCCTCTTTTTTGGCTTTTACAAACGTGTGGCAGGCAATTGCTCTGGCAATTTTCACACCAAGCTCGCATGTAGCCAGCTGGTTGCTGAGCTCCTCGGCCTTCTCAAAGTCCCACTTCTCCACAGCCTGGTCGATCCTCTTCTCGAGGGCCGATTTTTCTTGTTTCCCTTTCAAAACTCTGGAAATCCTGTATGAAATTTTTGCCACTTAAGATCCCCAAAGCCATTGTTGTTTCTGTGGATATTGATTGACACACAGGCGAGTTCAGCATCTGTATAAAACTGGGCTTTGGGCTTGAAGTGCTGGAGCAGCAGGTTTGAGGTATAATCCTGTACATTTTGCCTGATGAGCTGTCTCTGAGATGTGTTTAGGAAAGCTGAAATTTGATTCACCCCATTGCATGTTTTTGTAGTTTATTTTCTATCAGTGGCAGCAACAGCATGAAGGATCAGGAAAGCTTTAAGTTGAGAGGAGGTGAACTTTGCTGGATGACACTTGTATACCCTTGGGAATGAGCACTGACAACACTTATTTAGCATTTGCAAATTGCCAACACTGAATTTATGACTTCACATATGAAATCTCACTTAATCTCCCCCCACCCAAATAATCTGATCCTGTGGGTATTACTGTTTCCCTAGTTAGAAATAAGAAATTATGGATTCCTAAAGTGTCATTTCTTTGAGAGTCCTCAACCACCTTGAGTAGAATATCTTGAAATGCCTACTTTAAAATGTTTTTCAAAAAGACTTGATAGTTAGAGAAACAGGGTGGGGGGAGAGACAGATACACAGAGAGACTTCTCATCCACTTGCTCCTGCCCAAATAATTGCAGTGACTGGGACCTGGTCTGGCCCAAGCCGGGAGCTGGGATTGCAATCCGAATCTCCCATATGTGTGGCAGGAACTCAGTTAGTTACTTGAGCCATTATCTGCTACCTCTCAGCTTCTGCTTTAGCAGGAAGCAGGGGTGATGAGCTGGAGCAGAAAGCAAACCAAGATGCTGTGATGTGGAATGCAGGCTCCTCAGCTACTAGGTTAAGTATCCACTCTTGGGGTGTCTATTCTAAAACAGGTTATAAAAAAAATCCAAGTTCCAGAAACTTACCCTTGACCAAGTAATCAATAATCTATGTCACCTAGAAATCCACATTTAACAAGTATTTCAGGAAAATCTTATCCACCTCAAATTTGAGAACCATCATAATACTAGGTAACTTGTTCAGGGTCAGAGCAACAGAGTTAGCAACTGAACTTGGTAGTTTGACTTGAATTTCTATGTCTTTCCAATTCACACCACTTACAGAATCTCATCATCTAAGTGAAGAAATGGGTGAGCAAAGGTGAAAGGCCAATGGTGTAAACTGTTACATTACTGTTTTATATTTGGTATTTTAAAACTTCAAGGTATTTTCATTCAACTTTTCCATTTAAAAGTCATAATATGGCTTGATAGGACAGAATATTTTTGTACAAAATGAGTGTTGCTTCATCTTTCTCTTCTCTTGGCAAATGATAAAATGATCAAATTATCCATCATTAAACACATTCCCAGAGTGCACCCTACATCTAATTACCATACCTATTAACTTTAAGAAGGGCAGTATACCGTCTGTTTTCTTTTTTTTCCTCTGATAAACTAAAATACTTGTCATTTGTTGCTTTGCCTTTTCTGCTGTTATCTAATTTAGCGATTTAAATTCATTTATCTCAGCAAACCGTTCTTGGGAGCCTACATGTCTCAGGCCCTGTGGGCGGTGTACACTGTGCCCTCGTGAATTGTGCTCCCCAAGGCTTGTGCTGCCATAACCTCATATCCGTATCATGCTGCTTTGCAATGAGGTCAGTGAAGATCATCCTCTCGTCTGTAAAATTATCCAAATTGACAGTTGATGGCTCAGCTATTTTTCCATTAGAAGGTTAGTAAAAAATGTCATAAAATATTCTGGGCAAGGAATTTGAAGTTTCCGATGTAAGCTGTCATCAATATTGAGGATGCTGCAGTACAATTCCCTTCTCGTGACAAGCAGAATCCCCGGGAGTGGACCACAGCTGATGTATTTGCCTTCCCAGTGTTTGAAAGAAAGCACAGTCTTTCCAGAATGAGAAATTGTCTACAAAGGAAAGCCTCATTTTTTGGGTAGAGATCTTGACAAGTGCTTTTACCTTATGTAGTAGTTGGGAGCATTACATGAAATTTTGTATTTAAAATGCTTGGGATAGTTTCTAGCTCAGAGTAAGACCTCAGTAAATGTTAGCTTCCTTGAAAATTGAGGACTGAGCTGATAGGAAGTATTTTTAAATTGTGAAAATAAACTTACAAAATATTTTTAAACATTTTAGTGTATTTACAGGAATGCTCAGGTGAGGGAGAATAAAAATAAAAATGACTTGGGTTTACCTTACTATCAAGTTGCTTACTAAACTGGACTCATACAAGTAAATGCATAAATAGCATTGCACAAAGCATTGTTTTTAATGAATATGACTGAAGACCTGAACTTGGATAAGAATTTTCATGTGATGATGGTGATACATATAATGAAGGCAAAATCCTTTTATATTGTTTTCTAATTTGATGTTTTTCACAGACTTTCTCATTTAGTTGTCACAGTAATTTGGTGATCCAAAGAGTCTTGCAGGTAGTTGAGAACTGATGATTTGCCCATGCCTTTAGGGAACACAGCTAGGATTGCATAATTTTACATTTTTTGTTATTTTGCTTATATTCCAAGATGAAATTTGGATAAAGGCTACAAGAGAAGTACAAGCTGTCCCTTGGCTTTTAAAGGAAAAGTTTAAGAAATAATGGATCAAATTTGTCCATTCTTTTATCTGCCATTCGATGCATAGATATGGAAGCCATTTCAGTTTTGGGGCTTTTTACATCATTCAGCAAAGCACCCTACACTCCGTGTTATTAAACCCTTATAAACTTCCTAACTCATGTTTTGTTTTATTGATGATTATATGATATCATAAAAATAATAAGTTAATTTCATTAGTGTAAAATATCTTAACTCAGTTCTCCTGATGGGAAAATGAGGGTAGAGATGTTGTTTGATGAAGCATCATCCTAGGGCAGCAGTAGAGAAAGTAGAGGGAGACAGTGGTTTTCAAGCCAAATGTGTTTAACTATGCTGTCCTGCTAGGAGGGGAGGTTGGGATTTTTAGAGTTTTAAAATACATGGTCTATAATGTCTGCATGATATGGTAGCTTAAAACTGTGTTTCTAGAGAAAACCCTAAAACTCTGTAATAGTGCCGTTCATTTTATTTGAAAATAAAAATTCCTTGTGGGAATGTTGTTTCTAGAGGATGGCACTTACTTTCCTCCCCTATATTAGGCTTATGAGAGATAATAAAAGAATAAATATAAATAGTAATGTCCTTTCACAAAATTAAGGAATAGTTCCAAAATCACTCGTTGTGAAGGACATTTGTCAATAAGTAGATCTCGCAACTAAAAACTGGTAAGTTTATGTGATTCAATTGTAAACTCAAATCCATGTAGCATGGGAGTAGGGTCTCAGTCCAGCAGCCAGAAACAATTTAAAATTAATTCAACACTAAACCTTCGTCTCTAAGAAAGTCCAGTGCTTTCATTTGCAGTCTGAGTGTTGCTAGTTCTCTCTATCCTCTTAGGGGACTTTAGTCCTAAAGTTAGGCCCTCTCTTTCATGCCTCATGTACCTCCTCTCAAATGGGATCAACATGTGAACAAAATAATGAACATCTTAACACTCCTTTGATCCTAAACACCCTGTCGACCCAGACCTCATATCTTGACCTCAAAAAAATTCTAGGAAGAGTTATGTTCCCTTTCTCCCTCTCTTTCTCCTCTCATTCTTTCATCTACCCAGTTAGAATGGGCAAGAATATCTACATGTCATTCTGTATACATGATTCCACTGGCACTGATCTCTTGGAAAATCCAGTGTCTACTTCTACCTTGTTGGGTGCTTTTCAATGTAAGCATTATCCTTAGATGATCCCGTCAAGTCCTATGACTTGAGATGTAATTTCTTACTAATTATGCACAAATTTACATCTTGACTTGTCATCTCCATTGAGATCTAGACACCTATAGTTAACTGCCTAGATGACATTTTAATTTCTGCATCTAACAGAAACCTCAGACTTAAAATGACCATAGCAATATTAATGATTTCTGCCTCCCCCAACTTCTTATCTCTCAATCTTGTACTTTGGGAAAACTGAATTTTCACTTTCTCTGTCGTTCAAGATAAGAAATCTAAGAATCAGCTTTTATTTGTCCCTTTTTTGTGTATCCTACTCCGTACTCATCTGTCATCTGTGATACCTCCAAATATAACTTGAACCTATTCTGTTCTCTCCAACATCATATATTCAACCTTAGCCAAATCTGTCATCATTTCCTGTTTGAGTTTCTGTGGCATCTTCTTCAGTAGTATGCATACTTCCACCCTTATTTTCCAAACAGTTGATGTTTCATCACCACCTCAAGAAACCACGGTTATGTAGGATGAGCATACAGTGGAGCATATTGCCCTGTCACTGTAAAATGGTTGAGTGTTTTTCATCAAGCCAAAAACAAAATCCAAACTCTTTACTATGTCCTGCTGTGCTTATACCACCTGGTCCCTGCTTTCCTCTCCTATCTCACACGTACCATTCTCCATTATTTCCCTATCCAATCACAATGAAAGATTCCTCATACCAGTGTGTTCCTTAGATGAGGCAGCCCTTTTTGGTCTCAGGATTCAAGTTGTCTGCCTGCAGCAGCCCTGCCTCGTCTTTTCAGAAGGAAGCTCTCTTTCATCTCTCAGGATTTCAAGTCATTCCAAGAGGACTTCTCTGATCACCTCCCAGGCCCCCAGTCTTTCCAGTTCCATCTCCATATCTTGTTTGTTTAATTTTTAGAGTTTATCACATACTGAAGACAATGTGTTTGCATATATGTTTGCTTGTTTATCGACTATCTCCATACCACCCAGAATGTTGGCCTGAGGAAGGAGTTTGTTCACAGATCTCTCCTCAGCAGGTTTGTTTACAGATTTATCTGGAGTGCCTGGAAGTATACCTAATATATAGAAAGTGCTCGATAGATATTTGATAAACTGAGACGTGGATGAATGACAAATCCTTTGTGACACTTTGTGAAATCACTTCGACTGGTTTCTCTCTTCTGATTGTTTCCTCTCTGCTGCTACCATTTTATTCTGGCTGATCATTTTCCATTCTATCAGTTGTTCTTCACAAAAGTCTAGAAATTGCTCTAATAAAAAACAGACTGTGCGCTGATCCAAAGCCAGGAGCCAGGTGCCTCTCCTGGTCTCCCATGCAGGTGCAGGGCCCAAGCACTTGGGCCATCCTCCACTGCCTTCCCAGGCCATAACAGATAGCTGGCCTGGAAGAGGGGCAACAGGGACAGAATCCGGTGCCCCGACCGGGACTAGAATCCGGGGTACCGGCGCTGCAGGTGGAGGATTAGCCTATTGAGCCGCGGCGCCGACCCTCTTTGGACTTTTAAGTCCTCTTCTGATTTAGCTGAGGGAAGATTTATAAATACTGAATTACTATGAGAGTGAACCTGAAGAATGTGCTTTACCTCCAAAGTTGAGAATTTCAGAAGTTGAGGGAAGATGTTCTCCCAAGAAAGAATGCTGTTTTAAGTTCACCCCTGTGGCCAACTGTGTTCTCAGAAAGTAGCAGGGGTAAAGAGGGATGCCCGCATTTAGAGATAAACAATAACCTATGAGGATGTATTACATCACTATAAAGAATAGGAAGAAGAATTACTGACTCAAGTCATAAGAAAAGAAAGAGAAATAAATGGGATATAAACATTGGGAAGAAAAGGGCAATTTGTCATTATCCTAAGATGCTGGAGTAAACTAATTCATCATGACACCATCACTTACCTCTGAAATCTGTGGATATGTTATTTTGCACTGGAAAGGGAACTTTGTCTATATGATTAAATTATGAATCGTGAGCTATGAAGATTATTATGGATTACCCAGGTAGGCCCAATATAATCACAGGGTCCTTGTAAGAGGAAAGCAGTTGAATAATAGAAGTGATATAAGGACAGAAGTTGAGCTCAGCGAGGATGGGAGATGCTATCCTGTTGACTTTAAAGATGTGGAAGAAGTCACAAGCAAAGGAAATTAGGTGAACTTGAAAAGCTAAGAAACCTAATTTTCTTCATAGCCTATAAGAATTGGCCCTGTGGATCTATTTTATATTTCTTATCTCCAAAATAATAAAAATTTGTGTTAGTTTACTAATTATATGATAATTTGTTGGAAACTAATGTAGATTATGTTTATATATCTTTTAAAAAATATTTTGTTTATTTGAAAGGCAGAGTTATAGAGAGAGAGAAAGAGAGACAGAGATCTTCCATTGCTGCTTCATTCCCCAAGTGGCTGCAAGGGCTGGGGCTATGCCAGGCCAAAGCCAGGAGCCTGGCTCTGTCGGGGTCTCCCACTTGGGAACAGGGGCCCTAGCACTCCGGCCATTTTCTGCTGCTTTCCAGGCCCATTACAGGGAGCTGAATCAGAAGTGAGAAGCATGTTTATGTAATTTGAAAGCCCAAGATTACTGATTTTAAGAAAAATCTCTTATAGATAAAAATATTTCTGCTTACATATCAATATGTAGAAATCAGTAGCTTTTTTACAGACCAACAATGGCAAATTAGAAAATATAATTAAATAACAGGTTTGACTACTATGTCCATAGAAAAGCATAAAGCTCCTTGGAATAAAAGTAACCCAGATATAGGCTACTTCATTGGTTCAGTCTTGGCTGCATATTTCTATCATCCTGGAAAATTAAAAATCCTAATGCTCAGAAAGTACTTCAGGAAAAGCAAATCAGAATTTCTGAGTCCTGACATCTGTACTTTTTTTTTTTTTAAAGATTTTATTTATTCATCTGAGAGGTAGAGTTATAGACAGTGAGGGGGAGAGACAGAGAGAAAGGTCTTCCATCCAATGATTCACTCCCCAAATGGCCGTAATAGCCAGAGCTGAGTAGATCCGAAGCCAGGAGCCTGGAACTTCTTCCAGGTCTCCCACACAGGAGCAGAGGCCCAAGCACTTGGGCCATCTTCTACTGTTTTCCCAGGCCATATCAGAGAGCTGGATCAGAAGTGGAGCAGCCCAGATTAGAACCAGTGTCCATATGGTGCCCGCACCACAGGTGGAGGATTAACCCACTGTGCCACAGCACAGGCCCCCCATCTGTACTTTTTTTTCTTTCTTTTTTTTATTTGACAGATAGAGTTAGACAGTGAGAGAGACAGAGAGAAAGGTCTTCCTTCTGTTGGTTCACCCCCCAAATGGCCGCCATGGCTGGAGCCGAGCTGATCTGAAGCCAGGAGCCAGGTGTTTCTTCCTGGTCTCCCATGCGGGTGCAGGGGTCCAAGCACTTGGGCCATCCTCCACTGCCCTCCCAGGCCACAGCAGAGAGCTGGACTGGAAGAGGAGCAACCAGGACTAGAACCCTGTGCCCATATGGGATGCCGGCGCCGCAGGCAGAGGATTAACTAAGTGAGCCACGGCGCTGGCCCCCATTTGTACTTTCTTAAAAGCTCGACAGGTATTTCAAGGTGCAGCCAGGATAGAACCATTAATGATCTATCTTTGGGGTTGGGAGGTAGAGGATACGTTGTGTTACGATCAACTAAAAAAGATAATCAGACCCACATTTGAGGAGTGAACACCTGGAGCGGGATGTCGATCATGATCAAAAAAGTTCAACAGTACCTCGCAGGGAACACCAAAAAGACGGGACAATAAATGGAGTGTAGAAAACGAAGAAGGCTAATTCAGTGATTATCCCACAGTAGAATGTTGATGTTACTGACTCACTCAAAAGAAATATTTAAGGGAATACATACCCAGATTGAAGGAAGAAAAAATGTTGACATGTTGAAACTGAAGCCATAATGAGGAAAACATGGATATTCAGGTGACTGATAATAAACATTTGAGATCTTAGGAAAATTAGCATCCCTTGACAAAAATTTGAGTATCATCAACTCAGAGATAAAAGACTGCAACTTCAGAAGAACTTGATAGGAAAGGCTGTGGTCTGAATGCTTGTGTCCACAAATTCATATGTTGAAACCCTAACCCCGAGGCAATGGAGGTAGGAGTTGAGGCCTTTGTGAGGTTATATGGTCAGGAGGTTGAGACCCTCAGGAGAGAGATTAAAACTATCATAAAAGAAACCTGTCCAGGTGCTGCTGTGGTGTAGCAGGTAAGGCCACCACCTGCAGTTCTGGCACCTCATATGTGCACTGGTTCTAGTCCTGGCTGCTCCACTTCTGATCCAGCTTGGGGAGTGAACCAGAAGATGAAAGACTCTCTCGCTCTTTCTGCCTCTGTCTTTGTAACTCCATCTTTAAAGATTTATTTATTTATTTATTTATTTATCTATCTGAAATAGAGAGAGAGAGAGACCTGTAAGAGACTTTTGTCCCTTTTTCCATGTGAGGCCATAGCAAAAAGCTCTGTAGGAAGCAGACTCTCACCAGCATACATCACGGATCTTATAGCCACCAATATTATGAGGAATAAAATTCTGTTAATTATAAGCCATCCAGTCTATGGTATTTCTTTTAAAGTAACACAAACACAGAAAGTCTCTAAGAAAAGATAGTGGGAACCATGTCTAATAAAACAAGTCAAAATAGGAGACACACTATCATTGTACAGGATAGCAATACACAAGAGAAAAAATAATTTTGGTAAAATGTACCAAGCAGATTAAAACATTTTTGTAAAGGAAAAATAAAAAGTAAAGCCAATAGACCTATCACTAGCAAAAGTACAAGGTAATTGTTAGGTCTGCAATAGCTTGGGGTTCTGCCTTTCGTACCCTAGAAAGTAGAGATGAAAAAGGAGAAGAGACCAACCTCAACAGACAGGTTGCTTTATTGAAAGTGGAGAGGTTGGCTACAGTCTGTTCTTGCAAAGAGACTAAGCACCACGAACGTTTAGAACTCAGGTTTTTATCCAGTTAAAGAGGGAATTTGCTATTACCCAGGGGAGGGGATAGGAGGCGACTGGCAGAAAAGTGGGGGGCTCTTTGAAGTCTCAGGGAACTTTCCCCTTATCTGTTGCATAGCTGCCCTGTGCAGCTTATCTGCTTTACCTTTTGCATTGCAGGGAGTTGAGAAGGGTCTTGTTAAGCACCAAGGATCTCATCAAAAGGGAGGAAATGGGGCAGGAGGGGAGGGGTGGAAGAGGAGGAAAGGGAGGATGGGAAAGGTGCAACAAGTCCTTTAGTAATTATAAAGTCAACATTACAGCTCCGCAAGAATGTGAAATCTGTCTATGGAAGGTACAAAGCATATCTGGAGATTCTGATGATTTTTACCAATCAATTCTCAGTTAAGAAAAAATGGAGCTTCCTTCCCAAGTGACCAATTAAATTCAATAAATGTGTCTTGAGCATGAAACAGTGCAAAGGACAATACTGAATTTTAAGAGCATCATTCATGTCGCCATAAAGAGTTTGGAGTTTGCAACATGATGTTTCCATTGCTTTGATGGATCTTTTGGTAGCTTTGTAGGTCACAAGTCACTTTTAATAAATGTCACAGGGAAGTGCTGGCATGTGCCAAAAGCCCCAATGCAATCCAAATTGTAAATGTCATCTGTTGCATTTTAAATTTGCCTCAAAACATGCAATATTTATTTTCCTTGATGCAACAACATTTTGGCCATACGTTAAAAATGCACTTTAAATGTTCCTGAAGATGTTTTTTTGTGGACATCATTCACAAATCCATGCTCTTGGTAGACAAAATTAGAGCCGGAAAGATTAGGTGACTTGGCTGGACTCAAATAGCACGTGGGAAGAGAAAGATCAGATTCTTAAATCTTTTAAGTGGGCTCAAAATGACCCTATTTATTGTTGCTATATAAAGAAGTATATCAGACTGTAATCAGAGACTCCACAATCTATAATGGCTCCAACTCAATAGACATTTGTTTTCCCCCAGGAGACACATGAAGTTCAGTAGGAGATACTTCTCACAGGGTGATTCAGGGACCCATGTCCCTGCCAAACTGTGGCTCTCCCAGGATCCCAGTGCCCATGTCATCTTTTTTTTTTTTTTTAATTAAATTTTTTGACAGGCAGAATGGATAGTGAGAGAGAGAGAGACAGAGAGAAAGGTCTTTCTTTCGCCATTGGTTCACCCTCCAATGGCTGTGGCTGGCGCATTCTGCTGATCTGAAGCCAGGAGCCAGGTGCTTCTCCTGGTCTCCCATGCGGGTGCAGGGCCCAAAGACTTGGGCCATCCTCCACTGCACTCCCTGGCCACAGCAGAGAGCTGGCCTGGAAGAGGGGCAACCGGGACAGAATCTGGTGCCCCCAACGGGGACTAGAACCCAGGGTGCCGGCGCTGCAGATGGAGGATTAGCCTATTGAGCCACGGCAAAGGCCACCCATGTCATCTTGTGCAGTCAGCTGAGGGAAGGGGGTTACAGGCGATACACAGGTTTGTCCTGAAAGTGATATAATTGACTTATTCCCATTTTCCTTTGATGAGAATTGCTCACATGCCTATAACTCAGTGCCAGGCAGGCTGCATGAGAGAATAGATTTGATGATCAGAGAGCAGTCTCTCTCATATTTGACATGTGATATTTTTAAAGTCAATAATTAAATTCAATTCTTTAATAGTAAATGCTGTGCTGATGTGTCTGGAAGCTGGTTGCTATCGGGGCATCACTGCATAACCAATTCTCTTAATTGCTTGGTTTTATTTTGCAGATGTATTGTAACCAGATCACTTTTAGTAGTACTTCTAACCTGGCATCTGATTTGTTGATATGCATAATTTCTTCCTGTTTGAATACAGTGTGCAAAACAGTAAAAAATTATGCAAATGTCTCATCACTGCTTCAATTATTTGGGATGTTCTCATCTTTTCCCTGGCCCATCAGTGCTTTCTCATGCAACGGATTTATTTGTTGAAGATGTTTTATTTAAGCAATTTCATTAACAATACACATCCCCCTTCAGATTTGTTTTAGATAGTGGAGAACCAGCAAGGGTTTTCAAGAGCTGGTAAAATGAATGTGTAAAGGCTGAGAGACAGAGACCAGATTGTAGCTTAAGTTGCTGAGGACGTGGCTATATTTGTGTTATTATTGGCCCAGGGTGTTAGGCTCTGCAGTCCAGTGTTGTGACATGGTAGATGTCAGCGTTAATAAAGAAAAGGAGGCAAGTAGTGCTGATGTGCAAATAGCTGAAGCATTCTAGAGGAGCTGAGCTGATTAAATTGCTTATTATGCCAAAACAAAACAAAACAAAACAAAAAAAAACCCTCAAACAGAAGAAAGAAGCAAGACTCCATTCCCCAAAGCAGATCTGATCACAGACCTATACCCTGCCGGTAGAATATATATCCTTAGTGCTTTCTCTAAGCAAGAGTAGAAACTCCTGTTGTTTTTTGTTTCCTCCTGTGTGTCAGCAGCTTGGAGAGTGAGGGCGGATAGGCCTATGGTTGCTCCCTATGGGCCAAAAATTCATTATTAATTCTGCTTTTATTGCATCCACGCTGATATATTTAATTTATCAGAAAAAAACAAGATGAAAGGAAAGTAGAAATTGTGATAAAGATGATTCGGTATTTCACGAGAACCTTTATTTTCTGAGAATGGTAGCCTCTTAGGTACCCGAACTTCAGTGCTTTTCTCTCGGTCCAAGGATTGCAGACACTGGATGCTGGAGAGGGGTGTCTCTTGTGCTCACCCTTTGGCCTATGATGTTCCTTGCCTATAAAATAAAATTGTTAGCGTTTAGCAAACTTAGGGAGGAGGTCTATAATAGGGAATTAGCGTGGGGTCTGCTGAACTCCCAGGACTAAGGTAGAATCTGGGGCCAGCTAAACTATGATTTCTTTAATTTTTCTAGAGGTCTTTTTGTTGTTCCTTTGTGTTCTGCTTTTCCTTGTTTTGCAGCATATGCCAGTCTCAGCTCCAAATCCACCTTTCTCCTCTGGCAGCCAGAGCAATGCAAGCCCTTGTCAGCAGAGGACACTGGAGGAATGTTGCAAGAGGAAGTGCCCTTTCTTCCTGTTTTTCAGTTTACACCTGTAGCTGTCAGTTGATGGACAGCTTCCCTGTGAATCCCATCACTGACACATGGGGGCTTTTCAAGGGAGCCTTGCTGGTACTCTCACAGGTATTTCCCACTCCCTGACTTGGAATAGAATACTTCAAGCAAATTTGTTCCTTATCCAATGAGACACAGCCACAGCATTTCAAAGACCAGACTCTCAGCCTTGGGAGAGGGATTATCCTTCTAAGTCAATCTCATGTTTGAGTACTCTCTCTCGGTCCTATTGGTAGTTGTTCTCTCTATATTTGCTATTTGTGCGTTCTTTAGCATTGTCCTTACCCCTCTTAATAGTCATCCTCTTGTAACAGATATGGCTCCACTAGCTGGGTCCCTGCCACCCACATGAATGACCTGGATTGAATTCTGAGCTCCTGGCTTCTGCCTGCTCCAACCCTGGCTATCGTGGGCATTTGGAAGATGAACTGGCTGATAGAGGATATCTTTGTGTTTCTGTCTCTGTCTCTCTCTGTCTCTTTCTCTGTGTGTCTGTCTGAATTTCAAATACATTTTTTAAAGTATTAAAATAGTTCCTTATGTATTTGTTTCTCTACAAATTACTGGTATGACTGTTGTCTCCCAGATCCTGAGTGCTTCTAATAACTTCTTTTGTGACTAGGATTGCCTAAGCAGGGAATATAAAAACTGAGAAATCACATATAATCAGTTCTAAACTATCTCCTTATCACCAAGAAACCAGCTGTATATGAGTCTAGTGTCAGTAACATTTGATGCTAATGGATAGGTGTTACACGTTATAGAGTATCAAGAAGCTATAATTAGGAAGTTAAAAAAACGAACATTGGATAAGAAACTTTTACTTCTAGGTATACATTTCTTAACTCTTTTGGTGAGTGTCCCTTTTGTGTATGAAATGTTGGGATATGACAAGAAGAACATGAGCTTAGGGCTGGGAAATATGTAGCAATGAATGTACATCATTCATTCTTTTGAGTTGGGCTTATTTACTCTCATCTATTTCCACTGAACTGGTTGACCTTCCTAAGAATCTGAAATACTGGTGTATTCGCTACCTTCACACTCTATCCTGATGACAATTAGGTGACTCAAGTCATGTCAGTAGTCCTTCAAATTGAGAATTACAACCAGCATAACACAGGATATGACCTAGGTGTGCTTTGTCAATTCTGGGTATTGTAAACAAAGACAGTTAAATACTAAAGAATGAATTTACTAGGATATGTGTAAGATGTTCATGAGGATACTGAAGAATGATATTAGTTATCTATGTCTATACAAATTCCCAAAATCTTGGCATCTTAAATCTGCAACACTTTCGTATTATCTAACACATTTCCTGAGGGCTAGGAATTTGGAAGAAGCTTAGCTACATGTTTTTTGTGATAACGATGTTGGCTAGCGACATCACTATCTACATGATGAACATTAACCCATGTGCTTCTGAGACGGTTCACTTACCTGGTGGCAGTTTGGTTTGGCAGCTGACTGGGAGGTTGCAGTGTCTCACTAACGAGAGCTCTCTCCAGGCCTGCTGGAATGTCTTCTCTGCTCAGTGACCAGATTCTCTCAGAGCCAGTGATCCAAGAGAGAGCAAGGAGAATGCGCTGTGTGATGATGATCACTCAGGACAATCCTGAAAATATGCAGGAGAACATTGTCCAACAGCACGGACATCAGCATGTGAGGATCACTGGGGGTCATCTTGGAGGCTGGCTACCATCAGTGCTTAAGGAAGAGTTCAACAAATTAAATACCACACATCAAGCTAGAAAGAACTATCATTTCTGGCCAGCGCTGTGGCTCAACAGGCTAATCCTCCACCTTGCAGCGCCGGCACACCGGGTTTTAGTCCCGGTTGGGGCGCCGGATTCTGTCCCGGTTGCCTCTCTTCCAGGCCAGCTCTCTGCTATGGCCCGGGTGTGCAGTGGAGGATGGCCCAAGTCCTTGGGCCCTCCACCCCATGGGAGGCCAGGAGAAGCACCTGGCTCCTGCCTTGGGATCAGCACGGTGTGCCGGCCGCAGCGCGCCTACCGCGGTGGCCATTGGAGGGTGAACCAACGGCAAAGGAAGACCTTTCTCTCTGTCTCTTTCTCTCACTGTCCACTCTGCCTGTCAAAAAAAAAAAAAGAACTATCATTTCTAAAATGTCAGTTCTCCCTGTACTACATAAACATTTAATGCTATTTTGATCAAATTAATGTTATTTTTTGCTTAAGGAATTTGACAAATTAACTATGTTTAAGTATGTACATTTATACCAAAATAAATGCATTAGAAATATATTAGACTTTGGAAAGCAACAGTGATTAATTGAGCACTTATTCATTGTTAATATTTTTAAGATATGTAATTAAAACAGTATGGTGGTGCTGGATTAGGAAGCATTGAATAAGTAGTGAAAGCAAATCGTAGTAACGAAGTCTCTGATATGTGTCTAATGATTTGAAGCCCTTCTGTTCCTTCTACCTTGTCTCTCCTACATCTGAGCAAGCTGGTAAGACAACCTGAACCTTCCCTTCTTTGGCATTACCAGGAAGTTCCAGCCACATAAGACCCAGCCTAGCCACGGAAATCCTCATTCCAGTTGCCCATTTCATAACCACTATAACACCTTTGTTAGGTGTTGAATTTTCTTCCTCCAAAATTCCTGTTTAAGATCTACCCCTGTGGGGCCAGCACTGTGGAATAGCAGATAAAGCCTCCACTTGTGGTGCTGGCATCCCATCTGGATGCTGGTTTGAGTCCCAGCTGCTCTTCTTCTGACCCAGCTCTCTGCTGTGGCCTGGGATAGCAGTAGAAGATGGCCCAAGGATTTGGGCCCCTGCACCCACGTGGGAGACCTGGAAGAAGCTCCTGCCTTCTGGCCATTTGGGAAGTGAACCAGTGGACCAGTAGATGAAAGATTCTCTCTCTCTCTCTCTCTGCCTCTGTAACTCTACCTTTCAAACAAATAAATAAATCTTTTCAAAAAAAAAAAAAAAAAAAAAAAAGCTGAGTACCTCAGAATGTAATCTTATTTGAAGATAAGGTCTTTGAATTGGTAATGAAGCTAAGTGTTGACCCTAATCCCATGTGACTGATACCTTTACAAGAAGGAGAACTTTGGACTCCGAGAGCCACAGAGAGAGAACACTACATAAATGTGAAGATGTCTACCTGTAGCTCAAGGAGAGTGGCCCAGAGGAGCTCCTCTTTCATAGCCTTTACAAGGAACCAACCCTGCACATATCTTGATCTCGGACTTCTGTCTTCTAATACTGTGAGACAATAAATTACTGTGTGTAAGCCATGCACTTTGTTCTGGCAGACTTCCCAAACCCAAATTCAAAGCCAGCATCCATTCTTTGTTGAGCCATTCTTGGATTTGCTTTGGCTCCTACAGTATTCTCCTTAAAGCCTTATTATGTAATAACTAGCTGTGTGTTTTTGAAGAATGGACAGTCCATCCTTCCTCTGAAGTTGATCACATAAGTTCAGATAAAGACCCATGTATTTGGGGAGGCAGCATGATATGAGGGGTCATCAAAATTTCATGAAAAATACATATTATGAAAAAACTATACATCAGTTTTATTTGGTTTTTCACCAATATAAATTTATCTCATTTATTTATTTAAAAATTTTTTTTGACAGGCAGAGTGGATAGTAAGAGAGACAGAGAGAAAGGTCTTCCTTTTGCCATTGGTTCACCCTCCAATGGCCGCTGCGGCCGGCACATTGTGCTGATCCGAAGCCAGGAGCCAGGTGCCTCTCCTGGTCTCCCATGTGGGTACAGGGCCCAAGGACTTGGGCCATCCTCCACTGCCTTCCCAGGCCATAGCAGAGAGCTGGCCTGGAAGAGGGGCAACCAGGACAGAATCCAGCGCCCCGACCGGGATTAAAACCCGGTGTGCCGGCGCCGCAAGGCAGAGGATTAGCCTGTTAAGCCATGGCGCCGGCTAAATTTATCTCTTATTTTCATTTTCCCACAAACATTTTCAAATATACTCATAGTTAAGAACTTGTCATGGAAACCAGATGGTTAGGTTTAAATCCAGATCTCCTATTTAATAAAGGTGTGATTTGGGGCAATTCATTAACATTACAGAGTATAGTTTTCTAGTCTTTATAATGTAATAATAATAGCAATACTTAACTCATATTGGCAACAAAGTAGTCTAACTTTTTAAAATGTTAAAGTATTTGGCATATTTGATATTTAATTTGCTAATAAGTGATAAAAAATTTTAAATTTGTTACATAAAGGATTATTGTGTAAATATTTTTTCTAACAAATAGAAGCCTATTTCACACTATTCACACTTCCACATACCAAAACAAGTTCCAGATGGATTAAATATGTAATATTAAAAAAAAAAAAACATAAAAGAGGGGCTAGTGCTGGATGTAAATGGGAAAAGCCACTGCCTATAACCCCAGCATCCCATATGGCCACCGGTTTGAGTCCTAGCTGCTCCACTTCTGATCCAGCTCCCTGCTAATGTGCTTAGGAAGGCATCAGAGGGTTGGCCCAAGTTCTTGGTCCCCTGCATCCACATGGGGGACCCAAAAGCAGCTCCTGGCCTCAAACCAGCCCAGCTCCAGCTATTGCAGCCATTTGGATGGAGGGTCTCTCTCTCTCTCTCTCCCTCTCCCTCTCCCTCTCCCTGTCCCTCTCCCTCTCCCTGTCCCTCTCCCTCTCCCTCTCTCCCTCCCTCCCATTCTTTCTGTGACTCTGCCTTTCAAATAAATACATATTTTAAAAAATAAAAGAACAAGAAAAGAAGTAAATGTTTTTATTCATATACTTCCATTCTCATATAAATAGTACATGTACTCAAAGTGTATATGAAACTCAAGTGTATAAATGTTAAATAATCATTTTTTATATACTTAGGAATTGTAGAGCCCAGCTAGGTGTGTATTAGTCCTGTGTCTCTCTCTTGACAATGCAGGAAATCGAAATTTCTTAGCCTCTTCTGTTTCTGGGTGAGACTTGATGACTCTCTTCTCCCCATTGGGATCTTAGAAGGAATGATGCAGACTATTTGTTTTTTTTTTGTTTGTTTGTTTTTGTTTTTGTTTTTGTTTTTTTGACAGGCAGAGTGGACAGTGAGAGAGAGACAGAGAGAAAGGTCTTCCTTTTGCCGTTGGTTCACCCTGCAATGGCCGCCGCGGTAGGCGCGCTGCGGCCGGCGCACCACACTGATCCGATGGCAGGAGCCAGGTGCTTTTCCTGGTCTCCCATGGGGTGCAGGGCCCAAGGACTTGGGCCATCCTCCACTGCACTCCACTCCCTGGCCACAGCAGAGAGCTGGCCTGGAAGAGGGGCAACCAGGACAGAATCCAGCGCCCCGACCGGGACTAGAACCCGGTGTGCCGGCGCCGCAAGGCGGAGGATTAGCCTAGTGAGCTGCGGCGCCGGCCGATGTAGACTATTTGAAGACCTGATCATTTTAAGTCTGTGTTGTCTTCCATAGGCCCTCAGCACACTGTCTGTGAGCCAGTTAAGCAAAGTGCTCTGAGAAAGCAGTCACCTAAGAGTGCTGTTTCTGTACTGTCCCATTACCAGTAATAAACTTTTATTGTGATAAACTGATATTTTGGAGTTGTTTGAAATGGCAGCTAGCATTACACGCCTTAATCCATACAGGCAGCTTCCGTTTAAAAATGGGTGACAATTTATTGCTTTTTAGAACAAATCTTTGTAAAGGCAAAACAATTTCACAGCAGCAAGACTAAATCTTGTTTCAAAGTTGAATATAGCTATGCTGTTACAACTGACCATGGCTTGTAGAGACTGAAAATATCTAACAATTCAAAATGTATGTTTATGACATAATTGTGAATGTCTGAATTCATCATTGGTAAGATGATTTAGAGATAGTATAACACAGGGATTCCGACTTGTTTGAGGATTGAGCACATAGAAGTCATGAACTGGCTGGCGCTGCGGCTCAATAGGCTAATCCTCCTCCTTGCGGCGCCGGCACACCGGGTTCTAGTCCCGGTCAGGGCACGGGATTCTGTCCTGGTTGCCCCTCTTCCAGGCTAGCTCTCTGCTGTGGCCCGGGAGTGCAGTGGAGGATGGCCCAAGTGCTTGGGCCCTGCACCCCATGGGAGACCGGAGAAGAACCTGGATCCTGCCTTAGGATCAGCGCGGTGCGCCGGCCACAGGATGCCGGCCGTGGTGGCTATTGGAGGGTGAACCAACGGTAAAGGAAGACCTTTCTCTCTGTCTCTCTCTCTCACTGTCCACTCTGCCTGTCAAAAAAAAAAAAAAGTCGTGAACTATCCATAATCTCATTTGCAGAAGGCTCAAAATGAGAAGCCATCAAATCATTATATGATTTTTCTAAATTTTTTTTTAGAAAGCATGTGTGAAAAAAACAATCATTGCAAAATTTAAAAATAGGCCGGCGCCGCGGCTCACTAGGCTAATCCTCCGCCTTGCGGCGCCGGCACACCGGGTTCTAGTCCCGGTTGGGGCACCGATCCTGTCCTGGTTGCCCCTCTTCCAGGCCAGCTCTCTGCTGTGGCCAGGGAGTGCAGTGGAGGATGGCCCAAGTGCATGGGCCCTGCACCCCATGGGAGACCAGGAGAAGCACCTGGCTCCTGCCATCGGATCAGTGCGGTGCGCCGGCCGCAGCGCACCTACCGCGGCGGCCATTGGAGGGTGAACCAACGGCAAAAAGGAAGACCTTTCTCTCTGTCTCTCTCTCACTGTCCACTCTGTCTGTCAAAAATAAAAAAAAAAAAATAAAAAAAAAAAATAATTGACAAACTAGAGAAAATATTGGCATCCTATGTAAGTAAGTTGCTGTCCTCAGTATGAGAACATATGAAAATGCATGTTAATCACTAAAAAAAAAATCCATATCCTACTGTGAAATTGGTAAAGGAAAAAAAAACAAAATCTAACACACATCCACACATAAAATGCTTTTTGCCAACAAACATTGGATAAAATGTTTACTTCCATTTATTAACAAAGAATATATTTTGAAACAACACTGAAATATAATGTCTTAGAACTAAATATCGTTAATATAATGCTCAATGTTGACATGGATTTGGGGAAGTAAGGGTTCTTCTAAGTTCCTGTTTTGATAAGATTTATAACTGTTCAATGTAAATTTTGGAGAACAATTTGTATATACCATTTGATCAATTACTTTTATTGCTATCATTTATTCTAGGGAACCAAGTAACTACGAATAGGGCTACTTACAGTAGGGAAGACTGGAGGCAGCTTAGTTAACACAGATCAGGTGATCAAATAAGTTATTGTGAATTATTACAATTGGCTATTACTTGGATGCTGAAATAAATGTTGTAGGTATTTGTTACCTTATATACAAATATTTCTGTAATATATTATTTATAGGTAGGGAATAGGTACAAAGAGGCTACGCAAATCTCCATACTCTTGTTTCTTGAGTATCCATCCTACTTTTATTTTTAAAGATTTTATTTACATATTTGAGAGGTAGAGAGAAAGGTCTTCCATATGCTGGTTCACTCCCTAAATGGCCCCAATGGCCGGAGCTGGGCAGATCCAAAGCCAGGAACTAGGAGCTTCCTCGGGGTCTCCCATGCAGGTTCAGGAACCCATGCACTTGGACCATTTTCCACTGCTTCCCAAGGCCATGGCAGAGAGGTGGATTGAAAGAGGAGCAGCTGAAGCCGGCGCCGCGGCTCACTAGGCTAATCCTCCGCCTTGCGGCGCCGGCACACCGGGTTCTAGTCCCGGTCGGGGCACCGGATTCTGTCCTGGTTGCCCCTCTTCCAGGCCAGCTCTCTGCTGTGGCCAGGGAGTGGAGTGCAGTGGAGGATGGCCCAAGTCCTTGGGCCCTGCACCCCATGGGAGACCAGGAGAAGCACCTGGCTCCTGCCATCGGATAGGTGCGGTGTGCCGGCCGCAGCGCGCCTACCGCGGCGGCCATTGGAGGGTGAACCAACGGCAAAAAGGAAGACCTTTCTCTCTGTCTCTCTCTCACTATCCACTCTGCCTGTCAAAAAAAAAAAAAAAAAAAAAAAAAAAGAGGAGCAGCTGGGACGAGAATCGGTGCCCATATAGGATACCAGCGCTGCAGACAGAGGCTTAGCCTAGTAAGCCTCATTGCCGGCTTCCATCTTACTACTTTGCTGTGACCTGAACCATGCTTGCCTCTTTCACAACTATTTTAGGTAGCATCTCCTAAGTTCTCCAATATGTTATGTCTATCATCAATGTTGGTCTCCACAGAGGGCTAATGTAGGAAAGGAGCCCTGGATGCTCCTCCCCAAGAACAGTCCTGTGAAAAGAAATTCAAAAAAAGCAAATATTGACTGGAAGGCCAGGAAGAGAAAGGCTTGGACCATCCTTATCAGTTTGTATGTAGAACAGAATGAGAAAAGAAGTGTTTTCTTGCCGACAAAGTAGCTGATTTTTTTTTTTTTTTTTTTTTTTTTTTTTTTTTTTTTTTACAGGCAGAATTAGAGAGAGACAGACAGAAAGGTCTTCTTCTGTTGGTTCACACCCCCCCCCCCCCAAGTGGCTGCTACGGCTAGCGCGTTGCAGCTGGTGTGCTGCGCCGATCCAAAGCCAGGAGCCAGGTGCTTCCTCCTGGTCTCCCATGTAGGTGAAGAGGCCTAAGCACCTGGGCCATCCTCCAATGCCTTCCTGGGCCACAGCAGAGAGCTGGCCTGGAAGAGGAGCAACCAGGACAGAATCCGGTGCCCCAACTAGGACAGAATCTGGGGTGCTAGTGCCGCAGGCGGAGGATTAGCCAAGTGAGCCACAGCGCCTACCTGAAATGTTTTTCTTATAGGGGATTTAAGAGTGAGCCATGGGAGAGTCTCCAGGTAGGAACTCATATGTACCTGAGATCTCTCCAGCTTCCCTCGCCTGGCTTGTTTTCAGCACCTGCTCAGCTCTGCAAAACCACTTTAACTCTTGGCAAGAAGTCTCTGAGTGGAGGGGGACACAAATTTGGTCTGACAGATTTTAGAGTTAACGGTGCCATTAAAATAGCTGTCAAAGTAAACCCTGCCAGAATTCATGGCACTCATGAAATCAAGAGAGTAATTTGTTCAAAATCTTATTATCTTGGGAGTATGTAGATTAGGAAAAAGGAGATAAGGTACTGCTTAATGTTCCTTGTCACTAAGTGTACCTCTTCCCCTAATTCTAATAGTGGCCATAAGGAAGGTGTGCTAGCTTTCGCCAGTTGAAACAGGCAGCAGGGTGTTCTTTAACGCTGGAATGAAAGGTAAGTCTTTTTTTTTTTTTTTTTTTTTTTTTTTTTTTTTTTTTTTTTTTTTTTTTGTCTCTGTGTTTCCTTATTCCAAGCCACACAAATACCTTTAGAGAGCACCATGATGCTCTTGCAGAATTGGGCCAATTCCCAATCCTGGGTCTGGAGTTAGACTAGTATGATTGGGATGTAGGGATGTACTGTGTATTTAGGGTGCATTGATGGAAAGGGAAGTCACGTAACAGAGTATGCTGGCGGGTAACACTTTTCAATCCCTGAAGCTGCTTCTTGATAAATATTGTATTCAGCAGTATGTATTATGCATGCTCTTTGTAAAATATCTGTAAACTTATCTCTGGCAAGCACAGATGACAGGAAATACTTTATGCAGGGCATTGGCAGCTTGTAGACATGCTCAAATTCAGTGCAGACAGAATCTCTCTTATAGACAGGGAGATGAAGGGCTTCACAAATATGATAATAGCAGTCTTTAATGCCAAGTACATTTTCATTTATCCAAGGACCTCAGAATGCTTTGCAAAGGTTGTTCTTTTCTTCCATGTTTAAATTAGAGAGGTTAAGTGGTTTTCCACAGTTTTCCAGCAAGTCTAATGTAGGTGAGAGTTTCGATATTATATCGCGAAACTCCCCAGTAGGCACCTGGAAATTTTGGCTCCCCACCCCACATCAAGGGAGTTAGGGTAGTACTTAAGTGCTGCTGATAAATGTCAGGATGTTTGTAGGTGTGAATTTGAATGGTTGGTGCCACAGCACCAAAACTGAAATGAAATTGTTTTTCCTTGGGACTTAGGAGGCCCAGGGTGGTAGTATTGATGGGAAGGTTGTGGCTATTCAACAGCTTGGATCTTATAGGCCTAAAATTTTTTTTTGAAGATTTATTTATTTATTTATTTGAAAGGCAGAGTTAGAGAGAGGTAGAATCAGAGAGAGACATCTTCCATCTGCTAGTTCACTCCCCAAAAGGCTGCAATGGCCAGAGCCAGAGCTGGGCAGATCTGAAGCCAGGAGCCAGGAGATTCTTCCAGGTCTCCCATGCAGGTGCAGGGGCCCAAGCACTTATGCCATCTTCTACTGCTTTCCCAGACCATAGCAGAGAGATGGATTGGAAGTGGAGAAGCTGGGACTCGAACTGGTGCTCGTACAGGATGCCAGCACTGCAAGTGGCAGCTTTACTCATTACACCATAGCACTGGCCCCGAGGCTTAAATTTTTATCAGTTCTGAATGCACAACCAAGAGGAAGCCAAAAATGGGGCAGGAAAGACCCAGGAATTTATAGCCTCCAGGTCTTGAAAAAGTACAATGATTTGGAGGACTAGAAGGGACCCCAGGAATTGTGTCCATTAATCCTCCTCTGTGATTTTTCAGATGAATAATGGAAACCTCATAAGCCACAGTGACTAAATGACCAATGTTGTACCATGTAGTAGTGCAAAATGGGCTCTAGAAACCAGATTGTGTATTTTTATCTACTACTTAGATTGTATGAGTGTTAAAGGTGCTGGGATTTAAAAAAAAAATCCTTTCCTAGAAATATAGTAAGGATATAATGAAGTTACTACTTTTTTTAAAAAATGTTGTCTTAGCTCTACTGTCTTTCTCTTCTCCTTCTGGATTTCCAATGATACAAAGGTTGAGTTTTTGTTATATACCTCCCATGGGTTTCTGAAGTTCTAGTCTTTTTTTTTTTTTTTAAAGCTATTTTCTCTGTAGTTCAGATTGGGTAAATTCTTTGGTCTACCCTAAATTCACTGATGCTATCTTCTGTCATCTCCACTATACTATTTAGTACATTGACTGCTTTTTTGAGAATTCAGTATTATAGTCTTAAGGTCTATAATTTACATTTGATTCTTTTGTTGTAGTACATTATTTGTTAATATATGCTATTTAAAAATTTACTTCAGGAGACTTTGCAATTTTTTTTGATGGCTGCTTTGCAATTATTATCATGTAATTACAATATCTGGTTCATCTTTGTCTTGGCACCAGGTGGGTATCCTTCCATATGTTAGCTGTGATTTTCCTGGGTCTTAATATGATAAATTGTTATCTATACACATTTTTCTATTATGTTAGGGCAGTCTGAGTCCCAATTAAGTCTATTTTATTTATTTGTATTTCTAAATATTTGTCATTTTTATTTGAGAAGCAAAAGGGAAGAGGGTAATATTACATGTACTGATTCACTTCCCAAGTGCCCACAACGGCCAGGACTGGCTAGACCCAAAGCCAGGAGCAGAATTCAATCCAGGCATCCCAAGCAGGTGGCAGGAACCCAATTACTTGAGTCATTACCCTGGCCTCCTAGCAGTTACATCAGCAAGAAGCTCAAGTCAGGAACCAGAGCTGAGTATCAAATCCAGGTACTCCAATGTCAAATATGAATACCGTCTACATCAGGTTAAATACCAATTCTCTTCAATCTTCATTTTTGGCAGTCATGATGTTTAGACATAGCAAGTAATTTCCAGCCCAGTTTTGTGGGTTTTGATTCCATTGAGTTTATTTTTCAGTCTTTGTGATATTGCTTTGGCCTGATTGTGGAGCTCCCACTGGTCCCTAGTGCTGCCTGAGGTGATGAAAGAGGTTTCTCTGAGCTGCTTCCTTCAGTGTCTTTATTTTGTTAAAAAGATTATTTTTATTTTACTTGGGGAAAGGCAGAAACACACACACACAGTTCACAACAGCCAGACCTGCGCCAGGGTGAAGCCAGGAGCCTAGAACCAAGCCAGGTCTCCCACGTGAGTGGCAGGGACTCCTGTACTTGAGCCATCACCTGTTGCCCCAAGGATGTGTGTTAACAGGACAGTGATTGCCAGCGGAGAAGAGACTTGAACCGTGGCACCCTGAAATTGGATGCAGTTGTCCAAACAGCACCTTAACCACTGTGCCACAGTATCCACCCCTGGTTTCCATACTATTGTTATATAGTACCCACTATAATACTATAATACCCACCCCTGGTTTCCGTACTGTTGTTAGTAATATGTAGTAGTACCCTACTACTTTACTTTCGTCTATATTCATAAAATATCTGCATTCCCTGTCCTACCTCCATAAACGGCCTTATCCAGAGAAAGGCTTCCTCTACGTTACCGTAAGAGGTCATCAGGAGTGACCCAGCTTGATCATCTCTGTCACCTTAGTAGTCTGAACCACTATTCTGTTCACCTCCAGTCTGACCCAGCCCTCCAGCCTTCCCTTCTCTCATGCATAGCACCTAGAGCACACCAGCAACTCCAGTAGAGCCCCACTCTCTTGTCTAAATTTTTCCTTGCTATAACTGAAACCTGGCTGTGTCTAAGGGCCTCACTTCCCTGCAGTACCATTTTTTAGTGACCTTTTTTCCCCCTCCCTCTAGTCCATGGAATTCGGAATATCATGTATTCCATGGAATTTGGAGAAGGGGATGGGTGACTGCCTCATGTTTCATTAGCACATCTAAGCTATTTTTCTATTTCCCAAATTGCTCCAAAATGCTATTCCATTTTCCTAGTCAGTTCTCTTTTCAATTGTCCTACTTTCTCAACTATCCATTCAAATCATCATTCTCCTTAATTTTTAATTTCTTGCTCCCTTCTTCACTAATAAGTGATGATTTTGTTTCTGATGCTGTTATGATAAAAAGCATTCATAAGGATCTGCCTTATTTCTCATGCATTATTCCTCCATCCTCTTTTTTTTTTTTAAGATTTATTTTATTTATTTGATAGAGTTACAGAGAGAGAGAGGTCTTCCATCCACAGGATCACTCCCCAAATGGCCTTAATGGCCAGAGCTGAGCTGATCCAAAGCCACAAGCCACAAGCCACAAGCCAGAAGCCAGGAGCTCCATCTGGGTCTCCCACGTGGGTGCAGGGGCCCAAGGACCTAGGCCATCTTCTACTGCTTTTCCAGGCGCATTAGCAGGGAGCTGGATCAGAAACGAAGCAGCCAGGACTCAAACTAGCACCCATATGGGGTGCTGTCACCGCAGGCCAGGGTTTTAACCTGCTACACCACAGCACTGGCCCATTCTCCATCCTCTTAAAATGGCTACACTTCTGCTGTCCACTTCCAGGACTGACCCATTTATATGCGGGATGACATTATTTCTCATTCAAGGATTTGAATTTGCACTTGCCCTCTTTTCTCCTGCATCTGCCTCCCCCCAACACACACACACACTGCATTTGCTTCATTGTGTGTGGCAGCCAGTTTCTAGGATGGACCTCAGTGATATCTGTGTCTCATGCAATTCACACCTTCTGCTCTGGAGAGAGCCAGCCCCCATGCCACTCCATAGAGAGGCCCACCTGGTCTGGTCAACAGCAGTGGGAGTGAATTCCACACCGATCAAGTCTTCGGATGACCATAATCCAAGCCAACATTTTCATTGCAGCCACACGAACCAGAAACATGCATTCAACCTGTTCTCAGATTCCTGACTCCCAAAAGCTGTTTGAAAACAATTGCATTATTTTATGCTGCTAAATTATGAGATAATTTGTTATGGATAATTAATATGCCATACAGTTAGACTAGAATATCTCACTTCTGATCCTCCCTTAGTTGTATGTATTCCTTTAGTTTCTGCACCATTCTCTAATTACTTTTTGAAGCTTACTTTGTGTGTGTGTGTGTGTGTATTCATTCCAGTTCATGCCAATCAGACTTTTGTTCCCACGCCTTCATTCAAAAGGCTCACATCCACATGACCAAACACTGCAATGTAACATCCAAAAATAAATGGATGCCTCCTCTCACAGTTGACACCTCCTTTTGGCAATAGTCTCCTTGAAGCCTTTTCCTTGCTCCATCTCTGGGACACAACTCTAGCTCCCTCCAGAATCACTGGACACACACAGCCCAGTATTCATTGCCCACTCCTTCTCCTCCTCCTCCTCATCTTTCAGGATGGCAGAGTCCCAGGAGCTGTGTTTTTTTTTTTTAATTAATTGTCTTGATTCCCCAATTACTAATCTTTTAATTATACCAGACTGAATAACATTTGGAAAATCAAGGATTAGATAGTTGCATTTCTCTGAACGTGAAAATTAGTATTTCTTTTAATTTGAGGAGATAATTTAGTAATTTAATAGAACTGAATGTAACTTGTTTTTCTCAGAATTCTGTGTGAACACTAATGAGGAATGTGCCCATCCATAATTGCCAGGATAGCTATAATACAGATATATGTTTATATTTGGAACTTTCTCTTGCACTGCAACTTTTGCCTTAAAAGGAAGTTTCGGGGTGGGTGTTTGGTTTAGAGTGGTTAGGTCACCCTTCGGGACACCTGCATTCTGTATCAGAGTCCTGGCTACTGCATCCAGTCCAGCTTCCTGTGCTTCCTGGGGGACAGCAGATGGTAGGTAAAGTTCTTGTGTCCCTGCTATGCATATGGAAGACCCAGATGGAGTTTTGGACTCCTGGCTGCAGTCTGGCACAGCTGTGACTGTTGCAGGTATTTGTAGAGTGAGCCAGTAGATGGAAAAATCTCAATTTCTCTCTGTCTTTCTCTCTGTCTCCCTTTCAAATACAATGAAATGTAAACAGTTTTTTTTTTTTAAATAAGTATTTATCCAGTTTCTGGGAGGCCAAATATCCTTTCTGAGCAGTTGTATGTGTGTGCATAAAGCTGGACACTACAGATTCATACTGATTTTATTTGCCTAACCCTTAGGCCAGAGCTCTTTGGTTCCACTCTTCACAGTCTATCCCGAGATACACATGTGAATGTGAGGCTCACATGCTGCTCCACCTGCTAGAAAGACCCTGTGCTGGGGGGAGGTGACCAGGGAACTGGCACTCAGCGGATTATTGATTTTTCTATTCAATGCTGGCCTGGACTGTCTATGTCTATGTCTATGTCTAGGTCTATGTCTATGATGAATGTAAGAAAAAAGAAAAAAGGGGTTTAGAGCATCTGAATACAGAATAGAATTGGAGGTGAGTCATGTTTTCTCATAAAGCTGTGTGGATTCACGAGGTGAGAACTAGACAACCTTCTGTTTTGTGGCTGTCCAGTCACCAGCACTACAGTTCACAGCACATCCTGGCTTTTTTTGAGGACCTAGCACATAAGCACTGATAACCATTTTGGGAAAGACACAGAAGTATGTAAATAAGAAGTTTTGTGGCGTTAACAATACCATCTGACTGCTTGCGAGGAAACAAGTGGTATACAGGTCAAGATATTATAAAAAATGTTCTGAATTAAAGTTTGGCATTAACTTTAATGAATGAATTAATGTCTTAGAAAGTGTCCAAAAAATGCTAGAATGTCAATGTATAAAAGCACTCATTACTGTAAGATGTATAATTGGATAATAATGTATATCCTGAAATGTCTTAGGCACAGCAATGTTCTGTAAACTTGGCATTTTTACTCCGAAAGATCCATTGCCATGAGAAATGACTTATCTTGATTGATTCTGCTAACACCATTAAAGTCAGCATAAAATTAAAATGCAGCATTCTATTATGATGAATCTAAACATGATATGGAAAACAATTGGAATTTGTGGGACATACTTTCCCTTAGTTAAATCACGCTGGTCTTATCTAACATGGAATGATTTAAATAAGTATCATTTTAATATTTGAGTATGTTTTTATTTGACAGAAGGTAATTCATTGCATTTTCTGGGGCCTCACATATTTTGTCCATTAAATGAGAAAGCAGGTCCATAAGAACTTGAAATGAACAGTACCTTTCCAGATATAAAATTCCCATATTTTAAAGAAATTCTTTCGCAATGTGATTATCTCTGGTGAGGGGTGTGATGACAGGGCAGAGAGGCAGATGTCAGCAGAACTTTTGTCTTCCAGGAGCTCAGGGTGATTTCAGAAACAAGAAAACCAGAAGTGAATTATTACAACACAGAAGTAAGGAAACAGATTGAAGCCATCTGTTATAGGACATATAAGGAGAAAACACTATGGCTGAGTATCAAGAGGGTGAGGATGTTTGCATGGAATTTTGATAAATAAAGAGTGAGTACAATGAAAAAAAGAGAACTTTGATCTGCAGCAGACATAATCATGTAGAGATGGAAAACTCAGAACATGTTCACGAAATCTAAAGAATATTCTTCCAAAGTGGCCATCCAAGAAGGATGTACTTTTCTCTAAAGGAAGGAGAGAACTTCCACTTTGCTCATGGCCTTGTCCAAATACTGATGGAGTTTGTGGACTCAAAAGGTTTCCATAGTCTAGGCAGCTCATGTCAAGAGCCTCGGGTGGTCACTGACGTCATACATAAGAGTATTAATTGTTAAAAATTAGCTAATACCTGGAATCAACCTAAATGCCCATCAACAGTAGACTGGATAAAGAAATTATGGGACATGTACACTTTAGAATACTATACAACAGTCAAAAACAATGAAATCTGGTCATTTGCAACAAAATGGAGGAATCTGGAACATATCATGCTGAGTGAAATAAGCCAGTCCCAAAGGGACAAATATCATATGTTCTCCCTGATCGGTGACAACTAACCAAGCACCAAAAAGGAAACCTAACAATGACTTGATCAGTCCTTGCCCTGACTGTTGATGAACAACTTAATACTTTATCCCTTTTAGTATTTTTTTTGTTCTATTTAATATTATTAGTTGAACTCTGTAATTAACACACAATTATTCTTAGGTGTTTAAAGTTAACTGAAAAGTGATTCCTGTTAAATATAAGAATGGGAATAAGAGAGGGAGGAGATGTACAATTTGGGACATTCTCAATCAGACTTGCCCCAAATGGTAGAGTTAGAAACATGCCAGGGGATTCCAATACAATCCCATCAGGTGGCATGTACCAATGTCATCTCACTAGTCCAAGTGATCAACTTCAGTTCACAATTGATCATACTGATAGGTCTAAGAGTCACATAAACAAGACTAGTGTCTGCTAATACTAACTGATAGAATAAAAAAGGGAGAGAACAATCCAACATGGGAAGCAGGATACACAGCAGACTCATAGAATGGCAGATGTCCTAAACAGCACTCTGGCCTCAGAATCAGCCCTTAAGTCATTCAGATCTGGCTGACAAGCCCTTGAGAGTATTTCAGGCATGGAACGCCAAGACACTCTGGCAAAAACAAAACAAAACAAAACACCTAAATGAAAGATCTCTGTGAGTGAGATCCCAGTGGAAAGAACAGGTCATCAAAGAAGGAGGTACCTTTCTCTGAAGGGAGGAGAGAACTTCCACTTTGACTATGACCTTGTCTAAATCAGATCAGAGTTGGCGAACTCAAAAGTCTTCCATAGCCTTGGCAACTCATGACAAGAGCCTAGGGTGATTACTGATGCCATAAATAAGAGTGTCAATTGTTAAGTCAACAACAGGAGTCATTGTGCACTTACTCCTCATGTAGGATCTCTGTCCTAAATGTGCTGTACATTGTGATTTAATGCTATAACTAGTACTCAAACAGTATTTTATACTTTGTGTTTCTGTGTGGGTGCAAATTGTTGAAAGCTTTACTTAATATATGCTAAATTGATCTTCTGTATATAAAGATAATTGAAAATGAATCTTGATGTGAATGGAAGGGGAGAGGGAGTGGGAGATGGGAGGGTTGTGGGTGAGAGGGAAGTTATGGGGGGAAAAAGCCATTGTAATCCATAAGCTGTACTTTGGAAATTTATATTCATTAAATAAGAGTTAAAAAATAGTATATAATGATATACTAAATATGCTTGTTATAATAAAAGCAAGTATATAATGCTATACTAAAAAAAAGAGTATTAATTGTTAAATTAACAACAGGAGTCACTGTGCTCTAACTCCCCATGCAGGACTTCTGTCCTCAGTGAGTTGCATTTAGATTTAACTGTAAAACCAGTTATCAAGCAGTTTGTGAGTGTGTGCAAATTGTTGAAATCTTTATTTAGTACAGAGTTGGTCTTTAGTGTATAAAGTTAATTGAAAATGATTCTTTAATTTTTTTTTTTTTTTGACAGGCAGAGTGGACAGTAGAGAGAGACAGAGAGAAAGGTCTTCCTTTTGCCGTTGGTTCACCCTCCAATGGCCGCCACGGTTGGCGTGCTGCGGCCGGCGCACCGCGCTGATCTGATGGCAGGAGCCAGGTGCTTATCCTGGTCTTCCATGGGGTGCAGGGCCCAAGAACTTGGGCCATCCTCCACTGCACTCCCTGGCCACAGCAGAGAGCTGGCCTGGAAGAGGGGCAACCGGGACAGGATCGGTGCCCCGACTGGGACTAGAACCCAGTGTGCTGGCGCCGCAAGGCGGAGGATTAGCCTATTGAGCCGCAGCGCTGGCCGAAAATGATTCTTAATGGAGGATGGGACTGGCAAAGGGAGAAGGAGGAAGAGGGGTGGGAGTGTGGGTGGAAGGGCAGGTATGGTGGGAAGAATATTATATTACTAAAGTTGTACTTGTGAAATTTGTATTCCTTAAAAAAGAAATTAAAAAAAAAAAAAACAATATTCTTCCAGATTGGTTTGAGCTCAAAGTACATGCAGAGGAGTAAGCTAGAAATAGGAGTATAGCTTGAGGCCCTGTTGTAAAAAAAAAAAAAAAAAAAAAAAAAAAACCTTAATAGCCAAATTAGAGATGAAAAGTTGACTTAGTAAGCAAAAGTTAGTTCTAACTTTTTAAAACATTTGTATTTATATAAGGTGAACACATTTGGTGTATTTTATAGGTACAGATTTAGCAGCACAGTGATACTCCCCACCCTAAGCTTCCTACTGCTCATGTCCCCACCCTCCATCCTCCTTCTTTTCTTATTTTTAAAACTTTTTAATTTTTAAAATTCTTTTTAGTTTTTAACAGATTCAATGTAGTTTATAGATACAGATCTAAGAACATAATGATATTCCCTTCCCCCCTCCCTCCTACCCTCCTCCCAACCTTCCAACTTCCTTCTTCCCTCCTTTTTTTCCCTCCTTTTTTTTTTTGGACAGGCAGAGTTAGAGAGACAGAGAGAAAGGTCTTCCTTCCGTTGGTTCACTCCCTAAATGGCCGCCACGGCTAGCGCTGATCCAAAGCCAGGAGCCAGGTGCTTCATTCTGGTCTCCCATGTGGGTGGAGGGCCCAAGCACTTGGGCCATCCTCCACTACCTTCCCCGGGCCACAGCAGAGAGCTGGACTGGAAGAGGAGCATCCGGGACAGAACCGGTGCTCCAACCGGGACTAGAACCTGCTGTGCCGGCACCACAGGCGGAGGATTAGCCTAGTGAGCCTCGGTGCCAGCCTCTTCCCTCCTTCTTTTCCCCTCACTCCCTCCCACCCTCTTTGCTTCTTCCTTTTCTTTTTTTAGATTTTGAGATAATACATTTTAAAATTACATTGTGTTAAAAGGCTTAATACGTCACCAAATAAGATGTTTAACAAGTAAAAAGCAAAAAGACCCTAGTGTAGTGGGAATATAGGTAACGGCAATAAACAATAATTAAATGGAAAAAAATTGCCATTTTACTCATACACAGTAAACTTTAAAGAAATCACAGATCATTAAACTATAGTACTATATATAACATTCTTTTTTTTAAAGATTTATTTTTTATTAGTATAACATTCTTAACCATTGATTTGACAAAATTATAAAACAAGCTATTGCAAAACTATCTTTGCAGCAATATTGAGACCCACATTTCTTTTTTTTCCTCTTTTTTTGGTTTTTAATATTTTTTGAACAGAAAATGGAGATGAATAGGGTGATTTTTCTTGGCAAGAAAATGGAGAAATGGAACTGAGAAATGAAGGAAAGAGTTAAGGTAACTTAGGAATTGTCATAGTAGTAACATTCATTAATTAAAAATATTTACTGAATATTCACTAATTACTAGGAAATGTTTTGACATAACTTATTCAAGGATGTTGGACATAATAAATGCAAATATGTGGATTAATTTTAATATCCATTAACTTTTGGAGGTAAAGTAGAAGATATGCCTATGCTATCTACTTTTTGAAGATACATCTTATTTTCATACTTGAAACACAGAGGAGAGGATTAAGCTCTGAGTTATCAATAGTAAAACTTGGGAAAAAAATCCATCTAAATCACAGAGGGATGTGTTACATAGAATTCCCAGTGACTGACAGTTCTAATATCTTCATGGGATAACATCTTCATTACTTGGCTTATATACATGGAAACTATAAAATGATCTCCAGTTATGACTCTAATGCAGAGTAATCAAAGTAAGGTTCATAGCCTTATGAATCAGCATTTCTGGGTTGGTATATTTCTGTTTTCAGTTGCAAAAGACATTTGTGACCACGGTAAAAAAAAAAAAAAAGATACTGGAAAAGTACACTTTTCTGTGGGGTTGTGAAGAAAACAAGGAAGCTTTGATGAACTCAGTTTCATAGATGGAGGAGTCCTTTATGGAATAATGGAGAGACTATGTGAGGGAAATGCCTGTGGTGTGTATCGTTGGGTGGGATAATTGACCAGGGATGAGAAGAAACTAGCTGAGAGTTTGATTGACAACATTATGGGATGAATTGGAATGTGGATGTAATCAGACTCACCAGATTTGGCATGAAAATTATTATACTTCTTTTATGCCAAATTTTTTTCTCAAGAATATATACAGGGTCTAGAAAGCAAATGATAATTTTATACAAGCTTGCATATCTTTAGAGTATCTAGATTTTGTGACCCTTCTGTATTAAAATTAATAGATGCACCAAAACTATATGAAAATGTGGCCTAACCCCACTCCCACTTCAAATACTACAAAGATTCAATGGATTGATTTGTGATAATTGCTTGAGGAAGTTGGGGGTAGGGCTATTAAAGTGAACTTCATCTAATTAAAACTTCAATCAAACCAATCTGAACTCAACTGTTAAAATGATATGAGTGCTCACCTCTCACGCTAACCTTTAGATGGAGAGAGAGCAAAAATATTTCAATATTGTCACTTTATAGCCAATGTCCATAAGACAATAAAAAATTACAAGATAGATGATGAATGGACTTGTGCCTGAATGTACCTGCATAATCTGTAGAGCCACTAGCTAAAAAATAATGCTGGCACAGAATGTTTGGCATGACACAGAGGAGAAAGATGACAGTAGAGAGCCAAGAGAGATGAAGTCATTTGTGGAGAGAAATGAACAGCATCAAATGCTGCAAAGTGGGATGTAAACTAAGAAAAAAATTGTATTGACTTGGTTCTGTTATTCCTTACAAAACAATCTCCCCTTTTGACAACCAGTAATGTAGTTTATTCAACTCGTGGCCAAGTTTCTGGAAGTTCTAATTTGCTATTACAAATTTAAAGGAGTAACTTGATGGTTCAAAAGTTGCTTCTCTTAAAATGCTTTTATTCTCAAACTGGGGTTAGACTATGTCTAATAACAATAATAACCCCCTGTTGCTTGGAAAATTAACAATTTATGACTAAAAAGAGAAATTAGAAGATATTCCTTGTGCCTAATTATCCTTTATCAAGCTATTAACTTTATTCAGAAAGTTAATGTTGTAGTCTACAAGGAATGGAGGATTAGAGATTCACATTGGTAACCTGGAAGAGGAAATGCTAGCTCAAAAGGCAATGCATATTTCCTCTAGTATCCTCCTTAAACAGATGCTCTATCTAATCTGCATTCACTTTCCTTAGTATCTTATCTTTGACCTTTCCTTTGGAGGTATTCATGGGAGAGAATGTCAGTATTTACCTACCTGCTGTGCTTCCATCTGTCTCAGCAGTGCGTGGATACACACAAATTATATTTCCTTTGTATGACTTTGAATGACAGAAGCACAACCAAGACTTCATAGACAGAATGATCAAATATTATCTCTCCCATCCCAGAATAACTATAACATCATCTTACATCTGGCTTGTTTTTGCTAGGAACAGGTGCTTTCAAATACTTCAGACTAAGAGCCTTGGCTTTCAGAATCCCCAGAGGTTTCACAAAGCAGTTTTTTCATTCTCCTGCATATATAGCCATTGTGTTATTAATTTTCTCTGCCTGGAGAAGGGGTAGAAACAGTGATTCTTTTAAAAATGGGTTAGTAATCTTAACTGTCTAATCAAATAATTCTTCACATTTGCCTCAGATTTCTGTTGATTATTTGGGGTTAAAATTTCATTCTGAAAAATGCTTTGGTTCTTTGGGGTTTATTTTGTTCTTCAAATAGCTTGGTACTTTTATAGGTACACAGTGATTTGAGACAGATGAAATATATTTGATAAGATGTTCTCCCATAGTTCTTGAATAAACATGTAGTGCTTGCCCAGGAAGCTTTGGGTAATAGCTGCTTAGAATATGGTGGAAGTAGAAGCATAGATTGTGTAAACCAGAAACCTTAGAAAGTCAAGCTTACAACCCCAGGTTATAGGTAATTCCTAGAAATTCTGGCCAAAAAAGTAAATTAATACTTCCTTTGGGGATTTTTCCAGGATAGTCTGATGATTTAATTCATGGCATAAATTTAGGTTTTTAACACGTGGCTGACAGTTTGTTGAGGGAATACAGACTTTCTCCAGCAGAGAAGGATAAAAAATTGGGGGGTTATTTTGACTGATAAAATTTTTACACAGTTTGGCCATAATTTTCCTTAGATATGTTTGATAAAAGTGATACCATGAAATAAATACCTGGAGTTCTTTTGTCTGAATAGACTTATCTGTGTACAACTTAGCATAAAGTATACATTTATTATGTATTACCACATAGAGAATTATAGCACAACTCAGTTGCTTAAAAGAACAAACAGTTATCGTCTCACAGATTCTGAGTTTAGCATCCAGGAATGGCTTATGTAAGTAGGTATAGCTTATGTTGGCAGGGACTTCTGTCATCTTGAAGAGCTTACTGGCGCTAGAGTGTTTATTTTCAAAACTGAAATTTTAGAACTGAAAATATAGCACATGAAATAAAAAGCTTACTGGATGGGGCCGACACCGTGGCTCACTTGGTTAATCCTCCACTTGCAGCATTGGCATCCCATATGGGCTCTGGGTTCTAGTCCCAGTTGCTCCTCTTCCGGTCCAGCTCTGTACTGTGGCCCAGGAGGGCAGTGGAGGACGGCCCAAGTGCTTGGGCCCTGCATCCACATGGGAGACCAGGAAGAAGCACCTGGCTCCTGGCTTCGGATCGGCGCAGCACCAGCTGTGGCGGCCATTTAGGGGGTGAATCAATGGAAGGAAGACCTTTCTGTCTCTCCTTCTCACTGTCTATAATTCTACCTGTCAAATAAAAAAATTATTAAAAAGAAAGCTTACTGGATAGCTCAGGAGCAGTCTGGAGATGCAGAGGTAGATAGCACTTATTGGGGTCATTCTTTTATTCATCCTCTATTTGAAACCAATTTTACATAAAATGATGTAAGCAAGTGGAATTGAAATAATTTAAAAAGATAAGCATTAACCAAAAGAAAACTAGAATAGCTAAACTAGAGTGAGGAAAATTATTGGGAAAAAGATTGTTATGAAATAACAAAGTACAATTCAACAAGATGATATAATAACCTTAAATGCATGTGGACCAAACAACAGAACTTAAAAATTCATAAAACTAAAACCAAAATGACAGGACTGAAAGAAAAATTAGATCAATCTATAAATATATTTGGCAACTTTAACACCCCATCTCAATAATTAATATAACCCTATAGGACAGAAAATCAGAAAGGATATAAAAAACTCAATACCATCAACTAATGGGATCTAATTGGCATTTATAGTATTTATCATCCAATAACATCAGAATACGTATTCTTTTCAATTGTACATGAAGCGTTTACCAAGATAGACAACATCATGGACCCTTTAAAAAAACAAAAAACTCAAGAAATTCAAAAGAAATCAGAAAAATATTCTATTATGTAATGGAAACAAACTAGTCATAGAGAAAGACTTCTAAAGACTTGTAATTTAAGAAACATGTTTGTAAATATTACACTGGTCAACTCAGAAGTGTCAAGGAAAATCCGTTCAGTAGATCTTGAGTAGATCCAAGGATTTGCATGTCTTATAAATTCCCAGTTGCTGCTGGTCTGTGATAAGGATAAAGTATGGCAATCGGCAGGGGAGTCATATTTTGAAACCACTGAGGTAGAGCATTAAAAATATGGAATTGAGGGGCTGGCGTTGTGGCGCAGCAGGTTAACGCCCTGGCCTGAAGTGCCAGCATCCCATATGGATGCCGGTTTGAGACCTGGCTGCTCCACTTCTGATCCAGTTCTCTGCTATGGCCTGGGAAAAGAGTAGAAGATGGTGCAAGTCCTTGGGCCTCTGCACCTGTGTGGGAGACACAGAAGAAGCTCCTGGCTCCTGGCTTTGGATCGATGCAGCTCTGGCCATTGTGGCCAAGTGGGGAGTGAACCAGTGGATGGAAGATTCTCTCTCTGCCTCTCCTCTCTCTCTGTTAACTCTGACTTTTGAATAAATAAATAAATATTTAAAATGGTCCCGGTTGGGGTGCTGGTTCTGTCCTGGTTGCTCCTCTTCCAGTCCAGCTCTCTGCTGTGGCTCGGGAAGGCAGTGGAGGATGGCCCAAGTGCTCGGGCCCTGTACCCGCATGGGAGACCAGGAGGAAGCACCTGGCTCCTGGCTTCAGATTGGCACAGCGCGCTGGCCGTAGCGGCCATTTGAGGGGGTGAACCAACGGAAGGAAGACCTTTCTCTCTCTCTCTCTCTCACTGTCTAATTCTGCCTGTCTCTCTCTCTCTCTCTCTCTCTCTCTCTCCCTCTATATATATATATATATATATATATATATATATATATATATATATATATATATATATATATATATATAGAGTATAGGCATTTGGCACAGCGGTTAAGATGCTGCTTGGGATTCCTGTACTCCATATTGGAGTGACTGTTTTCAAGTCTTGGTTTCCACTTTCAATTCTACCTTCCTGCTAATGTGTATGTTGGAAGTGGCAGTACTTGCGTCCCTGCCACCTACCTGGGAGACTTAGATAGAGTTCTATGCTCTTGGCTTCTCTTGGATCAGCCTTGGCTATTGCAGACATTTGGGGAGTGAACTCATGAGTGGAAGATCTCCTGTCTCTGTCTCTGACTCTCTTTCAAATAAATAAACTAAAAAAATGGCATAGTTTCTCTGAATTGCACATATAGTCCAACTATATCAACCCAAGCATTCCTCTTTATGGAGTAGCAGAAACTTATGATCATATGATCTTCATTTGTAAATTTTTTTCTAATCAAATTTAGATTACATTTACATCCCATGATTGGTGACAGAGTGTGTGCATGTGTGTATTCGTGTGCCCCTTTGCATGGCAACCTGGCTGCTTTTTACATTTACGGCCCTGCAGAACTCCTGTGGCTTCTATTTAGAGGCTGTGCTTAAGTGACAGTACGAAGAACTACTTGATTTGTCTGAATTGGAAATAACATCAAAATTGTTGTTTGTACTCTTCAAGGTACCATAATCGTAGTGCCTGGTTTAGATGGTTCAAATTTTCCATGCATAGGTAACTGACGGTGATGGAATATTGTAAAATCCTCATGCAGTTGTATCTTTCTTAAGGAAAATGAAGCAAAACAATAATAACAAACCTGTTTATTAAGTTGACAATCAAATATACAGGTCTTCACCAAGTTCTTATGTACTTTGAGCATTAAATAAAAGGTTATGTGTAGACAGATGAAATCCTGTAAATTGTACGCATCAATCCAATAAATCATTATTGTGACCCCATTGGAGTCAGATAGTGGATTTCAAGTGTATATTATGTGTATTACAGCTATATTATATGCATAAATGTTATATTTTATTTCTCTTGATTCAACAGGATCATGATTTTGTATAAATTACTAAATCATGTCTTATGGTTAGCTGGATTGTTATTAGCTTTTTAGATTATTTTCTAATTTCTAAAACTGATACAATTTATTTGTTTTTACAGTTAAGTGTTGCATTTTAAAAATTTACATAAGATGAACAAATTTTATATATTTCATATGTTCAGATTTAGGAGCATAGTGATGCTTCCCACCCTATGCTTCTTGCTACCCACACTCGCACCCTCCCTCCTCCTTCCTTTTTTATGCTTCTTTTAATTTTTCCAATGACAAAACTTTTTTTTCCTTGTAAATTCTTATACTTTATTTCTGTGGGTTAAATTCCCAAAAATAGGATTATTTTATTAAATAAAATTTTAAAAGTTGAAAAAATTGCTGTTAATTACTTTTTTATATATTGTATATGTTGACTGAAGAAGTTAATTGGGATTTGTTTCTAATTATAAATGAGTGTTGGACATTGTCAATTTTATTTTACATATATTGGTCTGATCATATGATTTTGCATATTTGATCTGTAGTAGCAGTCATATTGATTGCTTTTAAAATATTGGTTCAATCCTGCATATCACTTTTTCATATTTTATAATTCTTTTTAGACATTTTTAGATTTTTTGGTGGTACTTTGTTGGAGATTTTGTATCTATGTTAATGAGAGATTTTGAGTGTAGTTCTACTTTTTTGTGATGTTTTTGTCTAGTTTCTCATGGTCTCATAGAGTGAATTATGAAGTGCTATCTTTTTCTGATTTCTAGGATACTTTGGACAAACAGTATAACTTCATTCTTAAATGCTTGGTAGAATTCGTTGGTGAAGCATATAGACCTGATGCTTTTCATTGTGAAGTAATTAATAGTTGATTCAATTAATTTAATAGATATGAGATTGTTCAGATTATTTCTTTTGTTAAGGTTTAGTAGTTTGTAGATGGAATTGATCTATTTTTTATTTAGGCTATCAAATTTGTGGTTATGTTATTGTTTCTGGTAATCATTTAGTGTATTTTTAATGTACGTGAGGTCAGTATTGATTAATTCTCTTTCATTTCTCATAGTGTTGCCTTGCATTTCTCTTATTTTCCTGATTATCCTCACCAGAGTTTCATAAATTGTAGTGATATTTTCAAACATTTGATGATACTGATTTTCTATATTTTCTCTTTTCCATTGTGGTCTGAGAACATATTTCATAGGATTCTTATACATTTGTGGAGAGGGGCTTTGTAACCAATGATATGGTCTATTTTGGTTATTCTCTGCAGTCATTGGAAGAATGAATATTTTGTTTCAGTTGCTTGGAGTAGTCCATAAACATCCCGCCTTCTCCAGGCTGGTCTCCCATGTGGGTGCAAGTGCCCAAAGAGTTGGGCTACCTTCCACTGCTTTCTCAGGCCATAGCAGAGAGCTGGATCGGAAGTAGAGTAGCTAGGACTTGAACCAGCGGCCATATGGGATGCCAGCATTGCAGGCAGTGGTCTTACCTGCTATGCCGGCCCCTGCATGTTATTATTTTCCTCTTCTCTCAATTCTGTCTTCTAGCTCCTTACCCTTTGAAGCCTGGGGTTGGTATAATTGTTAGTTTATAATTGACCCTGAAGTTTTTCTTCACTGAGTTCTATACTGTATTTTAAAATTTTTCTTCTGATTCTTTTTTAAATATGTATTTAATTATGTGAAGGAGTTAAAAAGAGAAAAGGGGCAGAGAGGGAGAGATCATCCTTACTGGTTCACTCTCCAAATGTCTGCCACAGCCAGTGCTGGCCCAGGACAAAGCCAGGAGCCAGGAGCTTCATCTGGGCCCCCAACATAGGTTCAGGGGCTCAGGTACTTGGGCCATCTTCTGCTGCTTTCCCAGGCTATTAGCAGAGAGTTGGATCAGGAGTGGAGTAGCTGGGAATTGAAATGCCGATATTGCAGGCGGCAGCTTTACCAGCTATGACACAATGCTGGCCCAACATTTTTAAATGTTTTTTAATTTAAGAAATTTATTCATGTGTTAGATTCTTAGGGTCACAGCAAATGCATGATAATTACTACAACACAATTCTCATCAATTTTCATACTAATGTGATATTAATAAAAGGAGCAGAATCAATGTAGTTCATAGATGCAAGTCAAAGAATATAATTGAAGAATACTTCTTTAAAGGGAGCAGATACCTTTCTCAAAATGCACTTAAAAATACCTTTAAAATTATTAGGAGTAGGCATGGGGAGAGACTAGATTATTGATCATGTTCTATTCCTGACCTAGGTTAAGGTTACTTAGCTCTAGTCACAGTGTGATAATTCATTTGTGCTTTCTGTATCTTTCTGTACTTTTGCTACATTGCTATTTTAAAGAGTGATAAAGCAATTATAATGAAGTAGAATACATAGTTTTTAAAATATGCTTTTCTATATATAGTATGGGTTATAATTGTGGTATAACACATTGAGTCTTTTATATGCCTTGACAAATATTCTTTAAAGATTTATGTATTTACTTGAAAGTCAGAGTTACACAGAGAGAGGAGAGGCAGAGAGAGAGAGAGAGAGAGAGAGAGGTCTTCCATCCACTTGTTCACTCCTCAGTTGGCCACCATGGCCGGAGCTGTGCCAATCCAAAGCCAGGAGCTGCTTCTGGGTCTCCCATGTGGGTGCAGGGGGCTCAAGTACTTGGGCCATCTTCTGCTTTCCCAGGCCATAGCAGAGAGCCGGATAGGAAGTGCATCAGTTGGGAGTTGCTACGCCATAGTGCCGGCCCCTATTTTTTGGGCCAATGCTGTGGCACACTGGGTTAAAGCCCCAGCCTGGAGTGCCAGCATCCCATATGGTCACGGTTTGAGTCCCTTCTGCCCACTTCTGATCCAGCTCCCTGCTAAAGCGCCTGGGAAAGCAGTGGAGATTGGCCCAAGTGCTTGGGCTCCTGTACCCACGTGGGAGACCTGGAAGAAGCTCCTGGCTCCTGCCTTCTGCCTGGCCTAACCCCAGTCATTGCAGCCGTTTGGGGAGTGAACCAGCAGATGTATCCCCCTCCTCCTCACCCCCGTCTCTACCTCTCTGTATAACTCTACCTTTCAAGTAAATAAAAATGAATCTTTTTTTTTTTTTTTTTTTTTTTTTTAGTTATTTGACAAGTAGAGCTAGTGAGAGAGAGAAAGGTCTTCCTTCCGTTGGTTCACCCCCCAAATGGCCAGGAGCCAGGTGTCTCCTCCTGGCCTCCCACGAAGTGCAGGCAGCCAGTCACCTGGGCCATCCTCCACTGTCCTCCCAGGTTACAGCAGAGAGCTGGACTGGAAGAGGAGCAGCCAGGACTGGAACCCAGAGCCCATATGGGATGCCGGCGCCGCAGGCGCAGGATTAGCCAAATGAGCCAAGGCGCCGGGCCCAATAAAAATAAATCTTAAACACATGAGTCTTTATTAAAACTCTTGTATTAGGCTTAATAATGGAATCTCCAGACATATAGTAATTTAAAATCAATTCTGCCTGGTTTCCAGCCTCTCTAAACCTTTTCTTCTACAGCTTGGTTACTGAACTTGTTTTCTGATGGTAGTCCATCAGTCTCTTAAACATATTCCTAAGTGGAGAGATATAAGGGGCCTTCATCCAACACAGGTTCCGAATCAGTTTACTCTAGCTTTTGTCATGAGCCCCATTTCTGAAAGCCTTACCTCTTTCCTGTTTACTGGGCTGAAGTTATGTCTTTTTTGACCTTCCAGTTACTCTGTTTTCAGATGAGATCCCTGTGTGCCTCTACTCCATTTTCCTTGTTTCCCTGATGACTGGCGTAATTTACCTAAATCTCAGCATGATGTTTGCACTCTTGTCACAGAATAAGCATTCTTGGACCAATAGTCAATTTTAGTAGGTTCCAATATGTTATTTATATTTTGTCTGTTGCTCTCCCTGTCAACTTTTCTACCTATATCTTCTGTTAACTTTCATTATCTCTTTTTTTTGTTTGCTTTTAAAGATATATTTTGTTTATTTGAAAGAGTTACAGACAGAAGTCAAGACCAAGATAGAGGTCTTCCATCCACTGGTTCACTCCCCAGAAGCGGCAATGGCTGGAGCTGCACCAATCTGAAGCCAGGAGCCAGGAGTTTCCTCCAGGTCTCCCACGTGGGAGCAGGGGCCCAAGGACTTGGACCAACTTCTACTGCTTCCCCAGGCTATAGGAGAGAGCTGGATCGGAAGAGGAGCATCTGGGACTAAAACCAGTGCCCATATGGGATGCCGGCGCTTCAGGCCAGGTCTTTAACCTGCTGCCACAGTGCCAGCCCCAACTTTCATTATCTCTAACCTCAATTGCTTCTCTCTGTTTCCATATAGGCCTATTCTTGACATATCCATTTAACCCACTGGACTTCTTCCTAAGTCCTATCATGGTACAGAACTTACACACAGGAAGTATTTAAGATGGAAAATAGAGTAGATGTGTACAAATCTTTCCTTTCCTTGAGGGGTAGCTAAGTATTTTACTGAACTCATATTTTTAGGTACTATTGTAAAAGGGTAATATTCTAAAAATCTGTTCAGAGACATTTTCCTTCATGGTAATGTGGTTTCTGGTTAGGAAGTTGTCTCGATGAATGGACTTGAAGGCAGCATTACAGAACTCAGTACTTAGCATTAAGGCATAAAAAGAGAAACAAGAGCATCTCAGTACCCAAGGGGTTACAGAATTTCCAAGGGAAATATTGGTTTGGTATTGTCCTGGAGTTGGCCCAGAGACAACATTTGGGGAACTCAACACTGAAGCGTTTGGCAGGGGCTATGGATTGTAGCAGCTGGTACCAGCACTTGCCCAGATGACCAGATGGGTCCAAACCACACCTGAGTGGGCACCAATACAGGATGCTCAGTGACCAGACAGGTGTGAAATGTCTCAGAGAAGGCCCGTGGGAGAGAGTCCCTTCCCATTCAATGTCAGTTTATAGGAAAGTCTCTCCTTTTGACCTTGAGAGAAAGAGGGCAGGGAAATATCCTTGAAGAATAACAATAGACCTGGTAGGAACTTTGCATTTAGAAGTTTTTATCAGCAGGTTCAAAATGAATAAAATTGAATTACTCTTAGTAACCTTAGTATATTTTTCTTCTGTAATCAAAATGGCAGTTTAAGAGCAAGTTGTGATGAATTCCAGGAAAATTAGTTTGCAATATTTTGCATGTCAGCTTTGAAGAGGCTGGGGGCAAGGCTGAAGAGAACAGTATGGGAAACCATGGGGTCCTGGGAATAATCCATAGGTGATGCCCTGGGTTGACAGCAGAGGGAGTAGGGTCATAGGAAAAACCAGGAGACTTCCAGATCCGTGTGGCTCACGTGGGCACAAACAGTGGAGGTCAGAATTGGGTACCTTGTGTGGACAGCTGACCAATAACATGTTGCTTAGAACTGCTTTTCCTGACTCAGGAACTATGGCATAACATAGAGTACCCTAGATGGTCTAAGGTTGCTTCCTGCAAGCCCAGTCAAAGAGGCTGTTAAGATCAAAATTAAGGTGATGTGGAGTAGATAAAGAAGTCTGGCTTGATGTGACTTTGGTTGGAGGAAGAGTCTCAGACCTGTGTTTGTTACAAATCTCTTTGGCAAACCCACAGCCACAAGAGCCATCTTTTCTCCCAGGCACTCTTAGCTTTTAAACTAAAGATGGAAAGCATTCTAACTTCCTGTCTGGTGTTTTTCCTATTCCACTGCAACCTGCCTATATCAACTTTTGATTACTCAACAATGTTTGTTGTTTCATTAGGACTCATTCTTAAAGTAGCTTTAAAAATAGGAGTGTTTGCAAGTCACTCTAAAATAAACTTCCATCAGGGCTTGAGTAATAGTGGCTTTTTAAGATGGGCATGATTGTCATATAGTGGGAATCTCAGATAGTACACAAGGCTTTTAACAGGAAGCAGATTTATTTTATACTATTATTATTATTATTATTATTATTATTTTAAATGCTGGCAGTCCCAGACGATTTGTATCCAGTCTGGGCCATGAACAAAGCAGGGTGTTGTCTTATATAACCTGGCACAAACAACTGTAAGTTTCCCTTTATATATTTGGCTATACATATTTTGATTGAATATGTTAGAGCTAGAGCACTGCTTACATAATTGTTACAAGGCTGCACATGTGTATACCAAAACTGTTTAGGTTACGAAGTGGCTTTTCTTGGAAAGCCATTATGATATCTGCCGCTAGCCAGTTTATCTTTACAGCTTAATATTCATTTTCTCTAGTTTTGGGAGAGCTCCCTGCCACAATATGAGAAGTGGCAGTTGCTTTCGCTGTTTCTCTAGATGGACCCTGGCTAACAGTTTTCTACTGAGTCCTGGTTTTAGCATTCTGAGATGGAGATGCTGCTACACTCTGGGCCCTGCCATGATCCCCACCATCCCAAGAGACTGACAAAATTGGATGAAGATTTATTAATACAAAGGACTTGAAATAAATATGGAGCTACACCATATGCTGTCTCACATTTGAGAAAGTTGTCTCTTGGAGCCAGAAATAGCGTTTTCCAGCCTTCATTGCTTTGTAGCAATGCGACCTCAGGAAAATTATTTCATGTTTATGAGTCATGGTTTTATAAGCAAAAATTGGGAATAAAATCATCATTGTTGAATGACATTGTGGGTAATAGGTGCCACAGATTTGACTGTAGGTCCCTTGGGACACCCCTTTTTTTCCAAGATGGAGTAAGAGCTTGCTTAGATACTACCTAAGTTTTCTGAATTTATTGCTGACCACACCTCCTTTTCAATCCTTTCTCATTTTTTGTTTCATTAGATACTGTATTAAAATCTACAAAGTTGTGCTCTCATCTAGGAAGTGTTTTCTCATTAGGTTGACTTTGCGTCTCTTTCGTCCTTTGAAATGGGCAGAATATTGGTACCTCCCCTTGTAGGGTGTCCCCACCCTCATCCCTGGCCCACCTGTGAATATGTTGCTGTACATGGTAGATGGGATGAAGATCACTAAGCATCTACCCTGAAGATTCCCCAGTTGAACTTGATCCTACTACAAGGATCCTCCAAAGTAGAAAGGTGGCAGGGGCAGAATTAGAGGTAGATCAGAAAATACTGCATGGTTGGCTTTGACGATGGAAAGCCAGGCCCAAGAGCAGGGAATGCAGGTGTCGTCCTGCACAGAACAAGTGGAAGAAAACATTCTTCCTGGAACTTCCAGAAGGAACACACCCTTGTGGGCACTGTGATTTTAGTGCAATGAGATCCAATAGAGGCTTCTGATCTCCTGAGTTTTTAAAAAAGCTTGCCTTTAAGTCACTAAATTGATGGTAGTTTGTTACAGGAAGAGTAGGAAAGTAATATAACTCACTTTCTCATTTTGGGGGGAAGGCTGTACTTTTGTACCATGTGCCCCTTATGTGTTGTAGGAACTGAAAAGGTGTGTCTTCTTTTCTTCTATGGGTCAAAGATGAAGTCTATCCCTTTACCCATTATGACATAAACTTCCTCAGTAGGATAAATAAGAGAGTGATTGTAATGTCCCCTGAAGTCTATACTAGTGTGTTATGGTAGGCATGCAGTCAAGGATCTGGTAAGAAACAGAATACACATTCAAAATGAACCACTTGAGGAAGGTTTGGTAAAGGGATCATTCAGAGCTAGACCTGGAGGATCCTCAGCTACCTCCCCTCCCCTTGTCCTGGAGTGTAAGCGGAGGAGGCAGTGGTAACCGGAATTCAGAGGAAGACAAGGAGAAGGGGAGAGACATTGGAGAGAGATTTCAAGCTCTGGAGGTCTGGATGGGAAGGAAACATGTCCCTGAGCAGCAAGGACCTGTGTTTGTAGGACTGCCTGGCAGAGAGCTGTGATGTAGTTGACATACAAAAGCAGGCTGCAGCAACCCTGAGGAGGGACTCGAGGCTCTTGGCATCACTCTTCTTCCTCCTCTCAAGGTCCTCTGACTGCCCCTACAGACCCGCTTCTACCAGAAATTGGAGGGCAGATAGTCCTTTGATAAAGGCCCGTACTGGTCAGCCTTCAGGAAGAGCATTGTGTGAAGCCATGCAAAGAACAGGTCTAGAGTGGCTGACAGATGATGGCCAGCATGCAGGAGGTGCTCAACAGAAGTGTGCTTAATTGAATTGGAACAGTTGAGGGGCGGGGTTGTCTGGGAAACGAAAGTCATCTGTAGGGATACAGAATGGTTGAGAACAGGTTATACAGAGGATTATCTTACGAGAAAACTCAATGCCTGTCAGGTACTCAGGTAAGCAAATGAAATAATTTATGTTACAGAATTTCCCAGAGAGTGTTGGTTAGCTGGCGTTACTGAGTAGAGAACCAGACATTGGATGAATAATTCCTATGACACATTTGAATAGTCTCAGCATTTTACATATGGACTGAATAATCAGAGTCAACAACTGTTAGCTGAATCTTTTTGTAGCCAAGCGCAGAGCTCTGCCCAAGGAGCTATAAAATAAATAAGATGTGGCACTCGATTTTTAGAAGTGACTTCTTTTTTAAAGACTGATCTGATTATTAATGCATGGTTTGCTGAAGTTCATGGAGATTCTATAGATTTCAATGTATCTCTTACTCTGATTTTTTAAGTGAAAAAGCAAGCGATACATTTATATCTACATTTAATTCTGTAGTTTGAATTACCAAGAGGCCTTTGAAAAACCAATTCTTTATCCTCAGGTCCTGAACCTGTGAGAGCCTAACCAGACAAATGTGGAAAATCAAAACTGTAGCGCCTGAGTTTCCAAAAGCAGGCCAGTGAAATTAAATCAGGTAGAAGTCCATCTGGCTCTGCAGCATCATGCCGGGACATCCTCTCAGGTGTACGGATGCACCTGAGTGGAAATGTGCCCACTAATTGCTTGTTTCCTGCCAGTCTTTTTGATTCCTCCGGGCCTTCAAAGGAAATAAAAGTTATACAGACTTCTCAAGAGCAGAATCCATCTGGTTTGAGATAAATGACATTATCTCTCCACAGATTTAGACGGTTTCAAACTTAAAACTTGGCAGAATTTCTCTAACCAGACCTCCGAGGAAAGGAGGGTGTTATCCAAGGGAACTCTTCATCGGGGTTTCTTTCTGACTACTAGGATGAGCCCTCCAGATTTATGGTGACCACCAGTTGATCTTTTGACCTACCATTAGTCAATTTTGTGACGAAAAACCCAACACTTTGTGCTTGCACTGGTTTGTAAAGGATGTTGAATTTCAAAGAAGTAGATCAGTGTTTATCAGTATCATTTGGACACCTGCTTCAAAAATACAAATGGCCCACCTGACATATGCTGAGTCACATCCTTTGGAGGAGAGAGACCAGCAGGTATAAGGAAAGAACTTCCCTTGGGTAAAGGACAACAGAAACATTCATGGCATGACTATGGCATGACGTTCTTATGCTCTGGTGCATTTATCTGATGTTTTATGGTTTCCTCTGGAATCTACATCTGTGGTCACATTTAATACTTTAAACAATCATGTGAAACAGAGGGGATAGATGATCAATAATATTTATTAGTCTTTGGCCAATTCATCCTCCAGTTTCCCTCCTCTAGTTCATTTTCCACGCTTGGCTGAGGGTAATCTATTTAACATATGCATTAAATCAACTCTATTCTTGCTCATATATTTTCCTAAATGGCTCCTCATTAGGATTAGCATAAATATAACTTTTCTCACAGAACAGAAAATGTCCATGGTAATCTGGTCTCTGCAAGCCTTCCTGCTGTAATCTTGCATCCTTCCCTAACCATACATGAATCTTCAGCAATATCAACCTCTCTTTTGCCCTATACCTGTCAGTCTCTTACAAACCCAGCCTACCACATCTCCCTTCTGGCCTCTGAATGTGGGTAATCCATACTAATTCACCTATGCCTCTGCCCAGTGAATATTTTCTTTTAATCATTGCTTAATCCTAGTGAAAAGATGTAGAGGTTTATCGTGATTGTATGTTTCCCATTTTGGTAGTTATCATACTTTAAAATTAACTTTCTTTATGTCCACTTCTCTACTCTATGTTAAGGGGAAGAACTGCACTGTTTAGTCTTTGCTTCTCCAGGCTGAGAACAGAACTTGGAATATGAGTGGAAAGATGGGTAAAGGAATTTCTATTTTTGCTGCAGTACAGCCTCGGTGGTCAGTGTTGTGTAGGCATTTCACACGCCTTGCCGAGATGAAAGCCTCATATGGGCACAGCCTGACAGCACCTGTCATCCTCCTGTGGGGCTCCCTTGTTACTGTATGATGAGGTATGGTGGGACTTGATACTCAGCTGGGTAAATTGGAAGTGTGGGTATGCTAATGTGCATGTAGTAAACATTTTAGTAGTAGGGGATGGAAACAGTTGAATGAAAGGCTCTGAGGAGAGGCCCAAGACGTAAGATTTTCCTTAGTACTTGGAAGATGGTTGTGTCAGGCTGAGCAATCTGTTGCACTTGGCAACAATCCGAGGGCATCGCAGTAACGCGCCCTCCTTTCTCCTTCCCTCTTCAGCTCCCTTTCTCTTCAGCTTTCCCAATTACATGGTATATATCCATCAAAGAGTGTGAGACACAGTTGTTTAGATACAGGCTTTTCTTTCTGGAGGCTGGTGTTTTGGCTTAGTGGATAAGCTGCTGCCTGCAATGCTGTCATCCCATATGGGCACCAGTTTGAGTCCTGGCTGCTCCTTTTCCAGTCCTGCTCCCCGCTACTATGCCTGGGAAAGCAGCAGCGGATGGCCCAAGTGCTTGGACCCCTGCGCCCATGCGGGAGATCTGGAAGTCTCTCCTGGATCTTGGCTCCAGGTTGGCTCAGCCCTGGCTGCTGTGGCCATTTGGAGCGTGAACCAGCAGGTAGAAGACTTTTCTATCTTTGTTTCTCCCTCTACGCCTGTAACTCTGCCTTTCATATTAACAAATCTTTTGAAAAAAAGTTTTTAGTGACTGGCAAAGAAACATAACTGGTGCTTTGTAAATGTAGATTAAGTATGAGAAAAACATAATTCAGAAATTTCCACACAGATATTTATGTTTTAACAAAATAACTGCTTTGCTTAGTCCTAATTTTGAAGAGGAGTGAGCAACAATAATTGTAGAATGTTGATTCACTATGCTTCTTCAGATAAGGGACAGATCAGTTTTACTGCTCTGCTTAGGTAGTGCTCAAGCACATCTAACAGAGCGGCCTCTTAGATTTCGCTGGACAGCACAATGCATTGTAGCTCTTAGATATGAACATTCTTTGATCTTGGTTTTTATATTTTTACCTAAACATGAAACACTTCATTGCTTCCAAACAGCTAGATAATCTCCTAACTACAGGCAAAGCAGTTATTGGCTCGACCTCACGTTCCTGGTTTGGATCAGGTGTTTGATGTCAGGTAGTCGAGTCCACGAGTGTGTGAATTGCTGGCATATTGCCACTGAGCAGCCTCTGTGCCGAGTACCATAGAGTGAAGCATGATGGCTCCAACAAATAGACAGTAATTAGTGGCTGACATGATTAGCTACAATACATTTTATAATCAGCCCAGTGCTTTTCTCTCAGACCATACTTACAAATTTACAAGGTAATTTAGAGACCTAGGTGTAGCTTATGTTAGGAAACTGGCACAGTTTTAGCCAGGTGGCCGCATGGCCCAGCTACCTGAGCCAGGCTCTACCCCCATCCTAATGGGATTAGCTGCTCCTGCTTTCCTGCCCGCCCCCAGCAAAGTTTTAAAAGGGCCTGTTCTTGAACAAGTGCTCTCTTGGTTCTGCTCTCTTGGTTCTGCTCTCTTGGCCCTTCTCTCCTGTGCTCTCTTGATCCTTCTCTCCTGCGCTCTCTTGGCCTCTCTTGGCTCCTCTCCTCCTCTCTGCTCTCTCCTCTCTTTTAGCTCCTCTCCTCTCAGTTTCTCTCTTATACTCTCTTTCTCTCTTTTTTCCTTTGCCGCCCCTTCACTCCGGTCTGTTGGGTGTTCCCCAATAAACCCTTTCCCTTACTCCGGTGTTCGGTGTGTTTTGCGACGGCTAACATATATTTATAACAGCTTAGTTAAGTTTAATTGGATAAAGACCAAAACTAGATTTCAAAGTGCAATGTCCCCAAGGGGAAAATACCAGGAGATTGAGTTTTTTATTGATTGATTGATCACCCATGTGAGTGACTTTAATTTAATTTAACTCTTACACTAACCTTAATTGTCTCAGCCAAGGTGATATCCTTAGCTAATATAGAATTGCTCAGATCAAGTGCGCTTTAAACTTTGTGTACAGGTATACCAGACCAATACTTCTCAGCTCATGGTAAACATGGGAATCATCTGTGCTTATTGTTTAAAAGATTCTGAATAATTGGTATGTGACTTCAGATTCTGCATTTTAATCAACTTTCGGGTGATGCTGATGTCTTCGATCATACTTTCAGTGGTGAGGCTATAGACAATGCAAACAATAAAAGCATAAGTAAATTAAAAACTGCAGGGAATTCTAGAGCCAAAAACAACCTAAAGCCACCAGTGTAAGGTCTAGAAATTAGATTAATTTCTTTGGCTCCAATGGGTTTGTACTCTTGTCCTGCCTGTCATTTGCTCACTCATGTTAAAGTGCAGCCAAATTAATTTGGATGACTGGTAGAAGAGGAGCACAGGTTCAAGAATGCGAAATGACCTCTTGGGAGTCCTTCATTCCTCCTCATTCTTAGTAGGCAAACATTTTTATTGTTTCCCAGGTGAAGTGCCCCTGGGGGCTGTGCAGCTCCTCTATGAGGGAAAGAAAGAGTAAAGACTAGAATAGGTGGATTAGAGCAAAAGGAAAAAGTTAATAGAGGTTAGCCCTATCATTGATAAAGATAAAATTAAAGTGGTTTCATGAGTTTCTTCTTGCCAAAAGGAACACAAAGCTCAGCTGTTATTTTATTTCCTGCTGTGATCTGAAATAGAAAGGTTAAAAATGATTTTAAACAGATTAGGATAGTTTCATTCTGCTTCTGGAAATTCTGAAAATATATATAATCAGCATGATGTGTTGTTCAAAATATGAAAAACAAAGAAAAATAAGTCAGCCAATGGGTCTAGTACCAGAAGCATTGGAGTGGGGGGAAGGTGCTGGTCTCCCAGGGAAACTCTGGGATTTTTTTGGAAGGAAAACAATAGTTATGTTTATTTTTCTTTGAATTTTCTTGAAAAGTCCAAGTGAGACAATACTGTGTATTAAAAATTGATATTTTATCAGGATAAAATTTATTATATTTTCATGTCTATACAATAAAAAAACCAAAATGATAAGAAAAATAAATTAGGCAATGTGGCTAATCTATGCTAATCTCTGTATTGAAAGGTAAGCAGTAGTGTTCTCACTTGGCTGTGGCATAAACTGCTTCCTGCTGAAACTTTGCAATTCTCAAATAAGTAGATACACTGTGTAGTTTCGAGTGTCAGGTGAGAATTTCCCTCAATTTACTGATTAGCTTAGTTCTAGGAAGCTTTGAAAAATTGACAAATCATAACTGTAAGCACTGAGTCCTAATTTGGATAAGATCAATCCATTTTAAAAATTATGAGATATCTGCTTTAATGCCTGATTTCATGCATTTAAAAAGTTATTAGGAAGGAAGGGAGAGAGCTGTTGAGAGAGAGAAAGAGAGAGCATGGCAAGGATGTGCTCATCCACTGGTTCACCAAATACCATAAAGGCCAAGCCTGGTCCAGGTTGAAGCTGGGAGCCAAGAATTCTTTTTTTTTTTTTTTTTTTTTTTTTGGACAGGCAGAGTTAGACAGTGAGAGAGAGACAGAGAGAAAGGTCTTCCTTCCGTTGGTTCATCCCTCAAATAGCTGCTACGGCCAGTGCACTGCACTGATCTGAAGCCAGGAGCCAGGTGCTTCTCCTGGTCTCCCATGCGGGTGCAGGGCCCAAGAACGGGCAATCCTCCATTGCCTTCCCAGGCCACAGCAGAGAGCTGGACTGGAAGAGGAGCAACCGGGACAGAATCCGGCACCCCAACTGGGACTAGAACCCGGGGTGCCAGCATTGCAGGTGGAGGATTAGCCTAGTGAGCCTTGGTGCTGGCCTGGGAGCCAAGAACTCAACCTATGTCTCCCACATGAGTGGCAGAAACTCATCTACTTTACCATGACTGCTGTCCCCTAAGGACCTCATTAGCAGGAAGCTAGAATCTGGACCTGAACCCAAGCGTTCCCATGTGGGATGCTGACACCTTCACCACTAGGCAAATTGCCTACTCCTTGTGGACTTTTTAATTAAGAAAAAAAAAACCTCATTAAAAATTTACATGGAATATTGAATGCAATGCTAATTAACACTGTTTACAAAATGCTATCTAAATATTTTGTGAAAATTTATTAGGAGGGAGAAAATGTATCTACATGTCCCACAAAGCCAAGTGTAATACCCCCAGCCCTCCTGCCCTGGACTCTCTGTCTTCCTGTTCTATTCAACATTGATAAAATTAAACAGACCCAAGGTCTTAATTTTTTTTTCTAAGTCTCATTTGCAAATCATTTAATCATCAGTTATGTAGTCAAATGGTTGCATTTTACCAATTAAAGGGCTTTGTTCGATGAAAATGGAGGTTCCACGTCTGATTTTCTTGAGTTCTTTTTACCAGATGCTATGGGCGTTTATTGTATTCTCTCTGTACCAGCACTGTTTGAAATCATTGCATCATTTGGGGAATTTCCTGTCAAATTCAACCTTTTCAGTTTCCTCAATGCTATGGTTTGGATGTGGTTTGTCCTTCAGTGGTTCCTGAGCTGAAATCTTGGTTCTCAGTGGGGCCATGTTGAGACAGTGGAAGCTGTAAGAGGTGGAGCCTAGTGTAAGGTAATTAGGTCACTGGGGACACTGCTCTTGGAGAGGATTAATGATGATCGCTAAGAGTATGTAGTCCTTCTAAGAGTGTGTTGTTGCAAAGGGAGCCCACTGCACACACTTGGCCACTTCCGTATGCAGCCATTTTCCTTCCCACTTCTCTACCATGCTGTGGTGCTGCAAAGGATGTCTTCCCCAGAAGCTGAACACATGGACATGGCTGATCTTGGACTTTCAGCCTCCAAGACTGTGCTGTAAATAAACCTCTTTTCTTTATAATGTATCCAGCCTCAGGTAGTCAGTTATAACTACAGAAAATGGACTGGTTCTCATACCCTTGGGTTCCTTTCTATTTAGTTTCCAGACTTCTGTCCTGGGTTTCACCTACTACAAACTCGATTGCTGCACAATTTTCCCTAAAATTGATAGAGTAATTGCTCAATGTGATTGCATTTGGAGAATGGACTGTAGGAGATAATTAAGGTTAAGCAAGGACAGAATGATGAGGCCCTGATCTGATAGGCCTTATATGAAGAGGAAGAGATATCTTTGCACACCCAGAGGCAAAGCATGAGGAGACATAGCAAGGAGGCAGATATGTGAAAGTTAGGAAGAGTAACTTTAACAGAAACTAAATCTTCAGCAGTGTGCTAACACAGATTTCTGATTATGTCTCACAGTCTGTTGTGTTTTGTTACATGGCAACCAGAACAGATTAATGCACTTCCCTCCTTTCCATTTGGAAATAAAGCAACCTGAGGAAGTAGCGCTGGCTGAAATATGTTTTGTTGCAATAGGGAGACAGATACAGGGTTCAGAGGAGCAGTGGTTATAAGGTCAAAGCATTGATGCTGTGAGAAATTCTGTTTGCAACACGTAGTATTTCCTACCAGCAGTGCCAACAGAAGCATCTGGATTTTGGTAGAGGCGATGGCAGCCAGTTCAACAGCAGTGGTAATCGTCATTCCTGTGGCTTAGCTACGAGCAGATTCTCTGGCTCACTCAGTAATCTTGTGAGCTACCTACCTACCCTCTTTTTAGAAAGTCCTTTTTTTTTTTTTTTGTCCCCAGTCATAGTCATAATCCCTTACACTTGGAGATATACTCTCTTTACACTTGGAGAAGTACTAGAAGAATAGAGGGTAGAAAACGTATTCTACTGAAAATGTTAGGTTTTAAGTGTTCAATCACCAAGTGATGGGTGTTGAACATATTGTGCATAATAGCAACACATCTTGTGAAATTATGAAACAGGAATGGATACATTCATGTACATGCACATGTACAGTAACAGTACCTAGTTACTGATGATTTTTTTTTTACACACACGCTGAGCCTTCTGCTGTCTGGCAAGGGTTAACACCATTGACCTGAACTAACCAGCAGAACCTGAAATGGTTACATATACGCAGGTAGGAACTACAGGTGAAGCATTCACAGGCAAGCAGATGATAATCACATTTCATTCCCAGGACGGATGCCTCCTTTGTTTCTTCTGACCTCGGGAAGACTTCTACCAGGACTTGAATCATGTCATTTGAAACAAGTTTAATTAAAAGACAAAGGCCTCTACCACATCATCTGATGCTATTAAATAATTCTGAACCATGAGGGTACTGCAAAATGTTGGTGGAAATTGGAATTAAAAGATGTATTTATTTTGCTGCAAAATTTTTTTTGAAATCTGTGAATATTTCTTTCCATAATATGCATTTTCCATGGATTTTTTGAATACTCCAGTAAAAAACATTGCTAAACCCACTTTTAAGATGATGAATAAGAAGGAATAAAGGTCAAAAAATGAAGTAATAAATTAGAAAAGTTACAGGATTCTGGCTGTAAAAGAAACAGAATCCATTTCTCTTGAGTATATACAACATCTTGTATGTTCATATATTTCCTCTCTTTACTGTTATGTGATTTTTAAAAGTTTATGGAACCTTCTTGGAACCACCTTTAGTTTTTATTTTCCAAGGACAATGCTTCCCTTCCTTTGTTTCTGCTCTTTTATAATCCTCACATTTCCCAGTAGATTTCAACACTGCTTATGAGTAACCTCATCATCCTTTACTTTTATTAATGACCAGATTTGTACTTTGTGAATTCTACCATTTGCAAATGTTATCTATAGCTCCACTCTAGTAACTTCTAGAGAGCTGAATTTATTCCTGTCAGATTAGGTTGGCTAATGTTACTAAAAATGTTGCCTCAATTACATTGTTGAAGCATTTTGGGGGAACTTATTCTAGCTTCTAGTCTGTCTTCCTTGATCACTGATCACATTGCTAGTGTGTGAAATTCTAATGATAAATTCTTGGGTAAATTTATCTGAGAGGACTTCAAATATTTCATTGAAAAGTAGAATTAAAAGATAAGTTTACTTTGATGTAAGTATTTTTGAAATGTATGTACATGGTGGGCCTTCAAAAAGCTCATGGAAATGAACTTTATGAAAAAACTCTGCATGGTTGTCTTAAGTTCTGCATCAAAATGAATGTGTCTTTTAATTCCATTTTTCATGATCTTCCTGGAGTAAACCTGGCCCAGAAGTATGACTAAATATATATAATTTGGATTACTAACCTATCAAATGACTTTTTGGTTATGTAACAGAAGCATATTTCCTTGTGAAAGTAAAGGCATCTTTCAGACAAGGTATTTGCTTACCTTTCTCTTCTCTACCATTCCATAAAACTCCATCACCAAGTCCTTTTGGTTTTATCTGCCAAATATGTGTCAGTTGTGTTCTAAGCATGATACAGACAAAGCAATCAAATTAGAAAAACTGGGGGGACTATTTAATGAAATGGCTTTTTCCTATTGATGTGAGCAGGATGTTTGGGAACCACAGCAGACATAGGTACCCTGGGGAGAACAAGCACCCCAAGACCAGAGGGACAAAGGATGGAACAGTTGCTGGGAACTGGAAGGAGAGCGGACAGAGTAGAAGGCTGCTTTAAATACGGATGGATGATGTTGCAAAGCACTTAACATCAGCACAAGGATCCTCCCTGTTGCCCTTTTGCAGCCACAACTACTCACTCTTGCCCCCAATCCCATCTTGATCTCTGACAACCAATAGTTTCTTCTCCATTTCTTTGATTTTGTATTTTCAAGAATTGTATCTGTATGTGATCAGATGACATGGAATTGTCAGCACTGGCTTTTTAAACTGCATGATTCTCTTCTACTTACATATAGAGAGGTCAGAGGGGAGTGAGAAATATCACAGGGAAGTGGCTGTTTAGCCTCACAGGTAAGACACCTGCATCCCAAATTGGAGGACCTGGATTTGATTCCCACTTGCACTTCCTGACTCCAGCTTCTCACTAAGGAGGACCCTGGGAGGTAGTGGTGGTAGTCCCAGTAATTGGATCCCTGCCACCTGCATGGGGTACCAGATTGAGTTCCCAGCTCTTGGCTCTGGCCACACTCCTGTCCTGGCTGTTGTGGGCATTTGAGGAGTGAACCAATGAGATGTAGTTTCTTTCTCTCTCTCTCTCTCTCTCTCTCTCCCTCAATCTCAATCTCAATCTCAATCTCAATCTCTCTCTCTTCCCCACTCCCCTCTTCCTTTCCCTTCCTCTCCCTACTCCCCAGTTCTTGTGCTATCCAAAAACCAAAAAGTTTTAAGTAGAACCATTCCAGGGGATTTTTAGTGCTACTGTATTGAGATCTTCAGCACTCACAGGGAGTTCCTGACTTGCTTGTTTGTTTCTTTTTTCTTTTTCTCTAAGATCTCCAGAGCTCTGGAGTTGATTTGTAGGGGAAGTACATCCTGTTACATTTCTTTTGCTTTTGTGCCAACAAGTTAAGCTCAGTTATATTCCTGATTTCTGAAGATTGGTCCTGATTCTGTGCTGATAAGAACTACCGGACTAGACTGGATGCCTCTTATCTGTTTTTCATCCCTTTGTTGCAAGTGCCTTCCCTTTAAATGACAGAATTACTTAATTTATATTTTTCAAAAGTGTGTTTTTATTTGTCATTCCCACTTTTCTGTTTCAGGGAAAGAAAAGGTTGATTAACAGAATTTTGTCTTTAGTTACCACTTATCAAATTGAAAGCAACATAGACTATTCCTTATTTAGAAATTCTTTTTATTTTGGCCTATATCTCCTCATGTTCTTAGGGAAGAGAGACAGTGTGAGTGACATTGCCTTTACTCCAACACCATCCCTTAAGAGCCCTTAAACACACTTCAAATTAGGAACATTGTTTACATTGGGCTTTCATGTGGGACTGTGCCTTGTAGTTGAGTCAAGACACAGGGGGTCTAAGAATAAGAAAATATGCAGAAGACAAGAGGGATTCATCTAAATGCCCAATGTAGGACATAGGAGAGGCCCTAGGTGGTTAGGCTAGTAGTGTTAGACAGTCATGAGAAGAATTTAAGGTCTGAGGAGACAGAAAGTGGAGTGACTGATGAGTTTGCATTCATCCTCACAGGTGATTAATTTGACAATCAAACCATTTGTCAAACAAATCCCACCTGGAAACTTAACGACACACAATCTGGGCTCAGAGCAGAGGCGCTGTCACTGGGAAAAGAACAAGAGATCTGATGCCTCCGTTACTCACTTATCCCACTACCTGTGCCAGCTGTTGAGGCACAGCTGTAGAAAGCTAGGACTGGAGAATCACCATTTGAAGCCACTTAAGCAGGAAAAGATTTCTAAGTAGCTGAGGATGACAATTTAGTCTCCCAAATTCCTATACCTAACACATACTAAATTCCTTATATTTTCAAAATTAGCTCAGCTTTCATTATTTATTGACTTTGCATGCCATTTCTAGCAGAGATGAGTACTAAGATCTGGTAGTACAATTTTATGGGTACATTCTTTGCTCAGTTTCCTAGGATTCTAGAAAACATAGAAACTATTGAAAAGTATTGAACCTTTAAATTAGACCCACAACATGGCCAGTGACAAAAATTTTACATGCTACCTATTTTTCCAACAATCTATATATATAATTCTATTCCACTGTGTTTATATCCTAAAAAAGAGAAAGCTTCAGGGGAACATGTCAAACCAAAATATAAAGCTATCCCAAGTACTTGCAAAGAAAAGCATTCCTAGCATGTGTTGAAAGTTATTTTTGACATTTCTATAAATAAGCTTATCCCACATTTCTGTGCACTTCCTTCACTTAATAAGAATTTTTTTAAAAAATTGATCAGTAGAATTTGCTGCTTTTCATAAAAATTTCAGTTAACTTATTTTTTTATTTTCAGAAAAAACTGAGTATAAATATTGCTATTGAATTTCTGCATTCATTGAAGTAGTTTAAAGTTCAACTCTTTTTAAAAAAGTTATTTGCTGGGGCCAGTGCTGTGGCACAGTGGGTTAAAGACATGGTCTGCAATGTCAGCATCCCATATGGGCACCGGTTTGAGTCCCTGCTGCTCCATTTCTGATCCAGCTCCCTGTTAAAGCACCTATGAAAATAGTGGAGGATGACCCAAGTGATTGGGCCCCTGCACCCACATGAGAGACCTAGAAGAAGCTCCTGGCTCCTGGCTTTGGCAATGATGGAAGACCTTGCTCTTTCTCTCTCTGTAATTTCAAATGAATAAAATAAATCTTTAAACAAAAATGCTATTTGTCACTTAGACATCGATTTAAAAATATGTTTGCTAATGTTGCATAGTTGCCAGTGATCAACTGCCAAGGGTACAGATTTCCTAATAAGACTTAAAGGGTGTCAAACAGAGCATGGATGAGTTTAAGATGATTAGAGATCATTAGACAACACGATAGAATTGCCTGGAACTGTTCCAGGAGTCCATCACACTGATAGAAAAGAAAGCACCAAGGAAAAGCAACTTGTGATCACAGGTCTTTCTGTCATTGATAGTGACTTCCTAGTTTAGAAGAAATTGTTTTCTTAAACTCATTTTGTATGTGTTGGGGAAAATAGCGTTTTATTGAATTTTAACCTAAAAAAGAAATTGTAAAACAAAAAAGACATAAAATCTACGTGCACTTTCTAATCAGTCATTTTATTCACCTTCATATCATTCTCCTGGAGGTAATAACTGCTTATTAAGCACCATGACATCCCAGGGAGTATGACAGGCTCTGAGGACATAGTACATAGTACATGTTTCCTCTGACCTCCAAAGGCTGTACAGGTAGAGAAAACCACAACATGAATGGTGTCAGATACAATGAGTACCCCCTAGGAGCTGTGTTCACAAAGATCAACATCGCTCCACAAAGACCTCTTTGAAAATTGTTTTTAGTGAAATATGAAGGAATGAAGGGCAGGAGGCTGAGGAGAAGGCCACGGAACATTCCTGGAACATTCCCTGAGGCAGGAGAGAACCTCCTCCTCTGGATACATAGAGAAGTCCAGGTGTAACTGTGTGAAATAAAGGAAGTTTGAGTGAATGAATAAAACTAGAGGGGTTAGCAGGGACCAGTGATTCATACTATTTCAATCAAAGCTCTAGAATAATTTTATTTTTAAATTTTTTTAAAGATTTATTTTTTTATTTGAAAGGCAGAGTTAGAGAGGTAGAAATGGAGAGAGAGAGAGGTCTTCTATCCACTGGTTCTCTCCTCAAATGGCCACAATGGCCAGAGCTGGGCCAGTCCAAAGCCAGGAGTCAGGAGCTTCTTCAGGGTCTCCCACGCAGGTGCAGGGCCCAAGGACTTGGGACATTTTCCACTGCTTTCCCAGGCCATAGCAGAGAGCTGGATTGGAAATGGAGCAGCAGGGACTTGAACCAGCACCCACGTGGGATGCTGGCACTGCAGGTGGGGGCTTTACCCACTATGCCAAAGTGCCAGCCTGAATAATTTTATTTTAAACTTTTTATCTTAAACTATTTAGCTGAGAAAGATTGAGCATTTTCAAGGTATACCAATGATGTTTTGATATATATATATAGTATAATGATTGTCATAATAAAATTAATTAACATATTCATCACCACCCATGAGGTACATTAGATTTCTGGAATTACTTATCTTGTAACGGAAACTTTGTACTCTTTGACTAACATCTTAACATTTCTCCCAGATCCCAACCCCTAGCAACCACCTCAGTTTCTGTGTGTTCAGCTTTCACATATTCCACATGTAAGTAAAATAGCACAGTATTTGCCTTTCTGTGCCTGGCTCATTTCATTTAGCAATATATCCTCCAGTTTCATCCATGTTGTCACAAATGACAAGGCTTCCTTTTTTATGATGAAAAATACTCTATTGTATATATGTATCAGAATTTTCTGTATCTATTCACTTAGGACATGGAGATTGTTTCCATCTCCTGGTTATTGTGAATAATGCTATAATGAACCAGCAGATGCAGATGTATCTTTTTTTTTTACAGATAGAGTTAGACAGTAAGAGAGAGAGAGAGAGGGAGGATGGGAGGGAGGGAGGGAGAGAGAGAGGTCTTCCTTTCCGTTGGTTTACCCCTCAAATGGCTGCTACGGCTGGCGCACTGCACTGATCCAAAGCCTGGAGGCAGGTGCTTCTCCTGGTCTCCCATGTGGGTGCAGGGCCCAAGCACTTGGACCATCCTCCACTGCACTCCTGGGCCACAGCAGAGAGCTGGACTGGAAGAGGAGCATCCGGGACAGAATCCGGCGCCCCATTTGGGACTAGAACCCGGGGTGTCAGCGCCATAGGCGGAGGATTAGCATAGTGAGCCACGGCGCCGGTGAAGATGTATCTTTGACATCTTGATTTCATTTGATTTGGATATATATCCAGAGTTGAGATTGCTGGTTCATATGGTAGATTTGTTTTAAATTGTTTGAAAGAGCCTCCATTATGTTTTCCACAGTGGTGGTAACAATTTACACTTCTACCAACATTACACAAGGGTGCAGAGCCATGGGATAATTTTAAGCAAAGGATGGAGCATTAAATAATTTGTATTTTAATAGATTAATTATATGGGAAAAGAAAGTAATGGTTTCCAAAAGGGTGATGGCAGCAGAGGAGAGAGGTGGTTGACTTCTGGGCTTTTTGGGGACCAGCGTCTGATAGGTTTGGTGATTATACAGAAGTGAGAAAGAGTGAAAAAAGGATATGGATGAGTCAGATTTGGCACTTGGTCAAGCATGTTGATGAATTAGATGAGGGAGACAGAAGAGGGGAAGAGCTGGGTGCTGGGAAACAAAGAAAACACAGGTATTGAGTTTATGGTTCAGAAGAGAATTTGGGTCTGCAGGTACACATTTGGGGTCCATAAATACACAGGTAACATGGACCGTGATGAGAATGGATTGGATGACAAAGGGAAGAGGAAAGAGAAAGGCAGTAGACCGTGGGGTTTCTCCCAAGTATGCTGGGAACAGGTTGTACTGTTGTGGGATATAGCTAGGCAAAGGGACTGAAGTCTGAAGCTCAATCATTGCTGGACAGCTCCCCTGCCACCCAGGCACAGTGCAGGTCGTTGACTGATAGCTTCAGCCCACCCACGTGTGCTGCTGATTGGCAATTCCAGTCAATCCTCTGTTGGACAGCATGGCCTGGCCTGCAGGACAACTCCCTTTGTGTGCACCACTTAAATTTCCATTTCTATTTGCACTCAGTGCAAATCTCCCTTTCTGGACACCATCCAGACTTGGTCAAGTGCCCCATCCCCACCCCACCCTTTCCTGTGTAGTAGAAACTTCAAATTCCACAATGCTGCAAACTTAGAACAAGCACCAACTGGGAATATCCAATATGGCTTCAGGATGTGTTCCCCCTACTACCTCCCATCACATGGTATTTGGGGCATTGCAATGTCAGTATTAATAGAATTTCAATGGGGACACTCCCATTCCCTTCACACACCTGATGCCATGACATTTCTGATATTTCCAAAAAGGGCCTAGAAGTGGGTTGTGCTCAAGTCCTGGCCCAAATCCTGCTCCCTTTTGAATGTTCGGTTAAATTCCACCCAGGACCTCACCCCTATGGACAGTATAAAGGGAAGGCTTAACCTTGTTAAGGAAGCTTCTTTCTTTGTTGAGGACTTTGCTCTGTTGGAGGTTTTTTCTTGGAGGGGGCTTTTGCTTCATGAGTTTTTCTCTGTTTGGGGACTTTCTGTGTTTTGGCTATTCATATTATCTCTGTCAGCTCAGTTCTTGAGTGTGCATTTTTGTTCAGCTCTGAATATATAGTGTTTACCTTTATGCCTCTACATTTGAGTTCTTTCACATGTGGAGGCAAGAACCTGGAATAAGCCTAGCCACGTGCTCCATGGCTTTGGTCTGCATTAAACTTGTCATTTCACCTAAGACAATTGAATTCTTTTTGAATTAGTGCAATCTTTAAAATCGTTAAATCTTTTCATGCGACCATGGTTGACTTATTGCTATATAACAAATTAACTCAAAATTTATGAGCTTAATACAGAAATGATCTTCACAAAAATGATGATTCTGTGGGCTAATAGGACTCATATATGTGATTACACTGCTATAAGTGATGTCTGTTAGGACTGCATTATTCTGGGGATTGGTTGAGCTGGAACATCCAACATGGTTCATTCCTATGGTAAGAGTTTGGTGTTAGAACTTGGCTAGAGATTCAGCTAATCAACTAGAGGGTTTTATTTCCCTTCCATGTGGCCATTCCATTTGGCTTTGGCTTCTCACAGCATGACTACTGGTTTTCAAGAGGAAGAGCTACTGGAACTCTTGTATTTGGGTTCAGAGTAGCCAGAACATGACTTTTGTGTCATTCTCTTAGCCAATGCATTTGAAGAGTTGATTCAGAATCCATCTCTTCATGGAAGGAGCAGAATGTGCAATAGGGAGAGAAAAAAATAGTGATAGGGCTCTCTGAAAGTGTTCTATCATAGAGGACAGTATCTTAAATATATCACCAATGTCACTAATATGAGTCCATAGTAGCATTTGTTTCATACATTTATGACTAATTTTACTGTTTAAAAATCATTTATGATATTAGTTATGTTAATTTACAAAGATTCTTGTGTAACTGACATATCAATAGCTGAAGCACCTATAATAGTCAGGCCTGGAATGTACCTTTTCCTATTAGAATACTAGATAAGCAGTGCTAGGCTGTGAATTTGTGATTAGACATGGAGCTGTTTGTCTTTTCCCTTAGTTGTAACACATATAATGTACATGTATATATATTATAAAATTATATTGCATAATATATATAATATCACACTATACTGAAGTATATTAAAATAAAGTACAAGCATAACTAATTTTAAAAAATGAGTAAGCATATATGTAGAATGTGCAATGAAAAATAAAAAATAATAGAATTTTTTAAAAAGATCTATTATTTATTTGAAAGGCAGTGTGGCAGAGAGGGAGAGAGACAGAGATATTCCATCCTGTGCTGATTCACTTCTCAAGTGCTCACAGTAGCTGGGGCTGAGTCAGGCTGAAGCCAGGAAGCAGGAACTCCATTCCAGGAACCAGGAACTCCCATGAGAGTGGCAGGAACCCATATTGCTCTGCCATCATCTGATGCCTTCTCAAGCACATTAGTAGGTAACTGGATTGAAAGTGAGGAGCAGGGACTCCAACAAGTCACTCTAGTGGGCTTCCCATGCACTTACCTGACCCATGACAACACCACACCTGCCCACAGAATATTATAAAAAAATGAGAACACTCTTCAAACACTTTGCAGATGAATTTAAAACTCATAGCACCTAGCTGTGCATGAAAAGAATAATTCAACCTAAGTAGGGTTTATTATAGGAAGATGAGGATCATGAAAATAGTAATCTATTAATTAAAAGCACAACAGAGAAATGAAACCATGTGATAATTTCAAAGAGTGTCAGTCTGTTTGAAATTATTTTACTATGAAACAGGGGGCACATTGCTGTTAAACTTAAGAACAAGACCAAGATGCCCTTGATCACTTTTCAGTATTCATGTGGAAAAGCTGTCTGATCCAATTAGACAGGAGAAAGAAATGAGGTGTTAATCATAGTTGGGAGGAAGCACTGTTCTATATGTAACTGACATGACCACAGAGAGTTAATTACAAACTACTTAGAATGTTGTTGAGTATGCCAGCTTCTTTCAAATTAATGTACAGAAAATTACTTTCATAGAGAGTGACACTTTTGCTTCTTGGTCAGAGATAGAATGAAGGCATTTTGGAAAATGCCTTCTTTGCTTCTTTACTGAACATTTAAGAGGATCACCTAGTTTATCCAAATTAAAGCAAGTTCCTCTAACCCTTGAGGAAACTATAGCAGAAACTGGCCATGACAAAGGCATTTCTAAATATTATTTGATATTCTGCACTAGTTCACATGAAGAAGCTGGGTAAGTTTCCACAGGAGTCAGATAACTTCTGGAGAGCACCTCACACCTGGCATCTGAAAGGAAAATAGATTTCTAAGCAAACCACCTGAATTCTGAAATGTTTCAGTGGGAAAGCATCAAGACAGAGAGAAAACACTGCCCATCTGGGGCAAGGATGTCTGCAAGAATAACTACAGGCTACATTTTCACCCTAAGCTTGTGGGTAAAATTATATTGGGCACAGAAACAATAAGCAATGATTCATGGCACATTGATTCAGTGGAGATATTTGTTACAAAGATGAGTAAAAAGAGTAAGGGAGGGGCCAGCACTGTAGCACAGGGGTTAAGCCACCGCATCTGATGCCAGTATCCAGTATCAGAACACTGTTTCAGTTTGAGGCTGGTTGATTGAGCTCCCTGTTAATGCTCCTGGGAAAACAGCAGCAGATGGCCCACACGGGAGACCTAGCACAAGGTCCAGGCTTCTAGCTTCCCTAGATTTCTAGGGCTTTGGGGGTGTGAACCAGCACATGAAAGATCATTCTGTATTTTTCTCTCTTTCTCTGTCACTATGCCTTTCAAATAAATAAAATCTTTTTCTATAACAGAAATCAGTTTATTAGGTACAAACTTGAAGTTAGAAGTCTGTATCTGGTAAGCAAACTCAATCAGAGGAAATTCTAAACTCATTCCCTTGCATGTGCATACACATTTTCTTATTGATAAATTTATGATGTATTTATTACCCTGATTATTTATGATGGATATCTCAGAAGAACTGGAACATAGAAGGCAAATATGAATCTTTTATCCTTTGTGTATCTAAACTGTTTAAATTTCTGTATAATAGCATGTGTTCTTTTTATGATAAATGCAATAGATTTTTGAAGACATACTGTCTTTTAAAAAAGATTTGTTTATTTATTTCAAAGGCAGAGTTAGAGCAGAGACTGAGATCTTCCATCTGCTGGTTCACTCCCCAAATGACTTCAACAGCCAGGGCTGAGCCAGGCTGCAGTCAGGAGCAAGAAACTTGATCCAGGTCTCTCACGTGGGTGGCAGGGGCCCAACACTTGGCCAGTTCTGCTGTTTTCCCAGATGCATTTTCAGGGAGCCTGATGGGAAACAAAGCAGCCAGACCTTGAATTGGTACTGATATGGGATGGCAGCTAAGCAGGGAACAGCTTAACCCAGTGGTACCACAACACTCACCCAAGATATCTTGTCTTTAAATATGAGAATAAAGGGTGCTAAGTCTTGGTCATCTACTGTAAAAAGTGTTAGGAGAAAATGGCAACGAAGAAAGAGGACCTTACAGAGAAGAATAATTTCCACTAGGGCTAGGCTGTGAGCAGAGCAAGATTTATTCAGGACCCTCCTGCCACAGCAGCCAGAAGAAGAGGCTCTAAGAGAGGAAGCAGCCCCAAGAAAGTGGCTGAAATGGTGTCTTTTAAGTACAATTTGAAGGACAAAGGGTGGGGACAAAACCATCAGAGGGTCAGAACTGTAATCCTGTCTAGCCTGCTCATTATGGAACAAAATCTTTCTGTTCTCATGATAAAACTGGAAAGTCAGAAAGGCACTTTTGTCTTGCTAAAGGTACATTTTGTTGGACTGCACACACATCCAATGTTTTTTACAGGAAAACAACTTTGAGATTTTAGAAAGGAAGATTGAATCCTTGCTGAAAAATATTTCAGCTTATAAAGGAATGTATCAAGGTGATCTTGATAGATTTTTCTTTCTAATTAAGGCAGCTAGTAAGTGTGGTAGACAGGATAGATCTTTGAGAAGGAGGAATTCTAGTAGCCAATAACAGTGGTATTGTGAGGAGTCAGATGGGTTAATAGGCAGTCAGGGAGGTTCCAGTGGAAACTGAGAGAGCAAAATCTTTAGCAAGGTCAAAGGTGCCTGCCTGCCCATTCCTTATCATGAGAATAGCAAGGGAGTGGCAAATCCTTCTGAGCTCCCAGTTTATTGCAAAGCAAGTTAGGTATCCCACTCTTCCGGTGGCTCTTTGTTTTATCCTGAGCAAGCCAGATAGGATGAAAGATTGCAAGTCAGGTCTTTTGATGGTTTTGTTCCTGCCTTGTAATTGAATGCCAAGTTTTTTTTTTTTTTTTTTTTTTTCTTCTTCCCCAAAATTGTGCTTAAAAACCCCAGTACTAGCCTCTTTGGGTTTTGCCTCTATTGGAGCACTCCCCCCACTCACCATGCCACATGCCACTGTGGCTGGAGGTCTTTTTTTATTTATTTATTTTTTCTTGACAGGCAGAGTGGACAGTGAGAGAGAGAGAGAGACAGAGAGAAAGGTCTTCCTTTGCCTTTGGTTCACCCTCCAATGGCTGCCGCGGTTGGCGCGCTGCGGCCGGCGCACCGCGCAGATCCGATGGCAGGAGCCAGGTGCTTCTCCTGGTCTCCCAGGGGGTGCAGGGCCCAAGCACTTGGGCCATCCTCCACTGCACTCCCTGGCCACAGCAGAGAGCTGGCCTGGAAGAGGGGCAACCGGGACAGAATCCGGCGCCCTGACCGGGACTAGAACCCTGTGTGCCAGCGCCGCAAGGTGGAGGATTAGCCTAGTGAGCTGTGCGGCGCCGGGGCCAGGAGGTCTTTGTATATAGTAAATCTTGCTTTTAAATTTCTCTGCTTTTGTCTGCTTGGAAATTCTTCTGTGTGAGACAAAGAACTCACCTAATAATATTTTCTCTGCTGCTGTTTCACCTGTAACAGTATGAATCCTATGAAACAAACTCAATAAACCCTAAATAGTTCACAGTGCATTGATATTTAAAGAGTATTAATGAAGTAGGCAGGCATACAGGCTAAAATCAATTAGGCTTGTGAGCTGGAAGACCATGCCTTCACCACGCCCCTGTGTGACCTCATGCCCCTACCTGGCAACACCTGGGTGCCCACCAGCCAATCAGGTTAATTAACCACTCCCCTTTGGAAGTGGGTTAAAAGCCTGGGACATAATGTGTCCTGCCCTTCTCTTCTTCCCTGGCCTCTTGCCAGGAGGGGGCTGGCTGTAGCCCTGCGCCTCCAGGGCGTGTGGCCTTTGGGCCACCTGCCCTAGGCTTCCTGGCCTAGATGCTCCTCCATGTGGCTGGTTCCTGGTGCTGGGTATGAACCCAGATTTATCTCTCTCTCTTAAATAAAGCTGTCACTCTCCTATGCATCTTTCTCACTAAATAAAGGCTTAAAATGTACGATGCTGCCTTGTTTATCTGTGCCGGTATTTAGAGTTCTTCTCTAAATATTAGGCAGGAACCTTCTTGGGCTTATTATTATTAGGGATTTATAAATAAGCATATGGTGAAATCATATGGCACCCCAAATTCTGGTAGCACATGTGGCACCCCAGATAGCACTTCTGGGGAACTTTAAGGGGCCATATTTTTGGTGTAAATTTTAGGGGGTCACGTCCAATTTCATTAATGCTTATTATTGACTGACATTTTGTAGCAATAAGGAGAATTGTAATGTAATTAAATTATTTTGTTTCTTTTGAATTTGAAGTCAGTTATACCTGTAAGAATAAAGTTTTGAAGGAAGATGGTTTTCGTTCAGGACATTTGGACAAGGTAGATGGTGTGGAGTAGGTTCTTGTTGTTCATGGTACTGTTCTATAAAGTCAACACAAATGGTGCATTACTGAATACCAAATCATTGCACCTCGGGGAAATACAGGTTGAGTTTCTGCCAGCCTTTGGGAATAATGTTTTAGTCAAAGGCTCAGTACATAATCTGCCTTGGTTTTTCTGTTGGAAGACACCTTTTTTAAGATATATATTTTATGCATTGACATTGAAATTGAAATTATGGTCGACAGCTCTATAATTTATATCTGAGTGAAACTTATATAATGTACTGTTTTCCTCCATCTTGGATTTTGGAAGTAGTACTTCAGCACCATGCTTTGGAACCATATTGAACATCAAAAAAATCACCCACAAAAACATAAAAATGTGAACATAGCACTATATAGACTACAAAAATAATACTCATTACAGTGTGGATGGAATGCTGCTCAGCTGGGAATGTGGAGAATTCAAAGTTTTCCCTGCACTGGGCATGACTGTAATCAATTCAAAAGCACTGTGCATACTGATTTGGGGCTTTATAAGTAATGTTATAAATGTTAGTAAGGGGATTTGCAAATATGAAATCTTCGAACACTGAGATAGACGCCATCTTCCAACCAAGCTCCACGGAACAACATCCATGTAACTGGGATCTAAGCTTTTATGCTTTAATCTGCAGGTTTTAACTATTTTCCCTTTTTCTTTGGTTTTGAGAAAGAAAAGCAGAAGCAGTTGAGCAAACTTGAGATGATACTTCCTGTTACCTCATGACTTAAAGGACACGGGGATATTTGTTATTATTTTGAAGATAAACTGACTCCCTGCCTAGTCCAGGTTCATACCAGGTTAGGGGGCCAGTGTTGACTTAGATTTGATATCGTAAATGACCCCCCAAAATCATATCAAACTGTGGCTCCTAAGGTTCCCCAGAAGCACCATCTGGGATGCCACATGTGTTACCGGAATTTGGGGTGCCATACGATATCACCATATGCTTATTAATAAATCCCCCATTATTTTTTGACAGGCAGAGTTAGAGAGAGAGAGAAACAGAGTGAAAGGTCTTCCTTCCATTGGTTCACCCCCTCAAATGGCTGCTATGGCCGGCGGCTGCACCAATCCGAAGCCAGGAGCCAGGTGCTTCCTCCTGGTCTCCCATGTGGGTGCAGGGCCCAAGCACTTGGGCCATCCTCCACTGCCTTCCCGGGCCACAGCAGAGAGCTGGACTGGAAGAGGAGCAACTGGGACAGAATCTGGTGCCCCAACCGGGACTAGAACCTGGAGTGCCAGTGCTACAGGCAGAGGATTAGCCTAGCGAGCCACGGCACTGGCCTAAATCCCCAATGTTAGTAAGCCTGAGAAGGTTCTTGCCTAATATTTAGAGAAGAATTCTAAATACCGGCACAGATAAACCAGGCAGCATGGTACATTTTAAGACTTTATTTAGTGAGAAAGATGCATAGGAGAGTGAGAGCTTTATTTAAGAGAGAGAGGTGAATAGGGGTTCATACCCAGCACCAGGAACCAGCCACGTGGAGGAGCATCTAGGCCAAGGTGGCCCGAAGGCCACGTGCCCTGGAGGCACAGGGTTACAGCTAGTCCCCTCCTGGCTAGAGGCCAAGGAAGAAGAGAAGGGGGCCGGGACACACCATGTCCCAGGCTTTTAACCCACTTCCAAAGGGGAGTGGTTAATTAACCTGATTGGCTGGTGGGCACCCAGATGTGGCCAGTTAGGGGGATGAGGTCACACAGGGGTGTGGCGAAGGTATCAGGGTGTCAGGTCACACAGGGGCGTGGTGAAGGCGTGGTCTTCCAGCTCACAAACCTAATCAATTTTGACCTGTATGCCTGCCTACTTCATTTGAATTACAGCTCATTGTACCTTCATTGTAACACATTAGCAAGCAAAATAACATAGGTGCCAGCCACCATGATGGGAAACATAAGACAATTCAAGGAGCAAAAATGGGAGGTAACTAAATTCTAGGAAATCTTCACCTACCTCCTCTGAAATCCATGAGTATTTCTCTCCCTTTCTAGAATACATCTCTTTTTTAAGATGTGCCTGGGCCATTCTCCTCCAAGTTGGCCTCAGTCTATGGAATGTTCATCTTTGGTTTCTCAATAAAATGCTTCTGGTTACTGTTTTCTATGCTTCAGCTTGTTTCTGAACTTCTTCCTGAAGTGAATTCAAGGACCTACATACCAGGCAGCTCTCAGTGTTTGGTGTCAGTTTCTGACTAACTTTAGTCATATTACTTATAACGCCCTTTTCCGCACATTACTTTTTGTATCCTTTGCCATTCTTTGCTGAGTCCAGCACCGGACTGCATTTTAATAATGATTTAATAAAATAATGAAAGTCAAGTGGAACTTGGATTTATATACGTTTTTCTTTGAGAGCCATGTAGCTTCTTCCCCTTTGAGTCACTTTTTTAGAAGGAATTTGTTCATTTTCTGAAAAACCAGACTTGGCCATTAAGTGATGTTTTAGATGGCATACACCAGAGAGCCAAAAATATAAAATTTACAAATGCAAAATTTTCATGCCTAGGAAAAGCTGTTTCTGTCTCTTCCAAGAGTGTGAGTATACTTTCAGTGAGACAGCTGTTGTAACTGAACTCTTGTAGACGACCAGGGGATGGAAGGAAACTGGAGACTGCTGGCTTCTGCAGGCCACCGAAGTTAGATGGGCTGTTTAAATACAGCTACAAAGTTCTCTGGATTTAGATTTACTCACGCATCTCTTTACTATATTTCTTTTTACAAAACTACTTGGCTATGTATTTGGTAGAACCTTGATCATTAGTTGACCTTAGATAACTGGTATTTGATTTTATCACATAAGTCAACTGGTGATAATCTGCAAATAAGAAATGAATTTGTCACCACAGTAAACTGACTGCCTGCCTTCACAATTGTCCCTATAATATCGAGGTTTCATTTTGATCCATCAGTTTTCATTTGCTAAAAAACCATATAATTAGATTTTTAATTCATAAAGGGAAGATTGAAAAAAAGAAAAACTCAATGATCAGAAACTCCTGGGCCTTGATTTGAGGATGGAACTGCCAACCTCCTTAAGCTTCTTTAATTCATGCTATGAGGAGTCAAATGGATTGGTAGACAGGGAATCCCAATGGAATTTGGTGTGTAAAATGTTTGCTTCCTTCCCCAAAAGGCTATCTTTAGCAAGAACTAAACAGCCCTAATGTGGCTACCATACTAGGTTCCTCTCTTTGCACCCATCTCAGCTTTCTTTGAGCGTGTAATGGCTGCTGCCTTTACACTCCAGCATGGGGAGGCTAGCTCGAGACACGGGTGGAAGTGCAGCTCCCTGCGGGTCACCCTCTGGCGGACCTGAAACTGGGACTTGTGGCCAGCACCAGGGCCAAAGAGAGTGAAGCACCCTTCCTGCGCAAAGTCCATGCATGCATCTCCACCAGGGCAGGCGCTTTGGAGCCCTGCGTTCCCATGGCTGGGTGCACAGGGAAAGCACCAACCCAGATGGAGGAGGGAAAGGCTACGGGCAGAGAGATAGGGTCAGAAGCCACAGAAAGTGCATCTCACCGTGCTGCCTAGTTTTAAAATTTCTTAAAAATCAATCCCTTAATTGTAAATCCCTTCGTGGTTGCCATATATCAGAGATCACCCTCCCTAAAATTTATATAAAAATGTGGCCCTTTAAAGTTCCCCAGAAGTGCCATCTGGGGTGCCACATATGCTAGTGGAATTTGGGGTGCCATATGATATCACCATATGCTTATTATTAAATCCCCAATATTAATAAGCCTGAGAGGGTTCTTGCCTAATATTTAGAGAAGAATTCTAAATACTGGCACAGATAAATGAGGCAGTATGGTATATTTTAGGCTTTTATTCAGTAAGGGAAATCATAGGAGAGTGAGAGCTTTATCTAAGAGAGAGAGGTAAATCTGGGTTCATACCCAGCACCAGGAACCAGCCATGTGGAGGAGCATCTAGGCCAAGAAGCCTAGGGCGTGTGGCCAGAAGGCACAGGGCTACAGCCAGCCCCCTCTTGGCAAGAGGCCATGGAAAAGAAGAGAAGGGCAGAAATATTGTGTCCCAAGCTTTTAACCCACTTCCAAAGGGGAGTGGTTAATTAACCTGATTGGCACCCAGGTGTGACCAGGTGGGGGCATGAGGTCACACAGGGGAGTGGCAAAGGCGTGGTCTTCCAGCTCACAAGCCTAATTGATTTTAACCTGTATGCCTGCCTACATCACTTCTTTTGGAATCTCCAAACTTACCATGAGAATAGCAAGGAAGCTCCTCCTGAGCTCACAGTTTATTCTGAAAACAAGTAATCTACCCCATCCTTAGCATGTCAGAGGGATGGAGAATTGTAAATGAGGTCTTTTGATGGTTTTTTCCCTGCCTGGTAAATGAACACCAATCTGATTGTCAGTTTTTTTTTTTTTTTTTTCCTTTGAAATTGTGCTTAAAGCTGACTGGCACCAGTCCCCTTTGGGTTTTCCTCTCTTGGAAGCCTCCCTCCAGGCCTCTCTGGCTGGAGGTCCTTGATTCTAATGAATTCTTTTAAATCTCTTTGCTGTCTGCTTGGAAATTCTTTTTCCAAGTGAGACAAGGAACCGAGGTTTCCTGTAACAATGCTTTTAAAATACCCAGGAAATTGAGAGCTCCTAAGTGCCATGGTTAAAGCATGGCTGGGGTGAAGACAATTGCACAAGGGCTATAGTACTCTTTGCTAGAAGGGTCCATAAAATCGGACAGATGGTAGTTGAGAACTGAACCTCTTTGGATAAAATTTGGACTCTCAAAGGGTAAACATATGCTATTTGAAAGGAAGGATGTCATGATTAGATATATCTTCAGAACTAGCTAGAATCTTTAATATTGGATAATAACCCAAGAGACAAGCAGTAAAGAAATCATAAATTATGCAACGTGACTGGTAACTCTACTTCTGACTGAATTTTCTTCTGATGGGGTCAGGATCCATTCTCTTGGCTTGCTGTGAGCATTCTTGTCTCCTGGCTAAGAATTATTTATTATACTATATATACTATATATATATATATATATATATACATATATATATATATATAAACAATTATCATTTAGCAAACACTAAATGTTAGGAAAATGGCACAGTTATCTATGGAGCAATCTACACCCTGACACCATCCTAGGCTCCAGCTCCCACCACCATTGCTGGAAGCCAGGTGGCCACATGGCCCAACCACCAGTGTCAAGCTCCACCCCCATCCTAATGGGATTCTCTGCTCCTACTTCCCTGCCCGCCCCCTAGCAAAGTTTTAAAAGGGCCTGTTCCTGAACTCCTGGTGCTCTCTCTCTCTCCCTCCCTTGTCTTCTGAACTCCCTATCTCTCTCTCGGTCTCTCTCTCATGCTCTCCTTCTTCCTCTTTTCCTTCTTTGCCCCTTCCCTCCAGTCTGCTGGGTTTTCTCCAATAAACCCTTTCCTTACTCCGGTGTTTGGTGTGTTTTGTGGCAGCCTTACACTAAATATAATTATTCTCATTTTGTTTGTGTTTTGTACTCACTCTGTGGTTCTCACGGTCTTAAATGCTGATGTGTAGTAGCTGTCCCCTTACTGGATTGGTAGCTTTGGGATCCACAAGGAGGGAAGGCCTATACTTCTGGGAATGGAAAGTTCCTACCTGTACTTCTTGGGAAGAAAAGTCCTTGTCAAGGTCCACGCCGGTGCCTAAAGGTCAACCAATGAGGATCAGACCCGCCTCAACCTTTAACCCCCATGCCCTGAATCTATAAAAGGAGCTCTCCCAATCTCTGACATGCGACTTCCCTGGCCCCCGCTCTGTTGCTCTGTTGGGGCCATGGAACCTCGCCCTGGAGCAGAACCCCAATAAAAGCCTGTGAATTAATCGACTCGTCTGCCTGGGAAGATTTGTTACATGCTGGACACCTTGTATAGATGAGTCTAAGAAAATTTGATACCAGTTATTGAAGGTTGAAATAAGCTATTCCTTAAGGCTTCAAGTACAACAATCACAACACCAGACATAGCAGTGACAATGTGAATTGATCATGTTCTCATATTTAATGATCTGCAGTTTAGGGACAAAGGGAATCTAAAAACTGAAATCATCTGCAACCATAAATATAACTGTATAAATAAGACCTTATCCCAGGAAAATCTTGTCCAAGATGAATTTGAAGCAACTTTATTATTAATTTTCAGAAGCTACTGCAAATCCATTTATATAGATTACAGAATAGCTAACCTGCCCTCATCATAGTCAATATGTGGGAATAATAATCTGTTTTGGGAATAATAGGTCATTCAACTATGAGGCTCCAGAAATAACAACAGTTTACTCTTCAAGACTTGCTTCCAGTGCCTCTTTTTGCTGTAATTACGAAACTTACACTATTATGACAGAGATTTATTCAATCTAATCATGCCCCTTCACTGAAAGGCGCTGAAAGTCATTAAAGTAGATCCTCTCCCCCGTCCAAAATCTCATAATTATTTTGCATTTTCTCTCTCAATTACCACATGTGGGTAAAACTGTTTTTGCTTCCTTTACTGAGAGTAAACTCAAATCAAACTTTGCTTAATCAATAGGTTTTATTTTGTTGGTATTTTTGAAAGGTTGATGGTCAATAGCTTGCAAATGAGCAACTGAGACAATGAGAAATTTCCTTACCTACAGAATGTTTCAGAGGTTGCAAACTGGTAGATCCAGGTTGTGAATCAATGCTTCTGTGTTTACATTTTTAGCACATTCATTTTATTAAAAAATGGATTGTTAGCTTACACATAAAAATGAACATTTCATATAAAATCTATATTTTTTACTTTTTAAAAAATATTGACTTTGGTATAACTGGAACATCTTTTCTACATGGCAGTGAATTTTAAGCACTTCAATTACAGTGTACCTTTCAGGCTACCACAGTCCCTGACACTCACTATTGTTTATTGGCCTGCTTATTCACCTAAGGGATCAAATAGTAACTATTTTTTACTTTGTGGGCCATGTGGTTACTATTTCAACTATTCAGCTCTGCTATTATATTGTGAAAACAGCAATAGCGAATATGGTGGGGCGAGTGTTTGGTGCTGTGGTTAAGATGCTGCTTGGGATGCCCCTATACCGTATTGAAGTACCTGATTTGAGTTCCATCTCTGCTTCTGACCCAGCTTCCTGCTGAGGCACACCTTGGGAAGGTGTGGGTCAAGTAGCCAGGTTCCTGTTAACATGGGAGAAACAGATTGAATCTTGGTATTAGCCTGGCCCAGCCCCAGCCCCAGCTCTTGCAGGTTTTTAAGAAGTGAACCAGCAGATGAAAGAGTCTTCTCTCTGTCCTTGTCCTTTCTCCTTTTCCCATCTCTCTGCATTTCAAATAAAATAAAAATTAGTTAAGAAAGTAAAAGAAAATATAAAATGATTGAATGTAAATGTTTTCTGGTAAAGTTTTATTTCCAAAAAAACAAGTCTGAAGCTGTAATTTCACACCTGATTTGTGTAATATACGTTACCAAACTTGGCATTGCACTTGGTAACTACTGTTAGCAGTGACCCAGTCCTGGTCTGGCTTTGTGGAAATGCTTGTGGATTCAGGGAGGGGGTGGGAAGAAGGTTGCGATATAAACAAATTTTATCAAAAAAGGAAGGTGTCATCTCAAATGGCTTGAGAGAATGGTGAGCAAAAGAAATAAAAATGGGTAGCTTGGCTTGATACATTGTTGGGATAGAATACCAGCTGTTTAAGAAATATTCAACTTGCACTTGACAATAGTGTATACATATCAGTAGTTTTCCCTGGTTGCATGACATTGGTTCTCTTTAAATATGCATAAGAAAATATAGATTTATTTAAAATCAATGTTAAAATTGATTTAGTTAGAAAAATAGAATGCTTTAAATAGCAGATTTGCTTTAGCACATCTAAATTATGATTAGATTTGTGAAATTTCAGTTTGCAGTGTGATTTTTCTAGCAGCAAATGTAGATCCCAGAACAGTATCAAATATTATCTGAAAATATTGTTTCTTGAAATTTAACAGTTTAAAATAAATCAAACTTGTTTTAACCACTATTGCAATAATAGTAATAATTAATAATAATAAATTATTGTTACTCTTTGATTCCATAGAACTTATAGAATTCTTTGAGATGAGTCTAAATAGAATCAAAATCTTTTGCATTGGGAAAATCAACATAAATTTTTAGAAATCCTTTAGTTTACACTTCACTAATTCACTCTTTTGAAAAATCTGGGAACAGCTGGGATGAAATCAATATTTGGCTATGAATGTGACTTGGCAGGAAGCAGCTGTGTGTTTACAAGTCTAGGTACATTTCTCTTTAATTGCATTGGCAGTTTGCTTGTTTTTCCTTAGTTGCCTTGCCAGTCTTCTTAAGCAAGAAACGTGGTTTTGCTGCCTTTATTTCTTGGCCACCGATTTCCCACCCTCTATTGAAACTGTTCCCAAGTAGGTCAGTTTCTAGACTTCTTGTTGATACACTTATTAACCTTTCTTCTATACTCATTTTCCTGGACCTCTTTGTTGGTTCCTTGAAGTTTCTTCCTTCTTCACCTTTTACAACCAGTATGTTGCTGTTCTTTTATCATTCCAACAACTCCTTTTGACTTTTGTTCCCACAGTCCAGCTAAGTTTTCTTCAAGTGTCTGCATTTGGCTGCTGGTCTTGTTTCTCTTTCACTTTTTTCCTTAGAAATCTCAAAAACTTCAAATCCTCTATATTAAAAGTATCATCATTTTGCACACATTCCTTTATTTCTGCTTCCTGGGAATTTTGATTATTGGTATGAAAGACTAGTTTTTTTTATTGCTGTTGGTTAAGGCCTCCTCATGGTGCCTAATACAAACCACATTACATATTTTTTTTTTTAACTCCTTCTTGTTATATGACAGTGGCAGATTTTAGCTTATGTCTACTCTTCCTAAATAAGATTGTGGGAAGATTGCCTATGGCCCTTTCACTTGCACTGCATGGAGTAAATGTATCTTACAGATTTCCTGGTTGTAATTATTTCATTTAGAGACCCTGTTGTTCATATAGCAGCTGGTCTAAGGACAAATAGGATCAGTTTAACTTAAAGATATGTGCCATGTTTGTCCCTGGAAAGAATGTAAAGAGGGTTTTGCCTTCACCTAGAAATTCCTGTGAAGTGTGAGACGTAAGATGCAGATGTTAAGGTGAAATGGTGGTGGAGAAAATATTATAACCTTGTTCTTTGTCTCACGTGGAAAAAGAACTTCCAAGTGGATAAGCAGAGAGATTTAGAAACAAAATATTTTAAAGTCAGAGGCCTCCAGCCAGAGTAGCATTGGAGAAGGCTTCCAAGAGAGGAAAAACCCAAAGGGACTGGACAGTTTTGGGCAAGAAAAAAACCTGGCATTCAGTTACAAAGCCGGAACAAAAACCATCTAAAGACCTGATTTGCAGTCTTTTATCCTGTCTGGCTTGCTCATGATAAAACATAAAGAGCCATCAGAAGGATGGGACACCTAATTTGATTTACAGTAGACTGGGAGCTCAGAAGGGATCACTACTCCCTTGCTATTCTAGGAGTGGGCAGCCAGGCACTTTTGGCCTTGCTAAAGATTTTGCACCCTCAGTTTCCACTGGGACCACCCTGACTGCCTACTAATCCATCTGATTCCTCACACAGGGAGATCCCTTTATTAATCTGCTAGTTTGAAATTTACTTAGTCCAGGAGTTTAGGTGTTCTGAATTTCACTCTGGAATTCAATTCAATATAAAACTATAAAATATAAAATAGTTATGTGAATTGAATTTAATAGAGAATAAAAGACATGTCCATTTGAAAGATCAAAATCTGATGTTTTTTTCTCATAACTGATAGGATATTAATTTCTTTTTAAAATATTATTTACTTATTTGAAAGTCAGACTTGCAGAGACAGGGAGACATACACCTATACACAGAGATAGATATACACGTAAGGTGTCTGGTGTGTAACAAATCTTCCCAGGCAGATGAATCGATTAATTCACAGGCTTTTATTGGGGTTCTGCTCCAGGGCGAGGTTCCATGGCCCCAACAGAGCAACAGAGCGGGGGCCAGGGAAGTTGCGCATCAGAGGTTGGGAGAGCTCCTTTTATAGATTCAGGGAATGGGGGTTAAAGGTTGAGGCGGGTCTGATCCTCATTGGTTGACCTTTAGGCACCCACGGGGACCTTGACAAGGACTTTTCTTCCCAAGAAGTACAGGTAGGGACTTCTCCATTCCCGGAAGTATAGGCCTTCCTTCCATGCGGATCCCAAAGCTACCAATACATAGATAGTTGAAGAGAGAGAGAAATAGGGATCTTCCATATGCTGGTTCATTCCTCGGATGGGCACCAGGATCATGTCTGGGCCAGGTAGAAGCCAGGAGCCAGGAATTATATCTGAAACTCTGATGTGGGTGGCAGGGGCTCATAAACTCTGTCCATGCTCTGCTACTTTCCCAGGTACATTAGTAGGGAGCTAGATTGGAAGTGGAGCATTGGGACTCAAACTGGTGCTCATATGAGATGCCAGTGTCCCAGGCAGTAGCTTAACCTGTTATATAACACTGACTCCCCCAAAATCTACATTCCCCCAAAATCATTCCCCAGGAATGACCCCCCCCAAATCTACACCAAAATGTGGCCCCTTAAAGTTCCCCAGAAGTGCCATCTGGGAGCCACATATGCTAGTGGAATTTGGGGTGCCATATGATATCACCATATGATTATTAATAAATCCCCAATATTAATAAGCCCAAGAGTGTTCTTGCCTAATATTTAGAGAAGAATTCTAAATACAATAAATGAGGCAGCGTGGTACATTTTAGGCTTTATTTAGTGCAAAAGGTGCATAGGAGAGTGAGAGCTTTATTTAAGAGAGAGAGGTAAATCTGGGTTCATACCAAGAACCAGGAACCAGCAATGTGGAAGAGCATCTAGGCCAAGAAGCCTATGGCAGGTGGCCTGAATGCCATGCACCCTGGAGGTGCAGGGCTACAGCCAGCCCCTTCCTGGCAAGAGGCCAGGGAAGAAGAGAAGGCCCAGGACACACTGGGTCCCCAGCTTTTAACCCACTTCCAAAGGGGGTAATCTGACATCTCGGAGCTACTATGCCTATTATAGAGCTTAATGCCTATATATCATACCAAGAAAATATAAACCACCCAGTCTGAGAAACACCATTCCAGACCATTAAAATCCCACGCAGAGGTGAAGATAAGCCAATTAAAATAATTAAAACATGATTTAATATACATCGCCCTATTAATCAGGCATGTAGCATGTGGTGGGCCATGGGGGCTGCCATCTTGGGGCAGAGTCTGTTGCCAATCTTTCTGTGAGGGCGGAAATCCCACCCTCCAAGACAGAAGTGGAGTGTCCTCCATGTTTGAATCTTCTCCTTCCTGATGCTAAAAAGTTTCTAAGCAACCAGACCAGTTTTTCCAACTCGAAATTAGCAATTGAAACTTTGTATGATAAGGCCCAGCAACAAGGAGAAATGTTTTAGAACTTTTTTTAGCTGCTGATACTAGTTAAAAACTTAACCTTAGAAAAGCACGTAAATTGTCTTTGAAACACTACAACCAATCTAGAATCCTTAAGAGTTTTTCCTCCCTGTAAATCTATTTTATCTCTCTTATTACATTGCACTAGCAACAACACCAAAGTCCTTAAAGCCAAGAAACCATGAAAAAAACCAACCCATGCCTTCCTTTTTGAAAGCTACCAGCAAAATGAAAGAAAAGAGAAAGAAAAAAAAATCTTGCTTGTCTTTTGTGTGAGGGAACTGCTCTTTTCCCCAGGGCAGGGTGGCTGTAGACTCACTCCACGTAGTCAACTACCACACTAGGCTCCCCTCCCAGCACCCATCTCAGCTTGCTTTGAGCATGTTATGGTTGCTGCCTTTACACTCCAGTGGCGGAGGGGGCAGCGCCGGCCCTTCTTAAAAATTTTACATGTTAAAAATCCCTTCATGCCGGCGCCGTGGCTCACTAGGCTAATCCTCCGCCTGCGGTGCCAGCGCCCTGGGTTCTAGTCCCAGTCGGGGCGCCGGATTCTGTCCTGGTTGCTCCTCTTCCAGTCCAGCTCTCGGCTGTGGCATGGGAATGCAGTGGAGGATGGCCCAAGTCCTTGGGCCCAGCACCCACATGGGAGACCAGGAGAAGCACCTGGCTCCTGGCTGGGGATCAGCGCGGCGCACTGGCCATAGTGGCCACTGAAGGGTGAACCAACGGAAAAGGAAGACCTTTCTCTCTGTCTCTCTCTCTCACTGTCCACTCTGCCTGTCAAAAAAAAAAAAAATCCCTTCATAAAAATTACACATTTTAAGTCCCATCATGGTCGCCATATGAAATCGGAGATGACCCCCTAAAATTTATACAAAAATGTCACCCTTTAGAGTTCCCCAGAAGTGCTATCTGGGGTGCCACATATCCTAGTGGAATTTGGGGTGCCATACAATATCACTATATGCTTATTAATAAATCCCCAATGTTAATAAGCATGAAAGGGTTCTTGCCTAATATTTAGAGAAGAATTCTAAATACTGGCACAGATAAACAAGGCAGCATGGTACATTTTAGGCTTTTATTTAGTGCGAAAGGTGCATAGGAGAGTGAGGACTTTAGTTCAATTTAAAGAGAGGGGAAAGTCTGGAAACTAGGGTAGCATCCATACCCAGCAGAGAGCAGGCCAAAAGCCACATGCAGTAAGTGCCTTGAGCTGCTATCTACCGCTTATCACTGGCAGCAAAGCAGAGGCAGGACCTTTTAGGACGCTCCTTGCCTTTTATATATTTTCTGCAGGGGAGTTGCTTGTAGGCAGGTGGGCCCTCAAGTATGGTCAGGTAGAGCCTGATGTCACATGGGGGCATGGTGAGGGTATTAGGTAGGGTGTGAGGTCACACAGGGGTGTGGTGAAGGTATCAGGTAGGGTGTGAGGTCACACAGGGGCATGGCAAAGGCGTGGTCTTCCAGCTCACAAAGCTAATCAATTTTAGCCTATATGCCTGCCTACTTTAGCTCTTACAAATATTTTCTTTTGGTTGCCACAATGATTGCATTTAACATTATATAATAGAATATTTGAGTTAATGTCAACTTCAGAATGTGTTCATCTTTATGGCTGAATGATATATACCTGGGTTCAAGCCCTGGCTCTGGTTGTGATCTAGTGTCCTGCTATTGTACACCCTGGGAGGCAACAGACAGTGATCCAAGTAGTTGTATCTCTGCCACCCACTTGAGGGACCACATGGAGTACCTGGCTCCAGGCCTTGGGCTGGCCCAGCCCTTGTTGTTGCAGACATATGGGGAGTGAACCAGTGGATGTGATATCGAAAAATGACCCCCTAAAATCTATATGAAAATGTGGCCCCTTAAAGTTCCCCAGAAGCACCATCTGGGATGCCACATGATATCACCATATGCTTATTAATAAGTCCTCAATATTAATAAGCCTGAGAGGGTTCTTGCCTAATATTTAGAGAAGAATTCTAAATACACAGGCATCAATAAATAAGGCAGCATGGTACATTTTAGGCTTTTATTCAGTGAGAGAAATCATAGGAGAGTGAGAGCTTTATTTAAAGGGGAAAGGTAAATCTGGGTTCATACCAAGCTCCAGGAACCAGCCACGTGGAGGAGCATCTAGGCCAGGAAGCCTAGGGCAGGTGGCCTGAAGATCACATACCCTGAAGGCGCAGGGCTACAGCCAGCTCCCTCCTGGCGAGAGGCCAGGGAAAAGAAGAGAAGGGCGGATAAACCGTGTCCCAGGCTTTTAACTCACTTCCAAAGGAGAGTGGTTAATTAACCCGATTGGCCGGTGGGCACTCAGATGTGGCCAGGTAGGGGCATGAGGTCACACAGGGGTGTGGCAAAGGTATCAGGTAGGACATGAGGTAACACAGGGGTGTGGCCAAGGCATGGTCTTCCAGCTCACAAACCGCATAGTACCCTCAAGAAGTAAAAATTACATTTCCAAACATTTCAAGGATTTTTCTAAGTCACTTCAACTGTTCTCTCCTTTACCCATATACACTGTAAAAATGAATCTGCTGCAAAGTAGGATTAAAATATGTTTCTTTTGGTGTAAAATGTTTTCATATCCATGCATAGCTCTTTCATTATGCAAATTTTCAAAGAACTTTTTTGAAGTACTCTTATATTAACCTCACATTCCAAACAACGTTTAAGGTGAAACAATATGCACAAGACAATATGAGTATTAAATGATGGAACTGAGATATGAACCCAGCTGGTTTTACTTCACACACATGCTTCTCTCATTTTCTTTTTCTTATTCTTTAATTTGTATTTTATATGTGGCCTTTCAAAGCATGTCATCCTTGGAAGACCACCAAGTGTTATTAAAAAATTATGTAGGTACTATCAAGGTCAACTTAAGGTAAAAGTCTTTTTCCCATTTTCCTGCTGTGTGATCTCAGGGAACCTGGTTAACTTTTCTATACTTAACATTCATTACCTATTAACTATATTGCAGTTTTATCAGTATCTTTGAATGCTTGATTTGGTCATTCCACAAAGTAATATATGCAAACATCATATTGTACCTCATAAATATGTAATACATAAAATTATTACCTCTCAATTGAAATTTGTAAAAAAATAGAATTAGTTAATATTTTGAAAAATACTTGAACCAAAATGGACTTGTAGTTTATCATTTAATCCATGCTTCTTCCTGTCAGATCCTGCAATCCACATCTTATTAGTTGCAAAGTTCTGTTGAACATATAAATCATTAAATTTCTTTCATACCTATTTCTTCTTTGCAGTCATTATCCTTATCACAGATAAAATAAAAGCTATCTTCAGTTCTATTACAGGGTCCCTGCCCACTGCCCAGTCAGATTTCATGAGGTCTGTCTTTTGCTTTATTATTTTTGCTCACAAGTAGGAAGCAGGGCAACTACGTCTCGAATGCTTGCCCAGTTGAGTGGTGAGGGGAAGCCTTATGGATCAGGAACAACAATGCTGGTGTTTGGAAATGCCAAGCAAGGCAAGTCTTGACTGGAAAGGCTTGGAGTTCACTCATGTGTATGCCCAGCTGTGGGACTGCAGTTCCCTCTGCTCGGATGCACACGTATCATAAAATGCTGGGGTTTAAAAAATATCATCAGACTCACTGTTAGAGCATAAATGGAAAAACTTTCAGGAAAATAATGGGGAAGTAAAATAGAAGATTTTATGTCTGGTGCATCAAGGGGAGCCTTGTAACAGGCCAGTCTGACATTGGCTCTCTATTCTGGACAATGTGGAGTTCCTATTCTGGTGTTCACATTTCCTTGCTGTCTGGCCCTCAATTATTTCAGCAAACTTACATCCTATGGCTCTCTCCATGAGCCCTTTATTCCATTTGGGCTGCAATGTGTTTTGGTATTTTTACCTCCAGGTTTTATTCACATCGTGGGCCCAGTTTTCTGTGTTCCAAACAGTGGTGCATACACAACATTGAAAAATGTGAACAGCATGCTTCTCCCACTTTCTAGGTGTAAACCCCTTTGTTGGGGGAACCTAGAAGTCCTTGCTGTGGTCTTAGATTTTAGAAGGAAAGTCACAGAGAAAGCTAAGCCATTCAGGGTGTTGATTAGATTTGATTGTGAGACACTTTAGTTCAGTTTTTTTACACCAGAATCTACATATCCTCTTCAGCATACATAAGTGGAGACTAAGCCATCATGGAAGGGAAGAGATGGCAAAGTTGAATCCTAAACTGTATGCTTGTCCCACCTTGGCCTTTAATTTAGAGAAAAAAAGCAAAGAGAACAATAAGGAGGTAGATTTTATACACAAATAAGGCAACTCAGCTGAATTTAAAATATATTTCATAATTCAGATTTTACAGATTGAGTTTAGTCTTCCCTCCAATAACAGTAATGAACATTGCTGGTGGTGTGCTGTGGTATGAAGGTATGTGGTTGGGGGAGAGGCTAGTCAGTGGTCCTGATTGGACACAGGGAGCATGAAGCCATGGTTCCTGTAAAATTCTAGATTTATCCACAATGTTATAAAAGTTCAGAAAAAGGCTAGACGTGAATTTTTTTCAGTGGTATTTCCAAATTGTTGAGAATTTGAGTATAAACTAAATCTTTGTCAATTTAATCACATTTTAAATTTTCTCACAAAACTGAAGATATCAAGATAGTTTAGGGCCGGCGTTGTGGTGCAGTGGGTTAATGCCCTGGCCTGAAGCACTGGCATCCCATATGGGCACCAGTTCGAGTCCTGGCTGCTCCACTTCCAATCCAGCTCTCTGCTATGGCCTTGGAAAGCAGTAGAAGATGGCCCAAGTCCTTGGGCCCCTGCACTCTCGAGGCAGACCTGGAAGAAGCTTCTGGCTCTTGCCTGGGATGGGTGCAACTCTGGCCGTTGTGGCTAACTGGGGAGTGAATCATCAGATGGAAGACCTCTCTCTCTCTCTCTGTCTCTCCTCTCTCTGTGTAACTCTGACTTTCAAATAAATAAGTAAATCTTTAAAAAAAAACTAAGATAGTCCAATGTAAACTTTCTCAAATCATTACACAAATGTAGGTTTCCATCTATTAACTGTGTCCCAAGGAAATTATAAATATACTAGGAACTGTCCTTTTTTTTTACAGAACAGGGTCAAATTGGAATCTTAGCAACTCCCCTTCACCCTCAGATTGTGCTTGTATTTAAAGAGACTTCTTCCCGTGAGTGAACAGGCTATGAACAATCGATATATTCATCATAGTGAGAATGACCACAGGTGGGGCAAACATTATTTCATAGTTTTTTTTTTCTCTTTTCAGTTCTTTCTTCATTTCATTTTGAAGCAAGATAATAATAACTATAACTTCAGATTTCCAGGAATGACAGAATCTAGCAAAAGAGGAACTGAATATTTGGTAATTATGTCAACTTCAAAGCCAGAAAGTTATAGCAAGAGTATGAAATGAAGTCCCCTATATAGCACCCACTTTAAAACTGGAATGAATATTGATGTTTCTGCAAGCATAAGTACTGAGGATATGGATAACAGAAAATGATGTCTGAGATGAAGGTTTTATATTTGAAGAATTTGACTGCTACTAAGGACCATGTAAATACATTTTTAAAGTCAGTCAATTTAGTGTAGATGCGGTTGCTATGGGTCTCTTTGAACTATTCATGTTTGAGAGGCAGAAGAGGATTCCTGTCTGTGAACCTGAGTCTGAGCCCTAATCCATGATGTCTTAGCTGGAGGGGTATTGGACAACTTATTATACTTCCCTAAGTCTTGGGTCTCTTGACTTATTTTCAACTGGAGTTATGATAGTGCTTGCCTCCCAGGGTATTGGGCATTTGAATGATAATATATGTAGAAAATATTTTCTAAACTCTAGATTTTTCATTAGTGGAACAGTTTGAGTCCCTTTTAGGGGGTAGACATTTGGCACAGGCATTAAGCCACTGCTTGAGATACTCAAATTCCATACTGGAATGTTGGATTTGAATTCTGGCTCTGCCTTCCATTCCATATTTCTGCTCATGTGCTACCTGGGAGGCAGTAAATGATGGCTCAAGTTCTTGGATCCCTGCCTCTAAATGGGAGGCCTGGATCGAGTTCTTGGCTGCTGGCATCAGCCTTGTCTGGCCTTTGCTGTTGCAAACATTTGAATAGTGAACCAAGGAATAGAAGATCTCTGTCTCTCTGCCTTTCAAATAAAATTAAATAAAGTACTTTTTGGAACAGCATAAACAAGTGACATTATACATCTTGGTTACATTTATAATCTCCCACCTGGAAAAGTCTATTATTGCTCCTCTCCTTCTAGTTTGCCTCATTTCAATTCATCCTTTACCCTGCTGCCAGGGCGCTGTCTTATTCCCTCTCCCCTTCTTCTGCCTCTTGCTTCCACTTCTTATCTACCTTCTTCCTCCTCCTCTTCCTCCTTCCCGTCTCCTTTTAGTATTATAAATGCATGGACATTTTAGGAAAATGATATGATGGATATGCGTGTTCACTTCATTTTATCAAGTCTTAATGATATAGGCAGGTAGGTAGCTGAAAGACATGAGCTAAGGTTTGACTACCCTGGCCTGCTGCAGCCCTGCACAGCCTGTGTCATAACAACGTGGCCCATGACATGACACCTCCAGCTGCAGAAGCCCCACCAGTGGCAGTTCTTGCCAGCTTACATGACACCTCAACCACAGCCCAGTTTGTCCCATGCAAACTTCCATTCTGCACGCTGCCCAACCTCCCTTCCCGTGCACGGCTGAAAACTCCCTTTCAGTACAAATCCCACCCCCTTCCATGTAGTAGAAACCACAAGAACATGATGTTGTAGACTTGGAACTAGAGCCAGGAGGAAACCTTTAGTACGGCTGCAGGCTGGGTTCCCATGATGACCTTCAGATCATTGTAATGCTGTTATAATAAAGTTACCATGGACAACACTCCCACTCCCATAATGCATCTGATGACATGACACTTGTTAGATTTCCAAAGGGCATGGAAATGGGTAGTACATAAATCCAGCCTCAAACACAATCTTCTGTGCCTCCAGATTGCATAAAATGGCAGCCTGAGCCTTGTTGTTGCATTCTGTCTTGAGCTGCCTGCACACTCACACCTTAGTGTGTGCTTGCCTACTCATCTTTGCATCTCTTCCTTGAAGTCTTTCTTAAGTGGAGACCAGAACTTGGACCACGACTAGCCAGATACCACTCCACCATGTTAATATCTTACTGTGTTTTCTTCAGAATTTTAGTGAGGTGAGACACTTCATTGGAAACGTTTATATACTCTCCATGTATCTCATTTTGTCTTTTTACTTAGAGGTAATTGTTATCATGCCCTAGACAAAGGGAGTTAAAATTTCGGTACTCTCACTCACCAGCTATATAACAAGAACAAACGACTTAATCTCCATCTGCCTCAGTTTCCTTATATCTGTAAACTTGTACCAATAATAGTATGTAGCTATACCATAATAATAGTATGTTGTGATGCCTAAAGGATAGGGTGAAACGTTTGCAGATCACTTGTGTGACACTTATTAGACTCCCCTAAATATTATTACTCTTAGGAGCTGGACAATGGACAGATCATGAATTTTGGGGATTCACCATTCTCATATACTTTTTTTTTTAATTTTTGACAGGCAGAGTGGACAGTGAGAGAGAGACAGAGAGAAAGGTCTTCCTTTTGCCGTTGGTTCACCCTACAATGGCCGCCGCGGTAGCGCGCTGCAGCCGGCGCACTGCGCTGATCCGATGGCAGGAGCCAGGTGCTTCTCCTGGTCTCCCATGGGGTGCAGGACCCAAGAACTTGGGCCATCCTCCTCTGCACTCCCTGGCCGCAGCAGAGAGCTGGCCTGGAAGAAGGGCAACCGGGACAGGATCGGTGCCCCGACCGGGACTAGAACCCTGTGTGCCAGTGCCGCTAGGCGGAGGATTAGCCTAGTGAGCCGCGGTGCCGGCTATTCTCATATACTTTTGTAAATTGTTACGTACCTATGTATCCTACACAGTGATAATAGGCATGTTTTAAGCGTTTACATTATGTGTATCATTTTTTAAAAAGATTTTATTTATTTATTTGAGAGGTAGAGTTACAGACAGTGAGAGGAAGAGACAGAGAGAAAGGTCTTCCTTCCGCTGGTTCACTCCCCAAATGGTTGCAATGTCCAGAGCTGTGCCGATCTGAAGCCAGGAGCCAGGAGCTTCTTCCCAGTCTCCCACATGGGTGCAGGGGCCCAAGCACTTGGGCCATCTTCTACTGCTTTCCCAGGTCATAGCAGAGAGCTGGATTGGAAGAGGAGCAGCCGGGTCTAGAACCAGTACCCATATGGGATGCTGGCGCCACAGGTAGAGGATTAACCTACTGTGCCATGGCTTTGGCCTCACGTGTATCACTTTATACATACTTGTTTTGTTCAGGATTAGTTTTTTTGGATTTATTCATGTTGTTCAATGTATTTTTAGTTCATTTAGTTTAACTGTTTTATAGTGCTTAAGCCATTACATAATTGTACCATAATTTATCTACATATTGCCCTGCAAATGGATATTTGTGTTGTTTCTGTTTTTCTGTTTTTTTTTTTTTTTTGTTGTTGTTGTTGTTGTTGATGATGATGCAAATAAGGTTAACAGGGATAGCATCAGTTGTAAAACTTTGTTGCTTAGTCCTAGGGACTAAACCTACAGGTAGAAATTCTGAGGAAGAAGATACATATCCCTCAGCTTCACTGGAATGGCCAAGTGGTTCCCAGAGATGGCTATACCAAAACTCATTCTCTTGTATGTGAGAATTTCTGTTTTCCCATACTTAGGAAGAATTAGTAGAGTTTTTAAGTTTTACCCACTAGAATGGACATAAGATATATGTCATCATTTGCCAAATTACTAGTAAAGCCGATTGTCTTTTAAAATGTTCGTTGGCCATTTCAGTTTCCTTTTCTGTGAATTTTTCATTAAAATCTTTTGTCCATTGACTCTTGGGCTATCTCCTTACTACTTTGGAGGAGTTCTTTATCATTCTGGATCCTGACCATTTTTCAGCTACTTGCCTTCCACACCTCTCTCCCAGACTGCATTGCCTTGTGACTTCATTTTTAGTGTTTTCATTTGAACAGGAACTTGACATTCAGTGTGGTCAAATATATAAATCTTTCCCTTTTTGTGTTTCTCTTTAAAAATTACACCTTTTCCTAAGGACATAAATGTGTTCTCCTATATATTCTTTTGACATTTTAAAGTTTTGCTTTTCATACCTAGATCTTAAATCTACTTGAAATTTATTTTTATTTATGATATTAATAGCAGTCAAATTCATTTTGTTTTCCTATTTGATTAATTATTCAAACATTGCTATTGAGAAATTGCTATTTTCTTCCTGAATATTCTAAAAACATAATTATTATGATGATGTGGACTTTGATATATTATTTATACATATATTTATTACATACCCACATATATGTATATAGCATGAAATATATGCATTATGTAAAAATACACATATACATGCGTGTATACTATAAATGTGCATATGCACTGCACACATGCATATAGGTACATATGTATATTTCATGTATATGTGCATACTACTACACAAATACACACATGTACATATATATAAGAAAGCTAATCATATCACCTATCTACTAAGAACCCTTAATTACATTTTCTCAACAGTGGAGATAAGTTCTATGATTTGTTTCCTTCTTATGTTTATTTCTTATTCTCTTGTCATTTTTACCCATGCATTACACTTCAGCTGAAAAGAGCAACCCTTAGGTCCTAAATTTGTCTTGGTGTTTTACAACTGCCAACCTATCTTCATGACTTTCTAACACCTGGAATGCTTGATCCTGCAAGGTACACTTGGCATGTTCCTGCCTATTCTTTGAGACTTGATTCAGTTACATCTGTCCTCTGTGAAAACTACTCAGGCAGCCTTCACAATTTCATCCTTTTCATTTAGGATATTGTCATTGTACATTTTTTTAACCTGTCACTCACATAAACACACACCCCATTTAGCCTCAGGGATCAGTTTAAGGCTGGAGTGTCCAGAACTCCCATACATGCCTCCATTCAAAATAATGTTACTATCTGTCTATCCACTAAATTAGGAACATTTTTATTTACAACTCCTAGGAATCAGCACAGTCCTTAATACCTACTGAGTACACATTAATATTTGTTGAATGAATGAGTAAATACACTGGACCAAGCCGAAGCCAGGAGTCAGGAACTTCCCCTGGTCTCTCACATGGGTGCAGGGGCCCAAGCACTTGGGCCATCTCCCAATGCTTTCCCAGAAACATTAGCAGCGAGCTGGATTGGAAGTGGACCAGAAGGGACTCAAGCCAGTGCCCATATGGGATGCTGGTGTTGCAGATGCTGGCTTAACCCGCTATGTCACACCTTCGGCACCACAGACTATGTATTAAAAAATGGTAAATATTGTTGGGGCACTGCTATTTCCTTAGTTATTCAGATCATAGCTGAATAGAAACCCTGTATTTGATCTTAAAACATTGTATGATTTACAGCTTAGACTTTATGTTCCTGAAAAATAGTATCAAATACACATCGGAATTTAGGTTTTGAGATATTGTCCCTTTCTCTCTGTCTCTCTCTCTCTCACTAACTCTGCCTGTCAAAAAAAAAAAAAAAAAAAAAAAAAAAAAAAAAAAAAAAAAAAAAAAAAAAGAATGGCTGGCACCGCGGCTCACTTGGCTAATCCTCCACCTGTGGCGCCAGCACCCCGGGTTTTAGTCCCAGTTGGGGTGCCAGATTCTGTCCTGGTTGCTCTTCTTCCAGTCCAGCTCTCTGCTGTGGCCCGGGAGTGCAGTGGAGGATGGCCCGACTGTGACTGCTTGGGCCCTTCACCTGCATGGGAGACCAGAAGGAAGCATCTGGTTCCTGGCTTTGGATCGGCGCAGTGCGCCGGCCGTTGTGGCCATTTAGGAGGTGAACCGACGGAAGGAAGACCTTTCTCTCTGTCCCTCTCTCTCACTGTCTAACTCTGCCTGTCAAAAAAAAAAATTGAGATCTTGTCAAACTGGAGATGTATCAGGTAAAATGAGTTAAAGATTAATTATACCTTTTAGTCAAACAGGTGTAGAGCTGCACAATATAGACAAAACTCCTAATATCATGCCAAGGATTCTTAAATTTTTTTTTTTTTGACAGGCAGAGTGGACAGTGAGAGAGAGAGACAGAGAGAAAGGTCTTCCTTTTCCATTGGTTCACCCTCCAATGGCCACTGCAGCTGGTGCGCTGCAGCTGGCGCATTGCACTGATCCGAAGCCAGGAGCCAGGTGCTTCTCCTGGTCTCCCATGGGGTGCAGGGCCCAAGGACCTGGGCCATCCTCCACTGCCTTCCCGGGCCACAGAAGAGAGCTGGCCTGGAAGAAGGGCAACTGGGGCAGAATCCGGTGCCCCTACCGGGACTAGAACCCAGTGTGCCTGCGCCGCAAGGCGGAGGATTAGCCTATTGAGCCGTGGCACCGGCCTTCTTAATTTTGACAAGAATTATATGTCCTGTCAAGGAATTCCTTACATTAATAGCCTATCCTGCAAAGTTTCTAACTGTCAGTTACTAACATGAGTTTCTCAGGTCTTCTTTGTTTCAGGGCAGGACAGAGCAAGGACAGAAACCTGGAGATACTGGGAAAGATGATCTTTTGGTACCATATGAAAAATTATAAATAATATCTGTGTGGCACTTAAGTTATATCCCATTTCCAATATTCAATTTCATTACCACATGAGAGGAAGGACTTGGGTTTGTCAGTTTCTAATGTTCTCTATTTAAAACTATTCTATAAATTTAGAATGAAAAGGGTTGTACCGGGGAGTCTCCTGTCCCTGAACTATTCATTCATAGTTTTTAATGACCAGGCCAACTTGTTCAACTGCAGCTTCAAGCATGTGGTGGAGATCTGAGATTAAATGTTTTTTTAAAGTGTTCTCTCCTGGCCAGCACCGTGGCTCACTTGGCTAATCCTCCACCTGTGGCGCCAGCACCCTGGGTTCTAGTCCCAGTTGGGGTGCTGGATACTAGTCCCGGTTGCTTCTCTTCCAGTCCAGCTCTCTGTGGTGGCCCAGGAGGGCAGCAGAGGATGGCTCAAGTGCTTGGGCCCCTGCACCCGCATGGGAGACCAGGAAGAAGGACCTGGCTCCTGGCTTCGGATTGGTGCACCGCTGGCTGTAGTGACCATTAGGGGAGTGAACCAACGGAAGGAAGACCTTTCTGTCTGTCTCTCTTTCACTGTCTATTTCTCTCTCTCTCTCTCTCTCTCTCTCTCTCTCTCTCTCTCTCTCTCACTGTCTCTTCCTGTCAAAACATTAAAAAAAAAAAGTAATCCCTCCTTTGAAAAGGAGGAAAGAGTTGGGGGAATGGCAGCAAAAAGACAACAGCAACTACGTCCATACTGGTCAAGATAGACCCTGGAGTGTTAACAGAACACTGATCAGTTATTGAGGGATTCAGACTACACCAAAAGTGTAACTTGATGATGCAGTTCAATTACTGAATGTCACAGACATCAAGTGCTCCTGGATGAGAAGGAAAGCCTTTTTGATAAGAGTAGTGTTTGATCTTCTGAATAAAAGATATATCATCTACTTGAGTTAGAAGCCTGAGCCAGAATGGCAAATTAAGTACAAAGAAATAAGTACACTTTCTATGCTGAGACACAGTGAGGGGAAATGGACCAAATGTATGTGACTTTGATAGGAAATGATGATGGTACTAGGCATGATTTACCTTTATGTGAGATAAAGGGGGAAATGTTGATGGGAAGAAATATTTTTATCCCTTGAACTGAATTTATGATTAGGTTGAAAAGAGGCGTGTGCTTTATAACTTGGCTTGTTTTTTTGGATCCCACAAAAATGATGCTGTCTTAGGTGTGATCCTCTAGAAACAGCACCAGACATAAAAATTCTTCTGGAATCTTACTGAGGAGTGCTCATGGGACAGGAGGCAAAAGGGCAGCAGGAAGGGTCAGGGGCAGGAGGGTGGTATCAGCTGGACACTCATTTCTGGCTGCTTCCTTTGGGAAAGTCTGGAGCACAAATTGAGCCCTGTTAGTGTCCTAACTTGACACAAGAGGAATAGCCTTTTGCTAGAGCCAGTCAGGAATTAGCCAGGGCTGAAGAGTGAGTGGTTCAGGACATACTACCTCAACATATGGCACACTGGCATTTGAAAAAAAAAAAAAAAAAGCACAGTAGAAGCAGGGTTTCCTAATTGCCTCTGGTGTTTCTACCCAGAAGCGAGCTGTAAATCCTAGAAAAGAATGTACTTTCTCCTGAAAGGTGTCATTTGTGTCATATGACCCTTGTTCAAGTGGTCCTCATACTATACCTCAAGGAAAGGAATATTTTTATCTCCAAAGAGGAGGCTCTGAACACACAGATCTTGAAATCTTCCTTCCAAGTTTTATTTAAAATTTTTTTTACTATTTAAAAATTTGATATTAATGCATAGCACTTATATATTTTGGTGGGATATGGTGCAATATCTGAAAACATTTATGCAGTGTAAACCAATCAAACCAAGCAACCAAACATTTTTCTTCCTATTTGTGTGTGTGTGTGTTTGGAACCTGCCAGCTCTTCTCTTCCAGGTCTTTATATTACTTATAATATTATGTTTTGATACTATTATCCAACCTATCTTTGTCTTTCTCCCCACCCTTTCCAACTTCTAGTAATCACTATTTTATGTTTGAATTGATCATTTTTAAACCTCCACATATAAGAGGAAGCATACTTATAGTTTATCTTTCTGTATCTGCCTTATTTCACTTAATATAATGACTTCTAGTGCTATCCATATTGCTCCAAATAGCAGGATTTCATTCTTTTTATAACTGAATAGCATTCCCTCATGTGGGATGTTGGCACTGCATGTGGTGGCTTTACCCACTACCCCACAGTATTGGCCCCAATATTTTGAAACTTTGTTGAATTCATCTATCAGTTCTGATGGTCTCTTGGTAGAGTGTTTAGGTTTCTCTATGTAGAAAATTATGTCATCTTTAAACAGGAGTAACTTGACTTATCCCTTCCTATTTGGATTCCTTTTATTTGTTTCTCTTGCATAAAGTATCTGGGTAAAAACTTCCAATAAAATATTGAATAATACCCATGAGACCGACCCTCCATATGTTGTTCCAGATCTTGGATTGAATTCTTTCCATTTGTCCCCATTCAATATGGTGTTGGCTGTGTTGTTGAGCAACACTCCAAACTGGTTGTAGACGTTGCTGTAGAACCCCCAAACTGGGTCCACTCACCTGATGTGCAGAAAGCCAATCATTAACAATGGAGTAGTGGAAGAAAGTGGGTATTTATCATGAAGTGCAGAGCAAGGATCCAGGCAGCTCTTGCTTAATTCCAGGGCTCCACAAGGAGTTAGGGGTGAAGGTTCTTACAGATTTAAATTGGGGCTGAGAGCTGCCCGATTAGCTGGTGTTCAAGTTTCTGGTTGGTCAAGGGTGCTCATGACCTTCCTTTGACTGGTCAGTGATGCAGTGAATTTAGTTAAGTGGGCGCCAGTTGGTCTGGGAGTTACATGAAGGTGGCTGCTACATTCTGCACTGGCCTGGAATTCCCCTACACAAATCATTACAGAACAGTACTGGCCATCAAGGTTCTTATCTATTGGAGAAGCAAATGACTCTGAGTCCAGTGATCAGAACCTTGTAGTCCCAGCAGAATCACTCCCTCAACTCAGTAAATTCCTTTTGATGAAGGACAGGCAAGGACACCTTAGGCTAAGGGAGACAGACAAGAGGCTGTGTCCTGTTTTTACACTATAGGGGTTGTTTCAGCTGTAAGTTTTTATATACATTTATTATTTGAGGTATCCTTATTCTGTACCTAATTTGCTCAAAGTTTTAACAATGAATAAATGTTTCATTTTATTGAATGCTTTTTTATGTTATTTATTGAAATGATCATAGGATTTGATCCTATATCCTGTTGATGTGGTACGTTCTGTTTATTGAGCTGTGAATAAACCATCCCTACCTCCTTGGGATAAATCTCACTGAATCATGATGTATGATGATTTCATGTGTTGTTGGATTTGATTTGCTACTATTTTGTTGAGAATTTTTACATCTATTTTAATCAGGGATATGGTTCTGTAATTTTGTTGTTGTTAGGTCCTGTTGGCCTCATAGAATGAAGCACCTCCTCTTTCAGCTTTTTTGGTATTAGTTTGGAGGAAATGATGTTAGTTTTTCTTCTAAAGTTCCACAGAATTCAGGAATGAAGTCATCTGATCTTAGGCTTTTCTTTGTTGGAAGATTTTTGATTATTGATTCAGTCTCATTTCTCAATGTTGATCTGTTCATAACTCAGTTGTGTTAAGTTACATGTATCTGTTTCATCGAGGTTTTTCCTTTTCACCCCTAGTGATCATTTTTCATCTCTGATTTTATTTGTTCCTTTTTATTCAATCTAGCTAAACAGCTATTGATTTTGGTTATCTTTTCTTAAAAACTACATTTCAATAATCTTTTGTATATTTTAAATTTATTTATTTATTTGTATATTTTAAATTTATTTGTATATTTTAAATTTATTTATTTATTTCTGCTCTGATCTTTGTTATGACTTACCTTCTACCAATTTGGGATTTGGTTTGGTCTTTTTATTACTGTAAATCTCCCTCTTATTACTACTTTTGCTGTATCCTTTAAATTTTGGTATTTTGTGTTTCTGCTTTCAGTAGTCACAAGGAATTTTTTTTAAGATTCATTTATTTTACTTGAAAGTCACAGTTACATAGAGAGAGAAGAGGCAGAGAGAGAGACAGACAGACAGACAAAGGTCTTCTATCCACTGGTTCACTCCCCAGTTGACTGCAATGGCCAGAGCTGTGCCAATCTGAAGCCAGGAGCCAGAGGTTCTTCCAGGTCTCCCACACAGGTACAGGGGCCCAAAGACTTGGGCCATCTTCTACTGCTTTACCAGGCCATAGCAGGGAGCTGGATGGGAAGTGGAGTAGCCGGGTCTCGAACCGGCATCCTATATGGGATGCCAGCGCTTCAGGCCAGGGAGTTAACCCACTGCGCCACAGCACTGGCCTCCACAAGAAATTTTTTAAATAATGCTTTTGATTTGTTGAATAACACATTGTATATCTGGGATTATGTTGTGTATTAGGCATGTATCTGTATAATTTTATTTCCTTTTGTTGTTGATTTCTACCTTTATTCTATTGTGGTCAGAATATATGCACAATATGATTTTGATTATTTGAAATTGTTGAGATTTTTTTTTTTTTTATTTTGGCCTAATAAGTTGCTTATGCTAAATAAAATTCCATGTGCAGATAAAAATAAATGTGTATGTTGCAGTTGTGGGATGGAATATTCTATAAATTTCTCTATGGTCCAGTTGGTCCATGGCATGATTTAATTCTGATGTTTCTTTGTTTTCTTTTTCTGAATGATCTGACCATTGCTAGAAATGGGATGTTAAAGTCCTCCATGATTATTATGTTGGTGTGTATTTCTCCTTCTATATCTAATTATGTTTGTTGGATATGCACACTGGCATTAGGTACATATACTTCTGTTTTTTTTTTTTTTACCTCTATTACTATAGGTAACCTTCATTTAGTTATAGTTTTTGTCTGAAAGCCTGTTTATTAGAAGGATAGCTATTTCCTGTATATTTTTGATTTCTGTTTGCATTAAGTGTCTTTTCCCATCCTTTCACTTTCTGTCTGTGTGTGTCATTACTGATGAAGTGAGTTTCTGGTAAGCAATATGTTACTGTGTCTTGTTTATTTAGCTAGTCTGTATCTTTTATTTGGGGAACTAGTTTATTTTTTTAATTTTTTATTTTTACATTTTTTTCCTTCTTTTTCTTCTTCTTTTTTTTTTCTTTTCTTTTCTTTTTTTTTTTTTTTTTTTTTTTGACAGGCAGAGTTAGACAGTGAGAGAGAGACAGAGAGAAAGGTCTTCCTTTTTGCCGTTGGTTCACTGTCCAATGGCTGCTGCCACCGGTGCATCATGCTGATCCAAAGCCAGCAGCCAGGTGCTTCTCCTGGTCTCCCATGCGGGTGCAGGGCCCAAGCACTTGGGCCATCCTCCACTGCCTTCCCGGGCCATAGCAGAGAGCTGGCCTGGAAGAGGGGCAACCGGGATAGAATCTGGCACCCCAACCGGTACTAGAACCCGATGTGCCAATGCCGCAAGGTGGAGGATTAGCCTGTTAAGCCATGGCGCCGGCCTGGGGAACTAGTTTAAAGGTTACCATTGGTAGGTGTGACTTAGTCCTGTTATTAAAAAATACTGCTTCTTTTTATTTTGATTATCCATTTTTCTTTTTCCATTAGCTTTAATGCTTTCACATGTTTTCATAATGGTTGTTATCTTTCTTTTGCTTCTGTGTGTAGGACTCCCTTAAGCATCTTTTTAAAGGCTGGTCTGGTGGTGATGAATGAAGCTTTTGCTTGTCTTGGGAAGTCTTTATTTCTCTTTTATTTATGAAAGATATCTTTAGTGGGTAAAGTATTCTGGGCTAGCAGTTATTTTTTTCTTTCAGAACTCAGAATATATCTTTCCATTCCCTCCTGGCCTGTAAGATCTCTGCTAAAAAGAATCTGCTGTCACCGTTATGGGGTTCTTCTTAAAAGCAACCCAGTGTTTTTCTCTTAGAAGTTTTGGAAATGCTGTGCTTTGGAGAGTTTGACTATAAAGTGTCTTGCTGATGTTCTTCTCTGGTCATGTCCATTTGGTGTCCTATGGGCCTCCTGAACTTGGATGTACATATCTGTCTCACGATTGGGGACTTTCTCAGTTATGTGCCATTAAATAGGTTTTCTAAACCTCTGCTTTGTGCCCCTAGGAATCCCCACAATTAGAATATTCGCTTAACAGTGTCCCAAATATCCTGAGACTGCCTTCATTCTGTTTTTAATTGAAGCAAAGTTTAATGAAAAGAAATAAAAAGGGAGTGTATCTGGCAGGCCAGGTAGGTATCTCACTGGAGAACTGAGAGCCAAGTCTGCATTCAGCATGGAGTTTTATGGGTTTGGATATGGACCCTTGATTTTCTCCTCCCTCCTCTTTGGGATATCTTCATGGGTGGAGGGCTTCCTGGGTTTGAAATTCCTCCCAGAACTTCATAATAGCTCCTTGGTGCAGGGCAGATGCGATTCCCGTAGGTTGCCCCCAGAGAGAGGCTTGGGGCCCACCCAACCAGGTTATCGAACAATGATAAGACTTCAGTTACCTGCCTTGGCAGAGTAGGGTTAGGTTCACAGTGACGCTGGTCCAAAGTCTATTAGGGTTACATGTGTCCCTGTGGCGTCAGCCCCAGGATTCTTGATACCTACCTGCTTTTTTTCCCTTCAGCAGACAATTACTCTCCTTGTGTTGTTATGCTGCCTGAAGTTGGAGGAATAATGGCATAAGCAGTCCTATGGCTAACTTGGCTATCATCCTATGTCACATTCAGAGCCCACAATCTGCCAAGACTAGCATAGCTCAGGGTAGGTAGCTCAAGGACCATTTTGCTAAGGGCTACTGTTAAAATCTGTCGGGCCACTGGGACCTGAACTCTAAAGCCCCATAAAATTGGACTCAGATAATTTGAAGGCTACTGGGAAAGCTTGCACTTGGATGTTACAAATGAGTGAGACACCAGGCTAATCCTCCGCCTTGCGGCGCCGGCACACCGGGTTCTAGTCCCGGTCGGGGCACCGATCCTGTCCCGGTTGCCCCTCTTCCAGGCCAGCTCTCTGCTGTGGCTAGGGAGTGCAGTGGAGGATGGCCCAAGTGCTTGGGCCCTGCACCCCATGGGAGACCAGGATAAGCACCTGGCTCCTGCCATCGGAACAGCGCGGTGCGCCGGCCGCAGCGCGCTACCGCGGCGGCCATTGGAGGGTGAACCAACGGCAAAAGGAAGACCTTTCTCTCTGTCTCTCTCTCTCACTATCCACTCTGCCTGTCAAAAAAAAATAAATAAATAAAAAAAAAAAATGAGTGAGACAAAACATTGTAAAAAAATAAAAAACAGTCTTTTACCAACCAGCCCTCCGCAAACAAGACCACTCCAGAAAAACAAATAGGCTGTTTCCCATTGCCCGTGGGACTGAACATTCACTTTCAACCTCCCTGCCCACTCTCAGGGTGGCCTACGGTCCAGTCCCAACCCCTATCTATGCTGTCCTTTCTACTATAAAAGTTTTTTTCTGCTTTAATCTTTTGTCTCTGCTCCTCTTTTAAACCTAAAATCCTAAAACCTAACAGCTCTCTGCTGCAGAAGTGTATTTTCAGCTTGAGAGCACTGCAACCAGCCAGAGGTGGCATTGACTGCTGGTCAAGAGATAAATCCTATTGACAGGGGCCACAAGTCTACATTTGGGACTAGGACAGGTTGGGACTGTCTATCCACAGTCACTGGCTTGTGGTCAGGAATCATTAGTATCTGCCCAGCGATTGTTTTATGGAGGTACAGTCCTGCATTCTTTTTGGTGCCCCAGGAGCTAGAGTCTTGACCCCTTGTTTTTGGCCTGAGGTTGAAGACAGGTGGTGGAGGCAGTCCCTTGGTCCCCCAAGCTGACTCTAAGTTGGGCCATACCTGAGTTTCCTAGTCATGGGCTGTGCTGTCCTGGGACATATGCCAGGTCTGGCTGAATATGGCAATGATAAGGCCAAAATTAGTCCATCCTACCATGGCCTAGGATCTGCCAGATAGCATTATAGATATGGGGGCTGTTTCTCTAAGCACTAGCCTGAGGTTTAGGGCCTTGGTCTTTATGTGATGCTAAGTCTTGCTGCAGCTGGTTTAGCACTGAGCTTCAAGGCAAAATCCTAGGCTCTGACCCTCCTCCCCTAGTGGTGCAGACTTGTTACGTTGTTTGCTGGAGGTTGGGAGGAGGAGGAGATAGATGTGATCTCTTGGCCGCCTGGCTAGGGAGGGACCCAAGACTTAGTCTCCATGTACTGGCCCAGGAACTGAGGCCACGGTGCTCTGTATGACCTAGGTTTTATCACAGCATGATGTACTGGGTCTCAAAAGTTTTATTTTCTTTCTGTACTGCCCCTCACCTCCCCAAGGTGGAGGTATCTCTCTCAATGCTAAGCCACTGGGACCTGGGAGAGGGGTAATGTGGCCACACTTCCTACCTTCTTTTATGCATCTTTTCTTTTTATTATACTTAAACCAGGCTCTGTGGCCTCACACCATACTTCACTCTTGTGAAGGTGACTGGGTGTATGAAAAACTATTCAAATAGCTGCCACTGTGGGGAGAAGATCACTAGTGTCTTAATTAGCTACCATCTTGCTTTATCCTTAGCAAACAGACTTTTATTTGTATGTTTTTCTTCCTTCAGTTCTTTATTTTTCACTTAATTAAACTGCTGGTCTAACAGGGGAAGAAAGCATCATCCAGGGCATGTGCAAGGGTTGTAGGGTGCAGGTGGCAGGCAGGACCCTATTCTGCTCAATTTATTATTGGTAGTCTCTACTCTTTTTGTCCAATCAGATTTCTCCACAATTACTTATTCATCAAACTCATATAGGTTTCCATGTTTCTTTTTTTGTCTTTCTCCTTTTTTCCCCAGAAACCTTTTATGTAAGATATATACACTATATGCATTTCATAAATACAAATTTAGGAACATAGTGATTCTTCTCACCCTACCTGGCCTCCCACCCACACTCTTACCCTTCCTCCTCCTCCTTCTCTTTTTCTTATTATTTTTCACTAAGATCTATTTTCAATTAACTTTATATACATAAGATTAGTCCTATCTGGAGTAAAGAGTTCAACACATAGGATGAAAACAAAAAACCTGTTTCTCAACGGTTGAGATAAGGGCTGTTCACAGTCATCATATCTCAAAGTGTCAATTTCACTTCCATAGATTACCTTTTAGGTATTCTGTTGGTTACCACAGATCAGGGAGAGCATATGGTATTTGTCCCTTTGGGACTGGCTTATTTCACTCACTCTTCATTTTTGAAGGTGCTTTTGTTATATAGAATATAACACCATTTGTATGCTTTTCTCTTGTTGTCTTTTGTTGCAAGGGTTTTAGTCATGAACTTATTGAAGGTAAGAGAAGTGATTCTTTTCTTCCCTAAGGGGGACATGCAGAGTGTTCCAGTTGAAGCTGACTTGGAAGAAGCAAGTCTTTCCCAGGGAGTCACTACTTCCTCTGTTTTCTGTAAGGTTTTCAGTGTGACCCTAAGAATAATTTAGTCTTATTATTATGAATTATTTCTATGTTCAGTTATGTCACTGCCATAAATTTTGAGAAACTCACATGAGGAAGCTTGATTTTTCATCTTGTATCCAAAAATTCAACACAAGTATACTATTTTGAGGGAGTGGGAGGAGGGTGATTATTTTCTAATTTGCTATCTTAGAAATTCAAAACTTCTAACATTATGTGTTTCAATCCAAAATCTCAAGACACTAAAAATGTGTATCCAGCAAATTCTCTGAACTTGTTTGAGTAGATATTTATACTCATGTTTCACATTTGCTTTTTCAATTTGGGCTAAAATTCATTGTATAAAAAGAATATTACCCATATCCCATGGCAGTCATCAAGAAAAATGCATAGACAATGTTTTTAAACATTCCAGCTATTATTAAGCACTTGGGAAAGTAGCAGGATTATAGCAGGCTTATCACAGCCCTGTAGGTTTCCGTGTGCTCTTATGTCACCCAAAATGCCTTGGCCTACTTATTCACCATATGGAATTCAAGTCACATTTTTGTGATGTTACTAGAATATGCAATTGGAATATTTGCCCTTCTGCCAATATTCTAATGTAAAATCATTCCAAAGTCAGGCAAGAGTTGGTCTTTTCTGTCTAATGCCTCGTAAACCAGCCATATCAAATCTGAACCAACTAATTAGTGCTGTAATTTATGTATGGCCAAGTAAAAAAGTTCTTAATGGATCGTAGCATATTTGTCAGCTCTAAGAAGAATTTAGAGCAAACCAGATGGCTCATAGTGCTGTCTTTGTGTTGGCTCAACCTACTTGATCTCTGCCACTTAGAGTGAAGAAAGCTCCTTTTGGTCCTATGTTTTAGAAATTATAATTTTATTTTCTATTATTTTTCAATATGAGATCATGAATTTTAAAATAGGAGCCAAGTATATAATATGATTCTTTTTGTCAATAAGTCAGTACACAGATTTTTTTTTTAAGAAGTCAAAAAGTTCTCTTTCCAACTCTTTTGGATAGGATAATATAGGAGGAACAAAATCAACCTGATAAATGGCCAAAAATATAAATATCCAACATAGAGAAGGAGAAATGTAAATCACTAATAAGTATATGAAAATAGTTAACTAGTCAGTTAAATGATCAAGAAGTCAATAATCAGTTCAAAAACATTTTATTTATGAGAGTATGTATTATATGCTACTTTGCAATATTGTGTATGTTACTAAACAGTCTGTCACCTAGAAAGATAAATTTGTTCTCTGCCAATTAATGACAGATTTATTGGCATTTTATTGTCAATATTTATTAAAATGAAATGTTCATCATTTGTTGTTATTAAATAATATTGTTTGTTGAATTCCTCTTATGTGACAAATACTGTATTTTGTGTTTATACAGATATGTTATATAATATTTTTTGTAACTTAATTGTTTTACCTATGAGGAAATTATGGCTCTGAGATTTCCCAGAAATGAAATAATTGAAAATGACAGAGATTGGATTTAAACCCTGTCTCTCTTCCTCCAGAACTCTTATTCTCTAAAACATTAAGCTCCCACCCTACTATAAGATAAAAAAATTGTGTCTTGTGGAATTTATGTCTGGGTATTGTAAGTTTACTCGGTTTGCTAAGTGATCTATTGACCTATAGAAAATTAAGGGGAGGGATTAAGGAAGTGGAGAGTGGTGATCAAAGATGGAGAAGTGGAATTTATTCTTTCTTTTAAAAAAAAGATTTATTTATGTTATTTGAAAGGCAGACTTAAAGAGGGAGAGACAGAGGCTTATCTCCAAATGGCCACAATAACCAGAGTTGGGCCAAGCCAAAGCCAGGAGCTTCATCTGGGTCTCCCTGTGGGTGTAGGGGCCCAAGCACTCAGGCCATCCTCCATTGCCTTCCTAGGCACATTAACAGGGAGCTGGACTAAAGGTGCTTGTGCTTCTGGTTGGCTATGTTCATGACAAAGTTTAAACCTCTCCCTCTCCCAGATAAATGAGTGACTGTGGCTCCCTTACCTATCATTTAACCCTGCTCCACTCTTCTGCTTTTTAGATAAAAGCTGTTACAATGCACAATCATAGAACTTTCTCACTCTCCAATGCACAGCAAAACTATACTGTCTTAAACACTCCCCCTCATCTGTTACAAGCTCCCTGTTACAAGCACACATATTGTTGTTGTTGTTGTTTTTAATATTTATTTACTTATTTGAAAGTCAGAGTTATACAAAGAGAGGAGAGTCAGAGAGAGGGAGAGAGAAGTCTTCCATCCACTGGTTCATTCCCCAGATGGCTGCAATGGCCAGAGCTGCACCTATTCAAAGCCAGGATCCAGGAGCTTCTTCCAGGTCTCCCATGCAGGTGCAGGAGCCCAAGGACTTGGGCCATTTTCTACACAAGCACACATATTGTCATAACTCTCTCCCTCCCCTTGTTTTCTGGGGCAGCTGACACATCCCCAGGTATATTACTTTTCCTGTTGAAATGAGACAATAGATCCAAATTTGTTGAATTACAGATGGGGTATTTGTTGGCTTTTGTCCTTAGTTGAGAAGACATTACAAAGCTCTTTTCTCTAATGAATCTCCTAGATTAGATGAGGTTCTGCATTGCCACTACTGCTCTTCTTGATTAACTCTCAAGGAAAGACTTCTGGGTTGACAAAATATTTCTATAAATATTTTCATATCTGCAGACCGAAGGAGCTCTGTTGCCACTGTTTAGTTCTGCTAACGTAAAACAAAAGTAGCACAGACAATATGTAGACAAATAAGCAAGGCTGGATTTGGTCTGCTGAGTGGTTTTTTTGAGATTCCTGAGTCTGGCTACCTTACAGGGCCAACTGTTAGAATTACACAGACTTGTTTTTTTCTGAATGACTTCTCTTGCAGTTGCCTTTATTTTCTTAGAGCATGATAACTCTAGAAGCTTCTTCCCTATGATTATTATATAAGTGTGTCTTTTTGTTCAGCTAGAACTCCAAGGTATATAAAGTTACCTTTGCATATTTGAATGGTTCCTTGGGTTTTCCCTAAAAAAAAAAAAAAAAAAAAAATGGACCAGGGAAGCCATTCAAGTGAAACTGTGTTTTCTAAACCACAACTCCTTAGAGACAGTAGAAGGATAATCTTCTGCCATTAGGAGTTTAGAGTATAGCTAGAGAGTTAGTAACACAGACAATAATGAAGACTAAATAATAAAAGGTTCTACATTTGAATGGAGTGCTAAGAGAGTGCCATGGAGAGAATGAATGACTCCAGTAGGCTAAGAACAAAGAAAGAATTTAGGAATTTGCAAGTTTTTTTTTTTTAATGTTTTTTTTTTTTGACAGGCAGTGTGGACAGTGAGACAGACAGACAGTGAGAAAGGTCTTCCTTTTCCATTGGTTCAGCTCCCAATGGTGCACCGAAGCCAGGAGCCAGATGCTTCTCCTGGTCTCCCATGCGGGTGCAGTGCCCAAGCACTTGGGCCATCCTCCAGTGCACTCCTGGGCCACAGCAGAGAGCTGGACTGGAAGAGGAACAACTGGGACAGAATCTGGCTCCCCGACTGGTACTAGAACCCGGGGTGCCAGTGCTGCAGGCAGAGGATTAGCCTAGTGAGCCGTGGTGCCAGCCACGAATTTGCAAGTTTTAAAATTAGTGAGGTCTGGGTTCTGGCCAAACCCTGTCCCAGTCACTGACTTACTATGAATCTGGGCAGCTTACTTAATCTTCCTTTTCTTCTTTAGTTTAATGACATTCATATCCATTTTAGAAGATTGTTAGGAGAGTTACTTCACATAGTACTGTCCACCACAATACTCAGCAAGGAATTATGGTTTGCATTACGACTATTCATCAGTATTCAATTATCTTCTATTTTGGACACATAAAATTGTTCTTCTCTATTCCTTTAAGGTTAAACATAGCCATGAGGCTGTCTATATGAAATGTTTGGAGAGTGATACATGTGACTTTTGAGTGGACGTATTTAAATTGATATGGAGATGCCATAAAATCAAACCCACCTGCAGTGCTAAGCTAATACCTAGGAGGAAAATCCTACTGGCTGAGGAGTTTGTGCCAAGGAGGCAATGAGAGATTGCTTTTTTTTTTTGGTGAGATTTTGCCATCATTGTTTATTGCAGCAAATTCTAGTCTGTTGTGACTAATACCAAAGTAGATACCTGAAAAATGATACTTCTTATTAGGCAGAAATGGGAAGTAGTTCCAAAAAGAAAATTAGAGAATGAGAAATTGGATTTACAAGATTGCTTCAAATTAAAGAGACAGGATTACAGAAATATTTCTGTTTCTTAACTCTTTCACAGAAGAATTAGAACAAAGGTAAGGAAGTACTACATTTATGGGATACATTTCAAATGACTTAGAAACTAAAAGAAGGGCTATATAATTGAATTTTTGAGAAGCTAACACTTGAGGGTCAAGGAGAATATTTAGACCAGAACTGCCTAATAGAAACCTAACAGGGCCAGTGCAGTGGCGTAGCGGGTGAAGCCACCGCCTGCAGTGCAGGCATCCCACATTAGTGCCGGTTTGAGGCTGCTGCACTTCCCATCCAGCTCTCTGCTATTACGGCCTTGGAAAGCAGTAGAAAATGCTCAGGTCCTTGGGCTCCTGCACCCGTGTGGGAGACCAGAAAGAAGCTCCTGGATCCTGGCTTCAGATCGGCACAGCTCTGGCCATTGTGGCCATCAGGGGAGTGAATCAGCGGATGGAAGACTTCTCTCTGCCTCTCTGCCTCTGCCTCTCCTTCCAAATAAATAAATAAATAGATCTTTAAAAGAATTATTAAAAAAAAGAAACCTAACACATGTCATACAAATATGAAGCACATATGCAATTCTGACTTTCTAGTAGCCACCAACTAAAAGAAAATACAAGAGAAATTATTATTTTTTTGAGTTTTTGTTTTTATTTATTTGAAAGAGTTACAGAGAGAGGTAGAGACAGAGAGAGAGGTCTTCCATGTGCTGTTTCATTCCCCAGATGGCTGCAATGGCCGGAGCTGCAACAATCTGAAGCCAGGAGACAGGAGTTTCATCTGGATCTCTCACTTAGGTGCAGGGGCCCAATGACTTGGGCCATCTTCTACTGCTTTCCAAGGCCATAGCAGAGAGCTGGATCAGAAGACAAGTTGCCGGGACTAGAACCGGTATCCATATGGGATGCCGGCCCTTCAGGCCAGGGCTTTAACCCACTGTGCCACAGCACTGGTCCCAAGAGAAATTATTTTTTAAAGATTTATCTTTATTTTTTGAAAGGCACAGTTACAGAGAGAGAAGGAAAGACAGAGAAAGAGACAGAGAAAGATGTATCTTCATCCGCTGGTTCACTTCCCAAATGGTAGTGATAGCCAGGGTTGGGCCAGGCTGAAGTCAGGAGCCAGCAGCTTCATCCGAGTCTCCAACGTGGGTGGAGAGGTCCAAGCACTTGGGCCATCTTCTGCTACTTTCCCAGGTGCATTCGTATGGGGCTGAATCAGAAATGGGGCAACTGGGACTGTAACTATAGTGCTGGCATTGCACGTAGTGGCTCAACTCACTATGCCACAAGGTCAATCCCGAGAAATTAATTTTTTTAATATTAGTTATTTGAAAGTCAGAAGAGAGAGAAGGAGATGCAGAGACAGAGAGAGAGGTCTTCCATCTGCTGGTTCACTCTTTAGATGGCCACAATGGCTGGAGCTGCGCTGATCTGAAGCCAGGAGCCAAGAGCTTCTTCTAGGTCTCCCATGTGGGTACTAGGGCCCAAGAACTCGGGCCATCTTCTACTGCTTTCCCAGGCCATAGCAGAGAGTTGGATTGGAAGCAGAGCATCAGGGACTCAAACTGGTGCCCATATGGGGATGCCAGCACTACAGGCGGTGGCTTTACCTGCTACACCATAGCGCCAGCCCTGAGAAATTAATTTTAATGATAAATCTTAGTTAACTCGATGTATCCAAGATATTATGATTTAAGGTGTGATCAATATAAATAGCATAAAACATACTTTACATTATTTTTAAAATACTAAATTCTTGAAATCTGGTGTATATTTTATACTCACCAGTAAATATTAACTTGCACTAATCACATTTCAAGTACTCAATAGCCACACATTGCTAAGGATTATTGTACTGGTTAATGCATATTAGACATTAGGTAAGGAGACAAGTATTGAAACAAGGCACTCTGATATGGCAGTGGGCATTTTAACTGGTATCCTAACCACTAGGCCAAATGCCCAACCCATACGTGGATTTCAAAATTTGTACTGAGATAAAATTATCCTTTAATTCTATTTCCATAAACTTATCGGAGCACCTTCAGATTTTAAAATAAAGTCGAATAGGTAGGAAGGATATTGGACAATTTAATGAGCTAGTAAAGAGCAAAGCATGGTTTGGAGAAATGACTATATAACACTTGGTTTCAAAAGCTATCTTTGCCATTTATTGGCCACACAACATTCAGCGGATCCCTTATACTTGAGTCTGCTTCCTGATCTATAAAATGTTAGATAGAGAATAGCAATTTTATATGACCGTTCTAAGGTCTAAATGAGGTCATATAAGGGAAAGCACTTTATAAACTGAAGAGTTATGAAGATTCCAGGTATTAATCAGAATTTTAATAAGGGGATTTAAAATGTTTTGGTTTTATCACAAACACAATGTAGAGTTACCAAAGTGGGGCTTTCTTCTGTTCTATGACTTTCCCAAGATTCTGTCTATGTGGGCTGTTTTCATTGGGAAATATAAATTTGTTTGAAATAAAGAAAAAAATATATAACTTTTGGATTCGGCTTATAATGTGTGTGTGTGTGCTCGCATGTGCCCAGGGAAGGAAATTAATTATGCAAAGCAGTGTTGGAATCTCTCTTTACAAGGCTGATTCAGTATATTTTTCCCCTTTAAGACAAGTAAACTATGGGCTTCTCACTTTTTCATATTTCAGAACTGAAGTGAAATTTAGCGAAGTTTTCTCTCTCTCCTTCATCTGAAGTGCACCTGCCATTGCTCTTAGAAGCAGCACCTTGGCAAACCTCCTTTAAAGAAAATTTCCTGATAACTTAAACTGTCCTTCTGTCTCAAATACAAAAGTTCCCTTTTGTCAAAATATAAAAGTTGGCACTTGTGATGACAATGCAAAAACTCTGGGGAGAAAAAACATATTTTTCATGTTAGGCAACTTTTTTTCATTGTTCATCCTAAAAGTGAGCCTTTCTCTTTCTTCTCTAATTGAACAGTTAGGAAACCAGTGATTATTCAACCAAAAGAAACACAGACCTGTCAAACTCTCCCTCCCTCACTTTCCTTCAATGCAGACTGCTGCGATTTCTGAGAAGTGGTGTCAGGAACAGATGTTTGCAGGGCTCGGAGATGGAGCTAGTGCTTCTGAAAGGCTCCTCAGGGAGCCCTTCTATTGCCGTCAGCACCTCCACTTGCTCCACAACTCCAGTGGGTGTAGATTTGAGCTGAGTTATTGCTGAATCAGGGGGAGGGTTGCATTATTATTAAACCAAGAGGGTAGGGCCAGCTCTTCTTTATTGCTAAGTCAGCTTAATGGACGATATGTTAAACGAGACTTTGCCTGTTTTCTCTGTATGGTTATAGGGATCCAAAACTTGGGAGGGAGATTCATTAAATATCCAGAATTCAGAGAGCTAAGAAGGAGCCACAAAAGCTAGGGCCACAGATGTCCCACAAACTTGATTTAAAATCAACTGAATTCTTCTCTTCTTGTCCCATGCTCAGGTCATGTTTCAGACAGGAAGAGCAGGAATGAAAAGTGTAAGGAGTAGAGATCTCATGGGTGAATACATGGGTCCTCCTTCCTTCAAAATCAAGTGAAGGGAGAAACTTATGTCATTTGTAGAAATTAGGGGGCAATGATGAGAAGGGAAAATTGGCAAAACTGCGTTCATGGTCACAGCGTAGATAGTGCCTCCTTGTTCTCTGCTCATTTGTAGAAGGGGAAATGGGGCAGAATGGGGTGAGGGGAAACAAAGAGGGACATTGGAGGAGCAGCCTGTGTGTGTACCTTTTGGTTGGCAAGGATGCATGCATTTCTTGAGGGGCAGGCAAGGCCCCCAGCAGTCCTCTTGGTAAAGTCCCACCCAAGAAGCCAGTCATCTTGGTTAAGATCTTCCAATCAGCAAGAGATATCAGGAGTAACTTTAGTGGTGACTGGGGTTAAGGCCCTTGCAAAAGCAATCCCAGAGAGACCTCATCCCTCCCATTATGTGAAGACATAGCAAGAAGGCACCCCACCCCCATACACCAAAGAGAAAACCATCACCACACACAAAATCTACTGATGCCTTATTCTTGGAATTCTCAGCCTCTAAACAGTAAAAAATATACTTACGTTGTTTATGAGCTACCCAGTCAGTGGAGTTTTTGTTATAACAGCCCTAAAATGCAGGTACCAGTTACAGTTTTGTGTACTGTAAGCCAGCTGTTCTCAAACTGTCGGTCTGTAGGAATCCTTTACTGAGGCCCTCTAGGAGTTTCCTTTGTATATGGAATATGGAAGTGTCTGGAACACACTCTGGGAACGATGCTCTGGGACATTCCTGCTCCCATCTGCAGCTGTGGAGAGGCTAGGGCTGGGTTCCCTCGGCAGTTGCTCCGGAGTAGAATGAGCATTGGTCACAGTATGCTCAGTGTACATTGCTGGACATGCTCCATCTGTGAAAGAACACCTCCAATTAGCCTTTTATGGCCCAAACCTCTCAAGCTAATTGGCCTGAAATCTCCAATAATGGTCATTAGCAAGGATCAGGAAGAAAAACTCAGGGTCTTATTTCTAAGACACAACAATTTAAATTTTGCACACATATCCAGAGTGCAGTCAAAAGCCATTGCTCTGATAAGAAGTTGGAGTCATGGTTATAAAGGTTTTAAAAATGAGAGACATTAGAATTCACTTAGTTGAACTCCTACTTATAGCAAAGGAAGCTGAGCTGTAGAGATGACAAATGTCTTGCCAATCATCACTTGACCAGTGAAGGCGAGGCTGTCTCCTTACAGATACCTCTGGCATCCCCCATCAACAATGACATTTTAATAGATTTTCTAGCTACATTTTTGGAAGCAGGGGAGGAAGCTTAATTCTGTGGTAAAGAGACACAAAAATCTGCTTCTCTGGGAGATAAAAGAATGTGATTGCAACGGAGAGAGTAGAGAGAAAGATGGGGGAATGTTGGTTCCCCATGAAGTTTTGCCTTGGAAGCTGTTTCCCATGGCTGATTTAGTTGACACTAATTATTTCTAGTGTGACTGATGGAGTAGAGCAGTAGGTCTCTGGATTACTTACTTAAAGCAAAGCCTTTCAGAAAGCAAAGCAAGCGTCCAATCTGTGTAAGGGAGGTAGGAAGGCTGACTCCAGGCAAAACTTCGGCCTAACCCAGGTTTTTCTGTAGATCCCAAGTCTCTTTCTTAATGCTTTTACCTCATCCTCTCTGGAAGCCTCATGGTTTACAGCTATTTCCAACACTACTAATAGTTAGTGTTTCTCCAGAGTTAAGAAGTGCCTGCTATCTTACGAAGCATATTACCAGTTGTAATCCTTATACATGAGATCGGATTTTCCTTATCCTCATATTACAGATGAGGAAAACAACTGGGGAGAAATTGAGTAAGTTCATCTGAGTTACATGGCTACCAATTTGTAGTGGCAAAAACTGCAGGCAGGCACGCTCCCACTGGGCCTAGACTTCTGATTCCATAGTGCCTCCTTGGCAATATGTTGATCACTACTCTTGCATCAATATTGACACATATTTCCTTCTTTTAATTCTGTTTATTTGAAAGGCAGAGTGACAGATGGAATGAGGGGGAGAGAGAAATATCTTCCATATTGATCTTCTGTCTGCTGGTTCGTTCCTCCCAGATGCCCACAAAAGCTGGGGGTAGGCCAAGACAAAGTTGGGAAAGAAAGCTTAATCTGATCTCCTATGAGGGTGGCAGGAACCCCAGTACCAGAGCCATCATCTTCTGTCTCCCGAGTATATCGGCAGGAAGCCAGATAAGTAGTGAAGTAGCCAGCAACACACATGGGCACTCTAATGTGTCATGTGAGTGTCCAGAGTGGTGGCTCAACCCATTGTGTCACAATCCTGCCCTGACATAGATTCTTATATCGTTCCATCCCAGTCGTCAGTGTTCAGAATAAAATTGTGTGTGTGTATTGGTGTGAGGGGAGGGAGCTTATAAACAACACAGGTTTATTTCACGTGGTTTGGGTGTCTGGGAAGTCTGAGATCAACTCATCAGCATGTTCAGTGTCTAGTGAGGGACCTTTTCCTTGTTTATAGATGGCCTTCTTCAAAACAGATATCCTACCCTTCATATTGCTAACAAGATGGCTGGGTATCAGGAATCATGTATTTAGTACCAGGCTAGTTACATAGCAGGCCCAAATTTTAAACTCACATGGATTTTTTTTTTTACTGCAGTACTCTGAATTCTTAAAAGGTGTTACCCTCTTCTGTGTAGAGGAATTTTCTAAGAACATGCCAGCATAAGAGTCTAGAGAATTAATGTTTCCATCAGGGAGCCCTCTCTGAAATTGTGTTGATTAGGTGAGGGGTCTGTGCCCTAACTGCCTTTGTAGCAGCCTGTGGGAAGGAGCAAAGGTGAACTAAGGAGGATCAGAAAAAAAGGTGGCCTTCACTTTAAGGGACTTTGTTTACTGGTTAGTTCTACCAAGACTTTCTAGATATTTTCTTAAATACATGTTGGATTTTAAGAAGCAGTGACAATAGCATAAACAAAATCCCCAAATATAGGAAATAGGAAAAAAGATTCACATGCTGACTTCAAGAATCTGTGTTAATGAGGCTTAAGTTCCAAAATTTATGAAGGCAAACATTTTTTTAAAAAGATTTATTTATTTTACTTGAAAGTCAGAATTACACACAGAGAAAAGGAGAGGCAGAGAGAAAGAGAGATCTTCCATCTGCTAGTTCACTCTCCAACTGGCTGCAATGGCCGGAGCTGCACCAATCTGAAGCCAGGAGCCAGGAGCATCTTCCAGGTCTCCCATGAAGGTACAGGGGCCCAAGGACTTGGGCCATCTTCTACTGTTTTCCTAGGCCATAGCAGAGAGCTAGATTGGAAGAGGAGCAGCTGGGACTAGAACCGGCTCCCATATGGGATGCCGGCACTGCAGGCAATGGCTTTATCTGCTACACTACAAAGCTGGCTCTGAAGGCAAATATCTTAAGATTAATTAATTGTAAAACCTAGAAAGAGAAATTGAGATAAAATAAAAATGTTCTATAGGATTAGCTGCTGGTAGCAGTCTTCATTTTCTGGGGATGGGGGGAAAGCCAGTTATCCTGTAACACATGGAATCCATCACCTATTTATGTCTGGCATGAGTATCGAGGGTTTACTGTCTAATGTTAATGGGATGCGCCTCACCACCAGTTCCCTGTTTCCAGGTCTGAAAGTCTAATGAGAGTGATCCATACCTTTTAGGAAAACATTTTGTCAGAACTGTGTGTGCCACTTGCTCACTTCCTGAGTCATTGTTGAGTGAGTGAATTGTCTCAAGGACTTAGTAGCCGATTCTGTTTTACTCTAGAGCGTATTTAACATACTCACCAGATTTTGATTATCTGGAAGAAAACATCTTCTGAAGCCAAAATCACAGTACCTCACATTTTCTAGATTGTTCTTAGGAAACTGAACTATCTGAACTTTGGTTCCTCGGCCCTAAAAAGTTGATAAAAATACCTACTCCAAAATTATAGAGATAAATGCAAGAACAAAAATAAGCATGGCCACTGCCATACTGATGAATTTAGCAAACATAAATCATGTTTCTTCTGGCAGAGGAGACAGAAGCTGTAGCTTAAATTGCGTGTATAACAGGATGCCTTCAAGCCGTGTCACATCAAGAGATTTCCTTGTACAGAATTTTTGGATATTGCATGAATCTTCCCCTGTTCAAACTGTTCTGTAAATGAATCAAGAGTCTACCAAATCAACTGCAAGCCCAGATCTGCCACCACTTACCTAAAATGTTGGAATAGAGTGCTAATACCCAGTCTTAACTTTGTGTGTTACATTTTATTTATGTATTAAAACATCACAAAAACTGATATGACAACACCATCTTCCAACTTTTCTCTGTATGTGAAAAGAGAAGTAAAAATGAGGGGGAAAATCGGCCCACACCACTGAAGACTTTTGAAGCGAAACATGCCAAATGGAATGTGGCACTTTCTAACCAACAACAGGTTCTTAACCTTGGCCTTCTTAGAATGGGGAAAAATCCACGAAGTAATTCCGGACTGGTCTTGTCACATAACTGATCCTGGTCAGAATATTTGAGTGCTCAACACCGAGGCATAAAAAGCTTCGACTTCGAACTCTGGGATCCTCTTGTCCTTTCCCGTCGTGGACTTGCACTTCCGCTCATCATTCAGCTGCCTAATGATCCCCTTCCAGCAGGTGCAAATGAGTTTTCACACTCCAACCTGGCTTTTGTCAAGCCTTTAATGTAAAGAGCTAATGAGTGCTATTGCTCGAGTTTTCTCCTGTGAAAGAAGGGTATGTCTAACTAGTGATATAATGACAAGTGCACGCTAATGTTATTCTGTTCGCTGGTGCTGAAGAGCGCTGAGAGTTTAAGAAAGATGGATCCCTCAAACAAAGGCGGACTAAAAACATATTAGGCAGGGCTATGCTGACAGCCTAATTCCATTACTTCTACACAATCTTGGATGCACTCAAGCATAGCCAAGATACCTCAGAGGGAAGAGAGAAAGAGGCAGTATCCTGATTAAAAATGTGAGCAGAGCCTGGGGGCAGGCCCAGCATGGTAAATTGGTCCGGCCAGCAAGCAGAAGACAAGGAGGCAAAAATTGATCAGCCCAAACATTGAGACTTCAGCATTTCAGGGCATGGAATAGCTCACGGATTTGACATCCTGCCAAATAGAGCTGCAAATGAATCATCTTCTCCAGAGCTCTTGCTGCTCCCGCTAGTCACCTCTCCCTGAACAACAGGTTTTTATTTTGATGATAAACTCCCAGAGCTTTGGAAAGTGCTAAGCCCCACAAAACAGTTTTATTCTCTTTGCAGTTAGCGTGTGGTAGCAGTATTTAAATGTGATGGCATGCATTTTAAACAATGCAGGTAATACCTGTGGAAAGAAACACAAAAAGACTCTCTGTGAGAATTTTCCAAGATTGTTCTAAATAACTCACGGTACAAATTGTTCAGTGATGGGTGGTGAGGATGGAATGGTAAAACGTTATTCTTGTTAGCAAGGAAAGTTTCCCTTCGACCTGGAGATTCCCTGTGTTTCTTTTTTTTTTTTTTTTTAAGATTTATTTATTTATTTGAAAGTCAGAGTTACACAGAGAAAGAAGGAGAGGCAGAGAAGAGAGAGAGAGAAAGAGAGAGAGAGAGAGAGATCTTTTTTTAACTTTTATTTAGTAAATATAAATTTCCAAAGTACAGCTTATGGATTACAGTGGCTTTCCCCTCCCCCCCATAACTTCCCTCCCACTCACACCCCTCCCATCTCCCACTCCCTCTCCCATCCCATTCACATCAAGATTCATTTTCAATTATCTTTATATACAGAAGATCAATTTAGTATATACAAAGTAAAGATTTCAACAGTTTGCACCCACACAGAAACACAAAGTGTAAAGTACTGTTTGAGTACTAGTTATAGCATTAATTCACATTGTACAGCATATTAAGGACAGAGATCCTACATGAGGAGTAAGTGCACAGTGACTCCTGTTGTGAGAGACAGATCTTCAGTCCACTGGTTCATTCCCCAAATGGCCAAAATGGCCAGAGCTGTGCCAATAGAAGCCAGGAGCCAGGAGCTTTTTCTGGATCTCCCACTTGGGTGCAGGGACCCAAGCACTTGGGCCATCTTCCACTGCTTTCCCAGGCCATAGCAGAGAGCTGGATTGGAAGTGGAGCAGCTGGGACTCAAATTGGCACCCATATGGCATGCTGGCACTGCAGGCAGCGGCCTTACCCACTACGCCACAGTGCCATCCCCTCCCTGTGTTTCTTAAAACCTTAGCACTGGTTTCCTGTGTCCTCCAAAGAACATGCTTTGTTCATCTGTGTCGACACTGCACTGGCTGACACTGAATAAGTTAATTCTTTTTGAGTAAACTGATGATTCAATAATGAGGGAATTAAATGATTAGTTAACATGACATAAAGTTATATATAGCATGCCCTTTAACCAAAAGGTCATGCTTCCATGCATTCTTTTATTTATGAGTCCTTTCATACAGGGTCAAGGTCTTCAAATATGGTACAACAATGAGTTCTTGGTTTTCCTTTTCTTTTCCCAGGAATGTCTGTTTCACAATTTATAGTTTTTAGTATATTTATTTTCTTAGCTTTTTAAAATTATTTTCATCTATTTGAAAAGGAGAGGGGGAGAGGTAGAGGGGCAAGAGGAGGAGGGAAGAGAGGGAGAAAAAAGAGAGGGAGAGAGAGTGAGAATATGAGTATCTTCCGTCTGCTGGTTTCCTGCCCACATGCCCATAACAGCCAGGAAGCTCCATCCAGATCTCCCCCGTGGGTGGCAGGGATCTAAGCACTGAGCCATCATCCAAGGTAGGGGCCTGCAGACTTGCCTGGAGCACTTGTTAAGTCACATGGCAGGGACACCTCCAGCCCCCAACGCTTCTGATTCAGCTGGCTACCCCCACATACCTGCAGAAGCCACTGGCCTCTGTGCCTCGAATCCCAGGTCTGAGTTGGTGTGAGTCCAAGCACCGCTAGGGTTTGCAGGTTTACTGCCACCACCAGGTCTTCAGTGGGGCCTGCAGAAAACTCAACAAGGCTGTAGATCCCACGCTGGGTTCCATGGGTCCACATCTCACGCTGGGTACTCCGCCTGAAGTCAGTACATAAACTGACAGGTGACACTTTGCTTGTATCTGTGCTGGAGGAGATGCACTATTGAATGACTTCCTTCACTCCAGACAAGATCCACTCCACAGAAGGAATGAAGGATAGGACCACCCACTGCAGAATAGCTGGCAGCCAGGCTGGACTGAGAGGTCCACTGTAATCATTCTTGTAGCCTGGACTAAGTTTTCTACCGTAATTATTCTTTAAATGTGGAGTAAGCAGTCTACCATAATTATTCTTGTAATCTGGCCAGCTAATAAATAGGATCTGCTCTCCAAACTAAAAAATATATACTTTATGCACAGGTATTGAAAGTCACGCCACTCTTCATAAACATGTCCACTTTCTATGTGCTGCTTAAACATATATTTTAACACAATAAGCTTTTTCTGTTGGCTTTTTCTTCCTTAAAATGAGATTACACTGAGTAGATTAAATAATTGAAATATGCTGGTGCTCAGAATCATGCCAGGCTTACTGGGGCCACTAAAGAAAATAGGAATTGCCTGAAGTCCCTGAAGGTTAACACTCCCAGCCCTCCTCACTGAGGGTCGCCACCTGGGAACTTTGGGTATAAAATCCTCAGGCCTCACCTGCTGAATCAGAAGCGTTGGGGGCTGGAGGTGTTCCTGCCATGTGACTTAACAAGTGCTCCAGCTGAGTCTGCAGGCCCCTACCTTGGGGACCTGCTCCACTCTGCTGGATGTCAGATCCTCACACTGCATTCTACAAGGACCCAGGAGATGCCAGGGGGCCAGGTTTGTGGGCTACGCTTTGAGGGTCAACTGAATCTGCGCTCAGTTAACACAGACCGAACTCAGCCTACCTGGGAACTTCAAAAATATTTGTTGTGTGGGTGGGGGGAATTAAATCTCTTTTGGAGCCAAAGTTTTGAAAGGCATTCATAATTTTTTCAAACTATGCTTTCTCCAAGACCTTCTGGAAGGAAGATTCCCTCCTACGTTGGTTCCACCTGGGTTAGTTCCTCTTCATGACTGCCCAAGACTCATGACAGTAGCGGGAGACAGGAGATCGTACTGTCACCATGTGTGAAATGGGCTTTGTGTGAGGTGACTGTGCCCAGCTGTAGAAAGGGTTCCATGAACAGGAAAGCTGCTGAGCCAAGTGAGTGTTGGCCATCTTGGGTGTGCTATTTCTTTAATGTTTTGTGGTTTTCATCATAGAGATCTTTGACATCGTTGGTTACATTTGTTTCAAGGTATTTAATTTTTTGTAGCTATTGTGAATGATACTGATCTTAGAAATTCTTTATCAGCCATATATTTGTCTGTTTATACAAAGCCTCTTTTAATTTTAATTTAATTTTATTTAATAAATGTAAATTTACAAAGTGCAACTTTTGCATTGTTGTGGCTTTTCCCCCCAACCTCCCTCCCACCTGCAGCCATCCCATCTACCACTCCCTCTCCCATCCCACTCTTCATCACGTTTCATTTTCAATTATCTTTATATACAGAAGATCAACTTAGTATATACTAAGCAGAGATTTCAACAGACAACACCCACACAACTGCACAAGATAGAATACTGTTTGACCAGTAGTTTTATCGTTAGCTTTCACAGTAAAGCACATTAAGGACAGAGATCCTGCATGGGGAGCATGTGTACAGTGACTCCCGTTGTTGATTTAACAATTGGCACTCTTATTTATGACATCAGTAATCACCCGAGGCTCTTGCCATGAGCTGTTGAGGCTATGGAAGCCCCTTGAGTTCACCAACTCTGAACTTATTTAGTCAAGGCCATATCACAGTGGAGGTTCCTTCTTCCCTTTAGAGGAAGGTGCCTCCTTCACAAAGGCTCTTGGCTATTGTGTGTTAACTTTATATTCTGCCACTGTAACATGCTTGTTTATTAGTTCCAGTGGTCTCTTAGTGGAGTGTTTTTTCCCCAATATATAGAATCATACACATGTAAATAGGGATAGTTACCTGTAAATAGGGATAATTTGACTTCTTCCTTTCCAGTTTGTATCCTTTTGATTTATTTTTCTTTCTTAATAGCTCTGGCTAAAACTTCCAGGACTATTTTGAATAGCCATGAGATTGGTCATCCTTGTCTGGTTCCAGATCTTTGTGGGAATTCTTCCAACTTTTCTCCATTCAGTAAGATGCTGCATGTGGGTTTGTCATAAATTGCCTTGATTGTGTTAAGGAATTTTCCTTCTATACCCAATTTGCTTCAGGTTTTCACCATGAAAAGATGTTGTAATTTTTCTTAATTATTTTTTTTGACAGGCAGAGTGAACAGTGAGAGAGAGAGAGACAGAGAGAAAGGTCTTCCTTTGCCGTTGGTTCACCCTCCTATGGCCGCCGCGGCCGGCGAGCTGCAGCCGGCGCACCGTGCTGATCCCAAGGCAGGAGCCAGGTGCTTCTCTTGGTCTCCCATGTGATGCAGGGCCCAAGCACTTGGGCCATCCTCCACTGCACTCCCAGGCCATAGCAGAGAGCTGGCCTGGAAGAGGGACAACCGGGATGGAATCTGGCGCCCTGACCTGGACTAGAACCCAGTGTGCTGGCCCCGCAAGGCGAAGGATTAGCCTGTTGAGCCACAGCACCGGCCTAAGATGGTATAATTTTTTAAGATTTATTTATTTGAAAGGCAGAGTTAAAGAAAGGCAGAGGCAGAGAGAGAGAGAGAGAGAAAGAGAGAGAGAAATCTTCCATCCACTGATTCACTCCCCACATGACTGCAATGGCCAGAGCTGGGCTGATCCGAAGCTAGGAGCCAGGAGTCAGGAGCTTCTTTTGGGTCTCCCATGTGGGTGCAGGGGCCCAAAGACTTGGGCTATCCTCTACTGCATTCACAGGCCATAGCAGAAAGCTGGATTGGAAGTGGAGCATCCAGGACTTGAACTGGAGCCCATATGGGTGTCAGCACTGCAGATGGTGGCTTTACCTGCTGTGCCACAGTGCTGGCCTCTGTAATTTATCAAATGCTTTATCTGCATCTATTGAAATAATCATATGCTTTTTTTCTTCAGTTTGTCAATGTGATATATTGCATTTATTGATTTGCAAATGTTCAGCCATCCCTGCATACCAGGGATAAATCCCAATTGGTCTGGTTGAATGTTCATTCTTATATACTGTTGGATTCAATTTGCTTGTATTTTGTTGAGGATTTGTACATCTATGTTCATCATGGATATTTGTTTATAGTTCTCTTTCTCTGTTGTATCTTTTTCTGGTTTAGGGATCAAAGTGCAGGGTTCATAGGAGGCATTTGGGAGGATTCCCTTCCTTTCAGTTGAATAGCTTGAGAAGAATTGAAATTAGTTCTTCTTTAAAAGTCTGGTAGAATTCAGTAGTGCAGCCATCTGGTCCTGGACTGCTCTTTGTTGGGATGATCTTTATTACTTATTCAATTCCTGTCTTATCTTTGTTATTTGTCTGCTTAGATTTTCTATGTCTTCATGAATCATTTTGGTAGATTTTATGTGTACTTTAAATAGGACATTTCCTGCCTTCACATTCTTTCATAATGATGACTATGTTATCTGTTTCTGTATTGTAACACATCTTTAAGAATCATTTGTAAGACTCTACAAGTGGTGACACATTCTTTCAATTTTTGTTTGTTTTAGAAGATTGTTTTTCACCTTCATTTATAAATGAAAGCTCTGCTGGGTGCAATGTTCTGGGTTTGATAGTTTCTTTGTATTAGGAGTTGGACTGTATCTCTCCATTTTCTCCCAGCCTATAGGGTTTTTCTGATGAGAAATAAGCTGTTAATCTAATTGGGGATTCTCTGAAGGTAATCTGTTGTTTCTCTCTCATGCATTTTTTAGAATTTTTTCTTTATGTCTTACGCTTGAGAGTTTGACTATAATGTGTTGTGGTTAAGATCTTTGCTATTAGGCGTTCCATGTGCTTAATATACTTGGATGCCCCTTTCTCCAAATTAGTGAAATTTTATATTATTTTGCTGAATAGGCCTTCTAATTCATTCTCTTTCCATGTGCTCTGGAATTCCTAAGACATGTAAGTTTGGTCATTTGATAGTACCCCTTAAATATCAAATACTAGTTTCAGTTTTTCTAATTTCTCCTTCTTCTTCTTTTCCTGATTCAGATGTTTCTAAGGATTTATCTTCTAGCTTAGATATTCTTTCTTCTGCCTCATTAAGTCTGTTGTTGATGCTTTCCACTGTATTTTCTATTTGACATATTGAATTCTTCATTTCTAATATTTCATTTTGATTTTCTTCAATTTCTCAATCTCTCACCAAAAATTTTCATTCATATTGTGTATGGATTTCTTTATCTCATGAATTTATTTCTATGTGTTTCTCAGTAATTTTATGATAATTCCTTTGAATTAATTTTCAGACATTTCATCAATCTCTTCCTCACTTTCTAATATTCAACTGTTGAGTTCCTTTTCAGGAGTCATGCTGTCTCCTTGATCTTGTTTCTTGTATATCTGCATTTATTTTTAGGTATTTGTGGAAGTACTTGTTGGTTTTCTCCTCTTACAGGCTTTAATCTTTGAAGTATGCCTCTGTGGCTTAGGTAAGTGTCTGCTCTTTCTTTTTCTATTCAGAGGCATGTGCTTGGTGGGGTCAGGGAGCTCTGTTCAGTACTCAAGTATGGGGTGAGAATCCAGAGTGTCACCCAAGTTGGGCGTGGTAGATCTCTACTGTAACAAGGGGGATGGTATGATCAAACTTGTTGGTATAATCACAAGCTCACCTCCTCTCTTCCAAGGTGATCAATGGCTGGGGTTAACCCACAGTGGGTACAACCCTGGCACATACTGGCACATGAACTGTATGGAGGACCTATGTAGTCCTCAGTATGAGCACTGAGCCCTGTGTAGTGACCCATGTCAGGCAGTCAGGGAGCTCTGACGCCAGACACAGTGATTGCCCAGAGACTGAGTACACCCCACACCCTAGCATGTGGTCACAGAATTCCCACAGTCATAGCATGAGAGACTCCTGCCCTCGCAGTGTGCAGAGGATCCACTCTCAGCCCTGTGAGCCTGCCCTGTCCACAGAGAGATCTGAGACATTCCCAGAGCCAGCTTGCCTGTGGGTCCTTTGTCTTGGCCGTTTGAGCCCTGGTGCCTGTGATAGGTTTAGGGGATTGGAGCACCTCATAGTCCTAAGTGGGTGCCTGGCTTCCTGCCAACCCTCTCATCTAGAGTCAGGTCAGTGCAGAATGTGGATTTTTCCCTCTGGTAAATTCTTCTGTTGCATATGCCCCGTGAGGTGTCTACTCGCATCAAGATGGTACTTTGTCCAGCTGGTTGCCTGGTGTCCTTGTGGGGAATGGGGAGAAAGCAGTGTGCCTTCAGTATATTAGGTGAATACCTGCCCCTGGCCAGTGCTCCAGGCTGGACTCTAAGTTATGGTCTGCGAGGTTTTCCCTCAGGCAGGATCACCTGTGGCATGGGCTGCATAGTCAACTTCACTTCACTCTCAGAAGCTGGCTTCTCCTGCAGTCCCTGGCTGCAACAGTCATGGGTCGTGTACCCTCCATTAATTTTTTTAACTGAACGAAATTCTAATCTAACCGAACATCTGATTTGAAAAGTTAGTTTTACAAGGCAGATAAATGAATGACAATGGCTATTTATTAAAAAACACATTCAGCTTTACAAGCATATTTCCTTCTGTTCCTCTTTCCTTCCTTTCTTGAAAGGAAGCTTAGTATGTCAGGGCTTGCTCTGAAGTCAGTCTTCTTGATTTGAACCCTATCTGGGCTACTCACAGGCTTAAGTGACCTTGGGAATTTATTTAAACTTTCTAACCTAGCTTTCTCATCTGTACAGCGGGAGTTAATGTGTTTTGCTTCAAAGGGCTATTAGGAGGTTATAAAAGGTAATGTGTATAAGTATATATGCAGCACAGTGACAGTCCACAGTATCATTAGACAGGCTACTAATGTTACATTTTCCTAATCCCATCTCAATGAATTTGCCCATTCAGAGGCCTCCAAAATTACTCTGCCCAGGAAGGTCCTTCCTTTTCTTTCATACCCAATAACTTTCTATTTTTATAGTTATTTTATTCTAAAGGATTATTTATCTATGAGTATGTATCATCCTTAGCCACACAGAATAATCAGTAAGAACATGGACTGTGGGCCCAGATTGCCAGTGTCCTAGCCTTATTTGCCACTAATAGCTAAATGATGTTGGCCTTTGTGTGCCTTAGTTTTTTTCCTGTGTAAAAAAAGACAATAATGTTGACTGTGCATAAGATTGCTAATGTGATTAAACATGTTAACATATGTATAGTGCATAGAGTTCTATCTGGCATGTCAACAGCATTCAAAAGGTTGGCATTATTATTGTTATTAATAGGGTAAATATTAACATCCTTTATGGCATAGTCCCTATCAAACAGATGTTTGAATTTTTCATAATTCCTTTAGGTTGTAACACAAATCTTTGAATGTAAACACATGATTGAATGAACGCACTGAGTATATCAATTGAGGTCTACGTGTTTCACCATTCGGTACCAGCTCTGAACTTAGGAGCTGCCTATAGGGTTTTCCATTGCTTATGCATTATTGAAGAGGCAAGGATATAACAGAGAGTGAGACCATCACTGTAGTTGAGAAGGATGTATATTTTCAAGACTAATGTTCTCTGTGTTATGAATGCAATAAAATTGTGTTTAACAGGTATTCACATGCATTAGAAAAGTAAGATAGGATGTGCTTTCTCTTGATGCCCTGTAATAGATCTTTCACAGGTATAATTTCTTTCCTAAGTGAAAGCAGGAGTGAGACAGGCAAAGGGTTTGATTCTAAGTTCATAAAATCTAGAGGTCACGGTGCTTGGAAGTGACACAACGTTTATTTGAGAATCCTAGCACAGGATGGAATACTTGGCCAAGCCTAATGTGGGTGTTTAGGCTGGGGAGGCTGGGGACTTCCTCATCATGATGGATCCTGACTTTTAGATTCCACAGGTCACGCCAGGCTGATGTTCAGCTGCTCATCTTCAGTTGCCCATATCCTGGTTGTATTAGGTGCTGCCAGTGTCAGGTTCTTTCAACCTTTTCCTCTTCCTGAAGACCTTCTACTCATTCTGCAGAAATAGACTCAATATACCTTTCTTCTGTTACTTTTCCTCCAGTCTCCTCCATCCGTGCAGCATGCTAACAGTTTATTGTGCTATTTTCTTTTCTTTTTCTTTCTTTTTTTTTTTTTTTTGGACAGGCAGAGTGGACAGTGAGAGAGAGAGAGACAGAGAGAAAGGTCTTCCTTTTTCAGTTGGTTCACTCTCCAATGCCCGCCACGGCTGGTGCGCTGCGGCCGGCGTATTGCGCTGATCCGAAGCCAGGAGCCAGGTGCTTCTCCTGGTCTCCCATGGAATGCAGGGCCCAAGCAATTGGGCCATCCTCTACTGCAGTCCTGGACCATAGCAGAGAGCTGGCCTGGAAGAGGGGCAACCGGAACAGAATCCGGCATCCTGACCGGGACTAGAACCCGGTGTGCTGGCGCCGTAGGTGGAGGATTAGCCTATTGAGCCGTGGCACCGGCCTGTGCCATTTTCTTGTAAGGTACTAGCCTCACTTACCCTCCTTCCTTAGTACCTTTCCACATTTTCTGGATGTCCCTGAGCCATTCAGATCTCAAATATAGAAGAAATGACCGCAGACAAATTTGGTAGTTTGTTTAGTATTAGTTACCTGGCACTAGGTTGCATGGGTGGGATGAGAGCCCAGGACTTGAGCTCAATCAGATGCCCATTCTTAGTGGACAGTGCCAGCCCCTCATGCCCCCTCATATCCTGTTCTCTTACTTTTGCATTATGTCATTCTTTAAAGCCACTCTTTGTGAGACATATCAAAAATATCAGTAAGTATATGTTGATTGATTAAACATCTGATACTTCCACATAATTTAAAGGCTTCTATTGGTATCTTATTTAAAGCTATATTTCTCTGCCGGTTTTGCGGCTCACTTGACTAATCCTCTGCCTGCGGCACTGGCACCCCGGGTTCTAGTCTCGGTTGGGGCGCTGGATTCTGTCCTGGTTGCTCCTCTTCCAGTTCAGCTCTCTGCTGTGGCCCGGGAAGGCAGTGGAGGATGGCCCAAGTGCTTGGGCCCTTCACCCGCATGGGAGACCAGGAGAAGCACCTGGCCCCTGGCTTTGGATCGGTGCAGTGCCAGCCAGAGCGGCCACTTGGGGGGGGGGGTGAACCAATGGAAGGAAGACCTTTCTCTCTGTCTCTCTCTCTCACTGTCTAAATCTGCCTGTCCAAATAAATAAATAAAGCTATATTTCTCAAAAGGACTAGAAAATTTGTGGACAGTTTGGAAGCAACATAAGTATCAGTAAGTGACCACTAATTGGCACAGAATATAGCATTTAAATTGATTTTAACAGAAGTCCTATTAATGCATAGTGTTATGCATACCTATAAAAAATATTATGTGATATAATATCAATGAAAAAAAAGACACACCGTGTATAATATCATCTGAACTAATTTAAACTATATTGCTACATTAAAGATTATTGTTTCTAGTTGGAGGAATTATAATATTATTTTGTCTTTACCTCCTGACTCTCTGTCTTCCAACTTTCACCTCCCCCCCAACACAGATAATTTTATAATCAGTGGAAAACTTTATTTTAAAGAAGAATACAGGAAACAAATAGTCCACGTGAAGTTCTACTGAAGTCTAAAAAAAATGGAATGGATGACAGTCTCTTATCAATGCCTAACTACAGAGGAAAAATCTGATTAATTTATTGATCTCTTGCTAAGTCACAAAATTATAAAAACCTTGAAGGCTTTTTAATAACATAACAACTCCAGCTTTTTAGAACATCTAAAATTAGGTTGCATGGAAGTGCCTAATTCTCAAATATGGCTTCTGAGTATGCATGATTAAAGTCTTCATTTACACTCTCAACAATTGATTTCTCTGACCAGTTTTTCAAAGAGTTACTCAGTCTTTTGTTGAGAAAAGATTATGGTTCTTATTGATAAAGGAATAAACAAATCTGGGGACTTTTTCAGGAAGTTGCTTGTATTTTTGTAATTTTTAAACCTCTGGGTTGGAATACTTGCATAAAAATGTCATGCCCATTTAGCAGATATGAGCTGTACTTATCTTTCCAGGGGAATTTAAATAACTTACATCAAGGCAGTATTTCTATCTTGTTGAATTTCTTTTTTTTTAAAGACTTGTTTATTTATTCGTAAGTCAGAGTTACACAGAGAGAGGAGAGGCAGAGAGAGAAAGAGAGGTTTTTCCATCTGATGGTTCACTCCCCAGTTGCCACAATGGCAGGAGCTGGGCCGATCTGAAGCCAGGAGCCAGAAGCTTCTCTTGGGTCTCCCATGAGGGTGCAGGTGCCCATCCTCTACTGCTCTCCCAGGCCGTAGCAGAGAGCTAGATTGGAAGTGGAGCAACTGGGTCTTGAACTGGTGCTCATATGGGAGGGATGCTGATGCCCCCAGGCCAGGACGTTCACCCTTTGTGCCACAGTGCAGGCCCTTATCTTGTTGAATTTCTTCAGACTCCCTTTTTTTTTTTTAATTTACAACTTTTGGATTATAGTGGTTTTCTCCCCCATAACCACCCTCCCACCCGCAAACCATCCCATCTCCTAATCCCTCTCCCATCCCATTCATCATTAAGATTCATTTTCAGTTATCTTTATATACAGAAGATCAACTTAGTATATACTAAGTAAAGATTTCAACAGTTTGCACCCACACAGACACACCAAGTATAAAGTACTGTTTGAAGACTAGTTTTACCATTAATTCTCATAGTATAACACATTAAGGACAGAGATCCTACATGGGGAGTAGGTGCACAGTGACTCCTGCTATTGATTTAGCAATTGACACTCTTATTTATGACGTCAGTAATCACCAGTGGCTCTTGTCATGAGCTGCCAAGGCTATGGAAGCCTCTTGAGTTCACAAACTCCAACCTTATTTAGATAAGGCCATAGTCAAAGTGAAGTTCTCTCCTCCCTTCAGAGAAAGGTACCTCCTTCTTTGATGGCCCGTTTTTTCCACTGGGATCTCACTCATAGAGATCTTTCATTAAGGTCATTTTTTTGTCACAATGTCTTGGCTTTCCACGCCTGAGAAACTCTCATGGGCTTTTTAGCCGGATCCAAATGCCTTAAGGGCTGACTCAATTATTAGCAGACACTTGTCTTATTTATGTGATCCCTTTGACACTTATTCCTATCTTTATGATCAATTATGAACTTAAACTGATCACTTTAACTAGTAAGATGCCATTGGTACATGCCAACAAATGGGATTCGGAGTCCCATGGCACATTTCTAGCTCTACCATTAGGGGTAAGTCCAAGTGAGTGTGTGCCAAACTGTACATCTCCTCCCTCTCTTATTCCCACTCTTATTTTTAACAGAGATCAATTTTCAGTTAAATTTAAACACCAAAGAATATTTGTGTGTTAATTAAGAGTTCAATCAGTAGTATTAAGTGAACAAGAAAATACTAAAAAAAAAAAAAATAGTAAGCTGTTCCTGACAGTCAAGACAAGGGCTGATCAAGTCATTGTTTCTCACAGTGTCAGTTTCACTTCTACAGGTTTCCTTTTAGGTGCTCAGTTAGCTGTCACTGATCAGGGAGAACATATGATATTTGTCCCTTTGGGACTGGCTTATTTCACTCAGAATGATGTTTTCCAGATTCCTCCATTTTGTTGCATATCCCATAATTTCTTCATCCAGTCTTCTGTTGATGGGCATTTAGGTTGATTCCATGTCTTAGCTATTGTGAATTAAGCTGCAATAAACATTGATGTGTAGATCTTTTATTTGCCAATTTAATTTCCCTTGGGTAAATTCCTATGAGTGGGATGGCCTGGTCGTGTAGTAGGGCTATATTCAGGTTTATGAGGAGTCTCCAAACTGTATTCCATAGTGGCTTTACCAGTTTGCATTCTCACCAACTGTGGGTTAGTGTGCCTTTCTTCCCACATCCTCACTAGCATCTGTTTTTAGTTGATCTCTGTATGTAAGCCATTCTAACCAGAGTGAGGTGAAACCTCATTGTGGTTTTGATTTGCATTTCTCTGATTGTTAGTGATCCTGAACATTTTTTCATGTGCCAGACAGCTTTTTAAGAACTGCCATAGCATATCAGAAAGAGCTTAGGTTTCAGAGTTAAAAACCAAACTGTCCTTCTGCACCCTTCTTGATGCCTAGGGATTAAGCATGCCCATACAACAAAAAATAAACACAATGATGCACAGTGCTGGTCTTGTTAGTAAGACGTGCACACCTTACCTACCCAGGTGTCCAAATGTAATTATCTTCTTTAATTAAGACTCAAGATAACTGAAGGAATCTTAACTCTTCAAGTACTGAGATTAACTTGTCAAGTTTTAAACCATTATGATAGCAGGTATTGTCATCCTCCTTGCCTTACTAAATAAAGAACTTAAATCTAACGTAAACCTGCTGTTTGATACATGGTGAGCATCATGGTCATTGGATTTGGTATGGTGGATTAACAGACTCAATCCTTCAGCCACTCCTGATGTGACTGTGATTCTTTGGTGAAATGATCTCAACCACTACAGTTTTCATATTATTTGTATCTGATTTGGAACCTTGTTTTGCTTTGTCTCCCATCCATGTATAGTCCCCTAGGATCCCTTGCTATTGGTAATTTATTTCACACTAGCAGCCTCTATCTCTGTCAGTCAGCTTCTGTCTAGGGAAAATGAAGTGGGAGCAATTGGGTCCTCAATGAAGAATTTTGCATTGCATCCGGTAAAGTGAATGGAATTAAGTGTTTGAGCTTTGAGACTCTGAGTATATGTGTATGAGTGTGAATGTATTTGCACATGTGCTAAATATTTGGTTTCTAGCCTCATTAGATGAGGTTATTCAGTAATGTGACCTATACCTATACATATATGTATTTTCATGATGATTATATATTGAGGTCATTTAAAAATGCAAAGATGGTTTGGAAAGTTATGAGATGTATTTATAATAGTCAATATTTGGACTCTGGAAAAACCAATCTCTCTCTTCCTCATATATATATATACACACACACACACACACATACATACACACAGCCTTTAAAATGTTCATAGAAATGCATGTATAAAATACCATGAATAGATTTCAAAAAATTTTGCACAAAAGTAAACATCTTAATTCTGCTTTTTTCCATGAACTTTTCGAAGTTCCCTTATATACCCCCTAACATGTGCATGTGCACACACACACACAAATACATATATATGAAGTTGTTATATATTGCAGTTTCTTTCAGAAAGAAGTAAAAACCTACTCACTTACTTACAGTTAAGGTAGAAATGAAATGAAGGACATGAGGTCGTTCAGGTATAGTCTAAGACCAAGCAACTAAGAAAATCAAAGAGGGAAACATGGATGTTACACTAACTTTGGTCCTCTTTTTGTTGGAAAAGTAGTAATTTGAGAAGAATTGTGTTCAAAGTCTTTTCTTGCTGATAGATGTTACCTTTATGTTTAATTCAGTATGTTTTTGAAGTGGGCATTTTCAATTAAACTTTCTGAAACTTTTTTTTTCTAAGTCTGAGTTTCTTTTGATAACTTAAAATTTTAGGTGACAGCCACTCCTGACACGGCTTGCAACATGTCTTCAAGAAGAAAATTATCTTCAACTTCTCACTGAGTGCTTCCTATTGCTCAAGTTTCTTAATATTTAGTATTTTATTCTCACAATAACCCTTCAAGCTCAGTGCCATTTTCTTCATTTTACAATTGAAGAAAACTGGCTTAAAAAATCTCTAACTTGCTCAAAATGTTACTGCAAGTAAGGAGGCAAGCGTGTTTTTTAACTCGTGTTTTGGGCTTCCTTCTTCTTTTTCTTTTGGGTGGCAGCCTCCTTAGGCCGGGATCAAAAATACATCAAGGTTGCATCAGGCAGCCAGTTGCTCTTTATGGGGCCATACCTAGGACATCTTTGATTAAAGGAACTCAGAGAAACCCAATGTTGGTTTATAAAAGGTAAAAAGCTACTGGACAACAGATCCAGGACGGTTCGGGAGTGGCTGCCTTTGAGACAATACAATGCAGACAGTGTAGAAAAATCTAACTCTGTGGGTCAGAATGTAGGAGCTGATGAGGGTTTGGACCTTTGCAGTTCCCAGAAGCCTGCTGAGAGATAAGCGCCACACAGCTTTCCCATGTGTACTTCACATCCACCCTCTTGGCTGGATGAGGGTGAACGGTAAATCCCACCCCCTCCACAGGAAGATTCAGTACTCTGGGAACCAAGAACGTATCCAGGAAAGAAGAAACAGAACATACTGGAGAGCAAAACCCTGCTCTGTAGAACAGCCGTGGTTGACGCTCATCTCATTAGACTGCCATTGGCTCACTAAAGTGCTGCTTATGAACACCTCCCCTATATCTAGATCATGTGACTCATGCCTTGCATGTAGAACAGAGTTTGGCATGTAGGAAGCTCTTTGTGCACTTTATCCATAACTTTACAAGATGTGGAATCTAAATTCACATACCTGAGATATATCAGCCAAGGTCACACTCCAAAGGCAAAGAAGAGTTGGTGTTCAAAAATGCTATGTAACTTATATTTCATATCTGTCAATTTCTCACCATGTTAAGTTTGAGTATTGGAGTTTTCCAGATGCTACTACTTACCAGAGGTCAAATGAGGAAGTTTTAGTACAGAATAACCCTGAAAGGCATGTTTATTCCAACTCACCTGTGTTTTATTCTTTCTCTCAGGCTTAGTTATTTCATTGATTTTAGAGGTATAAGAAATACCACACATATTGAATAATCTAATTGTCAGCTCTTTGACACACAGTCAGACATTAGAATCATGACAAAGCATAGGTAGGGAATGACAAGATTACTCAACATTACAAAACTCCTGCAGAAGAGACAAGGAACCTGGGAAGATGACTTTGAATATGATCTGTGACAAGCTGACTCTGAGCTGAAATAGGACAATTTACTGCTTTCATGCAAAGCATCCTGGAAGGAAACAGAACAGGGGCATAATCTTCCTTAAAGAAGGAATGCAATTTATTTCCTGGAGCATAGGCAGAGGGACAAACTACCAGGCTAGTGCTAGGGCTTTTTTGCAATTCAGAGGATGGCTGTAGCTTGGTTGATAATGAGTTTTTCAGGGAAGCAGTGTAGAACTATTCTCTGGAACTTGGCAATATTAGGCTAGCCCTCAACCAGCTTTAAAAATGATAAATCTTTGTCCCTGAAATAGCTTCTTTTATGTTTAATTTATTTTCTTTAGCTTGAACAATGCCTCCCTATTTATTTTCTGTAGCCCCCAGGGTTAATAATTTATTTTCCTCAGCCTCAAGAAGGTCGTCTTCATTTATTTTCCGCAGATCAAGGAGGAAACGTTTTAGATGGTGATCACATGGTGGCACTGACCAGGTCTGGAAGTTTATTTGTCCATCCTTCTAAGGCATTTTCCGCATTGGCCGGCACACGGCAGGTGGAATCATCAGTAGTGATGGGGCCAGCTGCTGTTAGAGATTTCTGTGCTGCTTGCTTTTACATTCCGTGGTGGTGAGCTAGAGCAGCATCTTGCACTAGCTTGTGAGCGTCACTTGTGTGCATCTCTTCCCACCTCCCCGGCCAGGGATAGTGTGTTGCGAGCTTGAAGCTGCTCACTGTGGGAACATTGACTCTACAGAAACTGGCATATGTCACAAATTTGAGCTGATTGTTAAACATGTATTAGCACATGCCTCTCTCCGTACATACATATGCGTGTATCTAATCTGACTAAAACCTGTATTCTGTTTTTAAAATGTATTTATTGGAGAGACGGAGAGAGGCAAGAGAGCTCTCAGTCTTCTGGTTCACTCCCTATTGCCCATCACAGCCAGAGCTGGGTAATGGTGGGAAACCAGGAATTTAATCTCGGACTCCATATGGGTGGCAGGAATGCAATTCCTTGAACTATCACTTCTGCTTCCCAGGTCTGCGTTAACAGAAAGCTGGAGTCAGGAATCAGAGCTGGGTGTCAAACCCAGGGACACCAATTGGGTTGCAGGTACCTGCCCTTGTACTCTGTTTTCATATGTGGCAGGTATGAAAGTTAGCACGGTTTCAGGTTGGTTTTTTTTTTTTTTTTTTTTACCAGTTTGTTTAGTTAGTTGCTGAGAAGTATTGGCTTGGAAACTGATGATTCCTTTAAGAAGTATCTAGACCTTATAATTCCCTCAGATCTTTAAATGGACAATGTTACATTTGTTTTTAGTTGCTAAGACTTAAAGAATTTCTGAATTGACAGACATAAAAATGTATCACCCTATCTAAATATTCTTATTTTTTTTAACACAAATGTTTTCAAACATTCATTCAACAGAGAATCTTCAAACTTGTCCATTTTTCTATCCTGTTTTACCATCTTCTCTCCCTCTGGGCCACCACCCCAGCTTTCATCCCAAATTTAAACAGGAGAAGAGATAAGAATATCAGAGGCGCCGGTGCTGTGGCTCACTAGGCTAATCCTCCGCCTTGCAGCACCGGCACACCGGGTTCTAGTCCCGGTCGGGGCACCGATCCTGTCCCGGTTGCCCCTCTTCCAGGCCAGCTCTCTGCTGTGGCTAGGGAGTGCAGTGGAGGATGGCCCAAGTGCTTGGGTCCTGCACCCCATGGGAGACCAGGAGAAGCACCTGGCTCCTGCCATCGGATCAGCGCGGTGCGCCGGCCGCAGCGCGCCAACCACGGTGGCCATTGGAGGGTGAACCAACAGCAAAAGGAAGACCTTTCTCTCTGTCTCTCTCTCACTGTCCACTCTGCCTGTCTTAAAAAAAAAAAAAAAGAATATCAGAGGCTACTTGATAAATAATATTTGTTTTTATGGCTAAAACATAATACTTTAAACATATTCCTTTTTTAAAAAAAATATTTATTTATTTGAAAGAGTTACAGAGGGAGAGTGAGAGAGAGAGGTCTTCCATCCAAATGGTTCATCCCCAAATGGCTGCAATGGCTGGGACTGGGTCAGGCCAAAGCTGGGAGCCAGGAGCTTCTCTCCAGTCTCCCGTGCGGGAGGCAGGGGCCCACGTACTTGGGCCATCTTCTACTGCTTTCCCAGTCACATTAGCAGGGGTCTGGATCAGAAGTGGAGCAGCTGGTGCGTGAACTAGCACCTGTATGGGTTGCTGACATCACCGGTGGGAGTTTTACCCTCTGTGCCACAATGCTGGCCCCAAAACACATTCTTTAGGAAAGACTGAAAACTGACTTTTAAACAATATTTCCCTAGAAGATATATCTAGAATAACTTATATTTCATTTCCAATTAGTATACTGTTACAAATGTAGAGGGAAGGAACCAAGTTTGCTAAGCAACTTATAACCATGTCTCATGAGACAGTTGAGTGAATGAAGATACTCAGCAGATGTCATTCCAGTGTCTTCCCAATCTGGATATGGAAAAGTTATCCAAAAGTGCTGAGAAACAGGGAAAACAGTTTGGAATATTTACCTTTATTTTCTAAATGAAGAGATTTTGATTTTTTTTTTAATTCTTGTAAAATATTGTCAAAGAAACTGCCATCTTAAAAATAAAACAGTCTGGGGTTGGCACTGTGGTGTAGCGAGTAATCCCATGTGGGTGCCGGTTTGAATCCTGGCTGCTTCACTTCTCATCCAGCTCCTTGCTACTGGGCTTGGGAAAACAATGCAAGATGGTGCAAGTGCTTGGGCCCCTGCACCCCTGAAGGAGATCAGAAGCTCCTGGCTCCTGGCTTCAGATGGGCCAGCTCCGACCATTGCAGCCATTTGTGGGGTGAACCAGTGGATAGAAGTCTCTCCCTCTCCCTCTCTCTATAACTCTGACTTTCAAATAAATAAATAAATAAATCTTTATAAAAGATGAAGCAATCTCCTTAAACATAGTGTAAAATTGAAGGCCTGTGGATTGTAGTATAACAAGTGACTATTACCCAATTTTGATGAAGTTGCAGTGAATGCACATTTTTTTTTATGTTATTGATGGTGGGAGATGAAACTAAAAGAGATATGCTAATCTTAAACATTGGAGTACTTTTCGAATTTACTCTGTGGATATATCCTGGGGTGTGGGTAAAGATTTATACACATAAAGATCAGATGTTGAGAAGCTTCTTGAAGCATTTCAGTACATCAAAGCTTAGAATAATATATGTCATCATTTAAATAACTATTAATTAACATGGTCCTACTTACTACGTTTCTGTACTTGAACAACTTAATGAGTCTTTGTGTCTTCTATTTGTAAAATGTATGAAATATATTTGTATGTAATACTGCTTTTATGCAGCTACAATTATAAGTACTTTTTCTATAATAACTCTTTTACTACTTACAACAACTCTGTTGTCTGAAGCTTCTGGAGATTCAGTGATTTGCCTAAGATTACACAGCTACTGGTTGCATAGCCAGGTTTCTAATTCAGCCCACCTGGATCTGCCCCTTCCTATGTGACATAGCATTCCCTATTTACCTCACATAACTGGAAGGAGTACATGAGATATGTGTATAGAAAGCCCAACACTGGCTAAGGGCTCAGTAACACTTTCCTTTAAAAAGCAAGTAAAAGGAGTATGAACTAGCTAAAACCTTGGTCGGATCTTTAAACAGAAATCTGAGGGAACACAAGCACAAAGGTGATTTGAATAAATTGGAAAGTTCTTCTAGGAACTGAATAATTTAGAAACACGAGTGGGCCCTGCACAGCACTTCTAGACGTATTTGGGGTTGTCTTGGAGATGTATGGAGAATAACTTAAACTTCATTAATATTACACATAAAATCTTGCTACAGCAAGTGATGGTGATGCTGAGTTAAAATGCAGTTCTAATGGAAAGATTCCCTTAAGTATTTAACTCCCAGTATCTGTCCTCATTATAGCATAGTACATAAGAAGTATGAACAATAGTAAACAAGAATAGAAATTAGTAGTGCAGCAGCAGGACAGGAAAATGGTAAAACAAACCATAAGCAGTAAAACGTACTGCATAGCTGGGGCAGAGCGGATTGCACTTGGAGAAAGTGAAGACAGAGCAATTGGCTCTCATCTTGGCAAAGTGAAACAACGGAGTGGGGAGTAGGAGGTCAGGGAAGCCATCCAGTGAGTGGGGGTTGCTGATCCATTCAAGGAGTTACAGTACATTATGGAGCAGAATTGGGAATTATGGTGATGAATTAACTTCTCTGTAACTCAGCTCCACTACACTGCTTGGTACAGTGTTGCTAATCAGTAAGTTTCCAGAGAAAGAAAAGAAGAGGGGGAAAAAAAAGTGCCAAGGCAAGCAATGTTGTCAAACTATTAACTGAGATTTTACTAAATTGATAATTTAAATTTTTTATAAAAGATTTATTTATTTATTTGAAAGGCAGAGTTACTGAAAGAGAAGAGAGACAGAGACAGAAATCTGTCTGTTGGTTCACTCCCCAAATGGCTGCAACAGCAAGGGCTGGGCCAGGCTGAAGTCAGGAGCTTGTATCTCCATTCTGGTCTCCATGGGGCAGGAGCAAGTACTTGGGGAATCTTCACCTGTTTTCCCAGGTGCATCAGCAGGGAGCTGGATCAGAAGTGCAGCAGCCAATATTTGAACCAATGCCCATATGGGATGCAAGTGTTGCAGACAGCGGTTTAATCTGCTATGACACAATGCCGGCCCTATAAACTTCTTGTATATAATAGAGCATCTTCAAATTACTACACATTATGTTTCTTGTTTTCTGGATGGATATTACTGAAGTAGATTTTTTCGAATTTGAAATTTTTTATGCATACCCACATGATAGAGTTTTATGTATCACATAGATTTTTCTGTAGGATAATTAAATTCTAGCAATATATAAATGTCTTTCACAGCCATAAGTTCTAGTATGTTTTTCTCATTTTCAAACAGTATGTGCTATCAGTAATATTTATCTACTTCCTCCAATAATCTAGCTTTATTCATGTGAAAATATACAGTTATAGTTTGTATATCTATATTTGTTTTTCCCTTTATTTTAAAGTTAATTATATCATGAATGCATGTTTGTTGATTTAAAAATCAAATAACACAGAAGAAATTTGACAGTCTTTCTTCACTGGCAGCCATATATTTGGTACTTAGAAGTAATTCTTGGCTCTCACATCCATGTTTGCTGGGCCAACAAATTGATGTATTTATGTTTTGACATTTGTATTTTAAATTTTTTACTTACTAATAAGTGTTCTTTTCAAAATAACATATGTATTTGTAAAAGTTCAAAATGAAAAAGCAAATGTCTTTTAGTTAAAAACAGCAATTTGAATGCGTGCCTTTAACTGTGGCCTTCTGAAATCCCTTCAAAATGACAGCTTAAAAAAGCAGCAGTGTAGACACACAAGAATAGAACAAGAAATAGCAACAAATTTTGGTCACTGTCTAAGTGGTGACTGAATTAATCAGCTTGAGAATACTAAGTTGACATTGTTATAAGCTCACTAGCAAGTTGATTTGCTTTACAGAACTTTGAAGCAGAACTCAGTTCTTTGGACAACTCAGAAAGTGATGGGGTGGCTGATTAAAAGGCAGTTCCAATGGGAACATTGTTTTAGGTTTTAACTCCCAGCTTTGCTCCTTAGTGTCGGCCGTCACCCATGCTAGTAGAAAAGTGGGGCTGTTTCTCTGGAAATTTCCACAGGTTCTCTTGGCCACAGACATCTGAGAACAATCCAAGGTAGGAATCACATACTAATGACAAGGGATAATGAAATATAAAATAAAGATACAAATTGCTCTGTCAGGAAGGGAACTGGAGGAGTCATCTCTGAGGATTCTTGGCCTCTCCAGAGAAAAATATTTAAAGATCACTCAAACAATGAAATGCACCCTCCATAAGTCCCAGCCATGTACAGGTAATTCCCAAAATCTTTTTGTTGTCAGATCATTCAACAGGATCAGGCAAAGATCCCATTGTTAGATCTCTGTGGAAAGCCTTTACAAAAAAGACAGAAACCAATATGAACAGCAGCAGCAACAACAAAGCTTAGAGAAATCAAAGATTATGCAGGGAGATAAAAGTAGACTTTTAAAAAAATCGTTAATTTCCTTGGAAAGATAAAATAAGGTTTTGCTTCCACAGAAGAGATAAGCATGCTGCAGGAAGTGTTTTCAGAGAACAAGAAAGAGGTCATGCAAATTTAAAGCACAATAACAAAATTGAAAAGTCAATAGAAATCTTAGAAAATAAATTTAAGGAAATCTCTCAGACAAGAGTACCTTTTAAAAAGAGATGTAAAATAGAAAGGAAATATAAATCAAAGAATAAGGAGGAGTGAACTCACATCCAGGTAAGAGAATTTCAAAAGTAGAAAACAGTAAAGTGGCATGGAAGAAATTAAAACCAAGTCATTGTTAGAATCTCCTGATTAAAAGTCTTTTGAATGAGCAAATCAAAGGATGAGGAAAGACCTGTACAAGGCACATCAGCTTGAAACTTCAAAAAACGTAGTGACAAAAAAGAAAGGAAGCTTCCAGAGATAAAAATAAGACAACAAAACAGTAAAGCTATAGCAACAGGTCAAAAGACAAATCAGAATTAAAACTCTCACTAACAAGGTCTTCAATATTCCATTGACAAATTATTTCCAATCTAGAAATCAAGATGTAACCAAGCCATCAATCAGCGTGTGACAGTAGATTTCCACTTGCAGCTACAGAAATGTCGCTTGTATCAGACCAAAACTCCTGCTAAGAACAATCACAAAACTTACTTTTTTTTTTTTTGAGTACTAGTTATAGCATTAAATCACAATGTACAGCACATTAAGGACAGAGGTCCCACATGAGAAGCAACTGCACAGTGGCTCCTGTTGTTGACCCAACAAATTGACACTCTAGTTTATGGCGCCAGTAACCATCCTAGGCTGTCGTCATGAGTTGCCAAGGCTATGGAAGCCTTCCAAGTTCGCCGACTCTGATCATATTTAGACAAGGTCATAAAAGACAGAGTGAGGATAGTAACCAATGATCCTAAGAGTGGCATTTACCAGGTTTGAACAATTATACAGCATTAAGTGGGGAAGAGGACCATCAGTACACACAGGTTGGGAGTAGAGCCATTGGTGGTAGAGTAGAGGTTATGATTACAAAGGAATGAGGCCCAAGTGCACTAGACAGGGCCTAGAACAAAGGACAGAGTCATTATTAGAGGAGCTAAGAAAGGTGCTGTCTAAGCTACAAGTAATTTTTCTGATTGAGAGGCAAATAGAACCTGATAGAAGGGGCTTGATAATAATCTGGTGGGCTTTAGGCCTTGTAAGTTAAGAGGCCCAGACCTATCTATCTCTTCACATGGGGTATATCCTAAGGGAGGTGTGAACCTCCTAGGGGAAGGCACTCTGTTGACTTTCATTACTTAGCTGGCCTGGGAGGAGAGCTGGCCAGGTAAAGGCAGGGGGCATCTCTAACAAGAAATTTACAGTTCTGCCTGCAATGTTGCTGACCCTACTTGACCATCCCCTCAGCTGCAGTGGTCACTTTGGAAGTTGGGCTGAGTGAAGGGCTTTTCAGCTTAGAGCCAATAAGATCTGTGGCTCTGACCTGGGCATCCTTCGACTCCAGGGCAGGTCCATTTCCAGTGATCCAACTCTTGGCAGAGCTGCCAGGGCTCTTCACAAGCTGACTTCTGCTGAAGCCCAGGCTTACCACATTGAAAGCCACTGCAGTGGACTGGCCTGTTGGGTCTCCTTGAGGGCAGATCACTGTACAGATCAGCCATTAATAGGCCTGCCACCCATTGCTTCTGATGCCTAGCTTTCTTTTCCTCCTGGTTTGTGTTAAAGCAGACCAGAGGATGCAAGTCAAGGGAGTGCCCGTGTCCCATCTCTAATCTTCGGTGGCCTGAACTACAAGTCTCTAGTCACAGGCATGTTCTGTAGTAGTTTTTCTAAGGTAGACAATGCCCATGAGGAAAATTATATTCTCACTTTAAAACTTTCTTTCCCTTTGGTCTGAAAGGGAGGTTTTTTCTACTTACTGTATACTTCGCTGATGGCGAAGTGAATCTAGCTATGAGATTATTATTTAAGTTCTTATTTTGGCTATGCTATTGCAGAAAAATGTTAGCCATCTCTTTTATAAGGTCTAAAGATTAAATTGTGCGTCCTACAGATTCCTTCATAATAGAATTAGTTTCCTACCTTGAAGAGAATAGAGAAATGAAAGAACAAGTTGGGCTTAGAATAGATAAATGAGGGAGCAAGTCCTAGATCGCTTGCTGACAATAGCAATATCACATGAATACTTAGCAAACCGTTTCAACCATTAGATAACAACTTAAGAAAACATTTACCAGAAGGTCCAATGCCTTCTATAAATTTTAAGAATCATGTATTTGGAAACACCTCTTAAATATCTAACATGGTGTAGTTTGTTTAACCAGTAAACTTAAGCACAACCATCTAAAATGTTTTTAGTTTCTTTCTACCAACACGTTTAAAACATATGATACACAGATTCAGGTCACTCAAATTAAAATGTATCTTTGATTGATTTTAGCAGCTTAAATTTATGGACAATCTTATCTATAAGCCATTTAAAATAAAACTCTTAATAAAATTTCCCCATGTGGACATACAATATGTACACACATATAATATAGCATAATAGACCAATATAGCAATTTTAATAATAGCTTTTAAAATCTTTAACTCTTTTTGTAGATTGCCAATTGATTTGAATTGCTTTTTGTTTTTAGTAACCTCAGTTAACCATACTTTCTCTCAGTTGTTACTGTTAATACATTATTGGCTTCATCTGTTTACAGAGCTATCCCAAAGTACTGAATACAATAAAAGTGGCTGGAAAAAGTCCATAGGAACCTATAGGAGGACAGCTAAACACAGAACCAACAACGCTTTAGTTTTATGAGCAGCACATCATATATAACTGTGGATGACAAAAGACTTTAAGTCGCCATGTTTAAAATTATAAACTCATCAACCAACAAGAGGCACTTGCTTACTTCACAGTATTTTTGAAAGCACCTGTAGGATTTTACAAGTATTTAACCCTTTAGGCCTCTGGGGCTTTCAGATTAAGATAACTATCATGTCTAGTAACACAAGATCATTAGACTTTTTAATTCTCAAACATTTGTATTAATAGCATTTTCCTTTATAGAAACTTAAAGTCTGGTACCACATCACATCTTGACAGTCCTTCTAACATAATCCAAATAGACTGATTAGTTGGTGTCTCTATAAGATGAGAGACATAGGTCCTTCGATTTTTTCAGTTGGGCCCAAACTGGAAAAACCAAAGTCCAGGATTTAATGGAAATTTTAGAGACCAGATTGTTTGAAACTTTGATTTTTTTGAATGCCTGTCAAGAATGCCAAGAAGGCTCAAAATCCAAAATATCTGGTTGAAATAAGATTTCTTAAAATCATGACATAACATAGACCAAATTTGATCATTGTTACAAGGTGATTATTCAAATTTTTGAAAATAAGCACATATTTAAATAACCCGTAGCTCTTAATAAAAATTCAGCTGTTTTTGAACAATTAGAATTTAACAGACATCAAGAGAACATAATAGATTACTTTAACACATTGCTTTAACAGAGCATCAGAGTTTAATTCTATGTCAAAGAGAAATTGAGCTTCCTGTGATCTTTTGCTGTGAGGTTTCCTTCCTTTACCTTCTTTCATATTGGTGACCATGTTTCTGTGTTTCTGTGTGTAACACATCTTTAAGCATCTTTTGCAGGGCAGGATGAGTGGCAACAAATTCTTTCAGTTTCTGTTTGCTATGAAAAGTCTTAATTTCACCTTCATTCACAAATGAGAGCTTTGCAGGATATAATATTCTGGGCTGGCAGTTTTTCTCTCTTAGTACCTGGGCTATGTCTCGCCATTCCCTTCTAGCTTGTAGGGTTTCTGATGAGAAGTCTGCTGTGAGTCTAATTGGAGATCCTCTAAGAGTAATCTGACGTTTCTCTCTTGCACATTTTAGGATCTTTTCTTTATGTTTCACTGTGGTGAGTTTGATTACAACATGTCGTGGTGAGGATCTCTTTTGGTCATGTTTATTAGGGGTTCTATAAGCTTCCTGTACTAAGATGCCTCTGTCCTTCTCCAAACCTGGGAAATTTTCTGCTAGTATCTCACTGAAAATGATTAGAAAACTTACTTTTTAAAAACCTGTGTGAAGGCATTAGAAAGGTACTAGGGCAGTGAAGAGTTAAGATCTAAGGCCCAAGAACAAAGGAAAAGACAAAAAATGTGCCAGACTTTTTTTTTTTTTCTTCCCAAAGAAACCATTTATTTAATGAATACAAATTTCATACCTACAACTTTAGGAGTATAGTGAGTCTTCCCATTATACCCGCCCTCCCACCCCCACTCTCACCATACTTCCTCCTCCCTCTCTCATTCCCAGTCCCTTCTCCATTAAGAAAACAAAAAAGCAAAACAAACAAACAGTCAAGACAAGGGCTGTCCAGAGTCATTGCTTCTCAAAGTGTCAATTTCACTTCTACAGATTGCTTTTTGAGTACTCTATTAGTTATCACAGGTCAGGGAGAACATGGTATTTGCCCCTTTGGGACTGTGCCAGACTTTTGACTCTGATTTTTCCTTGCTGCCCTGGCAAATTCTAAAACAGTAGCCTGAGGGACTGAGAATAGAAATAGAAAGCTACAGCTAGAAGGAGGAGAAGCTGAGCAAGCGTGGAGCAATCTCAGGGGGAGAGGATGACTAAGGGCGGATTTGAGTATCCATCAAGGAGAAAGAGTCAGGTAAACGCACAAGGTTTTCCATCGATGCTTCTAAAAGGCTGCTGTTCACAACTGTGACTGAGTAAGAAACAGAGCGGATATCACAGTGAATGAAACTTGCTTCTGAATCAATTCAATTTCGCTCTACTAAGATGATTTGTCCCTTTCTTAACTGCCTGCTGGTAGTGAAAGCAAATGCTTTCTGAAGGAAGTAGCACCATTCAGAACTTCCAACTATCTCTTTAATTTACAGTAGAACATCTGGCACTCTTTAAAAATATTAGCAGGTATGTAAACGTCAACTAACTGGACATTTGGAGGAAAAAAAAAAACATAGAAAATAGCTACCAAATCTTAAGATGTTCAGATAATTGTGGTTTCAGACATAGATTTCAATAACATAATTACTATGGAAATGAAATTAATGAAGATTGATGATTTTAGCAGAAAACTTAAAGCTACAATATCAATAAAATATAAATCCTGGAAGTGGAAAATAAAATAAACGTAACAGCATACCAAAAGTGGGCATAACAGCAGAATAGACACAGTTCACAAAATAATTAATAGTATGGAAGAGTAGATGGAAGACAAAATTTAAACTGAAGGAAGAGAAAATTAAAAGATAGAAAATAAGAATATAAGAGACATGTAGAACATAGTAAAATGCTGTAACACAAATGTAATGGGAGTTACAGAAGGAGAAGAGAAAGAGAGGGCAACAAACCCATTACTTTTAAAGATATTATGGTCTAAAGCTTCCCAAAATAGATAGAAAAAAATTATGATAATATTCATAAAACTTTGTGAACTCTAAGCAGGAGAAATACAAAAAAAAAAAAAAAAAAAAAAAAAAACAAATACAGGGCCTGCACCGTGGCTCACTTGGTTAATCCTCCACCTGCGGTGCCAGTATCTCATATGGGCGCCGGGTTCTAATCCTGGTTGCTCCTCTTCCAGTCCAGCTCTCTGCTGTGGCCCGGGAGGGCAGTGGAGGGTGGCCCAGGTGCTTGGGCTCTTGCACTCACATGGGAGACCAGAAAGAAGCACCTGGCTCCTGGCTTCAGATCAGTGCAGCACCGGCCATAGCGGCCACTTGGGGAGTGAACCAACGGAAGGAAGACCTTTCTCTCTGTCTTTCTCTCTCACTGTCTATAACTCTACCTGTCAAATAAATTAAAAAAAAGAAAAAGAAAACCAAATATAGATACTTCTTAACTTCTGAAAACCTAAAGCAAAGAGGCAATCTTAAAAGGAAAGAATATAAAATAGTGCCTTCAAAGAAGAACAACGAGACAGATGAGAAGAAAGTCAAGAAATAGAAAGACCTGGAGTTTCAGAGTAATGTGACCTAGACCTGAAGATTGATGACAGGGATCCTCAGGTTGTTGCTAAATGGAGAATCTCAGTATATTGGCTGTGCCCATGACTTAGAAATTGACTTCCTCAGATCAGAGAGGACATGACAAATGGGGATGCTGCCATAGAATTTGGCTTTCTCATTTCAGTGGGAATAACAAGCTCCTTAAATAGCAGAGGTCAAATACATGGTCAAGTGTGACCATCAGAAATGTGGTGGTAGCAATATTTACCACAGTAAACCTTGGGACACAATTATGATCAGTGTTTCCACTTGCAGAGGTTAATTGATCAGAGTCAGTAGAAACAGAGTAGATTGGTATCTCAAAGTACCATCTGCCAGGGACAGGCCTTTGGCATAGTAGTTAAGACATTGCTTGGGATCACATATCAGATCACCTGGGTTTGAGTCCTGGTTCCACTGCGGATTCCAGCTTCCTGCTTATGCACACCCTGGGAGACAGCAGGTGATGGCTCAAGTATTTGCATCCTTCACACTCACATAGGAGGCATGGACTGAGTTCCCAGCTCCTGGATTGGGCCTGATCCAACCCTGGGTATTGTAGGTATTTAAGTACTGAAATAGCAGATGGGAGGTCTCATTCTGTCTTTCTCCCTTTCAAATAAAGTAAAATGACATAGAGTGCCATTTGACAGATAATAGAAAATGCTTTTTAGCTTGAGTAAGCAGAAAAATGGATTGAGTCACTGCAGAGCGAATGAATGGCCTTACCCACCTTGAAGGTCCCATTCTCAAGAAGATGAGTCTCTGTCAAATGTCTGCATCAGCAACCTGCTTAGATCTTTTGTCATATATCTGTGAGTTTGGGCTGCTTTAACAAAATACCATACAACTAACATATATTTCTCACAGTTCTGGAGGCTGGAAGTTTGAAATCAAGTTGCTAGCATGGCTGGATTCTTGGTAAGGGCCATCTTCTTGGTTATTTCCTCACAGGGTCTTCCTTGGTACGGGCAAGCAGAGAAACCGAGTGCTTATCTCTTTACTTTCTCATAAGGACCCTAATTCCTTTATGAAATATCCACCCTCATGACCCAATTGTCTTCCAATGGCACCACCTGCTACCTAACATTTTCCCTTTGGCGATTAGGATTTTTCAACCTATGAATATTGGAGGAGGGACACAACATGTGAATTGGGGGAGGGGGAAACAATCATGTCATCCTAGGTATATACTGCAGTTCTGTATCAAAGCCTTCTCCAGAGGGGAGATCTGGAGCATTGAAGGTCTTTGCCATTTAAAATGCCCCTACCGCACTGAATATTGTCTAATCCACTCAGTCAAAAAGTTAGAAATGGACAAGTGCATTATATTGCTAAATGAGATCAGTAGATAGGCAACGACTAAAAGCCAGTGCTGAGAAGCAAAACCTGTAGACAGGGATGGATAGCGTCTATTTGTCCCTCCCATCAGATCCTCTTCCTACCATTATCAACGTCCTCTGTGTCCTATGATGATTTAACTTTCACTGGGGTTTGTCCAGCAGCGGCATCAACAAGAATTTGGGCAGGATGGAAGGGAACTGAAGTTTGGTTGTTTCTCTGGCTCCCTCCCTGCTGGCACTGATTGGCACTGGGTCTTTTTTTCCCGGAGGCCACCATTTCTGCCTAGAAGTCTTCTCTTACAGTTTCTAAGGGAATGGTTTTGTGCCCAGTTTCCATATTCCTTTCCTTTTGACCTTTCAGGCCAAGAATGGGAAAGAATTTTATTGCTTCCAGCAAAATGATGCTTCTCTATCCTGGCTTATTCCTGCTGGCCTTGCTCTTACCCTTGAAAATAGTCCCTTTATTAAAATTTCTTCAATTATCTCATTTGGCAGTGCCATCTGTTTCCTGTCAAGACCCTGCCTGATATAATTTCTAATTTAAAATGCAAAATTTATTGTAATATTTAATTATCATATATATGAGTCTATTTCTGGACTCCATTCTCTTCATTGACATGCTTAACAGTTTTTGTACCAAAAACACGTTGTTTTAATTAATCTAACATTGTAGTATAGTTTTATATCTGATATGGCAGCAGTTCTTAGATTTTTGGCCTGAAGACCCCTTTGTCCTCATAAAAATTGAGGAGTCAAAGCAAATCTGTCAAACCTTCTAGGGGAGCGTGATTGGTAGCCACATTCCATATGGAAGAACCTGTGTCTGAGTCCTAGCTCTGCTCCCTAATTCAGTTTCCTGCTAATGGGCACCATGAGAGGCTGCACATGATCACCAAAGCAGCTAGGTCCCTGCAACTTTTATGGGAGATCTGGGTTGAGTTCCTGACTCCTGGCATCAGCCTGGCCAGGTCCCAGTTGTAGCAGGCATCTGGGTTGTGAACCAGTGGGAAAAAGCTCTCTTCCTGTCTCTGTAATAAAATAATTTATATACAGAATCTGAAGTCACAACAATGGATTTCTTTTATTTCAAATTTGTTTATCTTTCACTCAGAGTGTATCTTGACATAAACTTGATTTTGTAGCATCATATTTTGGTCATTTGGAAAATATTTATTTGCTGAGGTATGCAAATCTTCCAGTGTCAAGCTCAACATGGATGTTGTCAAAAAATTTTTCAGCTCCTGGGAGGCTCTCAAGCTTGTAATGACAAGATACAGATGCAAGTTTTCTAAAAATTTAATTTTCACTTAAAAGTTCAAATTATATCATTGCCAACCGAGAATGACAATTATTTTCCTTGATGTGACAGATCACTTCATTTCTTTTTAGATTGTATCTGCCAAATATCCCAGGTCTAAATAATCAGTATCTGTGAGTTCTTTCAAGTAAAATGTTAGCAAGTTAAGCTCACCCCTCAAACAATCGTATCAGTCCTGTTGGGTGAGAGCAGTATTGAACCCTAATATGAAGGAGTGTTTTAGGTGTACTTTGCCACTTTGTCATACAAGATATTAAAAATACCTGTACATAAGGGTCAAAATTTAATAAAAATGACATAATGTACTGCTTCAACATGGACATTCTTAAGTATATCTGGCTTGCTTTTTTTTTTTTTTTCTCTGAGTGGTATGGCATTGAAGAATACAATTTCTAGTAGAGTTTTGTCTCATTGTCTTGCTTGGTCTGTACCTGGATGCCAGGACTTTACCTACCACAGCTCCTGTGTCATCAATATAAATAACAATACTATGAAAATGGCAAATAACATCTTTGTGTTGTACAGAGTTTATACTTTTGGTCTATGTAAGGGAACCCTAGAGTAACAAAAGCTACTTGTTTAGGACCTAGAAACATCTTCTGGCCACTCCCACACTATGAGGCACTCCTACAAAAGCTCCAGCACCATTGAAGCATATAAACAGGTGCCCCATGCCTTCACACTGAACTGATGGCACTAATAAATACACAAGAACAAAATGCTTTTATATCTGTATAATCAGTCATGGACCAATAGGGCTCAATATCTAAGCACCAGATCAAATATATAAGGGTACTTCAGGAAGGTGGTAGAAAATTGATTTAAAAGATAAGTTTATGTTGATGCAGAAAAATCTATGTGTAGTTTCTTTATAATACTTCTAAAAGTGTGCAACTTTTAGAAGATGTGTGGTATGCATAGATTTCAAAGATTTTTGGCACCAAAATAAACCTATCTTGTAGTACTGTTTCCCATACATTTTTGAAATATCCCCTCGGAAAGGTTTTTCTTGAGTCCTCCCACCAACCGCAAGGTATAATTATTTGCCAGCATTTCCAAATGTTTGTTATGCTTTTTCTATTGCCAGTCTTCACCCAAACTCTGATAAGAGTGGGCATTCGATGAATAATGGTTGAATTTATAATTGAATGACAAAAGCAAAGTTGACCTTCGAATTCCACTCTGGTTCATTTTGTACATATTGCAGTTAGAGCCAAGTTTGGAGGATACAGTGGATTTCTTTGTTTCTTAAAGACAAAATTAATGTAGTGGTAAAATTACAATAGTGTCTGTTCTCTCATATGCAGAACATCTCATACATACTTGTTTTCAGAAAGAGCATTTTTTTAGTTTATTTAAACTTTAGCCAAAGTAAGACAACAGAGGATGAAGTGTCTTCTTGGAGAAAGATGACCAAATATCCAACAAGGAAATAAAATCTCTTCTTCTGGTTCTTATTTTCCAAAAGAATAAAAAACTTTCTTTCATTTTTTTTTTCAAAGAACACATCAGAAAGAATCTGAAATTCTCTAAATCAGAAGAATAAGAAATGTGTTGTTTCAATTCATCCTTTAGTGTCAGTCCAGTCACACTCATAACAATAACAGTGATCCAAAGCCAGAAAGATTAGATCTTTGAGGACCCCATGATAACATTCTTAGAGGATGTTATGCTCGGAGGAGGTGGGCACCACATCCCCACATCCCCTTGGCTATTGTCGTTGAGCTGTGTGGGTGACTACAGGCTGCAGGGTTTAAAATTCTTTTCTCTTTATATTCTTTTCTTAAAAATAAAATATTTATAAGACTTCAAGGGAAGGCACATATCTAAGACAGGATGTAAATAATCACTGCTTTTCTTGTAGGATTAATACATGATAGTCCTGCTGGGAAGTACCTCTCTTCAATTGCCTGCCCTGTTCTCTGGGAGGCCTGAAGCGGCAGAACAGTCCACAGCCATTGCTCTTCTAGCTCTTTTAATCTCTACTTAGGGTAGGGCTGATGCCTATTGATTCTCATTCTTCCAATTAAGAAAAGGCATTTTTAAAACTGCAGTAACTTAAAATACATATTTCAGACATATTTCTGTCCCTTTTTTTTTTTTGGCATGACCCATTAGACGGAATGTATAGTATTCAAATGAATATATAATAGCTTTTCTGGTCTGTGTCCTCTAACTGTTCTTGGAAACCTCATTCAATCAGGAAACGGTCTTCATATTTCAATCACGTTTCTACCTCTTTTCTTTTCTTTTCTTTTCTTTTCTTTTCTTTTGTAAACAATGAAAAACAATTGCTGAATTCTGAACAATGGGGTAGAGCAGGAGTGTAAATATGGGTTAAATTTCAAATGCCATGGGTGGAAGGATTTTGAAGATTGTCCAGTTCGCTTCTCTCAGTTGGGCAGATAAGAAAACTTTCTTAAGAGGGTTGAGTGATAATCACTAGTGCTGAGGTCTCCTTATTGGGAGCTGGATACATTATCTCCCTTAATTGTAACATCCACCTTAACAGACAGTAAACAATCTCCGTTTTATAAAAGTGCAATCTAATGCTCAAAGGGGCTAAATGATTTGCACTGTGTCTCAGGAAGAAAGAGTCAGGGTTAGGGGTGGGTGGTACGGTGCAGCAGGTCGGACTGCCACTTTTGGGGTGCTGTACACCCTAGCGTTTCCATTGGAGTCCTGCTACTCTGCTTTCCATCCTCTTTCCAGTAGTGTGCCTGGGAAGCAGCAGATGGTTGCTCCAGCACTGGAGTCCCAGTAAGCCTTGAGCAAGACTTGGAAGAAGTTCCTGGCTCCAGGCTGGCCCTGCCCCAGCTGTTCTGTGCATCTGGGAAGTGAACCTGTGGTTGTAAGCTTGCCACACACCTGCCCACCCCTTCCCCTGCCACATTTGTCACTCTGTCTTTCAAATAAATCTTTTAAAACTGGAGTCAGAGTCATGGTTTGAACCCAAGTCTACCTGGGTGAAATTTTAACCCAAATCAGAGCTCTGAGAGAATGTGCTGAGAAAATTGAGAAGGAAATCATGAGCTCAGTAGAATGAATGCTTTTAAGGCTATATCCCAGTTGTTGAGAATTTGTAGAGATTTACGATGTCAGCTAGCGAGGTGATAATTGGATTTTTTAGCTCAACCTAGAATGACTTCGAGAATGTGATTTATTTTTCAGTACTTACGGGAATTTTAATATTCAACATCGAGCAGCAGCCCTAGCAAGTCTCTGACATGGCATAAACTGTTTAAAGGAGGGAGGGATTATTGCTAAGCATCTTCCAACCTCCCAGTGTAACAGGGGTGTTGGGGGTCATGTGTGCTCCACAGGGTTGCAGGCTCCATCACTATGGGCTGTGGAATTTTGGTACTTCATTTCAGCCCAATGTCAATCTTCTCATCTGTAAATTGGTGGCAGTAAGAATAACTTAACAACTTACCAGGATTCTTGTAAAGATTTAGCAAAATAATGTGTGTGTGATTTAAAAAAAGATTTATTTTTATTTATTTGAAAGGCACAATTATAAAAGAGAGAGAGAGAGAGAGAGAGAATGAGAATCTTGCATCTGCTGGCTCACTCCCAAAATGGCCACAGGAGCTGGGCCAGGCTGAAGCCAGGAGCTTCTTCCAGCTGGCACAAGGGCTCTGGGACGCTGCTTTCCCCAGGCACACTAGCAGAGGGCTGGATTGAAAGTGGAGCACCCAGGACATGAACCAGTGCCCAAATGGGATGCCAGCATTGCAGGCAGTGGCTTTACCCACTATACCACAGCACTGGCCCCAATGTGTGTGTGATTTTTAAAAGGTGATGACAAATATCATTGCTCTAAAAGTCACTGGGTATTTGCTAAATTGTAACTAAAAAAGAAGTCAGTGAATGCAGAAACCTGTAGTAGGTGCTACATTTTTCACCTCTTGATGTGTATAGGAATCACTAAGAGAGCTACCCAAACAGTAGAGTCCTTCTAATTTAGTAGGTCTAGGGTAGGTCTTGAACGTCCCCCTCTCCGAAAATTTGCAAAGGAGTAAAAATGCTGTGAGCCCACCAACCACGTATTTAATCATATTTAATAGCAAGGGTGTGGATTATAAAGAAATCACAATGTTACTACAATTTATGGAGTTTGAAGATTTTTGTCTGAAGTACCAAGATATTCTTAAGTGAAATTATGAAACTGGAATTAGGTATAAAAAGAAGGATCCTTTTATTTAATTCCTTCATTTTGTTTGCGAGGAAACTACAGTCACACACATACACACACAATTCTGATTGACACTTAACTATCAGTGCTAGAGCAGATCGCTTGACCTGTGGACTTTGCTAGGCTGCTCTCTTCCACAGCTGAGTCTGATCACTTTACTACAGATCCCACACGTTTTCCAGTCTTACCCAGAACTTAGTAGATAGGGTGACTCCTTATAGTCTATGAGAGCTCTAGGAAATACACCACCCGTATTTTTTTTTTTTTTTTGCACAGACTGAGTGGATAGTGAGAGAGAGAGAGAGAGAGAGAGACAGGGAGAAAGGTCTTCCTTTACCGTTGGTTCACCCTCCAATGGCTGCCATGGCCAGTGCGCTGCGGCCGGCGCATCACACTGATCCGAAGCCAGGAGCCAGGTGCTTCTCCTGGTCTTCCATGCGGGTGCAGGGCCCAAGAACCTGGGCCATCCTCCATTGCACTCCCGGGCCACAGCAGAGAGCTGGCCTGGAAGAGGGGCAACCGGGACAGAATCCGGCGCCCCAACTGGGACTAAAACCCAGGGTGCTGGTGCTGCAAGGCGGAGGATTGGCCTATTGAGCCACGGTGCCGGCCACCACCCATATTTTTTAAAAAGATTTTTAAAATTTATTTGAAAGTCAAAGTTACAGAGACAGAGAGAGAGACACAGAGATAGAGAAAAAGAGATCTTCCGTCTGCTGCTTAACTCCCCAGATGGCTGCAACAGTCAGTGCTGGGCCTGGCCAAAACCAGGAACCAGGAGCTTCATCTGAGTCTGACCTATGGGTGGCAGGAGGCTCAAACACTTGGGCCATCTGCTGCTGCTTTTCCCAGGCCATTGGCAGGGAGCTGCGAAGGAAGTGGAGCAGCCAGGAAACAAACTGGCACCCGCATGGATACAGGCATCTCAGGTGGTGTCTTTACCCACTACGCCAGAGCGTCGGCCTCATACCACACATTTTTTGAAAACAGCAAACCCCATGTCATAATTTTTCAGTCTCATATAGCCTCTTGTAGCATTTGAACAGAGTTCTTTCTTTCAGTGAATTTGCAGTCTGTTCATGTTCTGTCAATAAGACAAGCAGTGACTTTTATATGATTCCTAGAATTCTATCTATACACATTTTAAAATATTCAAAAAATACAAATGTGAAAAAAAAATAACAAATGCCTGTATTTGCATCGTCCTGAATTAGCAGCCACATACACACCCAGTTGGCTTACTCCATTTTTCCTTCTTTATTAAGCTTGTGATCTTTGCTGGGTGCTCTCCTGGTTCTTAGGACATTGCTGTTAAAGTTGGAAAGGCCTCTGCCTCCACAGTCTTACATTTGAGTAAGGGAAAATGGAGATATAAAGTAAATATTAAAAAGGGAAAATATCAGAGTGTTAAGTGCTGTGCAGAGAATTCAAACAGTGACATTGCGGAGAACTGGGTGATTATCAAAAATTGAGGAAAGGCCTCTCTGTAGAGCATTTATGCTAATGTCTAGATGAAAGTTCAAAGGTGTGAAGAAAGGGCAGAAAAGCATTCTGAGAAAATAGGACAGGGCAGACAAAGGCATTAGAGAAAAGCAAGGCTGGTGTGTTAAAAATACAGAAAGGGGGCCAGGGATGCTAGAGCATAGTTGACAGTACAGAAATGGATAGGGAAAAAGTCAAAGAGCTATACTAGCATTTGGTTTTATTGTACATAAAGATGGAAGCCACTGCATGTTTTTAACTAGGCAGTATCATAATTTGATTTATCATTGAATTTGGTCACTCTGCTTGCTTTGCATGTAGAATAAATAATTGGAGGCTGGGATAGATAAGTTTAGAGGTTATGGAACACTCCAGGTAAGACATGTCAGTGTTTGCAGAAAATTGAACAATTTTGAAATATGTTTACTTATAGAGTTGACAGAATTCGTTAGTAGATCAGATATTAGGAGTTTTAGAAAGAAACAAGTGAATGGTGGTCCCATTTATTGTGAGAAAAAACAGTAGGCAATTGGTTTGGGCCATGTTAAGATTACAATACCTGCTTTGTTTAAGTGCTAGAATATAATATAGTAAATATAATCTTTCAAGAAAGTGATGATGTTGGAACTTTAAATGTGGACCTGTAATCTATGTGTGCCTTTAACTTCTATAGCTGGTAGGCTGTGATTGGGGAAAAGCAAACCCAGAAGCTCATTCCTTTTTTTTTTTTTTTAAAGATTTATTTGTTTGAAAGTCAGAGTTACACACAGAGAGAAAGAGAGGCAGAGAGAGAGAAAGAGGGAGAGAGAGGTCTTCCATCTGTTGGTTCATTCCCTAATTGGTCGCAATGGCTGGAGTTGAGCCGATCTGAAGCCAGGAGCTAGGAGCTTCTTCCGGGTCTCCCATGCAGGTGCAGGGGCCCAAGGACTTGTGCCATCCTCCACTGCTTTCCCAGACCATAGCAGAGAGCTGGATTGGAGTGGAGCAGCCATGACTTGAACCAGCACCCATAAGGGATGCTGGCACTACAGGAGGTGGCTTTTCCCACTTAGCCACAGTGCTGGCCTTCAGAAGCTCATCCTGTGACTTGCTAAATCATGGTACAAGTTGAACTTCCAGCCTTGCAAGGTGTCTACTGACAAAGTGATGACACTGATTGGGAAAGAATGGGATGCTGACATTTGAAATGGGAATATGAGATGAAGCTAGAAGTATTAAACCCCCATATTCTGTTGAGTTTTCTTTGCCAGTTGAAGCAACTATTTCATTGTTAGTGGAAGAGGCCTCTCTACTCCCATTTATAGGGATTAATCCCCCATTTCCCTAGGAATAGAAGTGGCCTCCCCTGAGGCAGTAGCATCATAAGACACCCTTCCTTTCTTCTAGATCTATAGCTACACTCAAGTCCCAGTAGCCCTATAATGGTAAGGTACAAAGTGTGTGATCCATAAAGAGACACAGTATAATACAACACAACTACCTGCATTTTCTAGTGGATACAGACAGAAATCTAGGAAACAACTGTGGGACATTGGTGGAAGAAGCAGTAAGTTGGATATGGCTACATTTATTACTTTGAGCATAATAAGCAGAGATTCTGCAGTTAATGATGCATCTCAGGAAATAATCAAGGACTCTGACTGGTTGGTTGGCTGAAAAATAGGCCACCATGTGCCTCACCATGAGGTTGTTAGAAACATCAGGCATTTGATTTAATTCAGAGGAAGAGATCCGAAGGCTTAGGGAGATTGCCATGTTGAGTCAGAGTTGTCAATTAAAACTTTACTGACCTACCCTGGGAGGGTACAAAAAACATATCTTTCAAAATTACTCTGCAAAATACATTTGTGAGGGATGCTTTAGCATTGTTGAAGAGCTCTATGATTGTACTTTCCTGTAGGCCAGACTTGACAGTAGGAGCTATGGACATTGAATTGAGAAATCTAAATGCAGAGGATGTAATTAGATCCCAGAGTAGCAGGGGCCAAGTGGCAACCTTCAAATGCCAAAGGCAAGGTGGATGTGATTACTGTAATCAGTATTAGAATCTGACTCATGCAGACCTATGATATTGGCTAATTGATCATATTCCTAGAAGTAAAATGGACAGAAACATTATTTTTTCTATAGAATCAGAAAAAGTCTTAGGTACACTGAACAAACATCTAATCTCAGTCATAAAAACATCTAGATAGTCACAATCCTTCAATGAATTCCTAGTCTTGAGCTAGTTAATAGACCCAGGACTCCTTGAATGAAGAGGTTATTGCAGTTTGGTTGTTTGGAGTAATTTCAGCATGTCTTAAATGTCTTTATTTGGAGGTGAATATGAGTTAAAGTGATGTGTATGGGTGACAAGTTGACAGGAAGTAGACTTGTGACTGGGCCATGTGATGCACAGATATTTACTGGAATATTGTTCTAGGGGTTTTTGCAAGGTTGTTTATGGATGAGATTATCACCTAGATTGGTAGAGCAGAGCAGATTGCTCTCGAGAGTATGGATGGGTCTCACCCAGAAGTTGAAAGCCTCAATAGAGTAACACTGACCTTTCTCAAGTAAAAGAAACCTTCCTACCTGCTTGCTCTTGCAACCTGTGACACTAGATTTTCCCTGCCCTTAGGCTTGAACTGAAACATCACTCAAACCCAGGGCTTAGGTCTAATGACCAAGAATGAAAATAAATAATTGGCTGTCTTAGGCAACTGGTTTGCCTGTCTACCCACCCATTCTTCAAACTGATGATAGAAAATGGAATTAAAAGGTAAGTTTATTTTGCTGCAAAAATTTTGAAATCTGTGCATTCAAGCTGCCTTCATAAAGTTCATGGAAAATATGTATTATGAAAAAAATGCATGTTTTTCAGTTTTTTTTGTCCCGAAGTGAATTTTCTTTTAATTTCACTTTCCACAAATTTTTAAAAAAATATTTATTTATTTGAAAGAGTAATAGAGAGAGGGAGAGAGAAAAAGAGAGAAGGAGAGAGATACCTTCCACCCACTGGTTCACTCCCCAGGTGGCCACAACAGCCAGGGCTGAGCCAGGCTGAAGCCAGAAGCCAGAAGCCAGGAGCTCCCTTGGGGCTCTTGGGCCATCTTGCATTACTTCTCTCAAGCCATTTGCCAGGAGCTGAATGGGAAGTAGAGCAGCTGAGGTTCATTCTGGTACGCATTTGGGATGCTAGCATTGAAGGTGGTGGCTTTACACACTACGGCACAACACTGGCCCCTGGGTGAACTTTTTCAAGTTACTTCTGAGGACAAATTGCCCCTAAAAAGCCAAGACATTCAAGAGAAACACAAACTGAAACTTAGACAGACCTATTGAGCCCATCTATCAGTTCAATTTCACTTACGTTTGTCAAAATTCTGTTTTGTCTTAGCCATTTGAAGAAAACTTGAATGGCCTTTTTTTTTTTTTTTGTTTTTGACAGGCAGAGTTAGACAGTGAGAGAGAGAAACAGAGAGAAAGGTCTTCCTTCTGTTGGTTCACCCCCCAAATGGCCGCTACAGCCCACGCTGTGCCAATCCAAAGCTAGGAGCCGGATGCTTCCTCCTGGTCTCCCATGAGGGTGCAGGGCCCAAGGACTTGGGCCATCCTCCATTGCCTTCCCGGGCCACAGCAGAGAGCTGGCCTGGAAAAGAAACAACCGGGACAGAATCTGGCGCCCCAAATGGGACTAGAACCCAGGGTGCCAGCACCGCAAAGCGGAGGATTAGCCTAGTGAGCTAGTGAGCCGCGGCGCCGGCCAGCCTTTGTTCTTTATCCATGTGATAGACTTTTTTCAAACCCTCCTTGCCTCTGAATGTGTTTTTAGCTAATCATATTCTAATCTTTAACCAGTAAGAAATTTTCCCTCACTTATCTAAAGACCACCTTTGCATGCCAAGCCAGTGCCTGCTCACTGTGTGATATGTAGAGTCTCACTAGAATTTGACCATGGTGGAACACTTCCTTCGTCTGGCTCATTGTGTATCTTTGGGCTTTTGTCTCCCACACTTAGATTACCCATATTCTGCCCCAAGAAAACCTTATATTAACCTTTTTCACAGATCCTGTTTGTTTCTGTTGATGCTTCATAGACACACAACACATGCACAAACTCACATATACCCTGTTAGTTCTGTGTCTTTGAAGAACTCTGACCAATACAGGCCCTAAGGAATGTTCCAAGCATATGTGATGGCTAACATACAGGGTGTGCCATTGAGTAAGTTGCTCATTATGAGAAGGTGTTTGTCGCTGAGTAAATGGTCATACTTGTTAATTTTTTTTCCTTAAGCATGTTAATTGGATGTGGAAATGGAGAGCTATATAAGTATTAAAAATGTGGAAAGAGGGCCGGCGCCATGGCTCAGTAGGCTAATCCTCCACCTTGCGGCACCGGCACACTGGGCTCTAGTCCCGGTTGGGGCGCCAGATTCTGTCCCGGTTGCCCCTCTTCCAGGCCAGCTCTCTGCTGTGGCCCGGGAGGGCAGTGGAGGATGGCCTAGGTCTTTGGGCCCTGCTCCCGCATGGGAGACCAGGAGAAGCACCTGGCTCCTGGCTTTGGATCAGCGCGATGCGCCGGCCACAGCACGCAGGCCGCAGCTCGCCGGCCACGGTGGCCATTGGAGGGTGAACCAACAGCAAAAGGAAAACCTTTCTCTCTGTCTCTCTCTCTCTCTCTCACTGTCCACTCTGCCTGTCAAAAAAAAAAAATGTGAAAAGAAATAAAACTGATTTGTAGTAGATATGCAATGTATGTTTTTAAACACCTGTTTTATTGAGAGAAAATGAGGGATGGTTTTCAAAAAAATTATAAAAGAATATGCTCTTTGAGATAAAATATCAATTGAGTGATTAAAATAACTGGAAAGACATTGGATTCAATACAAACATAAGAATGTTAAGCTAAAAGTAGTGAAAAGGGAAAAAAATCAGAGTTTCTTAAAAACAAAAAGTAAGAACAACAAAATGCTATAGCCCCAAACTCCATTTACTACAGTGTTGAATCCCATTAATCTGAATAATGCTGATCATTAGAAAAAGTTGTCTGAGAAGATTGAGGATCCTAAACATTCGGAGCTATAATTTTGAAAAAGAGTGAAAGAAATTTACTTCCTAAATCTTGGTTTGTGAGTTTCCCTAAAAGCTATTATAGAAATGCAAAATGTTTTTCAATTATTGTGTTATTAGTTCTCATATATTTTATCTACATTTTCCAACTGAATAGCCTCCATTTCAATTGTGTCTTCTCTCTTCTTTGTCCTGATGAGAACTTTTTTTAAAGACATTTTACTGTCTTCTGTAAAAATAATTAGGGAAAAATAATTTCCAAATAGTAACAAACACTCAGTTTGTGTTTCATTCAATACAACATTAAGTAGCATCTCTCAGCTGAATTCCTATACAATGAAAGAAAGCAAATGCCATGGTAAAGAGAAATAGCTGTTTCTTATAACATTGTATGTTTTGTAAGTCCTTTCTTGTGAATAAAATGCAATCATCATCCTCTTTATTTCCAAAGGTAAGGGAGATGAATCCAAATAATTACAATCAAAAACAAAGGTGACTAACAATCTCCCATAAATAATGGGCATATGTATATGACCCACAGTTTCTTGCTTCTCAATTCTTTACAAGAGGACCAAGGGAAGTTGGTTATAGTAATGGGAATATTCTTTCGAATAAAGCTCTCAGATTTTGCAAAGTTCCTCTGTAGGATGTTAACACTGAAGAATAGGTTCAAATTGTCAAAGCTATTTGCAGTTGATACTGCAAGTAAGTTTTAACAATAGGGAAATCAGTTTGTGTCAAAGCAACTTAGGCCATTAGTGTGCACCATTTTCTCCATCTGTCAAAGAAATCGCAATGAACTACTTTTAAGCAGCTGTTCAAATTAGCATGAGCTCACAGGCCTGAGGCCTAAATATGTAATTTTGCTGACCCTAATAGTAATTGCAACTTACCAAGTGGGTGCTCACAATATTAGATTGTGTCACTGCTTCTGCTTTCTTTTAAACATTTAGCCATTTTTCTACTTTTGCAATTTATGGTGGTATTTATTTTACTCGTGGCATTTTCTCTTTCTCTTATTATCAGCTTTGACTTGACATTAAACCCAGTATTGGAGACCACTGTTCATAATGGCTTGAGCTAAATGCTGCATTAGAATTTCCTTTTTTAAAAATCTGATTTACTTCTAATAGAGACAAACTCAACCTTCCTAAAGCAACAATGGGTGTGTGTCCTTTTGGAAATGTTTATACAAGGTCCACATTCTCTCTTCCTGACCTTTTGTACAGAAAGCTGAAGGGGAACCATCTCAAAGGTAAGAACTGGCAGCGGGGAGGAGACCCTATGCCATCAGTCCCAAGCTGCTCACTTACTGTCTTCTGGTGGGTCCCATTTTAGCTTTGGCATCTGGAGCTTTGTTTGCCCATGCAGGGAAATACATGAAGACAGTGGATCTAAACAGAAGAAGATTATAAAAGTAAAGGCCAAAAAAGGGAGGCAAGGTGGGGAGAAAAGAAGTAGGGAGAATTCCAAGACTCAAAAGCTTGCATATCTGCCCTAAACACAATAACTGAATTTTCATGTGGTACATAGACATGATGGAATACTCTTCAGCCATAAAAAAAGAATGAGATCCTTTCACAACAAAATGGATGCAGCTGGAGACCATGAAATAAGAAATTTCATGAAATAAGCCAGTCCTCAAAAGATAAATATCATGTTTTATTTGATTTGTAGCTAATATGTAGAGGACAAAGATGTAATGTTTGGGTAAAGCTGTCATCTTGCGTTTTGCTATTGTTTACAGCCCTTGTTTGTACTCCTGTGGAACAGTGGTCTTTCTACTTGTTGACTTCTTTATTTAATGGGAGATTAAGCTTATGATTATAAAGTAAATTGAAAGTATGTTATTGTAAAATTTAAATTAGAAAAAAGGAAGGAGGAGGGGAGGGATGATGGGTGGGAAGTATTATATGGATTTAAAATTGTACATATGAAATACACAAAATCTGTTCTCTTTATATAAATAAAAAGTTTAACATAATTTAAAAAGAAAAAAAGGATTTTGAGTCTTTCCAGTTCTTATGGTGAAGTCATGATTATAAATAGCATTGCTGAACTCCAGGAACAAGGTACATTTCTTCAGAAGCTCAGGTGATTCATCTTGGGTAACTTAAGTAATTACAGTTACAGTGATTGTTAATAAATCAATGCATTTGTACTAATGGTAGAACAGTTAACAAAATAAGTAAATATACTTGTTTTAAAAAATTGAAGTTAAAGTATAAATGTTGAACTTAAAATACTTTCAGTTTCCCACTATTTAGCTGTAGTGTAGACTTTTGTACTGAATGGAATTAAATAAACAAGGAAGACATTACTCAGATCTATTGCAATAGTCCATTTGTGCTTGCTAATTGACACGTGTTGAAATTATACTTCCATGCTTCCACAGAGGCTGGGAGATAGGGCCTCATTCTTTCTTGATGATTGAATGTAAAGGGATGACTTCCAAGTCCTTGAAAAAGGCGTGCCTGAGTTGTAAAACTGGTGAGAAGTTGGGAGAATATTTATATCTCAAAGCAGAGAGAAAGGCTTTGCCATTTCTAAAGAGAATGTTCTACAAAAGGGGAATTTGTAACCAGGAAAAGGCCTATCTAAACTTTAGTCAGTCTCAGGGGGACGTTAAAGCCCTCTTCATCACCTGTGATCTCTAAGTGCTACTCAGCGTTTTCACTGGATGTCTAGGTGACATCTAAACCTGAGGTGGCCAAAACTGATCTCCAGCTGTTTCTCCACAAGACCATTCCTCCTGCAGGTGCCTGTCCTCCATGAATGATAAATCTCAATGAAATCTTAGAAGTGTCCTGATCTCTGCTTACAAAGTAGGCAGCATTGGGTCATTTCTCACCATTTCCACTATTGCTCATTTGCATTATTAAGATAGGTGATAAGTGGGCTCTCTTCTTTTGATCTTGCTCCCTTGTCATTTATTTTAAACCCAGCAGCCACAGGGATTCTTTCAAGTCTGAATATGTTATACCTTTGGTCACAGCCTCCCAATGGCTTCCATTTCATTCTGGATAAAATCTAAAATTCTTAATTTTTTAAAATACAAGGTTTATCTATCTATTTTGAAAGAGTTACAGAAAGAGAGGGAGAGACTGATATAGAGAGAGGAGAGGGGAGAGGGGAGAGGGGAGAGGGGAGAGGGGAGAGGGGAGAGGGGAGAGAGAGAGAGAGAGAGAGAGAGAGAGAAAATCTTCCATATGCTGGTTCATTCCCCAGATGGCTACAAGGTTCAAGGCAGAGCCAGGCGGAAACCCTGAGCCAGGAGCTTCATTTGGGTCTCCCACATGGGTGGCAGGCCATCCTCTACTGCTTTTACTAGGCCACTAGCAGGGAGCTAGATCTGAAGTAGAGCAGGCAGGACACAAACCAGCGCCTATGTGGGATACTGGTATCACAGGCAGTGGCTTTACCCACTACGCCACAACACATGCCCCCAAATCTAAAATTCTTGCAGTGGCTTTCAAGACCCTGGATTGTCTTACCCAGCCTATCTTGGCTTCTCTGTGGCTCTTTCCCTCTCATACCCCACTCTAATCACTTGGGCTCCTTGCTCTAAAGGGAACACACCAGAATTTACTTACTATTTCCTCTGATTAAAATACTTTCCTAGGATATCCTGTTTATTTTTAATGTATTAATTTGAGACCTAGTGAGGTAAAGATTAAAATAAAATGAAGTGAAAAGGTTAGTCAGCCAGTTCACCCCACAAATGCCTTCCCACAGTGGCCGGGGCCAGGTCAGGCCAATGTCAAGAACTGGGAACTCAGCCTGGATTTCCCTCATAAAGGTTGGCTGTTCCATTACTTGAGCCTTCACCACTGCTTCCCAGGCTCTGTATTGGCAGGAAGCTGGAGTCAGAAGCTGTCATCAAACTCAGATGCACTGATGTGGACATGCTTTAGGTCTCTACTCAAATGTGCCTTTCTCACAGGCTTCCCTCTCACGCCATGTGAAGTTGTGGTGCTCTGACACTATCTCCTACATTCCAGTTTCTCTCAGCATGAATTGCAATCTATATATATATATATATATATATATATATATATATATATATATATTTGACAGGCAGAGTGGGCAGTGAGAGAGAGAGACAGAGAGAAAGGTCTTCCTTTTCCGTTGGTTCACCCCCACAATGCCCACTGCGGCCGGCGCACCACGCTGATCCAAAGCCAGGAGCCAGGTGCTTCTCCTGGTCTCCCATGTGGGTGCAGGGCCCAAGGACCTGGGCCATCCTCCACTGCACTCCTGGGCCATAGCAGAGAGCTGGCCTGGAAGAGGAGAAACCAGGACAGAATCCGGTGCCCCGACCGGGACTAGAACCCAGTGTGCCGGCGCCACAGGTGGAGGATTAGCCTATTGAGCCACAGTGCCGGCCACAATCTAGCATATTACATATTACATGTTTCTTGTCTCCTTCAATGAGACCTTGTTCTCCCTGATGACTGCTCTATCCCCATTGCCTAACATGATGCCTGAAGTATCTTAGATGCCCTGTGAATATATATTGAATTAATTACTCTTTTTTTTTCTTTTTTAAAAATTTTATTTAAGTTATACAAGCTTTATGTGTTTTATATATACAGATTTAGGAACATAGTGATACTTCTCATTTCACCCTCTCTCCCACTCACACTCTAACCCTTCTTCCTTCCCCCTTTACCATTCCCACTCTTAATTTTTACAAGGGTCTACTTTCAGTTTACTTAATTACTCTTTCTAAAACTCACATGCATACAACTAGAAAACACTGGCTAAATATGCTGCTTTATTTTCCTCCACATACCCTTTTAAATTATCTTCTGTATCCCATCCCAGTGGCATCTGGGGTAGATTCTGTCAGTTAACCATTATCCTCTAAAGAAATTATGAGATATGTACACTATGGGACACTACACAGTGGTTAAAAAAAATGAAATCTGGTCATTTGCAACAAAATGAATGAATCCGGAAAACATTATACTTAGTGAAATAAGCCAGTTCCAAAGGGACAAATAGCACATGTTCTCCCTGATTTTTTTTTTTTTTTTGACAGGCAGAGTTAGAGAGAGAGAGAGATAGAGAGAAAGGTCTTCCTTTTCCGTTGGTTCATCCCCCAAATAGCCACTGGCTGGTGCACTGCGGCCAGTGCACTGCGCTGATCTGAAGCCAGGAGCCAGGTGCTTCCTCCTGGTCTCCCATGCGGGTGCAGGGCCCAAGCACTTGGGCCATCCTCCACTGCCTTCCCGGGCCACAGCAGGGAGCTGGCCTGGAAGAGGAGCAACCAGGACAGAACCAGCGCCCCAACCAGGTCTAGAACCCAGGGTGCCGGTGCCGCAGGTGGAGGATTAGCCAAGTGAGCCGCGGTGCACCAGCTGTTCTCCCTGATTTTTGAGAACTAACAGAGCACCTAAAACAAAATCTGTAGAAGTGAAATTGACACTTTGAGAAGGGATGACTTAAGCTGCCCTTGTCTTGACTGTCAAGGAATAGTTTCATTTTCTTTGTTTTTTCATCTTTTTTTCATCATACTATTTGTTGAACTCTTTACTTAATATAAAGCTAATCATATGTGTATAAAGTTAATTGAAAATAGATCTTAGTAAAAAATAAGAGTGGGAATAAGAGAGGGAGGAGGAAGTTTGTAACTGAAAAGCTATATAGTTCTGCATACATTCCTATGGACTTACTTCTAAGGGTACAGTTTAAAAACTTGCCATGGGACTCCAAACCCCATTAAACTTGGTGTTAAAAATGCCATCTTAATTGTTAAAGTGATCATATTAAGCATTAAAAGTGAACATATAGATAGGATTAAATGTTAAAGGGATCATTGAAATAGGATCAAGTGCCTGGTAATAATAATAGATAGAATTAAAAAGGATAGAATGTTCAACATGGGAAGCAGTCCGCACAGCAGACTCATAGAATGACAATTGCTTTAAGTAACACTCTGATCTCAGAATCAGCCTTTAAGTCTTCCTGGTTTGTCTGAAAAGCGTGTGAGAACATTTTGGGCATGGAAGGCCAAGACAGTGTGGCAAAAAATTTTCTACATGAAGGATCTCTGTGAGTGAGACGCCAGTGGAAAGAAGTGGCCATCAAACAAGGATGTGCTCTTCTCTGAAGGGAGGAGAGAACTTGCACATTGCTTATGGCCTTGTCCTAATACTGATGGAGTTTGTGGGTTCAAAAGGTTTCCATAGCTTAGGCAGCTCATTTTGATAGCCTCAGATGGTCACTGATGTCATACATAAGAGTATTAATTGTTAGATTATCAACAGGAGTCACTGTGCACTAGCTCCCCATGCAGGACCTCTGTCCTCAATGAGTTGTTTTAGAGTTAATTGTAAAACCAGTTCTCAAATAGTTTTCTGTTTGTGTGTGTGTGTGTTTGTGTATATGTGTGCAAATTGTTGAAATCTTTACTTAGTATAGAATTGGTCTTCTGTGTGCAAGTTAATTGAAAATGAATATTAATGGAGAATGGGAGTGGCAAGGGGAGAAGAAGGAGGAGGGGCAGTGAGAGTGTGTGTGGGAGGGCTGATATGGTGGGGAAAATAGCTATATTCCTTTTTTTTTTTTAAAAAAAAGATTTACTTATTTACTTGAAAGAGTTACATAGAGAGAGGAGAGGCAGAGAGAGAAAAAGAGAAGTCTTCCATCCGATGGTTCACTCCCCAGTTGGTCACAAGGGTTGGAGCTGTGCCAATCCGAAGCCAGGAGCCAGGAGCTTCTTCCAGGTCTCCTACTCGGGTGCAGAGGCCCAAGCACTTGGGCCATCCTCCACTGCATTCCCAGGCCAAAGCAGAGAGCTGGATCAGAAGAAGAGCAGCTGGGACTCAAACTGGAGCCCATATTGGATGCCGATACTTCAGGCCAGGGTGTTAACCCACTGTGCCACAGCGCCAGCCCCCAAAATAACTATATTCCTAAAGTTGTACTTATGAAATTTGTATTCCTTAAAAATTAAAAAATAATAAAGTACCTATTATCATCTTCCAGCTACAGGGGACCAGCACATGGGGACATGACAGATGTCAGATTTGCTCCCCTTCCTAGGCATTCTCCTGGGTCTCACCTGCTTTAGAACCTGGGTATCCAGTGACTATTTTCTCTGAGCTGTTATCCCTTAGACATTCTAGATGTCTGGCAAACACCAGTCCCCTTTATTAAATCTGTTCCTGATTCTTTTATTTTCCTGGCCAAATCTTGACTAATATAATAAACTTACAAGCGTGAATATACTAACACACAAACTACAAAATACACAGATATTTTGCAATCTTCAGCTGTAAGTATGACTCTGTGTTCCTTGTCTAAAGTTTCCTTCTCATCTTTACTTCTATCAGCTAGTTGCCCTGCAATTTAAAAATCCCCAAAATTTTATTAATTTGGATACCTGGATACCTTAACTCTTTTATCTTTACCAACTTTATAAATAAAAAATAGTGCCTTTATGTCTTCATACATATACTCAAATATATACCTTATGTATTTAAATGCTGCTTAATTTTTCTGTGTCCTTTTATTCAGAAAGTTTATATTTTTATAACAATTAAGAGTACTTGAATTTTGTCCTGAGAGTTACGGTGAGAAAGGCCTTTATCTAATGGATTTATACAGAGTATTCTTATGGTCTCTTCTGATATTTTCTCTCTTATTTAAAGTTTCAACTTTTTTTCTCTGAATATAGGATTTTTCTTATGTTATTATTTGTCTTGCAATTCTATTCCACTGAATTAGATATAAATTCTGTTGTTAATCCTCAACTTTACTCATATAAAGTAAATTATAAAGTAGTCACAAAATCATTAGTACCATAGTAGCTTATAATTCCTGTTGATGTTTTAGACAGATATTTAAAACATAGTTTGGCAAAATACTGTACTTGCAGCAGAACTGATACATGTGCACCCCCCCCCCCATTAAGGTTACTTCCTTTATCAATATTTCCTGATTTACTTCCATCCTGTAACCCAATGCAGCCCTCCTGTTTCTGATTTTCCGTGGCACTTCATTGGTACTTTTCCTGTGATAGCTCCTATCCTGCTTTGCACCCAATACCTGCTTTTTCCTTATTTTAGATGTTTATTTTCTTAAGCACAAGAAGTGCTTTTTCTTTACATTGGTTACATTAGTTTCCTTCGGCACAATATCTCACACGCAATAAGGTCTTGACAAATTCTGCTCTTGAATGATTTCAGCGTGGGAGAGACTTGCCCTGATTTAATACTGAAGCACTTGGTTTGGGTTGTTGAAAGTTGCTTGGAAAGAAATGGTGGTTGCCATGCCAACTTGAAGTATCTATCCTAATGAACCCAGCAAGATGGAGGACACAGACCCACACATGCTCAGACGTGCAAGGTGGACTTCTACTTTAATAGTCCAGGAAACAGAGTTACTACCATGGTTTTTGTTTAACATTACTATACTTGAAGAGGAAATTTCTCAACTTTGTAAGACATCTGGATAAAAACATGCTGTTTATCTGTAAAATATTACTAGGGAACTGTTTCAGATATTGGGTTGATCTAAAACACACTTCTTTTTATCCGCAGTCTCTCTGTTTCCTTCAGCAGTTTATCACTGAAAAATTGTACCTGGGCTTGATTTTGCAACACATCATCAACAAAGTTCTCTGATATGCTTTCTTTTCAATAATCTGTCTGAGGCTTCCCTTGCTGACATCGTTCCATTAAAGGCAGCCAACTCTCGAAGACTTACAGCTTTTCTTGGGCCTTTAGTAGTTAGTTAATGAAAATTTTCTTTTGTTTGAGCTCCACTGAGGTTTTTAGCTCATCATTTGCAACTCAAAAAATGGACTTTTCAATAGAAATTTTAGAGAAAATCTACCTACTCCCACCCTTTCTCTTATTCATACACCACGGACACTTTATTTCCTGTATCTTATTCTGTATTCGGCTTTTGCCTTCCATTTTATGCATTAGAGACTTCCCCAAAATGGTTCTAGACTTGATCATCAATGCATGTGCCTTCTATTTGATGTCATTTTTATGGATTTAAGCATAATCATTAGCTCTATATGTTCTGCATTAATAAAGAAAAACTTTGAATCCTGTAACCATGACCAAAAGGCAGGAGGATCTGCAGCACTAGAATTTCATCTCTGATTTTTCAACTGCGTTAGTTTTTCTTGCTTTAAATCAGCTTCAGAGGTGCAAGGCAATCTTACAGAGATGCATCATGTCTTACATGAATATTGGTGTGATGAGGCTGATAAATAAAATACCACAGACTGGCGGGGGCAGCACACAAGAAAACACAGTGGTTTTCTTGCTGTTCTGAAGGCTGGAAGTCAGCTCCAGGTGTTGGCAGCTTCTGTTTGTCCTGAGGCCTTTGTCTTTCATTTTCAGATGTTCTCACATGTCCTCCTCTCTCTCTCTGCCATCATTCCTGCTGTCTCTCTTTTTGTACAAGAACACTACTCATATTGTTAGTAAGACCCACCTGAGGGCCCCCATTGAACCCCAATTTCCTGTTTAAAGACGCTATCTCCAAATACAGTCATATTGTAAGGCACGGGCAGTTTAGGACCTCAACCTAAAAAGGCACTTCACAAAAGCGCTGGGAAATTGAGTTAAAAGATGTTAATGTTGGCACCAATTTTTTGTTTGTTTTATTTTATTTACTTGAAAGGCCAAGTTGCAGAGAGAGGGAGAAACAGAGAGAGATCAGCCATCTGCTGGTTCATTCTCCCAGTAATTGCAATGGCTGGGTCTGGGCCAGGCTGAAGCCAGGGGTGTGGAACTCCATTTGGGTCTCCCATCTAGGTGCCAGGAGACTAAGGACTTGGCCCTTCTCTGCTGCTTTCCCAGGCCCATTTGTAGGGAGCTGGACTGGAAGTGGAGCAAACAGGACTTGCATTGGTGCTTGTCTAGGATTCCAGTGTGGTAGGAGACAGCTAAACCCACTGCATCACAATGCCAGCTCTGGCAAAAAATATTTTTGAAACTCATGTATAATTTTTTCCTTTTCCATGAAATTTTTGAATACCCTATATATGAATATGGGGGACAAGTTTAGCTCATAACACTACAGTGAGTGGACATTCCATACTACTCTCTTACAGGAGACAATCCGGGAAAGTACCCAAAACACGATTAGGACTTAACCATTGGTGGTGGTGGTGAGGGGGGTTACTTGTTCTTTTGATGCTGTGTCAGTGATTATTATTATTGATTATTACTATTATTTAGCCAAGCAAGGCAATACAAATGTTAGATATTTCTAGGCCAAGTTAAGCATTGTTTTTCTGCAAGCAGTGGATTTCTCATTTCAGATGCTATTTGATGTTATATAAACCCCTAGGTTTTAGAAGAATTTTGACAGAATAAAAGACAGTTTGATAAACTGAAAGAGTAAAAATTTTGGAATAAAAGGACCTGCATTCAAATTCCAACTCTGCAAAGTAGAGAGCTGAGGCACATCCTTTAACTCCCATGACCTCTCTTTCTAAGTCCAAAAAAACAAAACAAGGTTTTGCATTGCAGGGATCAAGTAAGGTAACACGTTTGTAAATTTGGAAGGACAAGAACACAGGGTTAGATGGGTTTTATTCCATGGTTTCTTTTGAGGAAAAGGATGAAGAAGCTCTGTGCTGTTTATTTATTTATTTTAGAAGGCTTAACAAAAAAGGCAGAATTTTCAAATGAGAAAATAGCTGTATTGAGAGACTGTATTTCATTATTTATTATGGTGCCCTTTGCTCTTTTTGGACCATAGAGCTCTGTTGTTTAAGCAATTCATACATATGGTAAAAAAAAAAAAATCAAGCAGTACAAAAAATTATACCGCGAGAGAACAGTCTTGGTTTGGTCTTTGACCTCCAGTTTCTTAATTCACTCGAGAAACAAGTCCTGTTATGAAGTTCTGTTTTGTTCTTCCCATATAAAAACATATACAAACCCATCTTCACACACACATTTTAAGAAAATCTGCTCTGTTTATATTATTGTTTGCCTTGATTTTTTTCATTCAACATCGTTTCTCAGAAATTGCATCAAATGCTCTTTGTAGGGGCTGAGCTCTCTTTCTGGGCTGGAAGCGTGAAAACAGTGTTCCACAAGCATCCCTTTCCATCTGGTGTCTAGTTAGGGTCTTCCAAAGGGAGGTACTGCAGGTGATTAGGAGGCTGGAGGAAGACAGAAAGCGTTGTTCTCAATATATGCTGGTGGTGGCAGTGGCCATGCCAGGCTGTGCAGCAAGCGGCTGCAGATCTGTGTGGGCTCAATGGTGGTAATTCTAGAGTTGCAGCAAGCATGGCAGGGGCACTGGTTCTTAGCATTCTCCACAGCTGTGATCCTAAAAAGGTTGGTGCCCACAGTAAGAAGGGCTCCACTGTACTGAAGTACCTTCAGCAGCATGGTGGCCAGTGTAGGTACATGGGTTCCTAACCCAAGGCAATAGCAGATCGTTGGCTAACACCTCCTTGTCCCTTTTGTTACGCCTGCCCTTCTAATACCTAGCAGCTTTGTAACTTCCAGAAAATATTTCCTCCTTATTTCTGCCACCACCAACCTTACCCAAATCATCTCTGACACATGATCTAGAGAAGTGTGTGTTTTCCTGACTAGGCTCTGATCAAAGCAGCCATTTTAGTCTATCTAACCCATTTTGCTTTATATGTCATTTCCTTGGTTTTAGGTATTCCGTTGTGTGAGTGCAGTTACTGACCCCTTAGTAATGCATGGGTAGACTCTCTAGTCTGTTACTGTTAAAGCCATTGTTTACTCATGTTACCTGCATTTGTGGGATAAATTTCTAGAAAAGAAATTACTTCATCAAAGGTCTCTTGAATTTTAAATGTTGATATGTATTGTCAAATTGACTTCCAAGGAGGGTATACTAATATATATTCCCCTGAAAACCAAAATAGAATGACTATTTATTCACAGCCTGACAAAATATATCATAAGATGCTTTATTTTTGACAATTTGATAGATCAAAGTTATATCATGTTAATGTTTAAATATATATTACCTTAAAGCATGTTGCAACATCTTTTCAAATGTCTGAAATTCATTTGTACTTCTTTTTTTGGTCTACCTAGTCATAGTTTGCTAAAATTCCATTAGTTTTTGATTTCTAATACATCTTTAGGTACTAAGAATGTTATTGGTCATATAATTCCACAGTTTCCCCTATTTTGATATTTTCTTTTAAATTGATTCCTTGCATAAATGTTAATATTTAGATAATTAATTGGTTATTTACATAATATCTCATTTTATAATTTCAGTTTTATATTTGCTGTAGAAAGTTCTCCTTAACTCTGAGATTCTAATATAAGTTTTTCATAGTTTTTGCTAGAACCTTTATGACAATATTTTATACCCAAGTCTTTTATCCATCTGGAATTTATTTAGCTTCAGGGAAAGAAATAGTGATCTGACTTTATATGTTCTACAAGTGCCTATCATCTTGTTCCAATATAATATATTGAATAATTGATGTATTTATTCACTGATCTCAGTTCTGCCTTTACCATATACTAAATGGGAGAGTGTGTCTGGAGAAGTGTTTCTGTTCTGTGGAGATGCTTTCTATTAATGTGCCAGTATCAAGCTATTCATTCTACTATTTTTATGTTTTAAGATATGATTGGATTTTTCTTCCTTTTACTCTGCTGTTTACATTTTTCCTTTTATTCTTGAATATTTGTGTTTCCATATAAAATTTAGAACCACTTTGACTAGTTAAACACCTATATTTACAGTTGATATGGCCTTCAATTTATAATCCATGTATGGAGAATAGAATAACTCTTTATGTGTTTTAAAAGAGAGAAATTGCATCTAGAAAGTGGCATGATACAGCTTCACCCTGGGCTGTAATCCTAACTGCTTTTCAGTGCTAAAACATGGTGTTAGAAAACTGAATATACATTTTATTAGACATCCTAGGTAGGACATAACTTGTGGTATGTGTATATAGGCCATTTTCCTAGAAAGAAAAGTGATTTAATCACAGCGAAGGTGAACATGACAGAGTAAAGCAGACTCTACCACAGCTCAGTACTGAGAGGGATTGTAAAGGTTGTTTAATTCCACTGGGCTATTGTGAAAATGAAGGCAGTGAGGCCAGGAGAAAGAAATAGGCTTGCACCAGATCAAACAATTTGTGGCAGAGTTGAATCTAAAATTCTTTTCCTCTGACTTAATTTATTCCCTTTTCCATGACATCTCCTGCTTCTCTCTACCTTCATGAGTTACATGCTTGAATCTCACCTACAAGAATTTTCACCCCTAGAAAGATCAGCTTTATGTACACACTGGTTCGTTGTTTCTCAGTGCAATTTGATGTTCCCTAGTTCCTTGGTATCATGATAGTAGAAAAGCTACCATTGGAAGCTCTGACATTTAAATTATGGAATGTTCAGGAACTCATTTAAGATACAAATGTTCCTGGTGAGGCAGTATTTGGGTACCTTTCCTGTAAGTCAGAGGGAGGGGTAAATTATCTTTGGGTATTAAGCAGCATGTTCACTTCCTCTATATGGCAACTCATCTGATGCTGGTTCTAAGGGAAGGGGAAATAGAGGAAGCCAGTAGGAACTTTCTAAATCCCTAAACAATGGTTGATGATGCCCTGCATGGCTTGTTAGATACTGCAGAGTAGATGCTAAAACCAAATATAGAGGATGCCCCTTTTTCTAGGTAGTCGGAATTCAGCATTGGGAGTCTTAATTCAAGCAGAGAGTTAGGAAGGGAGGTATCAGGGTCTGATAAGAAGCTTCAAGAAGTTTTAAACTTGACTTCAGTCCATACACAATGATTTACAGGCATCCCTGGACTCCTTGTTAAAACATAGAGCGTTAGTTGCTAAGTATCTTTTCCGCGTGGGTATTACTGTGAAGATTCCTTTGATGTTTCTATGCACTTGCTATTCTGTGTTACACTGTGAATATTTCATAAGATAGCCACAGATATTAATAGTATTTGGGATGCTTACATAATATGAAATTTTAGCAAAAAGTATTATTTTCTGTGAGGCACTATTGTCTGCAGATTTTCCTACTTGTTTATATCTATGGAAAATAGAACCGAATGAATGGCAGCCAACAGCAGCAGTCTTTCTGAGGAGCACTGAGACTCTGCACTTATTTTCTGTTCCTCTTAAGCTTACACATTTGAAGCATGAAATGTTGAGACTCGAAGGCACAAGGGAAGGATTCAATAACTAAGGGTGGGAAATGATCTGTTAGATCCAACCCATGGCTCCTGGTGTATGCTCATGTTTACAAGTCCTAACAGAAAATTCTGAGGCTTTTATGGGCATTAGAAGGGCCTGGATCTTGTTTAAATGTAGATTCCAAGCCTCCTCCCCAGGGCAATGTGAGTGGCATCCCTTAGATTGCACTAAAATCCTGGATTTTAAATAATTCCTTGAGGTGACTCTTACATGGGTGGTCCAGATCATACTCTGTCTAGCAGTGGAGCACCTCTGGATGTCATAGAATCGGGAATCCCAGCATCCCAAAAATAGAGGTACCTTATAAGACATTTCACTGGCCCAACAATGTCTCTTTTTCAGATTTTCTCACATTTTTTGCAATTGGGAAGCTGCTCCATTTTATAAAGCCCCCTCTTCCATGGAAGCATAACCTTTTTCTCTGTACCTTTCAGTCACGGTCCTTCTACTTCTAGGACTATGTGTAAAAAGGTCAGGTCCTGTTACATGTAATAGAGGATAATCTCCCAGACCCCTTTGACATTTCTGTTGTCCTTGTCTTAGTTGACAAGTAGTCGATGTTTTCCCCATAATATCAATTTTCAAGGCATGAGAAATAGGACAGCAGGTCTTTCTCCTTACCACTGCAGGTCTCCATGTCTATTTGAGATGTAAAGGCATTTTTAAAATACCAGTTACTCAATTGTTGGTCAATTGCTATTATTCAGTTATTGTGTCTATATTAATTGAATTACCCCATGTTAAAGCTCTTTTCTTTCTTTTCTAAGGTTTATTAATTGAAAGAGTTATAGAAAGAGAGGGAGAGACAGAGACAGGAGGAGAGAGAGATAGACAGACAGACAGACAGATAGGTTTCTATCTGCTGGTTCACTCCCCAGATGACCACAAGGGCCAGGGCTGGGCCAGGCCAAAGTCAGGAGTCAGAAGCTACTTCCAGGTCTCCCCCATGGGGACAGGGACACAAACACTTGAACCATCTCCTGCTGCTTTTCCCAGGCCAGTAGCAGGGAGCTGGATCGAAAGTGCAGCATCCAGGACACAACCCAGCAGCACATGGAGGCCAGCGTCATAAGCAGCGGCTTTACCTGCTAAGCCACAGTGCCAGTCCTAAAGCTCCTTCCTATGGCTCACATTGGGAAGTGTAATTACAAACTACCTTGTCTCAGTTTTGGTTTCACTCATTTTCCTAAACATCTCTCTTCCAGAAATTGGCCTAAGAAGCCTTGCTTCTCTGGCTACGATGTGTGGCCAGGCACCGTGTTTGCTGTTGCTGATGCGGTACCAGATACGGAGAGAGGACAGTTAGGGTCCCCTGTCAGTATAATCATTTTAACTGGTCTCTTACGCTTTCCATTAATTTGGGAGGAGGTCGTGGAACAGCTTTATTTGTATTATTTCCTTTTACTACTTTTTACTACTACCTTTTACTTCCTTCACCTACCTGTATCCCAGAGAACTGGCTCCCACATTTCTTAGGAACCTCTGGAGTTGTGATTCTTCACAAAAGATGTGAAATGTATTTATCAGAGCCAGAGGATGGGTAGAAAACCAATGGAGGACAGAAGATGAGAGGTCATTTCTTTGTCTTTTGTTTCTTTCCTTTTTTAAAAAAAATTTGTTTATTTATTTTAAAGAGCCACAGAGAGAGAGAGGAGGAGACAGAATTCCTCCATCTACAGGTTAACTCCCCAGATGGCTGCAACAGTCAGGACTGAGTCAGGCTGAAGCCAGGAGAGAGGAGCTTCATCCATGTGGTTGCCACATGGGTGGCAGGGGCCCAACCCTCTGGGCTATCTTCTACTGCTTTTTCCCAGGCCATTAGCAGGGAGCTAGATCTGAAGTGGAGTAGCCAGGACATGAACTAGCACCCATATGAGTTGCCAGCATCTTAGGCATTGGCTATGCCACAATGCTGGCCCTGAGTCATTTTTGATGGAGGATTTAATATAAGGAAAATCTATAGGATCAGAGTATGTAATTGTGTATTGGGAAATATATGTATGTGTGTGTAAGTGTGTGGGAGGCAGCACCAGGGGAGGTCATAATCCAAGGATCTCAGCCTAGAATGTTAGGGACTACAGAAGGCAAAATTAAGGAGGTACAATGGAGATTGGCAACCGTGGCTAGCAAAAATGATGAAAATCTATGCCAAGGCAATAGAGAGTCAATATGTTAATACCTCACCCTTTTATGCCACCTTATCTGATGTCCTGAGAATGAACTCATCACATTGCTACGAACAGTTTAGAGATGTAGTTTGGCTTGATTTAGTTAATTAGCTTGGTATAATTCTCTGTCAAAAGAATGTTAAGGGTTAACTTCTTTGTAGAGTTCCTGTGGTAGAATATTGAAGACTCCTTATTTGGGTGATTTTTAACCTCAATTAGAGCATTCTATTTGGAAGGTGGGCACAGGGGGAAAAAGGACCTGAGATACTGACATTTATATTGAATGAGCCATATAAAAAAGCATCATTGTATCATCAACAATTATGGCAAAATTAAACTCAGACTAGACATGTGTTTATCCATTCTTGACCAGTAGCACAAATTTCTCTTACATGAATGTAGGTAGTATAGGTGTTAAAATTCTAATATATATGAATGTTGCTTTAAACAGATTTGCTGCTAGAAAGTAATATATTTTTGTAGATGGATATAGTGTTTTAATACTATTTAAAACAGTAATAGAACTTTAATGATATTAGATGAGCCATCAATATTAGTTGTGTTTGTGAAAAAAACAAAAAGAGAGGCTGGTGTTGTGGCATAGTGGGTTAAGCTGCCCCCTGTAGCACCGGCATCCCATATGGATGCTGATTCGAATTCCAGCTGCCCCACTTCTGATCCAGCTTCCTACTAATGCACCTGGGAAAGCAGCAGAAGATGGCCTAAGTGCTTGGGCCCTTGCACCTGGAGACCCAAAAGAAGCTCCTGGCTCCTGGCTTTAGCCTGGCACAGCCACACAGCCTTTGCAGGCTTTTGGGGAGTGGGTCAATCGATGGAAGATGGCTCTCTGTCTCTCCCTCCCTCTCTCCCTCTCACTGTGTAACTCTGAATTTCAAATAAATAAATAAATCTTAGGGCAAAAAAAGAAAAAGTTTCAGGAACTGCATTACAGTAGTTTTCAGATCAAGAAAGGTGATAGGTCCAATGAATTCTGTGTTTACCTAATCTCATATATTACACAGTCTTAAGCTCTAATCACTACCTTTTAAAAAGGAAACATATGAGCCTTTATTCATATGTAAGAGAGTTATTATGTATTAAGAAAGATCTGAAAATAACTTTATATGCGAGATATTTATTCTGAGAACTTTTGGATGGGAAGGCTAATTAAAGTATTTAAATAACTATCACATAAAAGGGTAGTTCATTTTTAGGTTTTCTCCTGGCTAGATCTAAGGCTAATGAGTGAATTACAGGAAGTGAGCATTTAGCTCAATATTGAAACTATTTTCTAAAAATCAAAGCTTTCTAAAAATAAATACATTAATGGCTAGATGATTATATACATACAATATTGCAGGAAGTAACTGCATATAAGTTTAAGGTAAGGTAGAGCTATAAACATCCTATGTCCTTTTCTATTATATATTGTTATTATTTGATAACATTCATAACAGTCTCTTAGAATGTTAAATATGATAAATTTTGTGGGGCCAAAACGAATGGAAGGTATTTCCATTTTTACATCTAATTAAAGTTGTACATAAACTTGATATTTACTTGTTGTTCTATGTGACATACTAAGAGATACATTTCTAAAATATTGTAATCAAATGTTATTAAAGTTTAGTCCCGGAGCAATGCCTTCATGAGGATATTGTAATAGTACATTCCAAGATCAGACCCATGTAAGCAGTTTTTATCTACTTATTTGTGCATCTCGGCCCCAATGTCTTTTCAGAGTTCCAGACCAAAAAAAAAAAAAAAAAAAAAAATTGAAGATTCGGACCAATCTTAAGTCTTTAAAAGCTATAGTAGATTTTCTAGTACAATTAATCATGGGAGGTACAAGGCAATTTTGGTTGGCTGAGCAAGAGCCAGATAAAATCTCCTCCCCCTTTTCCCAGTGCTTGTTCATATCAGTTAATAACAAGTGATTCCTGGGGCTGTGAGAGATCCAGGATCACAGTAGTCATTCATTCTGCAACCCGCTTCTCAGACTGAGAGTAGCTACATATGTGGGCCCTGGCGCCAGAATACTCTACCCCGAATCTTAGCATTGTTTCTTCAACTCTAAGTGAATAGCTTGGGCAAACAACTGAGTTTTTTATTGTCTCCATTTTTTTTCCGTTTAAAACAGCAAAAACCAAATCTACTTCAAATCTACATGACACAATTGAGATAATCCGCACATGACCAGCCACAGATCAGTGAGGCAGCTCTTCTTTCTGAAGTTGGTTGGCAGTCAGCTGGGGAAACTGAGGCAACCAGGCCCTGTGACTCTCAGTATCCAGCAGACCAGCCCTAGCTACTTCACGTGTGGCCCAATAGGGTTCGAAAGGAGAAAGTAGAGGCAGGCAGGGCCATTAAGCCTCAGTTTAGAGCTAGCACAAGACTCTAAAACCACATTTTCCTGGCCAATGCTTTTCACGAGACCAGCCCAGACGGAAGAGGGGCAAATGCATTGACTCTGCCTCTTGCTGGGAACTGATGCTAAGGCATCCTGCAAGGAGTGTGGTGCAAATGGAAAAATCATGTCAGTTGTGTGCTCTCTGCCACATAGAATTTGCCCTGTATGAAATAATTATAAATCCATATATATAAGTGACAAAGATTAATCACAAAATTACAAAAAAATTTCTCATTTCTTTGAGTATGCCTTATGTTATTTACCCCTTTGCTTATTTGTCAGGAGAGTCATTTTGTTTGCTGATTTATTTGAAAGGGAGAGACAGACCCAGAGAGACAGGGGTATCTTCTATTTGCTGGTTTATTCCGTAAATGCTCACAATAGCCAGGACAAGGCCAGGCTGAAGCCAGGTGCCAGAACTCCAACTGGGTCTCCCAAATGAGTGGCAGGGACCCAAGTACTTTGGCTGTTATCTGCTGCCTCCCAGGCTGTGTGTTTGCAGGGAGCTGGATTGGAAGTAGAGGTAGGATTCAAGCCTAGGCACTCTCTTGTGGGATGCAGGGGTCCCAAGTAGCAGCTTAACGTGCTGTTTGCTCCAATGCCAGCAATTTGAAGAGTCACTTCAGATAAATAATGACAAATTATATGTATCTTTGTGAGATCCCAGTGGAAAGAATGGGCCACCAAAGAAGGAAGTACCTTTCTCTGAAGGGAGGAGAGAACTTCACTTTGACTATGGCCTTGTTTAAATAAGGTCAGAGTTTGTGAATTCAAGAGGCTTCCATAGCCTTGGCATCTCATGACAAGAGCCTCGGGTGATTACTGACGTCATAAACAAGAGTGTCAATTGTTAAATCAACAACAGGAGTCACTGTGCACTTATTCCCCTTGTAGGATCTCTGTCCTTAATGTGCTGTACTATGTGAATTAACAGTAAAACTAGTCTTCAAACAGTACTTTATACTTTGTGTCTGTATGGATGCAGTCTGTTGAAATCTTTACTTAGTATATACTTCTGTATATAAAGATAATTAAAAAGGAAGCTTAATGAAGAATGGGATGGGAGAGGAATTAGGAGATGGGATGGTCTGCAGGTGGGAGGGTTGTTATGGGGGGAAAAAGCCATTATAATCCAAAAGTCATACTTTCAAAATTTATATTTATTAAATAAAAGTTCTATAAAAAGAAGAGAAAAAATTATATGTATCTTAGTTGGTTCAATCTTATTCTGACATTCAAAAATGTGTAATTCTGTGTAAGAACTAATTTAGAAATGTTCAGAAGGTTTTAAAAATTTGGTGTCAGTGTCAACCTACACATCTAAATATATATTACAAACAATAGAAAAGAATAAATAAAAAATGTGGTCATATTTTGTGTACATTATTATGGCCCTGGATATTTTATCTGGAATATCTGAGATAGAAATAAATAATGCATGAGTTTGATTTCTTTAATTTGGTGTCCTGGAGAACAGAAATCATGCCTTTCTCAGTTTTGTTTTGGTGGTAGTAATTCAGCTCTCAGTTCTATCTTTTTTTTTTTTTTTTTTGACAGGCAGAGTGGATAGTGAGAGAGAGACAGAGATAAAGGTCTTCCTTTTCCATTGGTTCACCCCTCAATGGCTGCTGCGGCCGGCGCGCTGCGGCTGGCGCACCATGCTGATCCGAAGCCAGGAGCCAGGTGCTTCTCCTGGTCTCCCATGTGGGTGCAGGGCCCAAGCACTTGGGCCATCCTCCACTGCACTCCCAGGCTACAGCAGAGAGCTGACCTGGAAGAGGAGCAACCAGGAGAGAATCCGGCGCCCGGACCGGGACTAGAACCCAGGGTGCTGGCACCGCAGGTGGAGGATTAGCCTATTGAGCCATGGCGCCAGCCTCAGTTCTATCTTAAAATCAAACTTGATTCACAGAAAAACTTAGATCTGAAACTCATGGCCTGGCCTGCCCACACACACAAAAGCTTTTCCCTAAATTGTGTTTTAGTGTTATTTCATTACTTTTTGCTAGTGTATATATTGTTTATTTTTGTTATAATTGTTATTGTAGACATTGCTGAGAGACATGGCTGCATTTGAACACCTCCTCCAGTAACTGCTGCAGAACAGTTGTTGAAGGCATTCCCTGTTATGTTGTTTAGGAAACCTTGTATTATGTCGGAAACAATAGGTTGCTTCTAGGCTTGGTAGGAAAGTTGGTGTTGAAGAATCTCTTTCTTTTTTTTTTTTTTTTTTTTTTTTTTTTTTTTTTTTTTTTTTTTTTAAATTAAACTTTTATTTAATGGATATAAATTTCCAAAGTATAGCTTATGGGTTACAATGGCTTCCCCCCTCCCATAACTTCCCTCCCGCCCGCAACCCTCCCCTTTCCCGCTCCCTTTCCCCTTCCATTCATGTAAAGATTCATTTTCAATTCTCTTTGTATACAGAAGATCAGTTTAGTATATATTAGGTAAGGATTTCAACATTTTGCCCATATAGCAACATCAAGTGAAAAAAACTACCATTGGATTACTATTTATAGCATTAAATAGCAATGTACAGCATATTAAAGACAGAGATCCTACATAATTTTTTTTTTCAAATTAATTAATTTTCTATGTCATTTCCATTTTAACACCAGGTTGTTTTTTTTTTTTTTTCATTTCCAATTCTCTTTATATACAGAGGATCGCTTCAGTATATAATTAGCAAAGACCTCATCAGTCTGCGCCCACACAGAAACGCAAAGTGTAAAAATACTGTTTCAGTACCAGTCATAGCATCACTTGGCTTTAGACGGCACATTAGGGACAGATCCCACATGGGGTGTAAGTACACAGTGACTCCTGTTGCTGAGTTAACAATTTGACACTCCTGTTCATGGCGTCAGTAATCTCCCTAGGCTCTAGTCATGAGTTGCCAGGGCTATGGAAGCCTTTAGAGTTCGCTGACTTTGATCTTATTCCGATAGGGTCATAGTCAAAGTGGAGGTTCTCTCCTCCCTTCGGAGAAGGGTACCTCCTTCTTTGATGGCCCCGTTCTTTCCACTGGGATCTCACTCACAGAGATCATTCATTTAGGTCTTTTTTTTTTTTTTCCATGATATCTTGGCTTTCCATGCCTGCTATACTCTCATGGGCTCTTCAGCCAGATCTGAATGCCTTGAGGGCTGAGAATCTCTTTCTTTTTGTTAGCAAGTAAGTAGTATAGGTTGTTTTAAAAAAAGATTTATTTATTTATTTAAAAGCCAGAATGATGGAGAGGATACATACCCCCCCCCCACACACATATACACACATACACACAAATATGGAACCCCGGGGGAGTGTGTAGGGAGGTAGTGAGGGAAAGAGATAGAGAGAGACAGAGAGATATTGATCTTTCATCCATTGGTTCACTCCCTTAAAGCCTGCAATAGGCAGGGCTGGGCCCATTTGAGAGACTACAAACCAGGAACTCCATCCTGGTCTCCCAATTAAGTACCAGGGTCTCAAGTGCTTGAACTATCACCTGCTGCCTCCCAGGTGCATCGACAGAGAGCCAGATCAGAAACTGTGGCCAGGACTTGAACCAGGCACTCTGATATGGGATGTAGATGTCCCAAATGGTGGCTTAATTGGCTATGCCATAACACCCACCCGTAGGCTATTTAATATATTTTCAATTTACTCTCCTGTTTAAACAGGTTTATTTTATTTATTAAATTCCCTTTGAGTAGAGACAGAATATAATAAATTCTATTCTAAAATGATATTTCGTAGGCCCCCCCCCAAATATATACTGACCAAGCTATCCTCTCCCACTCTTTAATTTTCTAAATTGAAATGATCTCAAAACATTCCGATAACCTCATTTAAGGAAATGGTGTAATAAAAGGAACATGATCTCCTAATTCAAAAATGTATTAGCTATGTGCTATTGTTTGAATTATTAGTCTTCTGAGTTTCTTTCCTTTTCTTCCCCTTCATTTTTGGATGAAATGAGGCATGCATGCACGCACTTGTTCTAACAGTAGGTGAAGTGTTTATAGCAAGTAACCAAATGTCATATAGGTAGATAATATTTCCAGTTAGGTCTTTTCATCACCTTTCTATAGCATCTACTGGAAAATATTCATTGAACTCTATAATTTTATCCATACTCAAAGCAAAAAAAAAAAATGAGAAAGTACAGAAAAATCATGAAGGAAATTTAACATTTTAGTGAATATTATCTCATTCTTTCTAATATGACAAAGTATTCCATCAAGTAAGTGAAAAATAGATAATTTAACTAGTACTCCCCCTCTTCCAGCCTTTCTGGATTGTATACATTTAGGGATGCATCTGTAATAATTTTTACCTTCTACTTTCCTACCTAGTTTCCACCAAATCCCTCTTTAAGTAGTATCACTTTTATATTCTTACGATTTCTCATATTCATGTGTTTCTCTTCATCATCAGTTTAATTAACACTAAAAACTATCTGAATTACTGCAAACATCATCAAGTTTATCTCCTTGAGCTTGTTTTTTTTTAAATACATTTTCCCATATTGGGTTTTTTTTTTTTTTTTTACATATTTATTTATTGGAAAGGCACAATGACAGAGAGAAGGGGAGAGATCTTTCATTTGCTGGTTCACTTCCCAGATGTCCACAACAGCTGGCCCTGGACCAGGGAAACCAGGAACTTCATCTGGGTCTACCACATGGCTGGCAGGGGCTCAAGTTCTTCAGCCCTTCTCTACTGCCTTCCCAGACATTGTAGCAGAAAGCTGGATCAGAAGTAGAGTAGTGGGGCTGGCACTGTGGTACAGCAGGTAAAGCCACCACCTGCAGTGCTGGCATCACATATGGGAGCCTGTTCAAGTTCTGGCTGCTCCACTTCCAATCTGACTCTCTGCTGTGGCCTGGGAAAGCAGCAGAAATGGCCCAAGTCCTTGGGCCCCTGCACCCACATGGGAGACCAAGTAAAGCCCTTAGCTCCTAGCTTTGGATCGGCCCAGCCGTGGCCATTGTGGCTATTTGGAGAGTGAACCAGTGGATGGAAAACACCCCTCCCCCTCTTTCTCTCTGCCTCCGCCTCTCTGTAACTCTGCCTTTCAAATAAAAAAACAAAAAAAAAAAAACAAAAAAAAACAAAAACAAAAAAAAAAAAAAAACAAAACTTTTTTTAAAAAAAGCAGTAGAGTAACTAGGTCTCAATCTAGCACTCCAGTATGGGTTATGGATGTCCCAAGCAATGGCTTAACCTGCTGCACTACAACACCAACCCTTCCCTGAATTTGTTTTCTCATGTTGTCTCCTAACTTCAGGATAAAGGTAAATTTCTTGAAAGATCTGATCCTGTTTCTTCTCCCTCACCACACTCACCTTAAAGACTTTGGTGTCATCCATGATGTTCGCATGAAGATGAACTTGAGCATGGTCTTCAGGGCATTACCTAGTCTGCTTCCTACTTGCCTCTCTTGCCACGTCTCTCTCCTAGAATGTTCTACATTTTCTTCTCCCCTTGTCTGCCCCACCCTGCCTCGTGCCCTCTCACCTAGGAGGAGCCTTCAAAAAGTTAGTGGAAATACACTATATTTTATATCCATTTTCCACAAACGTATGAATTACCTCATAGTCTTGCTGTGTTTATCACTTCCTTTGAAGAGGATTCAAAGTCCTCCTTAGTGGTTTAGACCCCCTGGTACCTGCTCCCTCAGAAGCAAGTGTTAATCTTTAAAGCCCATGTCAGTTTGTAGCTATGACTACATTTTGTGACCATTTGATTCCTGTCACTCTCAATTATCCTGTGAGCTGAGGAAGCCAAAGAGTGGGCATAGTACCAGGGAAATCAAAGAGCTCACATATTTCTTAAACAACGAATGGCTGCAAGAAACTTCTCTATACCGATGTCTTCACATAGTTATTCATCTAGGATAAATTCTTAGAGATGCAAGGAAGCATATATTTTATAAGACTTCCGCAGGTATGAGCCCATCTGATAGATACCATAGTGAGTAAAAGGACAGCTCTTACATCAAGAACCTTGTTATTCAGGTGGGTGCTTGGCTCAGAAGGTAAGACAATGATACTTGCATACCGTGCCAGAGTGTCTGGATTTGAGCATTGCTTCTGCTTCTGCTTCCAATCCAGTTTCCTGTTAATGCACACAATGCAGGCAGAGGCAGTGGCTCAAGTACTTGGGTCCCTGCTACCCACGTGGGAGGGCTTGCAGAGTTCTGAGCTCCCGGTTTTGGCTTATCTCAGCCCCCAGTTGTTGTGAGCACTTGTGAAGTGAAACAGCACATGGGAGATATCTGCCTCTCTCTGCCTTTCAATTCAAATAAATATTTTTTAAGGGAAACTTACAGTTTAGCAAGGCAGTGCTCAAGTGATCATGGTGCCAAATAGGGTTTAATAAATGCCACAGAGTGGTACTATATCACTCTGTATACTTGCTTGTCCTTACTTGGGTGTCTGAGTGTGTAATACAGTACCAGGGACGAGGACTTTGCATTCTAATACAGGTGTCGTTAGCTCAGAATTATCTGTTAACTCTTCAGATTTTGTTACAGTGCTCTTTTGTGTAAAACACGTACAAAAGAAGAAAAAAAGGAAACAACAGCCTTCCCATTAAGTTTTTGAGTAGAGAGGAAAGAGAAGTGCTCTGAGCGGATAACTCCTTAACATGGACATGAGCTAGTTGAAATTAGCAACTCGGACAGAAGCGCTTTATTACTATTGCTGCTGCTTGTTTAAATTCCATTGAGCCAGCTTTTGTAAATTATCCCTTAATACGTTCTGGACAGTTGGGTTTGGGGAGGATGCTGACTTTCCCCAAGGAGCTAATGAAAATTCAGTGTTTGCCTATTCCCTGTACCTCATAGCAAAAACCATCAGTCCCTGAAACACAATAGCTGCCTAGTGATGATGGGTGGCTGTGGTGCCTTCACAGAACTGAAAATTATAGCTCAAAAGGCAATCTTCTCTTCTCTCCTATGAAAACTTGAGATTCACACTTCCACTGTCTTCTTGACCTTCTGTCTTCCCTCCAGACAAGAAAGTTTTTCTTTTGTATAAAATGCTGACTCTTCCTGGAAGCTAAGGCCCAAGGGTGGTTGCTTATCGCACACTTGTAGCTAGATTTCAAATCTCAACAACTGGAGAAATTGAAAATTACCTAGTAGCTTTCTGACTTTCTAACAGTAAATCCTGTTTGCTGGTGTGAAAATCCTGCCACAGCAATGTTTAGTCCATCAAGAAAACTTAGAGGTTTGTTTTAATTATTGGAGCTTGTGGAGTCAAGATATTTGTCAGCCGGTGTTGCGGCTCACTTGGCTAATCCTTCAACTGCGGTGCCAGTACCCGGGGTTCTAGTCCCGGTTGGGGTGCCAGATTTTGTCCCAGTTGCTCCTTTTCCAGTCTAGCTCTCTGCTGTGACCTGGGAAGGCTGTGGAGGATGGCCCAAGTGCTTGGGCCCTGCACCTGCATGGGAGATCAGGAGGAAGCACCTGGCTCCTGGCTTTGGATCGGCACAGCGCGCCAGCCGTAGCAGCCATTTGCGGGATGAACCCACAGAAAAGGAAGATTGTTCTCTCTCTCTCTCTCTCTCTCTAACTCTGCCTGTCCAAAAAAAAAAAAAAAAAAAAAAAAAAAAGATATTTGTCAAGGAATTGAAATTGAAGCAACAAGGGTGGAATTTCAAACGCCACCACTTCAGTTCCTTTAAAATCAGAGGATTCAAATAATCTAAGTCTACTGAGGATCTGAAGCCAGGCTGGGGTTCAATGGCTGTTTGACTGGACATGCAGGGTTATAAACATAGGTGAACTTGGAACGATGCTGCTTTCATCAGATTTCAAAAGGATATTGCCTACAGGCTTAAGTACCAGCCTCATTTTGTTTAAAAAGATAGAGGTACCTGTGATCTTGGGCAATCTACCTACGTAAGATTCAGTTTTACCAAATGTCTGAAGAGAATAAAGCAAAATAGGGATCATAGAACAGCACAGGGAAATTAATAATAGAAATGCCTCCAAAGGTCTGAGAAAATGCTTGTATTGCGTGAGGCCACTCCTGATGTTGGTGATTGTTGTTCAGTTCTATTTTACATAAGATAATACTTGGTGGAATTTATAACAATTATTCTAGAGGAAAGAATATTAAGGAGGAACCTAACAGTGGTCTTCTAATGTTTTAAGCACCATATCAATGAAAGACTTGAATATCTTCAGGGGAAACATTGGTCTGATGAACTTCTAGAGTGGGCATTTTGCACAGCAGGTAATATGCCACTTAGAGTGCCCACATCCTGTGTGTTAGTGTCCGAATCTAAATCCTGGCTTCATTTCTGATTCCAGCCTTCTGCTGATGCACACCCTGGGCGGTAGCTGCTAATAACCCAAGTGCTTGGTCCTCGTCACTCATTTGGGAGACCCAGATTGAATTCTGGGCTCCTGGCTTTGTGCTGACCCAGCCCTGGTTATTGTAGGCTTTTAGGTAATAAGACAGCAGATAGAAGCTCTTTCTTTGACTCTCTCTCTGCCTTTCAAATAAATAAAAGATAAATTAAAAAGAAAATCTTCATCACCCTACACTGTGCAAAGACAGAAAAGACTGTTTCTGTTAAAGGTGGGTTTCTTATGTCCGAAGGTACAAAGCAGCGATTGAGTGGCTCAGAAAGGTTGAGAAGCTTGCATAAGCTCAAAGAGCTCGTGAAAGTCAGTTAGTATTAAAACTTTAGTTGGATCCAAAAATCTCTGCCTAACTCTGCGTAGTAATGTTTCTCTCCTGACACTCTCCATTAAAAGGGCATATGTTTACCTACAGGTGGCACTGTTGAACAATTTGTTAAAAGACTTAATTGCTGAAATCCACAAATATGTGTATTCTCTCACGATTGTTAAATTTTTCTTTAATTGTAAAATTCTAAGTGTAATTTATTTGAACTTGATTGGGATAATGTATGGTATTCCTTAATGCTGAAAATCCAGAATTCTTCTTATTCCTATCTTGGTTACTTGATTGCTTCATTGGCTGGTTCAGTGTTTATGTTTTAAACAAAAAGGAGCACAAGTGACCACTCTGATCCCCCTCACTAACCAGTGGAGAAATGTTTTGTGTTCCCCTTGATGAAGGACATTGTTTTCTGCTCACATCCCTTCCCTTTCTCTTGCAGTGTTTGAGAACAGACAGCAGCATATCTAATCAACTGTTGTTTGGAGAAGATTAGCCTTCTGTCCCGGTTCCCTGCTTCTCCTCCAGTGGCAGAAGAGGACTCTTTTGTTGTCATGTGCAGGTGGGTGGATTGCTTTCTTTTCTTTCTCAAGGAATCATTCGCATTTGGGATGCTAAGCAATTAGAGCTTCTAATTCTAATGTATGTAGCAAACCTCCTGTTTCACCTCGGCACAGGCTCATTATGTCTTGCAAGAGTGCTACATGTTGAATTTGCACCTTCAGTAATTAGTACAGCTACTCTGCCAGCCCTCCTTCCCGCCTTTGCCAACATTTTCCGTGTTAGCAAACAAGCATCAATCACCAACCTGATGAGCAAAATTAAGGCCTTTCTGTGCAACTCCATTTACAGACTAGACTGCAATTCTAGAGTTAAGAGCTCATCTTTGCCAATGTGGCCTCTTTGTAGAACAGAAAATAACAATAGCAATATAATGGAAATGCCTGTTATTGAGTGTGCCAAGCATTGTGCTAAATGCTTTATGTGGGCTATTTCTCGAATTCCTAAAAAAGAAACCTAAGGGGTAGCCATTGTGTCTGCCCACTTTATGAATAAAAATTGAGACATAAAGAAGTTAAAATAACATGCCCAAACCAAAGAGCTCTAAAATGACAGGACCAGCAGTATTTACCAGTTCAGCTTGGAAAAGTTAAATTTAACCCTGGGGAATAAGGACTCAAATTCTCTGAGCTGGCCAAGTCCCTCCCTCCACTCCAGAATCAGCCAGCAGTAGCACAGAAAAGGAATGTAGTGGTTACATTTGTTAGATAACCCAAGTGGAATCACTATTGGAAATCAGAAACCATGAGATATCTCTTAAGGTCTTGGTGGTATTCTGAAGTAGGGGATGGTGGCAGTTGGGTGAATAAAAAGGCATGGGGTAGTGAAGAGGATTTTTTTTTTTTTTTTTTTTTTTTTTTTTGTAGCATTGGTTTCATTTGAACAGATCTCTGTGATGTATCCATGATAAGTAAATTCCTGTGTGTGTGCTATGGCTGCTGTTGTCACCAGGTGGAGCCGGAACAGGGTGGAACTTGAGGAGTCAGAGCGAGTGTTTAGCAGTCATTCTCAACAGACTGTGCACTGAGTGCTTTCCGAGCCTGGATTTCTCTTGATTCTTGGTGCAAGGACCATTGCTGTCCTGTTCTAGCCACTTGTACCTGTCTGGTCCTCTGGTGCCCAATGTGCTTTTCCTGAATTGTAATGACCTTTTCATAATGACTTGATTCTTGGGAAGAGATAGAAAATTAGAACATGATTTGGGAAATTTTGCAATGATAATTTTATTAAATTTAAGAGCTGGACCTTTATCTTGAAATTATGTCCTCTTTTTCTTCTTTTTCTTTCCCTGGTACCAAATCTTGACTTTCCTACCAAGTTATTTGCTAAATGCTGCAAGTTTTTAGATTCCCAATAGCCATAGTCCACTTGCTAATTTATTAAGAGATTTTTTTTTCTTATTATTGAAGCACTCCAATGCCAATGAAAACTATAATCACTTACTGTTATTTCCCAAGTCATCATCCAAATTGGCTGCTGAAGCCAGTGCCTAGCAAGAAAATATATACAGTGATTAAAATTCAGTACTTAAATTATCTTGATTAAAACCTCTGCTCTCAGACATACAAGCATGGGACAAGGGCAATGTACTTAATTTCTTGAAACTCCAACTTTAGCATCTAACCTCAAACCCATGTTTTGTGAAGTAGCATGCAACAACAGGCTTAAGTACTATAAATTAGTCCAGACTACAGAGGTTCCAAACTTGGAGATGGACACACACACTAGGATTCTTGGAAATCCATTCACACTCCGAAATTGGCTGAGGTTAGAGTGTTAAGGTTAGCAGGAGGATTAAATTAGATAATCCACAGTGAATTTAGCAGAACCCAGGATCATCACTGAAAGTACTTCCACTATTTTAAGATAAATAACCTTAAGGTCCTTGGATCCAAATACCTTAAAATTTTGAATGGCATATAGTATTGAACATGGTTTTTGCATGGGCATTTTAAAATCAAAACAGTATCTATTAATAAAGAAACAAAATTCCATGAGCAAGAATTTGGTGCAGTGAATAAGAAACCACTTGGTATACCTGCATCTCACATCAATGAGTCCTGGCTTGGCTTCCAGTCCTGTTCCTGTTAATTCACAGCCTGAGAGGCAACAGATGATGGCTCAGGTAGATGAGTTTCTGCCACTCACATTCAAAACTGTGATTGAGTTCCAAGGTTTTGTCCTTGACCTGACCAAGGCCTGCTGTTTGAGACATCTCATGAGAGAACCAGTGAATGGAAGATCTCCCTCTTTTTCTGTGTTGCTGCCTTTCAAAAAACTAAAACTAAGTAAATAAATAAAATATAGAAAAATTACTCTTGAATTTAATGTGTTAGAATTTGTGTGACAATCTAATATGGAAAGTTTTTAACATGTTCTGAAGTCTATACTTCATTGCTGGACTTTCTATACTAATTTTAAAGAAAGCATTAAGAAAAAGCATGTTTGCTATGTAAAGAAATTTAAAAATCATTAAATTATTTTGTTGCACTTACTTAGGGTCTCTAAAATGCAAATGTATGTTGTGAATAGCCAAGAAGGATTTGGTATATACAACAGACCCTTATTTTCACAAACTAACCATGGGAGCCAGTTTAGGAGTGTATCTGGAGTCCCAAAAGTCCTAGTAAATATCCATCCCCAAGTTTGGCTCCTCTGTAATCTGAGCTGATTTATAGCATTTAAATCTGTTGTTCCAGGTTACTGCACAAAACATGGATTTGAATACATAGTCTACATTAAGACCTCTGTATTATTTCATTAAATTTAGAAACTGATTGATTCAGAAAAAAAGTGTCTGTTTCTACTTTGTTGAGCAGGAAGCAATGGTATGGACAAATGAAGACCAGTACACGCTGATGGAATTTAAAGTAATCCAGAAAAGATCCTTAGATGGGAAGGATAGTACCGAGATCATAGACCAGCAGAGCTGAAGGATATTATTTCCAGTCCTCTCCATCTGCCTCCCCGGCCCCTAATTAAAAAGCATCCACCCACCTTTATGTGTCCTTGTCCGTACACAAACCAATCTATCCTGAAAGGTCAAGTGGCAGCATCTCTGTGCTCAATAGCTTCTCTTCTTTGGCCCCAACCTGCCTGGATTTCTGAGGAAGCTTGGCTTACATTGATGTGGGCAAAGCCCTATTTTGAACCTAACTTTACCACATGGGTGGTACCTCCATAGTTTGTTCTGTGCCAGGGAACCAGAGTTTTGTAATAATAATGTTAACAGAAATATTTTATTATTGTTGTTTATTCAAGAGACAGAGACAGAGAACACTCCCATCTGTCCGTTTACTCTTCAGATGGTTGCAGTGGTCAGGGTTGGACTTGGGCCAAAGCTGAGAGATGACTACACAATCTGGCAGTCCCACATGGAAGGTGGCAACCAACTACGTGAGCCATCATAACAGTTTGCTCCTGGATGCACATTAGCAGGAAGCTGGAATTGAGAACCCAGGCATTCAGATACGAGACATGGGAATCTTTTTTTTTTTTTTTGACAGGCAGAGTGGACAGTGAGAGAGAGAGACAGAGAGAAAGGTCTTCCTTTTGCCGTTGGTTCACCCTCCAATGGCCGCCGCGGTAGCGCGCTGCGGCCGGCGCACCGCGCTGTTCCGATGGCAGGAGCCAGGTGCTTATCCTGGTCTCCCATGGGGTGCAGAGCCCAAACACTTGGGCTATCCTCCACTGCACTCCCTGGCCACAGCAGAGAGCTGGCCTGGAAGAGGGGCAACCGGGACAGGGTCGGTGCCCCGACCGGGACTAGAACCCGGTGTGCCGGCGCCGCAAGGCGGAGGATTAGCCTGTTGAGCCACGGCGCCGGCCGAGACATGGGAATCTTAACTGCTAGGACAAATGCCTGCCCCAACACAAATATTTTAAAGGTTTCTATATGAGGATTCATTACTGGCCATGAGCATATGAAAAAAACAATTTTATAAAATGTAAAAGATGATGTATCCAGTGCTGATCAATTTGTGGTGAAAGGAACACTGTATACATTGCTTACAGGACTGTGAGCTACAAAATAATGGTCAGAGGTGTGTCCAGTTTTATATGTGTGTGCCCTTTGACCAACAGCTCAGGAGGCTTCAGTAGATAAGAAAATGTGTAGGAGGATATTGTTGACAGTGTTGCTTGTATTTGCTGTCTGCCCTGCCAGGGAAACTCTTGCCCCAGGTGGATGTGTGGCTGGCTCCCTCCTATCCTCCTGTTCTTAGCTTTTCTGCTTTTCTTGGCCTTTTAAGAAGAACAGCAGCCCTCTTGTACTCCCTTTCTCTAGAGTCCCCTGCTTTTTGTTCTTCACCACACTCCACACCATGTGACATCCTGTTATTTTACTTACCTACGTATTTTGTTATCTGCCTCCTGTATTAGAATCCAAATTCTGTGAAAGCATGTATTTTTGTTTGTTTTATATACAGAACTGCCTAAAGCAGACACCTAAATATAGGTGTAATAGATATATGCTGAATGGTTGTATATATAACTTTAAAAGAATGAGTTATATATACATGTAATGACTCATTGGGAAGATTAGGATGTACATGGAGAGAAAGCAACATTTAGTGGAAAGTGAGTAGGATCACTTAATTTTGTAAAAACATGAACTGTATGTGTGTGTGTATGTGTGTGCATGTACCTATATAATTTCTACCTGTCTTTCTATCCATCTCTGTCTTTATTTCTAACAGCACAGGAAAAATTAAAGAGGATATATGCAAAATTGCAAATTAATATTGGATGCCTTAGAATATTGAATTTAGACAGCAGAGTTAGTGAAGAGAGTACTATGTTTTCTACACCGTCATATTGTGTACCTTGTGACAACAAGCATTGCATTACTTTTATTTTTAAGTTTTATTTAATTTACACAAGTTTCATGTATTTCATATATATAGATTTAGGAACATAGTAACACTTCCCACCCCACCTCCATCCTGCCATGCTCCATCCCTTCTTCCTCCTCCTAATCACATTCCCACTCTTAATTTTTACAAAGATCTGTTTTCAGCTTACATAATAATTTTATAGTTAATCCTATGCTTAGTAAAAGAGTGCAACTAACAAAAACACTAACAAAAACTTCCTCAGTAGAAGAGACAAGTGCTATAAACAATCATCAAATCTTGAAATGCCTATTTCACTCCAATCCATTATATTTCAAGTACTCTCTTAGTTACTTGGGTCAAGGAAAACATATGATATCTGTCTTTTTTGGGACTGGCTCATTTCACTAACTATAATGGTTTCCAGTTGTGTACATCTTGTTGCAAAAGAGAGGATTTATTTTTTTTTTCTACAGCTGAGTAGTAGTCCATAGTGTATGTATAGTACCATAGTTTCTTTATTCAATCAACAGTTGGTGGACATCTGGGTTGGTTCCATATCTTAGCTTTTATGAATTATGTTTCAGTGAACATGGTGGTACAGATAACTCTTTCATATGCTGATTTCTTTTGGTTTGGGTAAATTCCCAGGAGTGGGGTGGCTGGATCATATTCAGATTTCTGAATAGGTCTATATTCAGATTTCTGAGGTATCTCCCTGCTGTTGTCCACAATGGCTGCACCACTGTACATTTCCACCAACAGTGGATTAGGGTATTTTTTTCTTCACATTCTTGGCAGCATTTGTCATTTGCTGTTTTCTGTATGTGAGCCATTGTAACTGGATCGAGGTGATACCTCATTGTGGTTTTGATTTGCACTACTGTAACGGCTAATGATCCTAAGCATTTTCTCAAGTGTCTGTTGGCCATTTGAATTTCTTCTCTTGAAAAATGCCTGTTCAAGTCCTTTGCCCATTTCTTAACTGGATTGTTTGTTTTGTTGTTGTTTGTTGAATTTCTTGAGCTCTTTATAGATTCTGAATGTTAAGCCTTGATCAGTTGCAGAGTTTGCATTGTATTACTTTTCTAATAAAAAGTAAAATAAATGCAACCACACTTACAGAAAACGATTTGGTTGTTTCTTTAAATGTGATATGAAAAATAATATTCTTTTGCTCTTGCATAGTTGAGGCAGTTCTCATTTTCATTATATCAGTGTCTGCAGGCTTTTGGCCAATAGATAATTAACTTTATTTGTGATTTACCAGTCTTTGTTTCAGATGAGCATGTAATTAACCAAGAGGAATCCTTTACCTTGGGTCTTAGGTCCTAATTGTTTGAGCCTTTGATAGAAGAGAACAATAGTTAGTCATCAGAATTTTTGAAATTCTGAAAACACAGTTTACCAACACAGTGATAGTGGTCATTTTAGAGTAGCAACACTAAATAGAAAACTTCAAATCAAGAGTTTGTCTCTTTCTTTGTTATCACCATGTGCCAGAATTCTAAAAAATGTCTGTATTAAAATTGCCTCTGTCTAAAAATGTTGGATCTAAATTTTAAATTAAGAATTTTATTTATGTGAAAGGTAGAGAGAGAGATTGAATGTGTGTGTTTGTGAGTGTGTGAGTGAGAGAGAGAGAGAGAGAGAGAGAGAGAGAGGAAGGAAGGGAGGGAGGGAGGATGAGTCCATGTGTGAGAGAGATATCCTATCTGTTGGTTCACTCCTCAGATATCTTCAACAACCTGGGCTAGACCAGGCTGAAGCCAGAAGGCTTGAATTCATTCCAGGTCTCCCATGTAGATGGCAGGGACACAACTGCTTGAACCATCACCTGCTGCCTCTCAAATTTTGTGTTATCAGGAAACTTGATTGAAAGGAAAGGGGGACTAGAACCCAGGCCCCCCAAAATAGCATGCAGGTGTCCTAGTGTCTTACCTGCTAAACTAAATGCCTGCCCTTCATTCTTAAGTAATTGTTGAAGTTACTGATGAGCTGGGATGGACTTGATTTCATAATGAAAGATAGTGTCTTAATTTTAGTAAGTAGCTTTTTTTAGTGCAGTTTCCTGGAATAGACATAGAAAGATAAATAAGACATAGCTTCTACACTCAGGTAACTCAGTCTAGAGAGAAAAAGGCACAGATTAAACTACATAAAATATGGGACATGCATTTGTTTTGTTGGAGCATTCTCTTAAGTGCTTTGAGGCTACAGAAAAGGAAGTGATTAGTTCTGCTTGGGGAATTCACTCAATACAATTTCACAAATGTTTACTGATTGAGTTGCCTACACTTAGCCAGGTCTAATGAATAAGACCTGACTTCCTTGGGTCATTGGAGCATGTTTTCTAGTAGGACACTACAGGGGACAGCATGAGCAAGGAAGGTGAATTCAAGCAGAGATAAGTGCTTCAGGATGCTGCAACAGAGAGAATCATGCAGGATCATCAGAGAGGGCCTCCTGAAGAGGTGACATTTGGGCTTATACTGAAGGATGATGTGGAGACAGCAGTGCAAAGATGAGGAGGAACAAGTGCTCTAAGACTCAGAGGTGTTTCAGGCCAGATCACACAGAATGAAAGCAAACAAACCTGTATACACTGAGAATCACTGGGTAAGAGGAAAATCCTGCATCACTGTTTGGCATGAGGCCCAGAATTTGCTGTTTTGTAAAACCTCTCCAGGAGGTTCTCATTTATAACCAGAGTTGAGATGCTACAGAGTGTGATGATGGATGCGTGATGAAGACCACAAGGGAGTGGCGTGATTTAATTTACATTAAAAACTATTGCTGTCTTTGCTATGTACAGGAGCTACCATGGGGAAGGCAAGGGCTAAAGCAGAGAAACAAAAAGAAAGACTGTTGCAGGCCGGCACCGTGGCTCAACAGGCTAATCCTCCGCCTTGAGGCGCCGGCACACCGGGTTCTAGTCCCGGTTGGGGCGCCGGATTCTATCCCGGTTGCCCCTCTTCCAGGCCAGCTCTCTGCTATGGCCCGGGAGTGCAGTGGAGGATGGCCCAAGTGCTTGGGCCCTGCACCCGCATGGGAGACCAGGAGAAGCACCTGACTCCGGGCTTCGGATCAGCGCGATGCGCCGGCCGCGGCGGCCACTGGAGGGTGAACCAACGGCAAAAAGGAAGACCTTTCTCTCTGTCTCTCTCTCTCTCACTATCCACTCTGCCTGTCAAAAATAAAAAATAAAAATAAAAAAAGAGAAAGACTGTTGCAGTGGTGCAGTGGAAGATTCTGGAAGTTTGGACCAAGGTGGAGGCAGTAGAGATGGGGAGACTTGAAGATAGGGAAGTCATATTCGTACTTTTGGTGGAGGAATAGGAGCAAGAACATGAGAAAGCAATGAAAACTGGATTATGGTATGGAAAGGAATATTGGAATTCTGTGTGACATGAATGAGTGTAGAAAGATTCAGGGGAATGGCATATTTGAGCTACTAAGCTGATAACCCTCTGAATAGTTGAAAAAACCTCTTAAACATTTACGACAGAAAAGGATTCGCCTTAAGTAAGTTTTAAACTAGCAACTGTGATCTTTGATTCTTCCTGGTCTTCCCTTTGGGTGGTCTTTCTCTTTTTAGGGTCTTCTTCTCCTTGTCCATAGTCAGAGATTTTTCTAAATTGAGGAGCTATTTTCTTTTGTAGGCTTGAGATTTGTTGGGTTTTTCTCCTGTCATTGTTGTCTAGATTGTTTTAATGCTTGTCCCAATTTTCTACTCAAATTATCCATGCTATCGAGAAGAGGCACTGAAACACAAAATGACTCACGGAGGCTTCCAAGGTGGACTTTTCCCTCACCCTAATGTATTAGTATATGATGGAGGCCATTTGCTACAGGAAATTCAACAGAACATTGAGAACCTAAATATCAGGTTAAAGGTCTAATTAAATACATTTCTTAGGCTGTTGTGTTGTGCAACTTCCTACGATGGTACCTGTGCACCTTGGTACAGAGTTGGTGTCAACTATGATGAAATCACCATTGGTTGACACTACTCACTGAGCCAGTTTTGGAACATTATGGGATGGAGCCATCAAAACAGTATTGTGTAAGGCTGAAAATGTCTGGTTTTGAGGTTTATGAGCTTAAGACACATATACCTCAAAGAAAGTGAGAAATGACAAGCCTGCTCCACCCCCCCATCCCCCCACCCCCAGTTTAGCAATCCATGGTCCTTACACTGATGCCTTTCTTAGAGAATTTCTATCTGTGTCTCTCTGTAGGGAAGCATTACCGTATTGACCAAGAATGTAAGTTGTGGAGTCAGATAACATGATTAGACTTGTCTTCTAATCATGGCTTTACCCCTACCTAAGTGTGGTCTGTGAAAATTACTCAATTAATCTATGGCTTGATGTCCTTGCTATTTAATGAGTGGTCTCATCAGCATCCAGAGGTATCTCTAAGAAGTGGGAAATTTCAAAGCCCTTCATGACCTACAGAATCGGAATCTGTGTTTTAAAATGACTCTCTGATGGTCCATACGCATATTAAAGTTTGAAAAGCAATCATCTAGAAAAATCCTTGTTCTGAATTCAACTCTAACTATCTGTGGGTAGAAATATCTATTTCAGAATAGCAACAGAGGAAACTCCCTGATTGTTGCAATTTTCAGTATAAAAGAGTTTTTGAAAGAGGTTTTTTCAATGAAAGATACAAATAATGGGTAAAATAGAATAAAGCAATTTACATCTGTGAAGACAGAGAAAGCTTTAGTTACCCTCTCAAGTTGTGATATTTAGGTGACCATTCAACTTGTCTAGGCCCTGAATTAGCCTTGGAAAATACAACAAAGGCAAAAGTCCATCATGAAGCCTCAACTCGTATTTTTGAAGCATCTTATATAGAATTGCCATCACCCACCTCTTCTTGGAATATTTGCTATTCGTGATAGAATTCACAGGAAGAACTATTTTATAACCAGCACTGAATCTGTATGCAAATACAGCAAGTGCAGACATTTCACAAACTCCCAGTTTTTACGGACATTTATAACTTTCTCTGTTTTCTCTGAGTTAAGATATCAGAGGCACAAAAGAAAGAATTCTGAGGTTCCTGAAGTCATCTGTAGTCACAGTCATTCTTGCCCTATCATCTTCAACTTGTGGTTATCTTATTAATATCTTAAGTTTTGATGTTTTATTCATAGCCCAGCTTGGATTCTTAGAGAAAAATGCCTTCCTATTTCTCTAATCACCAGTATTAATCTTTTGTTCTCCCATTTCAAAAAATTTTTCTACAGTAGCACAATTTTTTTTAAAAAAAGATTTATTTATTTATTTGAAAATCAGAGAGAGAGAGAGAGAGAAAGAGAACCTTCATCTGCAGATTCTCTTTCCCAGATGATTTCAATGGCCAGGACTGAGCCAGGCAGAAGCCAGGAGCCAGGAGCTTTTTCTGAATCTCCCAGATGGGTGACAGGTGCCCAAACATTTGGGCCATCTTGTGTTGCTTTTTCCAGGCCATTAGTAGTGAACTGGATTGAAAGTAGAGCAGCCAGGACTTGAAGCGGCCCCCCATAAGAGATGCCAGCATCTTAGTGGCTTTATCTGCTATGCCAGAATGCCAGCCCCAGCACCACTTTTTTTTTTTTTTTTTTTTTTTTACTCTTCTCTTGCTTCTTTTTTTTCTCAGCACTCAGAAAGTAGCCTGTAAATGCTTTGGCACAGTTTTTGAATATAACTCTCCATAGTGTTGATTATCTTTAGTTAATTTGCATTACATTGTATTTCCCAATGGCAGATGGCAGACAGTAAAGCACTCACTGTTTTGTGTTAGGAAAGAATTACTGTAAAAAATAGGACTATAATTCTCTTTATTAACCAGAGCTACCGGTTGTAGCCAATGCAACAATATCAAGATGCTAAGCTCAATGATTCACAATCATTGTCTAGTTGTTATTCAGCTGTTTTTCATACTATGTGAAGAGGGTGCATGAATAGGTTGAAAAATGGAAATCAAAAGCGTGTAACTCTGGATAGGCTTGGCTTGGTTATGCTGGGCAACAAGCAAACTCTTAAATCATGTTTCTTAAACTTCACAAGATGTCACAAAACTCTAAGCTGTCAATGGCAGTTGAGAATGGGGCTCTTATTATAGATATTCAGGGATAAGATTAAGAGGAGTTCAATTTTGGCACAAGCTTTCTCTAACACATGACAGGTGCAGGGGAATGAGGACAACTTATGAAGGCTTCCAAGGCCCAGAAGTGGTTCATCATTTTCACCCATGTTGCATTGACTGAAGTAAGCTACACAGCTGTGTGGATGGCATGAGGAAGTATGAATCTACTGTTTCCAGAAGAAAACACAGAAACATCTGTTGACTGGTGTTAATGACTCTTGGAAACTATTAAACCCAAAGATACCAGGGATTCAGGCTTACCCACTTAACCACATACTAATTTTTTTTTAAACTTTTATTTAATGAATATAAATTTCCATACTAATTTTTTAAACTTAGGGAACCTTGAATTTCTTTACTACCCACTCTGTTGACCTCATTGAGTTATTCTGAGGACTAAGTTCCTTAATATGTATAAAAACTCTCTGAATGGGTCAAGTATTCTTTCAGCAATATCTTCAACTCCCAAAGAAGTTATTTCCATCTGTGTGCTATTGTGTTGGCTGGGCAATCTATGATATGCTACTATTGAATCAGAATGTTATTGTATAAAATGCTAGTATGAGTTAATTAAAATATCAAGAAGAGTTTTTATATATTATCAAAAACAGGCAGAAAGTCTGAAAATACAATATTGGTTTTGGTCTCAGTATCATTGTAAACATGCGGAATATTTTTCTGTTTCTTAGAAAAACCAGATTAACTTTACCTCTGCTGCCATTCCTGTGACTCTACATACCTCCCCAAAGACTTATTCTGTAAATTAATAATTTAGTTTGGAGAGAAGCCTTCAGGAGCACAAAATCCCCAAGGTTATGATTGTATAACCATGGAACTGCTAATTCTAAGAAACTTCTGTGCAGAGAAAGATATTTGAAAGCCTTTGGGAGGACAGAAAAGGAAAAGAAGAGAAATTGTATACATGGCTGGTTGCTGGAGAGAAACTCTGGGGAAAGAATAATTGTATTTAGTAAGAAACTTTAAGTTTTTCTGTGTTATTTATCAGTTGAGTCTTCTTCCATTTCTTTTCTTCCATTTCATAGAATATCTGTAGGTTTCACAAAGACTTTGTGGAAGTGAAGCTTTCATTTCTTGTTGTTTGTTTGCTTATTTGTTTTGTAGAGGATATTTTATAGAATGCTGAGTGCGGCCCCCAGGTAGGAGCAGGACATGAACATAGGCTGCTTTATAAGAAATCCCCTAGAGTAAGTGGCACCAACCACTTTTCCAATGGGAAAAGAAGTCTTTCAGCATGACTCAAAACTAACTAACCAAGCAGAGTGCTGAACCTTATAAGAGAATTCAGTAGTTGAGGCATGAAGTGCATCCCCATACTTATTACATTTTATCTGATTCTATAAATAATATTTTTGATTACTCATGCCTAACAGGAAGTATAAGTAGCCATTCAGTTTCTGAGGGATGGAGCAGTGATCATTGTGAAAGATGCCAGAGAACTGAAATCAGAATTGGAGGAGACATTTTTTTGACAGAAAGTGAGTGTTTGGTAGATATTCTGAATCAGAAATATTGGAGGAGAGAGCTGGGACCAAGCACAGAGACAACATATATTTAAGCAGGTGAAATGGAAGGCAGTCAAATTTTATTTTGGAAACAAGACTCAGTCCATCTGTGTTGGCCCATTCAGTCCACCTAAAGTTGCTGGAACAGAGCAGGCACTAGATATATATTTGGTCTTTTGGATTTCACTTATCATTAACTTTTCAACAGGTTTTTAATTCACAAAGCATCTGAGTTTGTGTAATTGATTACCTAATAGTATCCATTACATGGTTGAATGGTAACCAGGACAGAGATAAACTAGGGAAACACAGTGTTCTTCAAGCCATATCATCAGATATTACTGCAGTATAAAACATGGTTTAGTAAAAATGTCCAAGAAGATAGCAATCTCATGTCTTCACGACACAGCTCTGGCACGTCCTAGCTGAGTGACCATGCTAAATTGCTTGAATTCTCTGAGTTGCAGTGTCTATATATGAGGAATGCTAATAATAAACTCTTTATCATGGTTATTGTTTAATATATGCAATAAAAATCCTTTATGTTATTTTTGTTAAAATGCATAAGTTGTGATGCAAATAGCATGCTCTCCTACTTCCACATCTTTGCATGGATGTTTCCTTTGCATGGATTTCACACCATCTCTCTGTAACACATACAAACACTTGCTGGTTCAAGCCTAAATTCCAGTGCTCTTTTCTGAGCATCATCTTGCTTCTAAGCTTGATAAGATGCCTGTCCTCTGCCTGTTGTAAAACAAATCCTGTCGTATCTGCATTTCTTAATGCCATTTTAAAAAAATTTAAATTTAAATTTTAATTAGTTTTTATCAGATTCCGTGTGATTCATAGATATAATTCTAAGAACATATTGATATTCCCTTCCTCCCTCCCATCCTCTTTTCTTCTCCCTTGTGTCATTTTTATGATGACAAATCAATTTCAATTTATTAAGGATTTAGTTTTATTCTCTAAAGCTGTCTTTCAATTATGATTTATCCTTGCAAAAGAACACTTGCTGCTTAAAAACTCAACATGAAGACAAAGATGGATATAGGCTTTATTGACACCAGGTTATGTCTTTCTAACATCAAGTACGTTCTGACTAGCTCAATGATCCAAGCTGAAACCTTTTCCTTTAGGCTGTTCATAAACACAAAAGCAAGCATGGATACATAAATTTTATATCTGTACTTGATTATAAATTTATCATCTAGAGAATTGAGACTATGCTTATGTTTAATAATTTAAAAGATAATCACTGAAGTGAATACATACTGAATTTCTTGTGGAGATTTTTCTAATCCATAGAATAAGTCTTTGGACATTCAACTTTCTAAAGAACTCAATTTGAGAAACATTTTCTGAAGATTGGATGAAACAGCAAGTATAAAGGATAGGAACAAGTAGCTAAGCTACTTAACTCCATGAAGAGTTTGTGATTGCAGATAATTTGCAGAAAAACTCAAAAAGTACTGAACATAAAGAGGTTTATTCTAGATTACAAATAGGTGCCAGTGACATGATCAAGACAGAGGTAATTATTGCAAACTAAAGAAGACAGAGAACTAAAAGTAGTTTCTTTTTGGAAAAGGATTATTGAAATTTCTTTATTGCTGGGGAAGCTTGGGCACTGATCTGGTCTTTATTGCAATGCAGTGACAACAGAGTCACATATCATTAACTGTCCACAGAGGACATTGAAAAGAAAGGCCTTTCTCTCTTTTTGGATGTAGTTATATATTAGTCCTTAGCCTGTGTCAGATGACTAAGCATCCAGAAAGGTCTCTCTAGACAGTGCAGCTGAAGGAGCGCGAGGAGTGTGACTTGATGACACGAACCTGCACGCCTTCCTCGCCTGAAGAAAATTTTCAGTTTCAGGAAGTTCACACAACTGAGTTCTGAGAGAGAACAGTCTTCATCTCTGGGAAACAAGGAAGGGGACACCCGCCGGGGAATATTTCATGAATTCTCTCATCCTTTGCTTTTTAAACTTCTCTTTGTTTAATTAGTTATTATTAGCATAACACATGTGCAGCACTTTGTAATTAAAGCAAAAATGTGAAGGATCAATGCAAAGTAATTGTAAAATCCCTTATATTGCTCCTCATTTGTTTTTTCCTGGAATGGTAGCAGTCATTAAAATAGAAGTGGGCCTTGTTGAGGAAGAAGACTCCTCATCAGTAAAGGACCGTATTTCCATTACTTCAAAATCAGTTACTGCTTGACCATTGGGACAGATTACTTTGAATACTTTTCTCCAGAGGGCTTCTCATTAATATGACTTTGCCTCAAGAGCTAATATAGAAACCTATTTTACTCATTAATTACTTCATTGGTAGAAATTGCTTCCTAAGCTTTACTTGGATCCAATATTTTTCCATTTAATTTAATTTCCTTCCCTTCTACAGATTGGATTGCTTGTGATAAATACAAAGAAGAAAAAAAAATCCAGTCTGTCATCCAAAATTCTCTAACAAAAACTGTTTCTCAATTATATCTGTTGTTAACCAACTTTCCCACTGAAATGTCAGATATTTTATTTCTCTCTGAGTCAAGATTGGCCCATTTTAATACCAAGACTGTTAGTATTTCAGTTTTCAATAATGCAGTGAGCAAAATCCATCTATGAGAGGTGAAATATGAATGTGTTCAGGTTGACCTGAACCTATCAAATCTGATAATCATAAATAGCTTGATGCTAAAGCTCATCATCTTCAGTTCCTACACCAGACAAATTTATGTTAAATTGAGAGCTCAATTTTCCTACCTATGATGAACAAAAAGTCAGATGGAGCTCAGATAAAGTAACCTATCTTGGCAGTTCCATATGTGCCTCTTGCCTCCCTCTTTGAGGAGAAATAGATGCTGCCTTTCAGAAGAGTTTTGGGCATAGATTCTTGAAGCAAAATGATCAAAGCTCCACTTGCCCTTTACTTTTTCCTTAGCTCCATCAAGAGAAGCTGCATTACCTGAGTTTTCCAAGAAAACAAATAACATATATTTATCTATCACACACATACATACCTATAAATGTACATCCATATATATGTATATATATGTGTGTAAACACATTTATAAAATGTGTGAACTCTTTCTATATACATACATATATAGATAATTTTAAAATTTAATGGAAATTTGAATTAGATAATTTTATTTTGGAGCAAAAATGTTTAAAATCCATGCATAATTTTTTATAATATACACTATACACATTGTCCATGAACTCACTCATATGCATGAATTTCAAAAATTTTTCACTGAAATATTTTGTTTCTGTTCTCCACAATTTTGTAAAGATTTATTTTTTAACTTGTTTGAAAGGCAGAGCAACAAAAATGGAGAGAGGGAGAAAGAGAGAGAGAGGGAGAGACACCTTCCATCTTCTGGTTTACTCCCCAGATGATGGCAACCTAACCTAGTTAGGCCAAACCTAACTCCATCCTGGTCTCCCACATGGGTAGCAGAGGCACAAGTACTTGGGCCATCTTCTGCTGCCTTCCCAGGTGCAGTAGCAGAAAGCTGGGTCAGAGGCAGAGTTGCTAAGACATACCAGGCATGTCATGAGATGTTGCAAGTGGCAGCTTTAAACCACTGTGTCACAGCACCTGCCCCCCAAAATATTTTTGAGTTCTATCAAGTACAGAGAGACAGAAATACAGAAAGCTCCTGTCTGTTGGTTTACTCCTCTTTGTTGGTCCAGGGTGAAGCTGGATTCCAGGAATTCAATCCAAGTCTCCATGTGGGTGGTAGGAACTCAAATCCTTGAGTTATCACTGCTGCCTCCTAGGAAGCTGCACTAGCAGGAAGCTGGAGTCAGCAGCCAAAGCCAAGAACTGAACCCAGGCACTCCAGTGTGGGCTGTGGGGATTTAACTGCTAGGCTGAACACACACTAACTCAAAATAATGTTAAACTACATATCAGGAACTGTGTGTCCCAGTCAAGTTGACATATAAGGTAGACCACCACAGAAGCTTTGATCCTAATAACTGATCTTAGAGAAAAAGGAAAGAAAAAAACTTACTTCAATGGAGGGAAAAGAACCACAACAAAACAAGAATTGAAGTTTTCTTTAAGACACTTCCCAACTGATACATGCTATTCTTTCTAATCAAGTATCTATTATACACTAATGTTAATTGAAATGAGCAGCAATTTACATAAAAACTCATTAAATAAAAAATTTATATATAAACCAGGACACTTACCACATAACAGTAGCACTAAATCTGAGTGTGTATTTAGGTACAAAACATTAGTAAAAGTAAGTTGATGATGGCAGTTGAATTATGAATGGTAACATTCCAATAAGTTTCTTGCCTTTGAAGCTCATTAAATTATTCCATTAGCTTGAAATGTAATATCATCATGAATTATAGGTTATAAATTGCCTAGTTTTATATTTTTAAAGCAAAACAATGCATTTCTTGGAAAAATGTATATATTACATTATATATAATATTAGAAATATTTGTTTCATTTAGTTATAAAAATCATGAAAAGTCAGCAGTGTACTTTCTCCAGTTAATTAACTCACCTGATTGGGTGTAATTCCTGTACTCCCATCATAAAAAGCAATGATTCATTAATGAGAAGGACAACTGAGCACAGTGGCAAGTGGCAGTGCTTTTCTACTCTTAGGAGCTAAACCCATACTTAATATGAATTAATGTGTGTTGTCTTTAAACCACTTTAAAATAGCAATATTTATCATTAACAAAATTTAATTACATGCAACTAAGGAAAGAAAGTGTTATTTTTTAAAAGATTTATTTATTTATTTGAAAGAGTTACAAAGAGAGAGAGAGAGAGAATGAGATACAGACAGAGAGGTCTTCCATCTGCTGGTCCACTCCTCAAATGGCTGCAATGACCAGAGCTGGACTGATCTGAAGCCAGGAACCAAGAGCATCTTTTGGGTTTCCCACATGGGTGCAGGGGCCCAAGCACTTGGGCCATCCTCTGCTGCTTTCCCTGGTGCATTAGCAGATAGCTTGATGGGAAGTGTAGCAGCCAGAACTTGAACCAGCACCTATATAGGATGCTGGCATTGCAGGCAGAGGTCTAACCTGCTATGTGATATCACTGGCCCCAGGAAAGTGTGATTTCTATGAAAGATAAGTTGAATGCTTAGAAACTATCACTAAAATTGAGTTAGTGAAAAAAATTCATATTAAATTAGATACAAGTGGAATAATCCAAAGTGAAAGAAGAAATAAGAAAAGAAACTAAAGTGAAAGGGAAAAAATAAGAATTGGCTGGTGCTGCAGCTCACTAGGCTAATCCTCCGCCTGTGGCACCGGCACTCCGAGTTCTAGTCCTGGTTGGGGCGCCAAATTCTGTCCCAATTGCTCCTCTTCCAGTCCAGCTCTCTGCTGTGGCCCGGGAAGGCAGTGGAGGATGGCCCAAGTGCTTGGGCCCTGCACCCGCATGGGAGACCAGGAGGAAGCACCTGGCTTCAGTTTGGCACAGCACGCTGGCCGCAATGCACCGGCCATAGTGGCTATTTGTGGGGTGAACCCATGGAAGAAAAGCCTTTCTCTCTGTCTCTCTTTCTGTCTAACTCTGCCTGTCCAAAAAAAAAAAAAAAAAAAAAAAAAAGACTATAAAGGGACTATGCATTGAGTAGTTTAGGTATTTCTCTTAATAGAAAGAATAGAGAGTGGAAATCACAGAAGATGAGTTATAAGACTGATATCTGCAGCCAATCTAATCAAACAACACATCAGAAAGATCATTCACCCAGACCAAGTAGCGTTTATCCCTGGTATGTAAGGATGGTTCAACATTTGCAAATTAGTAAATGTGATACATCACATTAACAAATTGAAGAACGAAAACCTTATGATTATCTAATAGATGCAGAAAAACACTTGATAAAATACAACACCCTTTCATGATGAAAACTCTAAGCAAATTGGTTAGAGAAACATTTCTAAACACAATCAAGGCAATTTATGACAAACCCATGGCCAGCATCCAATTGAATAGGAAAAAGTTGGAAGCATTCCCACTGAGATCTGGAACAAGACAAGGATGCCCACTCTCACCATTGCTATCAATGTAGTCCTGGAAGTTTTAGCCAGAGGTGTTAGGCAAGAAAAAGTGATCAAAGGGATACAAATTGGGCAAGAGGAAGTCAAACTATCCCTATTTGCAGATGGCATGATTCTATATATAGAGGATCCAAAAGACTCCACCAAGAGACTATTGGAGCTCACAGAAGAGTTTGGTGAAGTAACAGGATATAAAATCAATACACAAAAATCAACAGCCTTAGTATTCACAAACAATTCCATGGCTGAGAAAGAGCTTCTAAGATAAATCCCATTCACAATAGCTACAAAAAAAAAAAAATCAAATACCTTGGAATAAATTTAATCAAGGTTGTCAAAGATCTCTGCGATGAGAATTACAAAATAGTAAAGAAAAAAGTGTGGGCCAGTGCCGCGGCTCAATAGGCTAATTCTCTGCCTGCGGCGCCAGCACTCCAGGTTCTAGTCCCGGTCGGGGCACCGGATCCTGTCCTGGTTGCCCCTGTTCCAGGCCAGCTCTCTGCTATGGCCCGGGAGTGCAGTGGAGGATGGCCCAAGTGCTTGGGCCCTGCACCCGCATGGGAGACCAGGAGAAGCACCTGGCTCCTGCCTCCGGATCAGCGCGGTGCGCTGGCTGCAGCGCGCCGGCTGCAGCAGCCTTTGGAGGGTGAACCAACAGCAAAGAAAGACCTTTCTCTCTGACTCTCTCTCTCACTGTCCACTCTGCCTGTCAAAAAAAAAAAAAAAAAAAAAAAAAAAGAAGAAGAAGAAGAAGAAAGAAGTGTGAAGCAAGACCCGTACCTTACATCTTACACAAAAATCCACTCAAAATGGATTAAAGACCTAAATCTATGACCTGATGCCATCAAATTATTAGAGAATTCTGGGGAAACTCTGCAAAATATTGGCATAGGCAAAGAGTTCTTGGAAAAGACCCCAGAGGCACAGGTAATCAAAGCCAAAATTGACACTTGGGATTACCTCAAGTTGAGATGATTCTGCACTGTAAAAGAAACACTCAGGAATGTGAAGAGGCATTCAACAAAATGGGAGAAATTATTTGTGAACTATGCAACTATAAAGGATTAATAACTACAATATATAAAGAGATCAAGAAACTCCACAACAACAAAACAAACAACCCAGTTAAGAGATGGACAAAGGACTTTAACAGACATTTTTCAAAAGCAGAAATCCAATGACCAACAGACACTAGAAAAAATGCTCAGGATCACTAGCTGTAAGGGAAATGCAAATCAAAACCACAATTTGGTTTCACTGCACCCCAGTTAGAATGGCTTTCGTACAGAAATCAACAAACAAATGTCAAGGATGTGGGGGAAAAGGTACCCTAGTCCACTGTTGCTGGGATTGTGAACTGGTAAAACCACTATGGAAGACAATACGGAGAGACCTCAGAAATCTGAATATAGACCTACCATAGACCCAACCATCCCACTCCTGGCAATTTACCCAAGGGAAATGAAATCAGCATCTGGAAGAGTTATATGTACCCCTATTTTATTGCAGCTCAATTCACAATAGCTAAGATATGGAATCAACCCAAATTCCCAACAACTGAAGACTGGATAAAGAAATTATTGAATCACTCCAGAAATGACAGAAACACCATACCACATCCCACACATACATGCAATTGTTATTCATCAATGAAAATAAATGAAAAAAGAGGAAAAAAAAGAAATTATGGGATATGTACACCATGGAATACTAAATAGCAGTAAAGAAAAATGAAATCCTGTCATTTGCAACAAAATGGTTGAAACTGGAAAACATCATACTTAGAGAGATAAGCCAGTCCCCAAAGGACAAATACATATGTTCTTCCTGACCTGTGATAACTAATAGAGCACCTAAAAAGCAGTCTATAGAAATGAAATTGACACTAGGAGAGCAATGACTTTGAACAATCCTCTTCTTAACTGTTTAGGAAAAGTTTTTTTTTTTTTTTTCATTCTATTTGTTGAATTCTTTACTTAACATAGAGTTAATCTTATGTGTATAAAGTTAATTGAAAGTAAACCTTAGTAAAAAGTAAAAATGGGAATAGGAGAGGGAAGAGGGAGAGGGGTGGGAGTGTGGCTGGGAGGGCAGATAGGGTGGCAAGAATCACCACATTCCTAAAATTGTAATTATGAAATGTAAGAAGTTTGTATTCCTTAAATAAAAGGTTTCTGAGGAAAAAAAGCGACTGGTTTCTGCAAGAAAATCTAATCATGTACCTGAAAAAGAAAAAAAAGAAAGTTCCAATCTTGATGGAAGTCAAAAATCATGCCATGTAGAATTTCTAATAACATACTTCAGCAATTTATGTTTAGTTTCTCTGAAGCAACACTTTGTTGTTTGATGTTTATACTAATTTGCAGTGTATCTGATTAATTGGCCCATCTTTGATGAAAGTTTTTCATTTTGCAGCTGATAATGAGTGTGAGTGATTTGTGTTATGCTCAGCAACTGTGCACTCAGCCCACCTCCCCTCTGTAAGAGTGCATTTTCCCACCCCACTGACATTGGGCATGCCTCTGATTCTTTTAGCCAGTGGAAGGCGGAGAGAAGTGACCGTGTGTCAGTTATTAGCTGAGGCTTTAAGAGGTTTGGCCCATTTTTGCAAGCACTCTTGAGCGAGAAGATCATGCCCTAGCCTGAAGCTTTTCCTTTACCCTGAGTCTCTGAGTGAGAGGCACAGGGAGCCTGGAGTCTGGAGATGAGCCAGCTCAGCTGGCCAAGGATAAGCTGACCACAGAAGTGTGAAGGATTGGAGTTCACTAAGGGGTTCTGAAGTCACTGAGTTTGTGTGGCTTTTTGCATGTTGTGATTGTAGCAAAACTGCACAATCTGGCTTTTTTTTAGTGACTAGCCTTGCACTTTTAAATATTTTTTTGCTTCTTTTGTACTGGAAATTGTATCTAATACCTCTTTACTAAAGATGGCCCTTTCCCCAAATGAATATTTGAATTGGTATTATTATGTGATTTTTTTTCTTATATTGAGCCCCAAATCATATTTTAAAATGTCCTTGTAACTCACTTCTGTTTTGCTTTAACAGAAACATATCCAAAATAGAAAAGGTTTTGGACATACGTCACAATATTAAGAATGAAAACATCTTAATATATGATGAAAAACATTTATATGTTTAAGTGACTCATAAAACTATTACATTATCCATTCTTAATTTTTTTATTTATCTGAAAGGCAGAGAAACAGAGACAGAGATCTGTTCTCTGGTTCACTCCCTAATTGCCCACGATAGCCAGGGCTGGCCCAGGCTTACACCAATAACCTGGACCTCAGTTCAAGTCTCCTAGGTGAGTTTGCAGGCACTCAACTATTTGAGCCAGTACCTACTACCACCTAGGGTGTGCAGTCACAGGTAGCTAGAATAGGAAGTGGAATTGAGATTTGAACCCAGCCAGGCTCAGTGACATGGGAAGCAGGCATTCTAAGTACATCCTAAGCAGTGTACCAAATGCCGGCCCTTTTGATCTCTTCTTTTATCTCTACTTTTTAAGTTCAACTGCGATTTCTAGGATATTATCACTGTATAAAAATGACAAAGAATGCATGCCAATTATTTGGGATAGTGTCGGGAAATGAGCCATCTCCTTGTACTCCAATAGCTGAAGCACTTACTTTTTGGAAAGAGTAAGCAGAGCGCTGCTGGTTACACTCTAAGACGTTTGGAAGGAGCCATTCTGCCCCCATTGTATATTATCCCCAGTATTGGGCTTAGCATGTATTTGGCTTTTGTTAAACATTTTGTGAGTGAAAGAATGTTTTTTGCCTAATTGCTGGATGTATATGACTTCTCTAAGACTGAATAGTATTTTCTCCTTCCTTCTTGCTTTTTCATGGGAGTGTAATTGTACCTATAAATATACTAGAGAAAGAAAAAGGTATTCCGAAAAATGAAAAGATGAGAGCTAAGTGATTCACTTATTGTTTAATCTTTTTGTCATCTGTTAATTGGCCAATAATTTGAATGTAAATTGTAAATGTGTATGCAATTTGCCCTGCTATAATCAGAAAATTTCCTGAGATGTTGGCTCTTCTATTGTGCATCTGAACAGGTCTGCTTCTATTGGTTGTGTTGTGGGTTTACAGGAACATTCATTGTAGGCTTGGTTATACTAGGGAATAATTACAAGTATCATAAAATGCCTGAGTACAGGGAATTGGTTAAATCTATCATGAGGTAGACAAGCAGTGAAATACACCATTCCTTGTATTTAGAAAAAATAGGAGCTGGCCTTGTGGCTTATCAGGTTAAGCAGCAGACTGTGGTACGAGCATCTCATATGGGCTCCAGTTCAAGTCTCAGCTGCTCCACTTCTAATCCAGCTCCCTGCTAATGCACTTGGGAAAGCAGGGAAAGATGGTCTACATACTTGGGCCCATGAACCCACTTGGAAGACCCAGATGAAGCTTCAGACCTGGCTGTTGGGGCCATCTGGGTAGTGAACAGCAGATAGAAAATCTCTTATCTCTCTGTCGCTGTCTCTCTCTCTCTCTCTCCTTCTCTTTCGGTAACTCTGCTTTTCAAATAAATTAAAAAATCAATAATTACTATTTACCCACTGACTGCTGGTATTAAAAACAAAGATATATTTGTATATTTATTTGTGATGAAAATAATCTACAACATATTAAGACTAGCAGATAACCAAGTTGCATATATAATTCTATTACTTTATGAGGAAAAATACCATACATATCTGTATATTTATTTCTCTATATAAAAATTACAAGATTTTTATCATCAATGTTGAGTCATAATTTCATAGGGTAGCAATCTGTTATTATCCCTTTCCAATTTAATGCTCTTCTATTGTTTTGTGATTTGCTCTACATGATCATATAGTTTATAATTATAAAAACCAAAAAATAGTATAATTAAAAATCGTTGTATGTGTAAAGTACCTGGGAATGGATTTTGTGTAAAACTGTATCTGCAGCAAGTGCTAGTGAGAGGCTAAAGGGAGACATGGTTTCCAGGCTCATTTTTGTCAGGGTGTTTATGTGTGACTCTTCAAGTGTCATAGATGAAAGAAGGCCTAGAAAACTTGGTTTTTTATTCAAGATTCGCATTTTGTATTGGAATCTGTCTTCCTACATAATAATCATTGATTACTTACTTGATAGAATATAGCACAGTAGCTACTTGCATACGTTAGTACTTGGGTCACCCACCAGGAAAGGAAAAAAAAAAACTGAAAGGTAAAGCTACATTTCAGACTAAATCATATCTGTTTCCCAAATTCTTCCCCAGAAGTCTCAATGCCTGTAAAATATACAGCATGCCCAATATGTGAGGTGTACTTACAATAAAATGTTTGACTGAAACTTAACTAGGAATCCTGTGTTTTGATTTGCTCAAACTGGCAACCCTGCAAGTATTATAGCTGTCTGCATTTCTCATTGGAAAGGAAGTGGTCAAATCTTTTCACAGGGTTTTTGTATCACAGCTACCATCTTTTTCTCCTCCTTCATCTCTTGGCCTTTTTAAATTAACAATTTTTTATTCCAACAAAACATTGCTTTAAAATTCTGATTTTTCAGTGTATTAATCTTTAGAACAAAGGCATAACTATTACAATTAGGTAACTATTACAATTAATTGTAACGTGTAGTTTGTTACCTGCCCTATGGGTTGTTTCTCTTTCTTTTAGGATTTTTGAAAATTTTTAAAATTATTTTAATTTTAAAATAGTTTTTAATTATTTAAAAAAAACTATTAAAAGTTTTTAACAGATTCAATGTCGTATATAGATAGAATTCTTTTTTTAAACTTTTATTTAATGAATATAATTTCCAAAGTACAGTTTATGGATTACAACGGCTTCCTGCCCTCATAACCTCCCTCCCACCCCCTGCTCCCTCTCCCCTTCCATTCACATCAAGATTCATTTTCAATTCTCTTTATATACAGAAGATCAGTTTAGTATATGTTAAGTAAAGATTTCAACAGTTTGCACCCACACAGAAACACAAAGTGAAAAATACTGTTTGAGTACTGGTTATAGCATTAAATCACAATGTACAGCACATTAAGGACAGAGATCCTACATGATATAGATAGAATTCTAAGAATATAATGAAATCCTTTTCTTCCTTCCCCTCCCTCACTCCCCCTTCCCTCCTTCTCCGTTTATCTCTCTCTATCTCTCTCTCATTTTGAGATAGCATTTTAAATTTACATTACAGTAAAAACACTTGATGCTTCACCAGATAAGAAGTTTATTAACTAAAAAGCAAACTAGATCCTAGTTTGTCAGGAATAGAGGCCAGGGCTACAAACTATAGTTGAATGGAAAAGATGATCATTTCATGCATATACAACAATTTTTAATATAATCACAGCTCATTAAGACTATAGTAATATAACACTCTTTACCAGTGGTTTGTCAAAGGTATAAGAAAAGTTTCACAGACCTTTATTGGCAGCAATATTGATGCACATAGGCATTTGTAGCAGTGCTGATTGATACACACATGCATTTCTTATACTTTTGGTGTTTTTTTTTTTTTTTAATTTTAGCTCTCCCATACAAGGGAGAACATGTGGTATCCACCTTTCGGTGTCTGGCTTATTTCACTCAACACGATGTCCTCCGGCTGCATCCATTTTGATGCAAATGGCAGAATTTCGTTCTTTTTTCATAGCTGAATAATATTCCATTGTGTATAGATAACATTTTCTTTACCCATTCATCTGATGGTCAGCACCTTAGTTGATTGCATTGTTTGGCTATTATAAACAGTGCTGTTATAAACGTGGTGTTTATGTCTTTTGGGTGTAAACCCAATAGTGGGATTGCTGGATCATATGGCAAGTCCATTTTTTTTTTAGAAATCTACATACTGTTTTCCATAGTAGTTCAGTAATTTACATTCTTATCAACAGTGAATAAGTGTTCTTTCTCTACATCATTACCAGCATATGTTACTTTTTGTCTTTTAGATTTTAGCCATCTCACAGGGGTGAAGTGGTATCTGATTGTGGTTTTGATTTATATTTCCCTGATGGCTAGTGTTGTTCAGCAATTTTTCATGCATTTGTTAGCCATATGTATTTCTTCTTTTGAGAACTGTCTTTTGAGGGCCTTTGGCCATCTCTTAACTAGATTGAATGGTTTTTTTTATTGTTAATGAAAGTGTTCATGTCTACATTGTAGTAAGGATATTCTCTTAAACAAATGTTGCTTGCAAAACTGGATGTGTATATGTCAAAGAATGAAATTGGAATTATACTTCTCACCATATATAAAAATCAATTCAAGATGGATCAAAGACCTAAATTTGAGAACTGAGACTATGAAGTTGCTAGAAAAAAATGTAGGAGAAATACTCCAAGACATTAGTATAGGGAATGACTTCTTGAACAAGACACCCAAAACACAAGGAACAAAAGCAAATTAAACAAATGGGATTGTATTAAATTCAGAAGCTTCTGCATAGCAAGGGAAATAATCAATAGAGTGAAGAGACATCCAACCTAATGGGAAAAATTAATACCCAGAACATATTAACAACTTTAAAAACTCAAACTCTTGGACTTTACTATTGGCCTTTATCCCAACTGTGATACTATCCTTGGCTCATGCAGCCTTAGAGTTGGCAAACTGACACAGGGGACTCCTACCTGAAATCTTGATAAGCCAACTTAAAGACAACAGATCTTCCAAAAGGAGAAAGTTTATTTGTGTGGTTCAACAGCAAAGGATGTCATGGTTACCACTTCAAACTACCACCGCTATGGCCCAGAGAACAGGTTTATATAGGTGAAGAAACAGAAGCTGGTGGAATATGGGAGGAGGCTTGGACTTTTAGGTAATACCCTCAGTATGTCTTTGTTCTTGATGTTAACTTGCAGATTCTGAGGTACCCTGATCTTGTCATCATCACTGGTTGTATATATGTCAACACCATATATTTTCACATGGACAGAATTGGTGCCATCTTGTCCTGTCCTGAGTAAGAAATTGCCTTTTGAAAGAAATAGAAATTTTTCTCTTAAAAACAACTCCCAGGTGGTTAATAATTGTAACAGGATTGAGGAGTTTATTTCCTATTGCTGGTTGGGGAGAGGAAGGGAAGGGAATCCTCAAAGGAAGAATTAGGACTTTTTCTTTTGGGGGGTTCGTATTATAGTAGCACTTACAGCTTATAGTGACTTTGCTTTCTTATACTGCAGATACAAAGTCTAACAATCATTCACATTCTATACCATTAAAGAAGAATAATTACTAGTATTTTTCTATGTGGAATAAAACAATCATTCCCCATTTTTTCCTCTTTTCTCTGCTAATAGACACCGTCAGAAGCAGCAGGTGATGACTCAAGGGTTTGAGTCTCTTCCGCCCCTATGGGAGATCTCGATTGAGGTATCAGATCCTGGCCCCATTTTTATTCCCCCACCAGTAACAGGAAATTACCCTAATAAGGCACTACTGATATTGTTAATCTACTATTGTTATCTCCTTGAATGAAACTGTGGTTATTAAAGCATATTAAGTTTCCTGCTGCCACAATAGTATTGCATAACCAGCCATTCCAAAGCAAAATGACATAACAGTAAAACTATTTAGCTCACAAATTCAGATTGATAATCAAAGCTGAGCTTGGCAGGGTGGTTCTTCTGGCTGTACTGGGATTGCACGCACATCTGGCATTTAGCTGGCAGTTGGCTGAAGCAGCAGGGGCCATAGAGCCATGTTCTTTTCATCTCCCAATAGGCCATCCTAAGCATATTGTCATGGCAATGAAAATGATACAAGGACACAAATAGAAATATTTGAGTAGTTTGTGTGTGTGTGTGTGCGTGTATGTTTTAATCTCAGTTTATATAACCAATACTAACATGCCTTGGTCAGGGCTAGTTATGTGGCCAATATTAAAATCGAAGGGCAGGGAAAAATTCTTTTTGTGGATGAATGTGAACATTCATATGACATGGCCGGCTACATGGCTTAACAGGCTAATCCTCCACCTTGAGGCGCCGGCACACCGGGTTCTAGTCCCGGTTGGGGCACCGGATTCTATCCTGGTTGCCCCTCTTCCAGGCCAGCTCTCTGCTATGGCCTGGGAAGGCAGTGGAGGATGGCCTAAGTCCTTGGGCCCTGCACCTGCATGGGAGACCAGGAGAAGCACCTGGCTCCTGGCTTTGGATTAGCGAGATATGCCGGCCGCAGCAGCCATTGGAGGGTGAACCAACGGCAAAAAGGAAGACCTTTCTCTCTGTTTCTCTCTCACTATCCACTCTGCCTGTCAAAAAAAAAAAAAAAAAAGAAAGAAAGAAAGAAAGAAAATTCATATGACAGAAGACAGTACAGGGAAGGTAGAGGGTGTCACTAATACAATGAATGTATCACTACAATGCATAGGATCTTGATTAAAATTAAGGATAACTAGTCTTTACTAAGTCTTAAACTCTGGTCTCTGAAAAAATGATTAAATCAGTGAACTTTATTTTCCAGTGCTGAAAGAACTGTCAATTTCCACATAAGATTCTAGAATTGTTCACATTCTAGGAACAGCATATTCTTAGACACACTGGAGACACTTGTGAAAAACACCAGGCCAGCATCTACCTGCAATATTTCTGCTAGAAACCAAACTCAGTTTGTAGTTTCATGCTAAAAACTGATCTTCAGTTTGACCAGGCACTATGGCACTGTTTCTTACTGAGCCCATCAAAATTATAAATCTATTTAACCTTTTTTTCCTAAACTTCTATTAAATGCACAATATGCTTTGCATAGATAATATAACACAGAATGAAATGGAAAATAAGTTCTTTAGCCATTCCTAATCTAATTGTAGCAACTTGCTGATAACAAATGAAAAGACCAGAAGGTAATCATTTCCTATTTTGAATGAAGACTTTTGCACCGTGGCTGCCACAGTCTGTGATTTCAAGCTCCATTTGCTGAAACTAACATGAGAACAGTAGATTTGATTCTTTTAATCACCTTGCAAAACTGTTTAGACACTGTTGTAGAAATTTATATTCATCTTCACCTTTTCTTAATTATTATCTTCCATCATACTTGATAACAAAAGAAGTCTTGAATTTTATAAAATTAAGGCTGAATACAATTGAATTATAAAGGACTTTTGCTGGTGTTACTGGCAATTAACATTTAAATGAAGATTTAAATTATCTGTAGCACAAAACAGAGGAAAATAATTCTATTTAATTAAATTTATAACTCACAATGATTACAACAAAAACCTAAAAGGACTGGCTAAATTCATCCTTATAGATAAAAAATAATTTTCATATTTTTAATTTTTTGTGTGCATATTTTTACTCACATATTTTATATATTTTATAAATTATAATATAAATATAAATTATTTATATATAATTATATAAATTATGTATGTAATTATAAAATTACATGTATGTAATGAGTAGCACATGCATACAAAACCGAAATTTCAAAGGATTTACCATGTTTTCTGGATTTGTGTGCCTAATCTTCAATGTATATATTACCAAATACATAATATGGAGAGTTCTAATGTAGTAAACTGAAGTACATTGCTGTCACTAAAAATGTGTATTTTTGAAAATGTATCTTGAATTTTGTGAATTAACTATTTACGCCAACTAAACATGTAAGACAACCAGAATTATTTTTCTCCTAATTTAAGAATATCAATTACAACCTAAGTACCCTGTGTTAAAAAAATAAAAAAGAAAAATCTAGTGTCAGGGCAGGCATTTGGAGCAGTGATTAGGACAACTGTGACGCCTGCATCCCTTTGGGAGTACCTAGATCTGAGTATTGGCTTTGACCTGACACAGCCCTGATTTTTGCAGGTTTCTGGGGGAGTGAGCCAGAATATTCTCTCTCTTTCTCTGCCTTTCATAAAAAAAAGGTAGTTGTGGTACAGTAAAAAGACTTAGTACTACATGTCCTGGCTTTGAATCTCCAGCACTTCTTAGCTATATGACCTTGGGCAAATCTCACCAGTGCTTTTTATTTGTCTGCAAAGTTTCATGAAACAATTTTGGTAAAGCAATGATACCCTGGAAGAACTCAATAATTTTGTATTGAATAGCTTAAAGAAGTATATATAGAGAAAAATATGACATAGCTGAGAGAAATAAAATGAAAGAAAATAAAAGATGGGATTTCCACCTACATTTTCCTCTGAAAATACCCTCTGGTTTTCATTGTCAATTGACTTTTTTCTGGATTCAGGCATAAGGGAGGTCAATATTCTCTGTTGTTCAATAATATGAATAAGCAACAGATATTTCGGGAATTAACTGAAAATCTCTTTATGTCTCTAAACAGAATGAGACTGTTCCACTGATGCTCTCTCTAAGACATGGATTTAGGACTCCCCTAAAACAGTTTACCCTGCGTAATTAAAACAAATCATTGTTACCACTGCTTCTAAATTTTGAGAAGACAATGGATGCCGAGAATCTGCCCAAAGCTTTGGGCTCACACCACAGAAAAATCAAACCTCTAAATGAAAACTGAGAAACCTTGCATACTATTTCAGTAACATTCAGTGGACCATTTGAAATCATACAGGCCTCTGATGTGACAATCAGATACTGCCTAATCTTATGTTCAAACAGCTTCCTGGTTTGATCTTAGGAGCAGTATGAATTTTAAGTTTTCTTCCTTTTTCTGTGCTATGAGGGGTTGAAAACCAACCAAAAACTCATTCAGGAACAATATTTGAGGTGCACATTTACAGAAGATGGATAAACAAATTTACATTTTAAAAATCAAGAACACTTTTCTTAATCTAATAGGACCAAGACAAAAGTGGATGTAATGTCAAATAAAAGTAAAACGCCCAGTGTGTGGTTTCCCCAGTTGGCCCTAATGGTCTTTGCAAGAGAAATAAGACCATGTACAAAACACATCCTCTGCCTTTTCCTGTGGTGAATACTGTGGGATATTTGACAGGTAGTTTTTTTTTTTTTTAAGATGTATTTATTTATTTGAAAGGCAGAGTTACACAGAGAAGGAGAGGCAGAAAGAGAGAGAGAGAGAGAGAGGGAGGGAGGGAGGGAGGGAGGGAGGTCTTCCATCCAATGGTTCACTCCCCAGTTGGCCACAATGGCTGGTCTGCACCCATCTGAAGCCAGGAGCAAGAGGCTTCTTCCAGGTCTCCCATGCAGGTGCAGGGGCCCAAGGACTTGGGCCATCTTGTACTGCTTTCTCAGGCCATAGCAGAGAGCTGTGAGTTAAAAGCCAAGGAAAACTCTGGCACAGTGTCCTGACAACCTAGTAAATCTCCAGATGCTGTTTGATGTGAGAATCTTACCCAAACTCATTTTGACCTGTGTATACTTTTCCTTGAGGCTCAAAGCACCCCCCTTGAACTTCCTATCCCCCAGGGTTCTATTGCAATTATCCGACTGTAATACGCTTTGAAGGAAAATGCATTTTGATTTCATGGCAGGGTATAGCAATGATATTTCTGAACTCAGAAATACTGGAGTGGGGATTTGTGATTATTGTGATTTGTAAGTAGTAAGAGGGACAGTCTACAACACCATGGTGTTGATTCCAACATGGGAGCTCCTTGGTCCCACTGTTTCAGAGGCCCTCCAATCCCATTGCTTGGCAGAAGATCAGGGAGAAAACTGGCCTATGATGGGGAATGACCAGTATGTTGTCTGTCTGTGAGGTGATGAATAGAGACAGAGGGAGAGAAGGAGGAGGACAAGGTGAGGGAGGGAGCCCGAGAGTGAGCAGAAAGAACAGATAATGAACGTTGGGAGTTCCAGGTCAGGCTAGGTGAAATGTGCTCTGATCTGAATGAATTCTGAAGCCTTGATTTTTACGTGCTTCCCAGTGCCTGTGTTTGTGGCTGTGCTGGCTTTCCTGAAAAGGTTTATGTAGAGGGGATGACAATATGACAGCAGTTTGGGAGGAAAAAAACAAAAACCAGAAAATCCAGGTGTGCTACTGCCTAGGAAGCAGTGAGGACAGCCTGTATTTTCTTTTCCATTTCATACATCATTTAGAACTCACTCAGTGATTCCAGCAAGTCAGGAGGCTTTAAAAAGTTAATGAGAAATGTATAAGAAAAGCCTGTGGTGTGTTATTTTGGAATATCCTGTTATGTCTGGGGTTTGTAACACAGGGAAGCAAGGTTACTTTAATGATTTTTATTTTTATTGCCCTGGATTTGCTGAAAGTACCCTAAACCTTCAAAGTTAATAAATAAAAAAAATATATATTGTGACCTTTACTTGGTTGGCAGACAACATTGTTTCAGTCCTGGAATTTTTAAAGCTTGTTCTTCTATAATTTTGACCTTGAAGACTTTACATTCATGATTGCAAATTCGTAATGCTAATTAAATTAAACCCTTGAATACATTTTGGTATTCTGGTGCCATGCCCCACTTGATCAAAAAGGACCGCGTAATAAGTTTCATACTTAATTATGACTTCTTGTGACTTCTTTTGCGTTGGTTTCTTATGAAGTTAATTGAATTGTATATCAGGTTATTGTGAATATATCTTTCTAAGTATATTATAAATACCTTGAAAAGAGAGACTCTATATTTTTCAGTTTCTTCCAGAGTAATGTCCCATAGGGAACCACTTCCTTAGGAGGCAATGGGTAGATTTTTTTTTTAAAGTTTATCTTCTTAGATAAGGTAGGAAAATGTAGGCTTAACAAAGGAAAACCAAACAGAAGACTTAAAAACATTTCAGTTCCCCAAGTTGGGAACTTGAATATAGGAATTCTCCAACATAATTGAACAGAAACTTTTCTTGGAGGGGATGGGTGCTCTCTTAAGATGTCTCTTTTATAACATGCAGTGTGGTATTATGTGCACATCCAAAGATTCTCTGTTGATTTTTAAAGGATTTGTTCATGAGGAATGAAACTTACTTAATTTTTCATTGTGAGAACAAATAATTTTTGTGCTAAAGTCAAATACATCATCTTTATATGGAAGATGTCTTGGTTTGGGGCTGGTGTTGTGGCACAGCAGGTTGAGGTGCCACCTGCAATGTCAACATCCCATATCATTGTGCCAGTTTGAGTCCTGGCTATTCTGCTTCCCATCCAACACTCTGCTGATGCACCTGGGAAAACAGCAGATGATGGGTGAAACACTTGTGTTCCTGCCTTCACATGGAAGATCTGGATGGAGTTCCAGCCTCCTGAACCAAACTCTTGGGGCCATCTGGGGAATAAAACAATTATAGAAGGTCTTTTTCTCTCTGTGTCCCTCTCTTTCTACCACTCTGAATTTTGATTTAAGTTATGAGAGAAATATTTAAATGTGTGACTTTATAATGCAAGAAATAATTTTGTTGGACATGGGTGAATCAGCATTTAATCACGTGTTACTTAAAATTGATGTAAGGTATTTATAAACAAAGATCTACAATGGATGCCCAGTAAGAACGGGGACCATCTTCACATGGCAACTAGCTTATATAATCCAAATTTCCTGATGAAAAAGGAAAAAAACTTCAAACTAGATCATTTGAGTAGAATATTGAATGTTTACTAATAGTTTTTGAGGATACTAGGGCCGAGAAAATTGAGAAAGCTCGAGTCCTAGAGGAAGAGTGCAGATACATGGAACCAATGTTCAATTCTGCTTTCCCCAGAAAGGTAATTTTTTTTTAAAAAGAAGATTTATTTATTTATTTGGAAGGCAGAGAGAGATTGATTTGATCCGCTTGACTTCCCAAATGGCTGCAATGGCTGGCCTGGGCCAGGCCAAAGCCAGGAAACTAGAAACCCCATCCTTGTCTCCCACATGAGTGGCAGGGGCCCAAATACTTGAGTCATTTTCTGCTGCCTTCCCAGGAAATGCATTGGTAGGGAGCTGGATCAGAAACAGAGTAGTCAGAACTGGAAGCAGCACTCAGGATATGGGATGTCCATGTTGCAAGGAGGGCCTTAATCCACTGCACTACACTGCAGGCCCCTCAAGAAGTGTGTCTCAATAACTAAGAAAGAACTTTAAGCAATATCACAGTACTTGAGAGGGGAAAATTGGGGTTCAGGTCCTACCTAGGAGGAAAGGCACTAAAAAAATGCCCCATCTCTGAGTCGGGGCTGTAAAAGGTCTATATTCTCTGAATAAGGACCAGCCAGAAATAGACCAGCCCTCATAAGGTGGGAACTCAGCTTTGGCTTTAAAGCTGAGTGAATTAAATCCCTGACTGCAGGTGGCGTAGTCACTTGCCACACAGGCGGGCTGTATCAGAGTGCTGATTCAAGCACTGGTGCTCTGATTTTGAACCAGCTCCCTGCGGATGCATGTGGACCTAGGTAGAGTTCCAGGCTCTCGGATTTGGCCTGGCCCACCCCTGCCATTGTGACTGTTTGGGGAGTAAACCAGCTAATGTAAGATCTGTCTCATTTCCTCACTCTGTTCTTTCTCATTGTCTGTCTCTCTTCCTTCTCTGTGACTCTGCCTTTCAAACATATACATAAATACATTTTTAAATAAAAAATCCCAGAATTGATTAAAGTACCCTGCCTTCTCACCCACCTATAAATTCTCTGTGCAGGAAGGTAATATCATCCAGAGTCTCACGTTATTTTTGCAATTATTTCATCAAAAATTTCAGGTGTTCAATTAAATATGCATAGCCTACAGAGAAAGACTAGGAATGTCTGACACAACAGACAATGGAAACAGACCCAGAGGAGATCTAGATCCTACTGAGAGCAAACAAAACAAAAAGGACAAATAGAACAAAAAAGGAAGAAATCCTGTTCTTGTGATATTTATGATCTGGCAAAAAATAAATAAATAAATAAAATTTAGATTGTTGTGAGCACAAAGGAGAACATAAGTAGATTTCAGATGGAGCTGGTGTACTTGGGGTGAGTGGGTACTATTAAAATAGAATGATAGGCCTCATTTAGAAGGTGACATTGGCCAGTGCCATGGCTCAACAGGCTAATCCTCTGCCTAGTGGCGCCGGCACACTGGGTTCTAGTCCCGGTCGGGGCTCCGGATTCTATCCTGGTTGCCCCTCTTCCAGGCCAGCTCTCTGCTATGGCCCGGGAGTGCAGTGGAGGATGGCCCAAGTGCTTGGGCCCTGTACCCCATGGGAGACCAGGAGAAGCACCTGGCTCCTGGCTTCGGATCAGCACGGTGCACCAGCAGTGGCGGCCATTGGAGGGTGAACCAACGGCAAAAAGGAAGACCTTTCTCTCTGTCTCTCTCTCACTGTCCACTCTGCCTGTCAAAAAAAAAAAAAAAAAAAAGGGAGAAAGAAAGAAGGTGACATTGATAGAAAGGCTTGAAGCTGATATCCTGATAAGTGAGGATGGTAGAGATTCCAGGCGGATGGGACAGCCAGTACCCAGGTTTCAAAACAGGAAATTTTTTTTTTCGGCGCCGGCCGAAAACAGGAAATTAACTGGTAAATTTGAAGAATAGCAAGGACGTGAGTGGAGATGAAGTAGAGTTAACCAGAGGTGGAGCACAGGGAGCAAGGCACAGGGCAGAGGAAGTGAAATCATATTGAATCACACTGAGCAAAAGGACGTTCACCTTTAATCTGAGTGATATAGAAAAGCCTCAGAGAGTTCTGGAAAAATAATAAAGGGCCATAATCTGATGCACATTTTAAAAGAATGCTTCTGGCTACTCTGTTTGGATGACAGCAACAGAAACTGTATGGTGAACAGTAGAAGCAGGGAGATCTATTAGAGACTAATACCAAAAAGCAGGAGAGAGTTTAATTTGATTCAGACGGACTTGAAATCAAAATAGATATATAAAAATTACTGGAGCGGATTCTGGATACATGGTACTTTTGGGGCTGGTACCAATTCCTGTGGATTGAATATTGGATATGAAGAGTAATTATAATAGCACCCTTTTTCACTCTGTAAAATATTCTCATTTAGATAATAAATTATCAGATCACCTAAGTAAAATCAGAGTAAACTTCTCCAGGTCATGGTGCATCATAATTTTACCATATACCTTGATGCTGAATTCTAATCATTTAGCTAGCATTATGTCATAAAAATGGATAGGATTGTCTTTGTCAATGATTTAGAAAAGTTTCAATGCCAAAGAAATGATTTATATAATAAAGACTATAAAAAATTCACACTTGAATCTGTCTCGGTCTGATGGTCTTTAAAGAAACAGTGTTCTTAATTTGGGGGGTTGGTGAACTTTCTCACTTTCTTTGGCTTATTTTGATTTATATGTGCGCTATGAAGATATGAAGATTTCATTCAAATTTAGGGCTTATTAGCATTTTTCCACCAAAGCATCCTTATCTAATTCTTTCATTTCTATTATATTTGTTCCTCAGTTGGATGACTCCGTGGTTTACCTGGTTTGTTTGGATTTGAGCAGGATTGGTATCCCAAGTTCATCAGATATTTAAACCTCTAAGCCTTATTCTGATAGTTAATGAATTGGTGGATCAAGGGTGTAGATGTCATTGATCTTTGGCATTCCACAGATGGGCCTTGTAGAAGGTTAAGGTCATGGGAGCTTGCCCTCAGAAGGTAGTTCTCAGGAAAGGATTGATTTCATAAGCAGAGCGTGCTCCCCGTGTGTCTGTGCTCTCCTGCTCAGCAGGTGACTGTCCGTCTGCCATCCTCCATTTAGGTATCACTAGATACCTAAACTAGTGGGACCACCTAAACTTGGATTGTGGAGCTTCCTAACTGGAAGCCCCGAAGTCATCTTCTGCTATAAGTTATTCCTTTCAGGTATATTCTGATTATTTTCCGTTTGGAGGGAGGCTGGTATAACTGGCTCTCCATTTATTTGTCAGTGTCCCAGTTTTTTAACTTACCCATTTATATTTGTGAATTACTTTTGCTTGATTTCATTATATCTTTTTCTAAGAGTTCCTAGAAAATTTCAAAGTCTGTGTTGTTTGTTATGTAGAGAGTCTGGAGAATTGCAGCTATATAAGGTATTCTATTTTATAATGATTTTGCATGGAATTTATCTAACTTACTATCATCAATCTTGTATATCCTTGCTTATTTTTCACTTTCAAAGATTTTGAATTTTTAATTTTTGAACTCCTTCTTTCTATTTCCACTAGTAAGCTGACACCACTCTCAAATTGTCAACCCAGAAGTGAAATTGTTTCTGTTGAAATTATCCCACTTACACTGTATCTCTCAATAACTTCCTCCTACCCATGGACTCTTTGGGAATTATTATTTTAAACATGTATTTATTTGAAAGGTAGAGTGACAGAGAGACAGGAAGAAATATACAGAGAGAGAGAGAGAGAGAGAGAGAGAGAGAGAGAATGAGAATCTTCCATCTGCTGGTTCACTCCCCAGATGCCTGCAATAGCTGGAGGAGGACCAGCCCAAGGCCAGGAACTCCATCCAGGTCTCCCATGTGCATTGCAAGAACCCAGCTATTTGGTCATCATCTGCTGCCTCCCAGGCACGTTAGCAGAATGCTGGATTGGAGATGCTGAGTAGCCAGGAATTGAACTTGCATTCTGATAGGGGATGGGGCCATCTTGAGGAGCAGTTTGCCCCACAGTGTTTTCAACACTGGGCCCAAGGGAATTATTATTATTTTTAATAAAATGTAGTACCAGGCCTTTTTAAGCATCCTAGAGTTTTATATAAAAATAGTTTTGTGGGGCTGGCAGGTAAAGTCATTGCTCGCAATGCTGGAATCCCATATAGGTGCCGGTATGCATTTTGGCTGCTCCACTTTTGATCCAGCTCCCTGCTAATGGCCTAGAAAAAACAGCTGAATTTGGCCCAAGTGCTTGGGGCCCTGCCACCCACGTGGGAGACCTGGAAGAAGCACCTGGTCCACCTAGCCCAGCCCCAGCCATTGCAGCCATCTGTGTAGTAGATGGAAGATATTCCTCTCTCTCTATTTGTTCCCTTTTCTCTCTCTAATTCTGACTTTCAAATAAAAAAATACATTCTTTAAAAAATTTAAGTATAATTACATTAATTAATTCTTATATTTGTGCTCAAATGGATTAACTGCTTATATTGACTCATGTCTTTATCAGTTAAATATTTATTGAGGGTTTTCCATGTGCTAGGTATGGTGTGGGACAGTTGAATACCATGGGGAGCATGAAAATATGGTCTTAGCTATCACCAGCTGAAACAACAATAAGCAAGTAATTGCATAAATCAATAAAGTAACCATAGTCCATAGAAATAAATAAGGTGTTTTGTGGGGAATAAAGGGTAAAAGAGGATATTTCACATAAAGTGGTCTGAGATGAATTTTCAGAGGAGGTTCCGAAAAGGAAACAAAAAGCACCATTAAGAGAGCAAGAATAGGGCAGGTTTTTATTAAAAAAAAAAAAGATGTATTTATTTGCTTGAAAGAGTTATAGAGAGAGATGGATACACACATACACACACAGAGAGAGAGAGAGAGAGAGAGAGAGAGAGAGAGAGAGAGAGAGAGAGAGAGAGAGAGAGAAATATCATCTATCTGCTGGTTCACTCCCCAAATGGCTGTGACAGTTAGGGCTGGGCCAGGCTGACCTTGGGAACCAGGAGCTTCATCAGGATCCCCCATGTAGGTGGCAGGGGCCCAAGCACTTGGCCATTTTTCACTGTTTTCCCAGGCCATTATCAGGGAGTTGGATTGGAAGTGGGCAGTCTGGACATGAACTGGCACTCACATGGGATGCTGGTGCCATAGGCAGTGGCCTTGCCTGCTACTCCACAGGACTGGCTCTAGAGCAGGTATTTGACATAGCATTCAAGATGCTGCTGGGATGCCCTCATCCCACATCAGATTGCCTGTGTTTGAGTCCCGCCCCATTGCTTACTCTGCTTCCTGCTAATGTGCACCGTGGGAGGCAGCAGGTGGTGGCCCAAGTTCTTGAGTTCCTGTAACCCATGAGGGAGACTTGAATTGAATTCTTGGCGCCCAGCTTTGGCCTAGACCAGTTCTGGTCATTGCAGGTGTTTGGGAAGAAGACTAGCAGATGAAGCTCTCTCTTTGTCTATCTGTCCGTGTTCATCTCTCTCTCTACCTCTCAAAAAAAAATGAAGCAACACAAAGATGATGTTTCAAGCAGGACACAGCACACAAAGAGCTCTTGTGAGTACAATAGAGCTTGCTGTGTATGAGAAACTTTAAAAAATGGTCAGTTTGGCTGAAGCTGGGTGAGAAATGTCCATTGAAGCTGTGACTCAACATACCTCTCTCATTCTAAATTTCTTGTTTTTCTTGAATTCTGGAAAATTTTTAGGGATTGTCTTATCATTTATTGTGTTTTTGCCCATTTTTCTCCATTATCTCCTCCATTGCTATATTTTCTAATGTTGTCAACTGGAAAACATGTGTACCTCCCACTGTACAGCTGTTCAGTTGTAGTTCAAGACATTCTGAAATTGAGTTTGGTGTGTTCCAGACGATTTCAGGCTTAGATACTGGCTGGCCTGGTACATTCTGATTTAATAATTCTGATTTAATTGTGTTCTCATAAAATATCTAGAACAAAATGAGAGGAATGGAAAATTATATTCTTGCCAAATAAGAACCTCATTCATCAATTCATGCATACATTCAGTGTCCATCTGTCTGTCTGCATAGTTCCTGCTATGTGAAGACATTACCCTGGGAATGGAGAACATAGAAGTTAGGAACAAATAAATTTCTGCACTTAAAGAAGCTTTGTACCACAATTTTTTTTGAAAATAGGCAAGCAAATATATAGTAATTCGAGAGATACTATAAAGAAATATAAAAGTATTTTCAGAGCACATGTAATTGTGCAGAAGGTCTCTGTGATGAGATGGTATTGAGTAGAGACTTGAATAATATACAAGAGAGAATTGTGGAAATATTAGATATTTTCTTCCAGAAATAAAAGTGTTTCAGGCAGGGAGGAGAATTAGAGCAAAAGCTTTGAGTTGAGAGAGTAGCTGGTCAGTTAGGAAGGAGCAGGTAGTTGGTGTGGCTATGGCATGGAGTGGGGAGTCAGAGAGAGCTGGAAGCCTGATCCCAGGGGGCCCACAGGTTGTGGTGAGTGAGACCTTATTTAGTACTTTATTATAACTGAGTTGGAAAGCTCAGGATATTGCACGTGTGATAGAGGTGTTAATTGAGTGGCCCTTCCTTACCTCATGCTTGGGACCAGAAGGGTTTCAGATTTCTAGTTTTTCACATTTTGGAATCTTTGCCTATGCATAATGAGATGTCTTGGAGTTGGGACACAAACATAAGTACAAAATTCACTTATGTTTCGAGTACATCTTCTACACATAGCCAGGAGATAATTCCTTACAATATTTTAATGCAGCTGTGGTTTGACTGGGATCCAATATGCAATTTTCCTCTTGTGGTGCCATGTCCAGGCTCAGACAGTCTTGGATTTCGGAGCATTTTGGATTTCTAGTTTGGGAATTGGTTTGCTTAGCCTGTCTTTATATTTGCTTTCAAAAGATCTCTTTGGTTGCTGTGTGGTAAATAGATTATAAGGGATGAGACAAAAGTAGGCACATGAAGGGAAAAGTTTCCATTAACTGTATCAGGGAAGGAACTCGATTGAAAATTGGGGGACTCCTGAGAGACAAGGTAGGAAGTGACTTCCACTTGGTTGCCTGTCTGATCTTCCCTCAACGATGTCAGACGTGACCTGCTTAGGCAGCTCCTGATCCAGAATCTCAAGGTGATTCAGTAAGAATTCATGTCTGATCATGCAGCTAATTAGGCAGCATGGCAACCCAGTACTCCTCACCTCATTAAGGAAGCATACACAAACACAAACCAATAGGAGGAAATGAAAATACTGACAGAAGAGAATCTGTTCTGTAGAGGATTTTATTCCAGCAAGCAGAAGGCAATTTGAGAAAGCACATGCCTTCTGTTCATGACACAGTATCCAAAACAAGGAATGGGATCGAAGACCAGTTGAGCATTTCCTCTAATCACGTGGTTGCCTAGTGATTTCTTTGATAAAATGAATGTTCATTTCTTTGTTTTGTTTTTAAGATTCAAGAAGGCTTGACAATGTAGGTCCTTGTAAACTGGGGATTGAATTCAGCGTGGGATATTGGAATCTGAAAGCTCAGAATGTAAGCCCCACAGTACCTGTGGTTACTGTTCATGTGATTTTACATAAGATACTCAACTTCTCTGGTCTTCACTTACTCAACTAGGAAATAAGAATAATAGCATTCATTCTGCTGGCATGTGGAATTTTGTTAAGATTTAATAAGATGATATGACTGTAAGCTTTATGTGCTGTTGAGGCCTGTTTGATGTGTCATTAACTACTACCTTCATCATTAATTAATTAATAGCATTCATGAATGCTAGGCTCAATCATATTTCTGAATGTGACAATGAAAAGTTGATATTACTACAAACCATTCAGCTTATCAACCAGAGCAACCAGTGAGTCTTAAAAGTTTTTGTTCTTTTGGGAATTTATTTTTAAAAGTATTCTTTTAGAAAACTAGTTGCAAATGAACAAACTTGGGTGAAGATCATTGTTGCATTTCATGAATACTACAGAAAAAATAATGAGTGCAGGGAACAATGCTGGAAAATTAGTAGCCACCCGGAAAAAAATAGGACTAGGCTTTCTGGGAAGATGTAGCATAGTAGATAATTGAGATATGTATCTTAAACAACAACATAAAGTCAGTGGGGGAGGGACCCCAAGTGAAGATAATGAGATGTGCAGTAAAATCACTGAATTGCAGCTAATTATAGACCCTTCCAAGCAAAGTGTAACACTGTTCTTTGAAATGTGCTATCATCATAATTGATAGACAATTATCAAATTTATGAGTCTTCTTTCTTGACACCTGCAGTTTGCTAAACAATTAACATTGCAATGCTTGTTTGAAGAACTCAAGGTAGGTATTTTAGCCTATCCCATTTTCCTCAATACTTGTTAGTGAAGACCAATTAGAACATACATGAAATTTAGGTGTAATCAAAAGAAGCAAAATATATTGTTTGGAAATGGACAGTTACTTCAATGACATGATATTTTTCAATGAACATTTCTAAGAAAATTAGATGTTTTTGCTTCCCTTTAGCTTGTTAACCTTTCGTGAGCTGTTTCCCCTCTGCTTTTCTCCACTCTAACTGAAATTTGGACCTCGTGTCTGAGGCAAATGCTCACTTATGTTGGTAAGGGGAATGAAGGGAATGCTGAGCTAAGGTGAGAGGTGAATTGAGGACTCAATGTTTCTTGAAACACAAAATAAGGCAAAAGGCTCCTAAAGTTCCAAACCTCCATTATTTAATCCAAAGGTGGGTCATGTGAATGGCAGCTCCTCAACTTCTGCTAAGTTGATCTTTGGATATGAAAATCAAGAGGAATCACAGAGCACTTTCTGTGCATTATGGTTTGAACTAGTTGGCACACACGGAGCACCTGAGTTTCTGAGAAAATCTCATTTAACTACTTAAATCTCATTTGACTACTTAAAGCAGTAGTCAAAATGTCAATGATGCCTTTCAGATCCTTTTGTTTCCTTGGACACGGAGATACCCCAGGCACACCGAGTTAGGCTCTTTGGCTTTGATGGGCAGATTCGCTTGTCTACAGCAGCAGCACTTCATTTGTTCAGTTAGTGTTTCCCATCCAGTTTCCAGGTTGTGCCTGTCTTGTTCTTTCAGCTCAAGTCGTCCAAAGTGGAAATCACGTCTTCTCGAAGCCACAGATTGTCATTTTGTAGATGGAGCTGACACCTAATTTGTATGGCTTGCTCAGCTGTTGTTTTTGGGCAATGTTAGAACAGTATTGAGAGCTGTTTCCTAGGCTTGACTTTCTCCCACCATTGTTATCCATAAACAGATTCAGAACAATCACATCACAAAGCGGGACTGTTATATTTTATAATTGCTAGTCATAGTATAGTTATGTTCCATATCTCCAGAGTTATTTAATTGATTAGAAAAGAAAAAATCCTAATTCTTACAGAGAAAAATCTAACATGCCTCTATTTTCATTCTGATGAAAGAACCAACTTTCCTTGATTGTTTCCTAACCACTAAATTTTTTCAAGCTTTAGAAATTGAAATTTCTGGGGCTTATCAGAGTACCTGGTTGGAGTCCTGGCTCCACTTCCTATCCAGCTTCCTGCTGACATGTACCCTGGGAGGCAGCAGGTATTGGCCCAAGAACTTGGATTTCTGCCATCCATGTGGGAGATATAGATTGAGTCCTGGGCTCCTGGCTTTGGCTTGGTCCTGCCCTGGCTGTGGCAGGCATTTAGTGAGTGAATAAGTGGATGGAAGATTTCCTTCTGCCTGCCCCTACCTCCGGCCACTTCCCATCTCTCTGCCTTTCAAATAAAAATAATAAAATTAAAAATAAAGGAATTATATTTTCCTATTGCTTGATAATATATAATTCTGATATTGTTCTAAAAGTGCCATTATTTATTTCCTTTTCAGTATTGCTATCTTTATTTCTTTGCTTTCCACACATGTCAAATTCAACTTGTTTTTTTCCTTGTGTTATTTTTATGGGCCAACAAATCTGGTTTGTTTTTGATGCTAGATTTGAAAATTCAGATGACGATTGTATGGAATAAACCTTGGAGGACAAACATAAGTATCAAGCACTTTAATTTATAGAATCATGACTAATTGTTTTTATTCAGAACTTTCTGCAAACAAGGTGATATTTTAAATGTATCATGAGAGCTTGTTCAGTTGACTATGTTCTGGATTTGTTCTTTAGCCTAGTGGTTAAGACAATGGTGAAGACCTTGGAATCTCACATTTAGGTAATTGAATTCCATCCATGGCTATAGCTCCTGACTTCAGCTTCTTGCAAATGTAGACTTGAGGAGGTGTAAGTGATGGCCCAGGTAATTGGGTTCCTGTCACCTTTGTGGGAGACTTAGTTAGAGTTCCCAGTTCTCAGCTGTGCTCTGGCCACATGGGTTCAGGGGCCCAAGGACTTGAGCCATCTTCTGCTGCTTTCCCAGGGACATTAGCAGGGGACTGGATTGGAAGTGGAACAGCCGGGACACAAACCAGTGCCCATATGGGATGCCAGTACTGCAGGAAGAGGCTTAACGTTCTACACCACAATGTCAGCTCCTAAGTGTGTACTTTCTATAGGAAAAAATGAAAACTACACAAACTAAAATCCATCTGACGTTCCAAAATTTAGTCAGGCTGAGTTTGAAAGCTTCCCAGAAGGGACTATTTGGTGAAAGTCAACTTCAGTAAAATACATTGTGCACAACTTATCAATCACATTTATTTATATTCACTGATGTCTAGGGAATTTTAAATGGTTGTTTGCCCCGTTGACTCCACAAACATTTACTGAGCACTTACTCTGTATGAAATACAGCATATGGATATTGTGGGAAAAAATGAAGCTAGGAGAAAAAAGGAGAGTTCCCTTTTCAATAGGCTACAACTATGGATGCTAGGTAAATCTACTTAAAATAGCCTCGCTTTAACCAGTTAAGAAATAAAAAATTTAGAGTGGAGTTTCCTAAATTATAAACTAGAGCTTTGGGGGGATATATTTAAATTGTTTTATCTGCTTAACATTTAATGGGAATTTCAAGCAATCATACAAGCCAGGTTTTTTTTTTTTTTTTTTTTTTTTTTCCAGTCTGTTACTACTTTATCAAGGAAAGAAAATCTTTGTTCTTTTGTGTCAACTTTCTGGTTAATGCAGTCTTTGGGAGAAGAAAACCAGACTATGGACCAGAAGTAATTTGACTGTAAAATTTCTGTCAGGGAATCCATAAGAAGCCGTATTGGAGGTAACTTCCTATTATGATGAGTCCTTAAACACTTCAGTTTCTGCTCTGACCTTTTCAGGTTGTGATTAACTCCTGATGGCTTATTTATTTATATATTATTTTATAAAGAGATATTTCCATCTTGAGAAAAACAAGCAGGAAGAGAGATAACTAATTCAAAAGGCAAATCTTTTATCACAACTTGGAAATGCTTTCTGGAAAGGATAACTCAGAAAAACTGACATGCCATTGCAGTGAGGTAGCATCCTGGCTTCCAAATGCAAAACAAATGTCAAAAATTGCTGAACCAAAATGTTAAATTGTCAAAAGATTGTCTTTTAACCATGAGGAAAGGAAATGAATCAACAATCACTAGTTGATACTATTATCTTGAACTTTTAATTACAAGATATAATAGAAGAGTTTTAGCAGTTTGTGGCTTGAACTTCATTACAATTTCATAGTGGGCATTGAAGGATACTGGCTATAGATAGATGAGTAATGTAAGAGCCCAGTTTATTCTACAGTATCTACTATATCACAGTTAACAAATCATGCCTAAGTTTTCCTTTCCTCTCATCTTCCTGCATACAGAAACAAATCAAAAAACAAACAAACAAAAAAACAAAAACAAAACAAAAAAAGAACACTGTTAACATTCAGTTGAAATTGAGTTCTGAAGAAAACTTGAATCCTTTTGTAAAATCAGTAATTAACCAGAGTCTGGTCCTCAGAAAGGAGCAGGAATATCATCTGGGATCTAGTTATAAGGTCCCCAAATCACCTTGGAATTCCAGCCCTGCACACCAGACTTTCTGAATCAGAGTGTCTAGAGTGGGTTCTCAGCAGTTGGTGTTGGTTCTCCAAGAGAGGCTAATCCTGAAAGTTGCTATCCAAGATTCTGAAATCATCTTCTAAGTGAAAACTCAGATGAAAACCTTACCTTTAAATCTCCATTATAAAGGTGCAGTGTTGGAGTTCAGTAGTTCATCTCAGAATATGTCCAGCACAAATAGTTTTCTCTCCAGCTTTGGAGAAAAATGTTTCAGTTACTTGGGTTGAACACTGGGTGATGTACTTGACTAGAGATAATTTCTCATGAAAAAATAATATAATGCAGTAAGATGTTTCAATTGTGACATTATGGTGAAAATGAAAATTTAAGAACACATTAGGGGCCAGAGCTGTGGCATAGCAGGTAAGGCTGCCACCTGTAGTGCCAGCATCCCATATGGGCACCAGTTAAGTCCTGGCTGCTCTACTTCCAATCCAGCTCTCTGCTGTGGCTTGGGAAAGCAGTAGAGGATGGCCCAAGTTCTTGGGCCCCTGAACCCATGTGGGAGACCAGGAGGAAGCTCCTGGTTCCTGGCTTCGGATCTGCACAGCTCCGACCATTGTGGCTGTCTGGGGAGTGAACCAGGGGATGAAAGACCTCTCTTTCTTTCACTATCTCCTCTAACTCTCTCCCACTCTCTCCCCCTCTCTGCCTCTGCTTCTCTTTAACTTTGCCTTCCAAATAAAATGAATAAATCTTTAAAAAAGAGAACAGATTAGGACATTAACATTTCCTTCCATGTTTGTCTCAGGGAATATATTCAATAGTGTTCTGGGGAGAATTTCTTCCACAGAATTCAATACATGACTTTCTTTCTTTCTTTTCCATTTTAAACTGCACATGTGTAGTCCAATTCAAATAATTTACTTGCCATTGTGATGTAGTATTGTGGCTGTATTGTTTGACCATGTGCTATTAGAATAACATTTCTCATTAAGAATAGCTAAGGCATGAAATCAACCTAAATGCCCATCAACAGAAGACTTGATGAAGAAATTACAGGATATGTACTCTATAGAATACTATACAGCAGGTAAAAAAAAAATGAAATCCGGTCATTTGCAACAAAATGGAGGAATCTGGAAAACATCACGCTAAGTGAAATAAGCCAGTCCCAAAGGGACAAATATTGTATGTTCTCCCTGATCAGTGCCAACTAACTGAGCACCTAAAAGGAAATCTGTTGAAGTGAAAAGGACACTATGAGAAACAATGTCTTGATCAGCCCTTGTCCTGACTGTCAAGGAACAACTTACTATTTTATTCCTTTTAGTATTTTTTTTGTTCTTCTTAATACCATTGGTTGAACTCTTTTAATTAACACACAATTATTCTTAGGTGTTTAAAATTAACTGAAAAGTGAATCCTGTTAAATATAAGAGTGGGAATAAGAGGGAGAGAAGATGTACAGTTCAGCACATGCTCACTTGGACTTACCTCTAATGGTAGAGGTAGAAACGTGCCAGGGGATTCCAATTCAATCACATCAAGGTGGCATGTACCAATGCCATCTTACTAATCAAAGTGATCAGTTTCAGTTCATAATTGATCATAATGATAGGATTGTCAAAGGGATTACATAAATAAGACCAATGTCTGCAAATAATAATTGATAGAATTAAATAGGAGAGAATGATCCTACATGGGAAACACTATACACAGCAGACTCATAGAATGGCAAATGCCCTAAATAGCACTCTGGCCTCAGAATCAGCCCTTAAGGCTTTCAGATCTGGCTAAAAAGCCCAGGAGAGTTTTGCAGGCATGGAAAGTCAAGACACTGGCAAAAAAAAAAAAAAAAATGTCCTAAATGAAAGATCTTGAGTGATCCCAGCAGAAAGAACAGATCATCAAAGAAGGAATTACCTTTCTCTGAAGGTACTTCAATAAGCCAGAATTAGGAGCCAGTATGGGGGTATAGGTCCAGGTATTTCAGTAACATGTATCAGCTGCTAGGCCAAACACCCCCCTCCCCGCCAGAATCATAGAAGTTTTGAAAAAGTTAAGATACATGAAATTGATGTGTTAGAGACTAAGATTAACACAAATCTATACTAGTTAAGAAAGGATTGGGGCCAGCGTTGTGGTGCAGATGTTTAAGCTGGTGCCTGTGATATTGGTATTCCATATGGGCGCTGGTTTGACTCCTAGCTGCTCCACTTCTGATCAAGCTCTATGCTAATGTGTGTGAGAAAGCAGCAGAAAATGGCCTAAGTTTTTGGACCCCTGCTCCCCATGTGGTGTTCCAGGTTCCTGACTTGGCCTGGCCCAGCCCTGGCCATTGTGGCCATTTGGAGGGTAAATAAATCTTTAAAAAAAGATGGATGAGACAAATAGAATACAATGAAATTTCAGAATAGGGCCAAATATGAATGAAACTTCGTATATTATTTTGATATTTTATGAGCTATTTTAAAAATGACCCTGAAAGTCTGTTATTAAGATGGAAAAAATTTTAAAATTAGATTAGTATTGTGTAACACTTAGAGAAATGTAACTATGCAAAGAAAAATTTATATATCCTGGAAAATATATCAAAATGTTGTATTAGGACAGACTAAGAAAACATTTCTTGTGGCCATCAAAGAAGGATGTACTTTTCTCTGAAGGGAGGAGAGAGCTTCTACTTTGCTTACAGCCTTGTCTGAATACTGACGGAGATTGTGGATTTAAAAGGCTTCCATAGCCTTGGCAGCTATGTCAAGAGCCTTGGGTGATCACTGACATCATACATACAAGTGTTAATTGTTAAATTAACAGGAGTCACTGTGCACTTACTTCCCATGCAGGACCTCTCTCCTCAATGAGTTGTATTATGAGAATTAACTGTAAAACTTGTTCACAGTTTGTGTGTGTGTAAACTGTTGAAATCTTTACTTAGTATAGAGTTGGTCTTCTGTGTATAAAGTTAATTGAAAATAAACCTTAACAGAGAATGGGACTGGGAATGGGAGAGGAAGGAGGAGGTGGGGTGGGAGTGGAGGTGGGAGGATGTGTATGGTGGGAAGAATCACTATATTCCTAAAGCTGTAGTTATGAAATTTGTACTCATTAAATAAAAGGTTTCTTTGGGGAAAATATTTCTTAATGCAAAGAAAATAAATCACGTTAAGCATATGGCATAACAAAACTCTTCATACACTGCTATTTGGAATAAACATTCTTACAATCATTTTGGGTAACAGTTTGGCAGTGGTAAATTTTAAAGTGTTCATGTATAGGTTCAACCATCCTATGATGAAATATCATGCAAAAGTAAAAAGAGGTGGCTTAGAACTATCTATACTAACAAGGAAGACTCTCAAACATTAAATGAAAGCAAAGCTATGTTTTGCATAGAAATATATACCTAAATAGTAAACATGTGAAGAACTGCATGCCAGTAAACGTTCTAATGGGGAGATGACATAAACTCATCTTTTGAAAACCCCTCAATGTTTTCACTATAATCTGTTGCCTTCAGTCCCATTGCTTTCCAAATAATTCTGGACAGCATAATGAAATTCTTTTTTTTCTGAAACTGCATTTTCCTACTTAATGCATGCTCACCATTTACCCCACAATCATAGTCATGTCCAGGGGTGTTTGGGCTGCTGTAACAAAAGACCATCAGCTGGGTGGCTTAAACAACAGAGATTTTTTTCTTATACAGTTCTGCACTCAAGATCAGGGTTTCAACAGATAGTGTACCTGTTGAGGACCCACTTTCCAGTTTGTAGCTGATTTCCTCCTGTTAAAAGAGATAAAGCCACTCTCTGGGACCTTTTTAATAAAAGAGCACCAGGCCATTCTGAAGGACTCCACCTTCATGATCTGAACACTCCTCAAGTCCCTTACTGAGACCATCGCCTTAAGGGTTATCATTTCAACATACAGATTTTGGGAGGACACATACATTCAGAACATAACAACATCCGAACCACTGGATTGTTCTGTCACTGTACGCAGAGATTGCCAATACTTCTTTGTGTCCTTACAAATCATCCCACATCAAGTGTACCATGACCGAATAACCCGAAATTATCTGTGTTTGCTCAATTTTTTTAGTTTTTAAGTTCTTAGAACAGTAAGTCTCACTTAAAATATTTTGCAAATAATGTCAAATACTTGGGAAGAAAATTGAGGTTATATCTTACGTTTAGAAAAGTAATATATAGAACATGAAGTAGGGCTTAAAGTAAAATTAAAAATTTTCTTGTTTTTGTCCTAGGTTTGTACAAGATAGTAGTCAGAGAATTGCCACAGGGAAATAAATAAACTGAAAGAATGCTTGAATAGCTACAGCAGCGAGGCTACATTAATTATAACATCAAGAAAAATACTATTTCTTGAAAACAATGTAAAGTAATGTACTGGATTGATTATAAACATCACAGTGATTTTTCTCCAAAATGAGACAACCTCAGTGAAAAGTTGTCCCTCTGTCTTCCAGCTCTGTGGAATTACATGCCCAAAGCCAGGGTCATGACCTTGCTAGTCAGAATCATATCCCCTGGTGTATTAGTTTGGCTCTTTTTTTTTTTTTTTGTTACTATAGTGAAATTCCTGAGGTTGAATAACTTAAGAAAAGAGGAGGCCAGCGCCGCGGCTCACTAGGCTAATCCTCCGCCTTGCGGCGCCGGCACACCGGGTTCTAGTCCCGGTCGGGGCGCTGGATTCTGTCCCGGTTGTCCCTCTTCCAGGCCAGCTCTCTGCTGTGGCCAGGGAGTGCAGTGGAGGATGGCCCAAGTCCTTGGGTCCTGCACCCCATGGGAGACCAGGATAAGCCCCTGGCTCCTGCCATCGGATCAGCGCGGTGCGCCGGCCGCAGCGCGCCAACCGCGGCGGCCATTGGAGGGTGAACCAATGGCAAAAGGAAGACCTTTCTCTCTGTCTCTCTCTCTCACTGTCCACTCTGCCTGTCAAAAACAAAAAAACAAAACAAAACAAACAAACAAACAAAAAAAAAAGAAAAGATGATTAGTTGCTGTGAGCTCTTCTACTGAGAAGACATGATGTCTGGCTGTGGCAAGGGTGGGAAGGGCCTGGGCAAGGGTGGCGCCAAGCGCCACTGCAAGGTGCTGCGCGACAACATCGAGGACATCACCAAGCCCGCCATCCACCGCCTGGCCCAGCGCGGTGGCGCTCTACGAGGAGACCCGCGGCGTGCTCAAGGTCTTCCTGGAGAACATCATCCAGGACGCCGTCACCTACACGGAGCATGCCAAGTGCAAGACGGTCACGGCCATGGACGTGGTCTATGCGCTCAAGCGTCAGGGGTGCACACTTTACGACTTTGGCGGCTGAGCGGCCCCCGCGGCCCCACACCCCCACCCAAAGGCCCTAAAAAAAAAAAAAAGAAAAAGAAAAAGAAAAGAAAAGAGGATTATTGAGCTCACGGTTTTAGAGTTTGAAGGGCATAACACGGACATCAGCTCAGCTCTGGTGAAGCCCTCTGGGTACGTGGCATTGCAAACACATGCCCAGTTGAGAGAGGAAGATGTCACATTGTGAGACACGAAGCCAAGGAGTCCAGAGATGGCCTGCCGTTTTCTTTCCTAACAATTCTCTCAAGAACCAATGCAGGAGTCCCATAAGAACTACTTTAACTCCTTCTGAGAGCATGCCCTCAGTGACCTAAGGACCTCCTACTAGGCCCCAGATCTTAAAGATTCCCTAGCACATTCCAGTGTTACCACACTGAGAGCCAAGTTTTCAACACATGAGCCCTTGGGCGACAATCAGCATCCAAGCCATAATCTGGCAACAATATATTTATTTCACTAAAAGATGCATGCCAACTCTAGAGGAGAGATTTCTTGGATGACAGAATGACGTAGCAGGCAAAAAATCTCAGTTATGGAGGACACATAACTTTAAACATTTTCCATTAACTTAATTTCTAAATTAATACCTCTATTTATTAGGTCTTCAGAAAAACACAAAGAACACAGTTTGTCCACTACTCCATAACTGTGCCACATCTCTAGTTTCTTGATCATTAGTCCTGGGAGGATGGTAGGGAAGTGTGCAAACTGCCTACCAATGTGCCAGGTTGTGGCTGAGACACATCTTTCACCATCACCTTTCAGCTCTAAAGAGCTGCTGCTGCTTTGTGCTAAGGAACCCAGCTGATATATATTTTTTAAAAAAGATGCCTCTCCTCTACAGTCAGGAAATACACAGGCAGCAGAACTTCCAGAAAAATAAAGTAGGGGTTCTCAGCCACCAGGATTCAGCCCCCCTCCACATACACCCTCTTTTTGCCTCAGACGTACAGATTCCTGTTCTATTCAACCATTCCCACTGTTACCTGAATACCCTTTCCTGTTGCATCCTCATGAGTATTTCCCAAATTCTCCTCACAGCTTAGGCTGGGGAAGTTGTATTCCAGTGACTTGGAAGCTGTCTCTACTTTCTTCTCTCCCCTGAGACAATGAACCCAGAACATGTCTCTTTCCTTGACTGGGAGGAAGGAAATGCCCCAGCATCCAGAGGAAAATATCACAGATTAATATGTTAAAATGCCCTCATTTTACATGCAAAAAACACGAGACAAGTATAATTTTGACTAATATCTCTAGTGATGTGGACAACTCACAGAGTCCCAGTTCTCAAAAATGGTTCCACATTGTAATCATTTGAGGGCTTAAAAAAATCCATTGCTTGACCTAGAGCAATGAAGTCAGAATGTCTGTGTAGTGGAACTTGTTTGTTAAAAATCCTCTGCATGAGACTCGTAGAATGGCAAATGCCCTAAACAGCACTCTGGCCTCAGAATCAGCCCTTAATGCATTCCGATCTGGCTAAAAAGCCCATGAGAGTTTCTCAGGCATGGGAAGCCAAGACACTGTGGCAAAAAATGACCTAAATGAAAGATCTCTGTGAGTGAGATCCCAGTGGAAAGAACGAGCCATCAAAGAAGGAGGTACCTTTCTCTGAAGGGAGGAGAGAACTTCTACTTTGATTCTGGCCTTGTCTAAAAAAGGTCGGAGTTTGTGAACTCAAGAGGCTTCCATAGCCTTGACAGCTCAAGACAAGAGCCTTGTGTGATTACTGACATCATAAATAGTGTCAATTGTTAAATCAACAATGGAGTCACTGTGTACCTACTCCCCATGTAGGAGCTCTGTCCTTAACGAGTTGTACTATGTAAATTAATGGTAAAACTAGTCTTCAAATAGTATTTTATACTTTGTGTGTCTGTGTGGGTGCAGTCTGTTGAAATCTTTACTTAGTATATACTAAGTTGATCTTCTGTATATAAAGATAATTAAAAATGAAAATTAATGAAGAATGGGATGGGAGAATGAGTAGGAGATGGGATGGTTTGTGAGTGGGAGGGTGGTTATGGGGGCGAAAACCACTATAATCCAAAAGTTGTACTTTGGAAATTTATATTTATTAATTAAAAGTTTTCTAAAAAAATCCTCTGCAGGATTCCAGTGTGCAGATGGACTTGAGAATGACCACCTTTGCACTGCGCTGCTCAAGGTACATCCAGACTTGCAGCTTCATCCTCCTTCCCCTGGGAGCTTAATAGAAATGGGATCTGAGGTCCCACCTCAGACCTTGTATTCTGGTGATGCTTAAGCACATTCGAAATTAAGAAACTTGGACAGTGAGAAAGTTGACAGAGGTCAGATATAGGGCACATCTTCTCTTGTGATGTTTTGGAATCAGGCAATAGTGTGGGATCAAAATGGGAAAGAATGGATCCACATGGTTTTTGATGGTCAGAGGTGTTTTGTGGTACATCAGAGGAGTCAGAGTTGGGCCAACTTTAAGGACCCTCTTGGATGCTACATTCCTCATATCTTTGTATGCAGTGAATTGAATGTTCTTCCATCATCCAGTTGTGATTTGTTAGGAATAAAGAGCATCACTTGCTCAGGTCTCTAGTATTGGGAGATGTCTCCAATATCCTAGCTTTCATTGAACCGTCATTCATTTTGCCTCCCAATAATGTGTCCTTACATTTCATACTTCTCTACAGCATAAATTATTCTATATAAATTATCTCAGTTAAGCATTAATGTATCACCAAATAGATAATGTAATGGAGATTCTAAGAATCTAGTGCCTCAGGTTCTCTGACTAGTAAGAGTTAAAATGGGGTTCATAATATACCACACCAAGATGTTTTTAATTTTGATGATTTTCATTTGATTTCTCATATTTTTCCATTTATATGAAAAGAAAAAAATATTAAGTAGGTTAAACACTCTTAGGCTATGGTGCTCATCCAAAAATAGTATGTACTCCCATAAAAAATCAGTTTTTATTGGGTAAAATGCTCACTCTGTACCTACTCCTGAACAGAAAAAAAAGAAAGAAAAATACATTGCCAGGTTGAGAAGCCATTAGAATACCATTTGCTAAACTATTTCATGTAAATTATTAACCTTAGGACACAGCCTTAAGCTTTTTCCATACAAAATATTGTAGCTTAATCTTCAGTTCATTCACTTCAATTATATATTCCTTTTTTAAAAAAATTCACTGCATTTTGACAACTTTATATATCACTTGATTATTAATCTAGCACGGAGAGTGCAACAGAAAGATACTGTGCAGTGCATCATTGTTAATTTCTCTTGTGCACCTTGAGTGTATTTAAATCCTAGCCTGAGGAGTTTCTTTGGTTCTCAGTTACCTAGGTACTTTAATAAAAGTATAAAACCTTTTAGATGTTCAAAAAGCAGGTGTGTCAGAAGATAATATGTTATACCAAAGTACCTTAAATCATCCATCAGCTTAGCTTATTAAAATGTGGTATACCTTTATACCCATCAGAATGTTTTATGATCTAAGACAGTAGCTTTAATATTTAAAATGTTACTTTTACTCTGGGAAGTGTAATCCAGCAAGATGTGCTATTTCTCCTTGCAGTGTTTCAAATTGTGTGTGTTTAGGGGACTATATTTTCATTTTGATTTATCATCTTGTGAGTCAAGTACTTTTAATTGCATTCCTATAAGATACAGGTTGATTCCTTTCAATTTCACAAATAATTCATAAGGATTTATGAATATGCATCTCTGTCTTATGTAGCTTAACATTATTTATCAGCTTTTCTTCAGATAAGAGTAATAGATTAAAATGAAATTTAGAAGGAGTGATGGATTGAAAACAAAACAAAACAAAACAAAAATTCCTTATTGTTTCTTATTGTTGTTGGAAATACATTCCAACTGAGAAAGGGACAGGTCATCTCTGTAACATTTGTCACAGTATGTTATCATTCCTCATTTTTTCCAACCGTATGTGTTACTTTTGTACATGATGGAATTAGGTATAAAGTGGAAAAATATGTGGTCCTAGAAAAAATGAGCACATTTTAAAGTTAACTGTAGATACTGGCTTTTCTCCTCATTTTTACTGAGCAAAGGGAATTCTCTCAGTATGTAACCCCTCCCTCTTCAGTGGCTGATAAGAAATACAAAGCAGAATAGCTATCTGATGGCTTTATGAGGCTAAAACTCTTAGGATTCTTTAAAGAGTAAGATAAGTAGAAGCATATAAATTGTTTACATAAGAAGTGGAATAAGAACCCTTTTGGAGACAAAGGCACACACTTAACTTTATTTCATGTTCTCCTTCTCTCCCTCCCTTCTTTCATTCTTTCTTTTGTAAATTTCTTAAATAAGCCAGCTCCCCAATAGACAAATATCCTATGTTTTCCCTGATTTGTGGTAAATGATATACAGAGTACCAAAAAAGTAAGGTATATGAGCAAAATTGACATATTGAAAAAATTTGATTGTTGTTTTTAGCCCTGGTGTATACTCCTGAGGAACAGTGGTTTTCTTACTACTTGTTGAATTCTTTATTTAGTGGAGAGTTAAGCTTGTTATAAAATAAACTGAAAGTATGTCACTGTAAAACCTAAAAGAAAGAAAAAAGGAGGCGGAGGGAGGGTGGGGCTCTGTGTGGGAGGAAGGGTAGTGTGGTTATGCTCATTATGCTCTTAAACCTGTATATATGAAATACATGAAATTTGCTCACCTTACATAAATGAAACATTTATAAAAAGAATAGAAACAAACTATCAAAGGATTATATGAAGGAATTGATTGCTTACTAAAAGTTTTTAGGATTTTTTTTTTTTTTTTTTTAGATTTTATTTCTTTGAAAAGCAGACTTACAGAGAAGAGACAGAGACAGAGGGAGAGAGAAATTTCCTCTGCTGGTTCACTCCCCAGACAACACCAACAGTTGATAAGGGCTGGGCCATTCTGAAGCCAGGAGCTCCATCTGCTTGTCCCGCATGAGTGGCAGGGGCCCAAGTACTTGAGCCATCTTCACTGCTCTCCTAGGCACAGTAGCAGGAAGCTGGATGGGAAGCTGGGACTCAAAAGGGTGCTTGCATGGGATGTCAGCATCACATGCGGCATGTTACAGTATTGTGCTACAATTATGGCCCAGCCTTCAGGATTTTTTAAAACCCTTCTTTTTCCTGAACTTCTCTGAAATCTTCCATGTTCTAGGATACAAATAATGATCAGGCAAATTGTTACCATTTTTAGAAAGCCTTAACTATTAAATGACTTATAGAATTTAAAAATTCTGTAGTGATTTGCCATTTGATGTACCTTGGAGTCCTGAGTATGTATTTAACCATAGAAACAAGTTTTGATGAATTCATCTAAAACAGAAAAAGGCACACAAATACCCAAATCAAGAATAACAAGTGTAAGGAGTCAGTTTGGAGAAAAAGGAAAGTAAATTCCCCACTGAACAGAGAAATGCACAAACAATCAATGATGAATTGTTATATTAGAAGGAAATGACCATGTTTAAATGCATACAACAGTAGAATTTTATGACTAAAAATGAAATTAAAGGTTATTTGACCCTTAATTCTATTCCTTGGAACAGAACACAAATTGTGCTGGGGTTTGGTTTTCAATTTAAAAAATTGAAAAAAAAAATTAAGAAAAATCAAAATAGAGTGGTTTGTTTTCTTTTGTGTCATTGAAACTGCAGGACCCCAGCACTTATAATTTGCTCAAAACATTATGAATTAGCAGAACAAACACATTAGTTGAGGATGAGCAAATCTTTTTTGAAATTATCATTACTTTTTTTTTCATTTATTAAACTTTTATTTAATGAATATAAATTTCCAAAGTACAGCTTATGGGTTACAATGGCTTCCCCCTCCCATAACTTCCTACATGAGGAGTAAGTGCACAGTGACTCCTGTTCTTTCCCAGTGGAAAGAACGGGGCCATCAAAGAAGGAGGTACCTTTCTCTGAAGGGAGGAGAGAACTTCCACTTTGACTATGACCCTATCGGAATAAGATCAAAGTCAGCGAACTCTAAAGGCTTCCATAGCCCTGGCAACTCATGACTAGAGCTTAGGGAGATTACTGATGCCATGAACAGGAGTGTCAAATTGTTAAGTCAGCAATAGAAGTCACTGTGTACTTACATCCCATGTGGGATCTGTCCTTAATGTGTTGTCTAATGTGCAGTGATGCTATAACTAGTACTGAAACAGTATTTTTACACTTTGTGTCTCTGTGTGGGTACAAACTGATGAGATCTTTACTAATTATATACTGAATCGATCTTCTGTATATAAAGATAATTGGAAATGAAAAAAAAAACAAACCTGGTGTTAAATTGGAAATGGCATAGAAAATTAATTAATTTTTTAAAAAAATATTATGTAGGATCTCTGTCTTTAATGTGCTGTACACTGTTATTTAATGCTATAACTAGTACTCCAACAGTATTTTTTTCACTTTGTGTTGCTATATGGGGGCAAACTGTTGAAATCGTTACCTAATATATACTAAACTGATCTTCTGTATATAAAGAGAATTGAATATGAATCTTGATGTGAATGGAAGGGGAGAGGGAGCAGGAAAGGGGAGGGTTGCGGGTGGGAGGGAAGTTATGGAGGGGGAAGCCATTGTAATCCATAAGCTGTACTTTGAAAATTTATATTCATTAAATAAAAGTTAAAAAAAAAAAAAGAAATACAATCATCAAAGTAGAGAGTGGCCTTGTCTCAGTCTCTCCTGGAGCTTGGGATTCTCACTTTAGCTGCAATTAGCAAACATGGATGGCCTAATTGTCTTGAGCAACTCCCTCCTCCTGTTTTTCCACTAGATCATTCCAGCACTTAAAACCTTCCCTGGGGCAGGTCTTCCAGTGCAGTTGGCTAACTCCCAATTGGACTCCTAACACAAATTCTCAGTGTGCCTGGAATCAGGTCCCACACCTGCCTGTGGTTCATCTTCTTACTAATGTGCATCTTGGAAGACAGCAGATGATGTGTCAAGTGCATGTTCCTTGCCACCCATCTGGGAAAACAAGATTGGGTTCCTGGCTTTAGCCTGGCCCAGCTCTAGCTGTGGTGGAATTTGGGGAGTAGATCAGCACAGGAAAGATCTCTCTGTCTGTTTCTCTTTCAAGTAAGTAAAATATGCCTGTGTTGTGGCATAATGGGTAAAGCTGCTGCCTGCGATACCAGTATCCATATGGCCACAGTTCATGCTCTGGCTGCTCCACTGCCTATTCAGCTCCCTGCCAATGCTCCTGTGAAAGCAGCAAAGGAATGGCCCAAGTGCTTGAGCCCCTGCCACCCACGTGGGAGACCAGTAAAAAGCTCCTGGTTCCTGGCTTCAATCTGGCCCAGCCAGCCCTGGCCATTGTAGCCATCTGGGGAGTGAACCAGCAGATGGAAGATCCTCTCTCTATTACTCTTCTTCTCTCACTGTAACTCTGAATTTCAAAATAAATAAATAAATCTTAAAAAAAACAACACAAAAAACAAAAGAACTACTTTCCCCCTTGGGCAGGCATTTGTACAATGGTTAAGGCACCACTTGGGGCAATCAGGTTCCATATGAGAATGCCAGAGTTCAAGTCCAACTCCACTCCAATCACAGCTCCATGCTAATGTGCACCCTGGGAATAAGCAAGTGATGACTGAAATGCCTGGGTTTCTGCTACCCACATGAGACCCAGATGGATTTCCTGGCTTGAGGCTGAGCCTAGGGTTGTAATGGGCATTGGCAGAGTGGACCAGTGGATGGGAGATAAGTCTCTGTCTCTCTCTGCCATTCAGATTAAAAAAAAAAGGCAAACAAAAAAATCTACTTTCTTACTATTTATTTCAATGGACTTCAGCTTAGTTTCTCTCCCCTATTGCAATTGTCTTTAAAAGGTTTTCCTAACCTGCTTAACTTGCTCAGTGTTATTTTCCTTTGACAATCATTAGATGGCACAAAAGTTATATAACCAGGTGTAGATATTAATAATCTTGAATATCAGAACTGCATGCTCATCCTACTTTGTGATTTAATATGTGTGGCACATGAGTTTACTTGGAAATAAGCATTAAAAATGGGAATGGTTTATCATAACCCTAGTTTGAGGACATTTACCATATTTATTTGTTTCCTCTGATCAAGAGTACTAATTTACTATCTAAACGGTTTGTTCATGTAATTATAGCCACTAGAATTTTTTTTTTTTTTTGGGAAAACTCAATTTTGAAGAGATTCTCTCTTGCCTGTTATAGCAGGGAAAGAATTGCTTCAGTTTGTATTCGTGTATATGGACTGTTGAGAAATATAAACTTTTTGTTAAAGAATTATTTATTTGAGAGGCAGAGTTACAGACACAGAAAGGGAAAAACAGAGAGAGAGAAGTCTTCCATCTTGGATCATCTTCTACTGATTTCCCAGGCCATCAGCAGGTAGCTGTATTGGAAGTGGAACACCTAGAACTTGAATTAGTGTCCATATGGGATGCCAACACCACAGGTGGAGCCTTAACCAACTACACCACAGCACTGGCTCCCAAAAACATTTTTAAACTAACCCTCCAATTAAAATCGGAAAGAAACCCTGAAGGCACATGTCTATACATAGGATTCCAATAAGTGTTTTTTTATAATTTAATGAGCAACTTCAAGCTTCTGGCAATTATTTCTTTTTATGATTTAATTTGTATTGGGCTGTCTGGTAAGTAAGGTTTATCCTTCCTAAATCAGAGCTTAATTCTAAGTTCTCTTTGTACCATTCTAGGAGTGTTCATATAAAGATATGGGACGTTATTCCTGATCACATTATCTTATAACCTCTGCATAAAGTAAAACTAGGGGTTTGTGATCTCTAAGTACTCTCATAAGTCATATACTACTTGACGATAAGTAAAATTAACAAATTTTGTGTTTTATTATTTTGGTCTCACTAAGCTGTTAATAAATTGCCACTGATTTTAAAGAGTAAACCCAATGAATTTTAAAATTGATTATTGACAGAAGAAAGATTAGAAATTGATTTCTCTCTTTTATCACATAGTAAGCACCTATTAATTGAACATGCATTATGAGGAATTTGATTATCATGTCATTATGCTTAACAAACTGATTTGCCTGATAATTTTCAGTTACTGGGACATTGAAGCATACCTAATCTGTAAGATGGGCCAGAACTTTGTTTCAAATTTTTGTTGAAGAAACTAAGTCTTCAAACAGTTGAATTTCATAAGCTTATTCAGTTACTGGCAAAACTGGTCTGCAACCTTCCAACTCTGAGTTCTTTCTATGAGGAGCTACTTCTATTTGAAGCTCCATGGTGATTTAATAATGCAGTTTATAAATATTTAAAAGTTGCTAAGAGCCTACTTCAAATTGGAGAGCTGGGGAAACAACAGAATTGTCTGTCTCACCCTTAGCACTTTGATACTAATACATTTGTTTATTTACTTAATAAACCTTGGCAACAGACACTTATAGTTTTCAAACATAAGTGAATAAGAATGTAATGAAGGAGTAAAAATAAAATGGAAATGGAAAATTTTGATGTAAGAGTGGGAGAAGAGAAATAAACTTATGTTTTCTAAAGATTTATGCTCTAGAATAAATAAATTTAAAACCAAGGCATCAAAGAAATGTCCATGGAAAATGAATGGATAAAAAGTCTTTCTATTTTGTTGTCAAATTCTCATCCATACCAGCAAAGTCAGTATGGGGATCCTCAACTTCTTTTCTTTTTAAAGATTTATTTGTTTATTTGAAAGGCTCTGTATACAAAAGGGAAATGAAAAAGGAAGGACCTTTGGAACATCAGGGAGGAAGAAAGAACTTACTAAGCAAAGACATGGATGATAACAACAGACTTCCTTTCTTCTATTGAGTTTTTCTAAATCCTTGTTTGGTGGTTGAAAAAAATGACAACTCTCTGTTTTCTTTAAATGTATTTAGAGAAAATGTTGAAAATAAGAATATTCTAAATTAGAGAGGATATAGAATTGGACCTTAAGGCATTCTGGTCTGGTTGTAAAGCCCACAAGAACATTTTGGGCATGGAAAGCCGAGACCCTGTGACAAAAAGCATCCTACATGAAGGACCTCTGTGGGTGAGAGCCCAGGGGAAAGGAATGGCCATCAAAGAAGGAGGTACTTTTCTCTGAATGGAGGAGAGAACTTCCACTATGCTTTTGGCTTTATCTAAATACTAATGGAGTCTGTGAATTAAAAATCTTCCATAGCCTTGGCAACTCATGTCAAGAGCCTCAGGTGATCACTGATGTCATTTATAAGAGTGTTAATTGTTAAATTAACAACAGGATTCACTGTGCACTCATTTCCTATACAGGACCTGTGTCCTTAAAGAATTGTATTATGAGAGTTAGTAGTAAAACCTGTACTCAAAGATTTATTTCATTTTAGTGTATTAAGTTGAAGGATATCCTTATGACTCATAAGTTATAGTTAAGTCTAAGTACTCACAAAAGTATCATTTTTGGGTTATTCTTTAAAGTTAATTAAATTTCTCAAAACTAAAGAAGTAAAATAACTTCAAGATGCAATGACTTTGGGCCAGTGCCACGACTTACTTGGCTAATCCTCCGCCTGCAGTGCCAGGACCCCGGGTTCTAGTCCTGGTTGGGGTGCCGGATTCTGTCCCGGTTGCTCCTCTTCCAGTCCAGCTCTCTGCTGTGGCCTGGGAAGGCAGTGGAGGATGGCCCAGGTCCTTGGGCCCTGCACCTGCATGGGAGATCAGGAAGAAGCACCTAGCTCCTGGCTTCAGATCAGTGCAACCGGGACAGAATTCAGAGCCCCAGCCAGGACTAGAACCCGGGGTCCTGGCACTAGTAGATGTTCATTTTAAAATGGAGAAAATGAAGAATACAGTTGGCCACCTCAGTCACATATGAATCAATAACCATTAGCAAACAGTTAAACTGACTGCTTCAATTTTATATAAGATATCTCAGAAAATATAAAAAAAATACTTAGCAACTTATCTTACAAGGGTAGATTGATCATCATTCCTGAATGCAGATAAATAGAGTGCAAGAAATAAAAAGTAGTAACCAGGTTCATTCATGATACAGATAAATAAAATATCACCAAATTACCTGAGCCATGCATTTAAAAATGAATCTATCATAATCAGGCTTATATCTGCATAGTGGACTTGAAGATATGGAGCCTAATTTGTCATTGGACACCTTTTCAGATTTGTTCCAGCTTCAGAGAGCTGCCTTTCCCAAAGTCTTGCCCTTAAAAAAATTGACTCCATCTCATGGGCAGCTGAAGCTATAAGGTTTGAATCAAATGTCAAATTTGTCTAATCACAATACTTCCCCACCTTTCCATATGGGCATTGCTAATAAATATACTACACACTCAATTTTCTTGGAGTCTGCTCCATTTATAACCTGCTGTAACACCCAGGAATGCAAAAAGATTGTTTAATATCAGAAAATCCATTAATATGATTCAACACATGGGCAAATTAATGAAGAAAAAACAGGAACATTCTTAGCTTATTGACTTCTTAAATACTTCCTCTCCCCTACTCTCTTAACTGTACTCTGATCTCAAAATAATATATGTGGTAAACCCCCACTCAATTCTCTGTCTTTCAATTTCTTTTGTATGAAAGAAAACATATCTGTGTCTCTGGACAGCTTTTGGATGATTGTGTTACATCTTTCTTCCAGATGGCTATTTTTCTTTTCAAATGTGTTATTCAATTCAAGTGGTGTGTGTGTGTGTGTGTGTAAATTTCAGCAATAAAATTTCTTATTTGGGGAAGTTCTATTTTGGTTCTGTTTCATATCTGCTTCATTATTTTGTGTAGTCCTATGGTTTGCTGATTTTTTAATACATTAATTTGTATAAATTTTGAAACATGCCTTACTTAATAGTAATCTTATAATTTTACTTCTCTTACTACTTGGGTTCAGAGGAGAAGTTTGTTTATGGTAACTGTCCCTCTGTAGCCTGATTCTTAAGTACATGGTGATTTATTTAGTGTGAAATCCTATTTAGGTGGTGTTACCTTTTGGAATTTTAGGGTTTGAAGGTAGGGAGGTGGACCATTAAAGCATAAAAGACTTTTATTGTAGAAAGGACAGGATGGTGAGTTGGAGGTGGGATTGTAGCCTACCAGAGAGTGAGTGGGGAGGCCAGAAGTGAATGTTCAGCCTGCTGGGAGAGGACTGTGACCTCTCTAAAGCAAGGGAGTTTTGTGTACATGCAGTGACCCACATCACTGCAATAAAGTGGGTCTGAATAAACAAAAAGTTCCCATGCCAGATATTTATGTGGTCAGCAAAGTACAAGGTTAAGAGTCTTATCAACCTGGAATATCCCTGGCAAGGACTATAAAAATCAGAGTCAAATGGAAGAGTTTTAGGCAGTGAAATATCACTGGATTATCCTCAGGGTCATTTTGCAATTTTATCAGCTGCAGAGTTAGCCATTTGTGTTCCAATGGCCTAGCAAGTCCTAACACTCGGTAGCAATACGTAGGAATTCTACTGAACTTGGATTTAGGTGTATCATTCCAGAGAGGACATGTATTTACTTCACTAGTAGCTCTGAGCTGCTACCAGTATGAAAACATTTTACGTGAATATATTTTCCTGAAGTTCTCCAAAATATGCAGATAGTATGCATGCAAAGTCAAAACCCACATGATGGCAAGGTTGTGACTGTGAATTTTCAAAAGAAAGTTCTTTTTTCTATTGTATCCTTTCTTAAATTATGTAGTTCAATTTTTTCTTTGTAGTAATAACTGTAGGTTTTGGGTCCTAGCTTCAGGTCCCCATCTTCTTAAGAGTAATGTTTTCTATTCCAACATGAGATCATTAAAAAGCTTTCGAAGATCAACAGTTATTCCCCAGGGCAACCTGTGGTTCTACTGTTTGTGTAAGTGCATTTTTGCATTTAAATGGAAGTTTCCAGAATTTCTGGGCATTTTAGCAGCATAAGATTTTAGAATGTAAAATTTTTCTGGGACATGGAATAGTCTGCTTAATTTGGAAATCATCCAGGCTGACTTAAATTCCTAGTCTTTATGTTTACATATCATCCTGTATGATCTGTCATTGTACTTAGTCATAATTCTATTTATTTCTTTTTGTGTTGGATTTGTGGATTGTTTTCTCTGCTGTTAGACTGTGAGCTAGTCCTTAGTGTTTGGAAATTTTCAGTGAAGATGATGGGAATGTTGTGCAAGTTCATGGTTCCTTTTTAAGCCATAACTAAAGGCTATTTCAAGAGACAATTCTGTGATCCTTCATATCACACTCGTATGTGTGATATGTGATATGTGTGAAGCAGATATGAAACAGAACCAAAATAGTCAGCCTGTTGCCTTCCTTCTTCCTTCCACCTCCTGTAGGTAGTATGCATGCCAACTCTGGACATCTCAGTGTGTTCAATGAGACACAGCACCCTGCAAAACGTAGAAAGAGTAGCAGAAGATGCATATTTTTCAGATAAATTTCATTTCTGCCTGACTTGAGCTCTTCCTTATTCCTATGCCTGCATCAACTTTGTTCATTTATTCTCTGGCCAGCTATGTTCATTTACTCTCCAGTAAGCCTGGTGGCAAAAATTGTGAAAAGATACGAAAACCAACCATCTGCATCGAACCGAATAATGAAATAATATCTGCTTTGGTAGGATAACTAGAGTTGGTGAGGGCCTTTAAAAAGAAACCGTGCCTGAAAATAGTCATCGTATATTAACAGACCTAAGTTAATTAGCCCTGAAGATCGTCATACACTCTTTGATGTCTAACAAAACATTTGAATTCTTACTGTCAAAATGTTTTGGATTCTTAGTTTTGGAAAACAAACCTGGATTATCAACCTTTCCCAGTCTTCATAATTGATTTTAATTGACTGCCAATGACAATCAAGAGACATTTTTAAAATTGAGCTAAAAAAAAAGAAAATTAACATTGTTGAGTACTTCATGTGTGCCTATATTCCACTAAACGTTTTACATACTTTGCATTAATATTTTCAGGACTTTGTCAGTTGCGATGTATTATTATCCTGTTATAAGATGGGGAAAGTGAAAATCAGAGAACTGAAGCAACGTTCCCGGTCCTATGCCTTGCAACTAGAATTTTTGATTCTGGAGTCGATATTTCCATTTTAACATGATGCAGATTCCTACTTGGTGGCATAAGAACTCTCTTTTGCATAAATTGAGATCATTCTTTTTGCAACCTCCTAATGAGAATCAGGTACAACCACATGGAAACCCATAGTCAACAAAATCTACCTGCTCTGTGCTAATTCCTTCATTTGTTATTTCTCCTCTAGAAGGCTTTACTCCCTATAACCTTTAAAAACCCGTGACAATAAACTATTGATTGTTCTTCTGTCCTTAATAATAATATACAAATGTAAATTATTAATATGCAAATTTAGAGGTTGCCTTTTTCTTTTGATATAAGATCATATGGAAACTTTCTGTACTTTTCTCACTCAAGAATATCTCATAGAAATGCCTTCAAATCAACAGGTATAACTCTGATTTATTCATTTAATTTCTAAGTAATATTTTCTGATAAGAATGGACTATATTTTATCAATAATATCCATTATGATCAATACTCTAATAAAATCTGTGCCTACAAGGGGTCATCAAACATTTATGGGAATATTATGATAAACTATGCATAGATTGAAAAATTGATTACATCAAGATAAGCTTACATTTTGAGTACCTTTGTTTTTGTTTCTGTGGGTAGGATTCCAGAAGGGGGGCTGTTAGCTCAAAGGCTATGTTGATTTTAAATTTTAAGGGTTATTATCTGATTACTTTCCCAAAAGGCTGCAAACAACTCCACTTCCATTTCCTTCTCAGGGGGCATTCTTTTCTTATATCCCTTCCCGTAAATCTTCCTGATGTTTTTAAAGGTGTGACTATCTGATGGCACAAAGTGATGTGTCAGTGTTACTTTAGTATGTCTTTCCCTGACTGCTAGCAGGCTTGAGAATGTATTCCTTGACCTTAGAATTTTTTTTTAATTGTTTTCTTATATTCCTTTTCCATCTTTATTGGATTATTTACTTTTTTCTTCTCAATATTTAAAGGCTTGTCCATATTTATGAGGAAAAACAGGAAGATAAAAATGTTTATATGGCGGAGAAGATGGTCGACCAAATGGTTGACATCCATGTCCCACATCAAAGCATTTGAATTTGTTTCCTAACTCTGACTCCTGACTCCAAATTTCCTGCTAAGGCTGGTTCTTGGAGGCTTTGGTGATGACTTGAGTAGTTGATTTATTGAAGCCCAGGATCCTGATACCTCAGACATATCTGCAACATGGGTGCCAGGGACACAATAACGTGAACCATCACTTGCTGCTTCTCAGGGTGAGCCTTAGCAGGAAGCCAGAAGTAGGAAGGGGAACTAAATCCAGGCACTAATATGGGATTTGGGCATTCCAAGCAGAGTTGGAACTGCTATGCTAAAGTTCCCCCTCAACATTAAGTTTTTTAAAAATATTTATTTGAAAGGCAGAATTACAGAGAGGCAGAGGCAGATACAGAGAGTGAGAGAGAGAGAGAGAGAGAGAGCAAGAGAGAGAGAGATCGATCTTCCGTATGCTGCTTCACTCCTCAAATGGCCACAATGGCCAGAGCTATGCTGATCAGAAGCCAGGAACCTGAGCTTCTTCCAGGTCTCCCACATGGGTGCAGGGCCCCAAGGACTTGGGCCATCTTCTCCTGTTTTACCAGGTTTATTAGCAGGAAGCTGGATCAGAAGTAGAGCAACTAGGGCTTGAATGGGCTCCTATATGGAATGCAGGCACTGACTTTACCCACTATGCCACAGTGCTGACCCCAACGTTAAGTTTTTAACTAAAACAGGATTTTTGGCATTATAAGTGATTTTCATTGTTTTTAATGAGTTCATTAATACATTAGTTTTGAGGATCACAGTACATAAATGACAATTACTGCAACACAGTTCTCAAAAATTCTCATGTTATCATATTAATATAAAGGCAACAGATTCAGTGTAGTTCATAGGCACAGTTCTAAGAATTTAATGATCTTCCCCTCTCTTTCCCTTTCCTCCCTTTGTCCTTCCTTCCTTCTTTCATCCCTCTCTCTTGCTTTTAATTTGTATTATAGTCAAAGGCTTAATACTACACTAAATAAAAAGTTCAACAAATAAAAAGAAAAGAGTTCAGTGGAAATATATTCAAGGGCTACAAACAATAATCAAATGAAAAGATGTCCATTTCATTCATATGTATTGAATTTTAAAATAATCACTCATTATTAAAACTATAGTAGTACATCATTCTTAGCCATTGGTTTGACAAAGATACAAAACAGTTTGACAATACCATATTTGCAGCAATACTGATACACACAGGCATTTCTTTTCTGTTTTTGATTTTTTTCTTTTTTAATTTTAGTTCTCATATATAGTGGAGAACATAGGACATTTGCCTGTGTCCTATTTATTTTAGTCAACATGGTGTCCTCTAGTTGCATCCATTTTGATGCAAATGATAGGGTTTCATTTTTAATAGTTGAATAATATCCCATTGTGTGTGTATATATACAAAATATGTGTATATATAAATTGTGCATTTTGTATAACTTGATAAATTCTTTATCCATTCTTCTGATGATGGATACCTTGGATGATTTTATATTTTGTCTATTGGACTTTAATGGACAAAAGAAGTAATATATATGGCCAACAAATATTTGAAAAAAATCTCGACATCACCAGTCATCAAGGAAATGCAAATCAAAGCCATAATGAGATACCACCTCATCCCTGTCAGAATGGTTAAAATCCAAAAGACAGAGTAGCACATTCTGGTACAGATATGGAAAAATAATTTTTAATACACTGTTGATGAGAAGATAAATTAGTGCAGTCGCTGTGGGAAACATTGTAGAGATTCCTTAAAAAACTAGAAATAGATTTGCCATAAGACCCAGAAATCCTACCGCTGGGTATATACACCAAAGACATGAGCACACTGTATCAGAAATGTGTGAAGCACCATGCTTCATAAATAATTAAATGTCACCTTAACCTGACTGCTTTGGGCCTTGGCTTCAGAGGTGAAATACATAGTTTATATTCTCATTTTTCTATGGTTTAAGAATTATTGGCCAAATATCAGGAAACTGTTTTATACTTTGCAAAATTATCTCTCAGTTTTATAGGTAGCAAGATTTTTTTCTCTTGCATATTTTCTAAATATCTGCAAATCTATTGTTTTTCTTTTGCCATAGTTTGCATCCCTTTTGTTGTATAAAGGTTTAATATATTTTATAGGCATACATGTTCCATGCATAGATTCTTGTTTCTTATCTTGGCTAAAAATATTTCTTTTACCTGAACAGCAAGATATTGGACATCTCTCTCAATAATAATAAAAAAATAAGTAAATAAAAAGTAAATGTTATTTATTTATTAGAGAGAGCATATCTCCTATCAACTAATTCATGCCCAAATGCTTGAAATGGCCAGAGATAAGCAATGCCAATGCTGGGAACTCATCTAGATCTCTCATGTGGGCCATTACTTGGCCATAAACTCAGCCTCAAAGGGTACACATCAGCAGGAAGCTGGAATTGGGGCTAGAGCTGCACTCAAACCTAGGCCCTAGATGATACGGGACATGGGTATCCCAGTCAGCATTTTACCACTGGGCTAAACACTTGCTCCCCCCCCCGCCATTGTTTTTAGACATTTGATTCTTTATTTCATGCATCATTTTATTTGTATATGGCACAATATTAGTATCCAATTATACCTTTTCCAAAAAATTGTTCTTGACACAGTCTTATAAATTATTTATTCTTATTTTCACGAAATTGAAAGACTGATATTAGTGTACAGGAGATTATTGTGTTTGCTAGTGCCTGTTTCTTCTACATCCCTTTTTATCTATCTGTGATGCAATTCTTATCCCAGTAACATACTGATTCAATCACAAGAATCTTTGGTATATCTGGATATATGTTATAGCAAGTGTCTCCTTGCAATTGTCACTGTCCCTATTCTTGTTTCTTACTCTTACATGTTCCTTTTGTGCACATAAACTTTAAAATCTGTTTATTTTATACTATTAACATTCTTATTAGAATTACATTAAACTTATATTAATCCTCTCATAAAGGGAATTTTATGTATTTACATTTGTTCAGATATAATTTTATATTCTACAGCAAAACTTTTCTTGGTCTCCTCATATAGTCCCGGAATTTTATTGGTGGGTTTATTTCTGACTATTTTAGTTGACAGTGTATGGTGAATAGAATATGTTTCATATTTCCATTTTTAGATACACATTTGCTTTGGTTCTGATGTACACATTTTCTCTGATGAGTTTTTGGGTATAATATGTTTTCTCCTTTGTGAAACCTATGAAAGGGCAGAGGCAGAAATCAAAGAATACTTTCACTTTTAAAACGACATGTCTTAGTTCATTTCATGTTGCCAGAACAAAATACTGCAGAGAAACCAAAGAAAGTGCATTTATTTCTCACAGTTCTGGAGACTGGGAAGTCCAATCTGCAGGTGCTAGCACCTGGTGAGGGCCTTCTGGCTGTGTAATCATAAAGCAGAAGACATCCTATAGTGAGCAGGTGTGTAAGAGAGCGAGAGAATGCCCAGGAGCCCGGGCTCACTTTAGGATAAAGCCATCACTGACATAAGGGCCCTAAGCCATCCGTGAAGGCTGTGCCCTCGTGACCTACTCGCCTCCTAGAGCCCTATCCCCAGTCCTGTTGCAGAAAGCAAACTCCAACCTGAGTTCTGGAGGGGATATTCAATTGATAGCAGTTCATATAGCATTGTTAAGAGTATATATTAATTTTCCCACTTAAGGATAAGCCTCAATTTTTTTAAAAAAGTTTATTTATTTGAAAGAAAGAGAGAGGGAGTGAGGGAGAGAGAGGGGGAAGGAGGGAGGGAAAAAGGCAGGGAGGGTGGGAAACTGCTCCCATCTGCTGGTTTACTCCCCAGATACACAGGACGGCCTTCTGAAGCCAGGAGCTGTGATCTCAGTCCAGGTCTCCAGTGTGGGTGGCAGGCACCCAGTTCTCTGAGCCATCGCTGCCTTTTCCCAGGTTGTGCATTAGCAGGAGGCTACAGTCGGGAGCTGGATCTGGGATTCAAGCTTTGTTGTGATGTGAAATTACAGGTGTCTTAACCAGTAAGCCAAATGTCCACCCCTAAAGTCACAGTTTTAACTTGCCAAGGCAAACGTGAAAATTTTTATAGTCTCTCTTAAAGATTTGTTTTCCTGTGTATTCACATACAAGGACACATCCTGTCTTAATCCTTTGAAATCCTATAGCAAAACACCACAAACTGGGTGGCAGACACTTGTTCCTCTGAGTCCTGGAGGCTGAGTCCTGCAAGATCAAGGTGCTGTGGATTTGGTTTCTGGTGAGGACCACTTCTCATAGACAGTGCCTGCTCCTGTGCCCTCACATGGTAGAAGGAGAAAACTAATCCACTATGGTCTCTTCTACCAGGACACTGCTTCCATTCTCAGGGCACTGCCTTCAAAATCTAATCTCCGTCCAAAGGGCCATCTCCTAGTACCTTTACCCTGGGGGTAGATTTCAACATGTGTACTTTAGGGGGACAAGACATTGAGACCACAGCACAGGCAGAAATACACAGAAACATACCTCTAGACAATTGTTACCGTACTGATATATGTCACCTCATTTCATTCAAAGATAGACTGCAGACACTTTTCTTGGCCAATAATTATAGCTTCTTCTTCTTCTTTTTTTTTTTTTTAGATTTTATTTTTTTATTTGAAAGGTAGAGTTACAGACAGAGAGAGTGAGAGACAGAGAGAAAGGTCTTCCATCCACTGGTGCACTCACCAAATGGCTGCAATGACCAGAGCTGGGCCAATCCAAAGCCAGGAACCAGCAGCCAGGAGCTTCTTCCAGGTCTCCCACGTGGGTGCAGGGGCCTAAGCACTTGGGCCATCTTCTGCTGCTTTCCCAGGCCATAGCAGAGCGCTGAAACTGTACCTTCTTATCATGATATTTGAGTGGTAGCCTAATTTGAATTTTTTAATCATATAAAATACTCAGTAAATAAAATTATTGAACATCTATCTCTGCATAATTTTCCTAGCATTTCTCAAGGATAATATTGAAATTCATGGTCAAAAAGAATGCCATAACTTGGCTAAATTTATGGCATGATTCCTGTGTGTGAAAGGGTTCTAGAATTCATGCACATCTGCCTCTTCTTTCCATCATGGTACCAAAGATGTATATATTCCTGGCATCCTTGTATGTATATATGCAGCCACGAGTAAATAGTGTGTGTCTCTCTTGGCCAGTAAAAATCCTTCTGAAACTCAGTTTTGTTTTTCCCAGTTGCAAAGACACTAGAGGAAAAGTGTGGATAGATATGGTAAAGCCACATGATGCCTGAGCTACCATTTGGTGGAAAGCTTAATCTGAAACCGAGGAAGCTTTGCAGTGAGGAGTTAAATAAGTGACCTGGGGATGTGTGCTTGTTGTAGTGGCTGAGTTGCTGCTTCAGAAACCTGCATCTCCTATGGAGGTCCAGTTTTAAGTCCTGGCTGCTGTGCTTCTGACTCCAGCTTTTATGTGCACCCTGGGAAGCAGCAGGATCCCTTAGGTCCTCGCTACTCACGTAGAAGACCTGGATTGAGTTCCAGCCTCCTGGCTTTCACCTGGCACAGCCCTGGCTCTTCCAGTATTTGGGAAATGAACCAGGGGGTGGAAAGTCTCTCTCCATATGTCTGTCTCTCTGCCTTTCCAATAAAATGAAAGTAGATTTTAAAAATTAAGAAAAACACACTTCATTGTTACAACTTGTAATCTGACCTGCTGTGATTCACACTCAAGGAGTCTTGCTGTAAAGCTACCCTGTGAATCCCTGCATTCTTCAATTTCTTCCTATGTTTTTGATTCATGTGTAGAATATCTAGAAATGTTTTTACCAAACTATAGTCCCCCCCAGTATTTCTTGGGAGTGTCCATCTCTTCACTTGAACTCTGATAATTGGTATTATTAAATACTGAAATCTGTTTCAGGCTGATGCAGTGAATTTAAAATTAACTGCCATTAGGTGTGCATTTTTGAAGTTTTAGGTGAGACGGAATACTATATATTTGTATTTCTTCTTTTGAGAATGGCTGGTATGTATAGTTTATCTATACATCTAATCTATTTAAATATTCTTATTTTGTAGTAGTTCATGATTGAATAAGAAATAGCAATCCAGTATTATACTATCTGTCCTGCCAAAATTGTGAAAATTTTATCCAGTTTCTATTTATTTTTTTTGTTTCTCCTTTTTCTCACCCAAGAGAAATCAGAAAATTTTCCCTTATCTTCTGGCTTTGTTTTCATGCTTAAGAAAAGTTTTCCTGCATTGACATTACAAATAAATAACTAAATTTAACATGTTTGACATGTTTCTTCCCTTGATGGTCTCAGTGTTTGGTCTATTTCTGTTTCACTGATTCATTTTCTTTCTGGTGCCACACTTTAAAAATTGAGATTGAATTTCTATACAGAAAGAAAGAGTGAGACCCTTGTGTTTCTGGCTTACCCTTCACATTTGCAACTCAGGGAAAGTACATAACAGATACTACAAGCAGTCAAAGAAGTATAGTCGTCCATAAGGTTAGAGGTTTGGGCAATTTCTTCATTGTTTCCCTTCGCTGAAGGTGAACAGAGAAATTAAGATTTAGCATGGAAGGGATTGAAAAAGAGTGATGAAAGTGATGTCAGTCTATTGCACTTTATACAGTTATGTATCCTAAATCATCTGATTTTTTTTATTATAGATTCCAATTATTTGGTGAAACTCAGTTGTCCTAAGTTTCTGAACACACAGATCCTGGTTGTTTTAAGGTCTTGTAGTGCAAGCTCTACTTTCTGCCTTATGTACAAATCTATTCCTATTATTTCATTTTCTCTTGGCCCATTCTTATGCATGAAATGGTTTTGATTGAATGGGCATTTTGTTTACCCCAAAATTAAGAGCTCTAAATGAGTTTTGCCAGCAATTTAAAGGCAAACAACTTTAATCCACGCAGGAACTGAGATGTTTTGAGGGGGTGCTTTTAGTCTTTGTTAGGTCTATTTGTGATTTAGATGTGTTTTCCTCCCCCTCTCTGAGGGTATAAACATTCAAGGTTCCAAAGTGACATCTGACATGTTTATCCTGGTCCCTCTTCCTTGGCAAGTCATAAAGCCCCATCATCATTCTCTCTTAAGCACAAGGAGTCAGCCCAAAGCCCAGTTAGATCTTTAGACTCTTTACTGCCAGTCCCCCCCCCCCCCCCCCCCCGGCTTCACTTTGCCCTCCTTGTCTGTTGTCTGCTTATTCTGTCATTCACTCCTCTACGTTTTTGTTCTTGATAAAATGTCAGCTTTTCAAGTCCTTGCTATTATATTGGCCCCACAATTCAAATTTTATCTTGATCTCATTCTACTGCCAAATGCTCTGCTCAGCCTCCCTGCCTCTGTGGAGCTGCTTTCCTGCCTGGCTTTCCAGTCTTCCTGGTGTAGATCAGCCAGGAATTGGTAAATTATTTGAGGGGAAAACCCAGAGAGTGCAGGTTGTTTCAGTGAGACTTCTCTCTGCCCATGACTTTGGTTCTGCAAGTCCTGGTTATCTTTGTAACTCTTTGAAGTCTCCAAAAGATCTTATTTATGTGTGTGTGCACGTCTTGTTCTTTACAAAAGATTTGGCGAGCTACAAGCTGTTTTTTGGTTACAAGAAATGAATCTCCTATTTAATGGCATTTGAAACAAACCAGGTCTCTGTGTTTAGAAAGAATTGTTTGGAGTACTGCTAGCTTTCTTTTTATTAAGGATTAGATTTGGAGGTCTGGTTGGTCCAGATTAAGCTAGGAACATAGATCAGGAAGAAGAATACTTTTGAGTTCTTTTTGGCTAATTGGTTCAGTAAGGGAAGGAAAGATCTGGAGAGAAGGAGGTAAAGAAAGCCATAAGTAATTTATTCTGATTTTCCTTATCTAGTGTTAAGGCAGCACTGGGAACAAGTCTTGTCCTTTCCTCATTTAAAACTTTGATGAAAAGGACACCTTGCAAGGCCATTATCACTGCATAGTTATCTTGGAAATATGGTGTCGCCACAAAGAGAGAAATCTTGAGGCACCTGATTTCTCTGCAGCTCCTTGCTTCCTCATATCCTATAAAGGACTCCAACATAACCAAGGAGGTTGCCAGAGAAAAACAGAATTCATTGTAAACAGTACTATGCAGTGGAGACTGAAAAACAGATATCTGAAGCCAGAAATATTTAGGAAGCAGAGTAGGACCTAATAGAGGATCATAGTACCTGCAAGATCCAGGATCAGTGTCAAGAGGATAGGGGAGGCACTGCAAACATGGCTTGATGCAGCTGAGATGAGATTAAAAATAACAGATTCTACGAACTCCGTCTGCCAAGGACAGCAGGGTGAGCAGCAACCAGGTGGATAAGGGACAATTTCTCAGGAACAAGAGGACATCGGCACACCCTGAAACACCAGTCCATGTCAGTAAGTCCTTCCTGAATCCCCAAACAATGTATCAAGCAGAGCCCTACCACACATATAAATAGATAATATTTTTGGAAGAGAAGCAAAGGGAGAGAAAGAAGTTTCCCTAAGAAATTAAACAATTATTATCTAAAAGAAAACTTGATTATTGCTCCGTGAAACTATTTGGATGGTCAATTCAGGTTATATTTTAAATCATAATTGACCTTGAATCAAAAACATACCCACTGACCATGGGTGAAGGGTTAAGAGAAAGACCATAAAAGCGATAAGTCCCCTGGATAGTTGAATGACAGGTACACAGCATTTTTGTGTGAATGAATAAATTAAATGAATAAAAACAAATATTCTTATGAAATCGCACAATGCAGAAAATTTGGGCTAGTTCACAGGAAAGATCATGCAGAAACTCTTCTTAAAGTTTGTGTTCCTTCCTGCAATCTTTCTCAAGAGCAGGTTGATTTTTCAATTTGCTCTAATTACCTCAATTGAATTTTGGACCTCTTTATTCAACCTTTAACTTTGGGGACTGGAAGTCCATATATATGTTAGACTATAATAGGGCACAATGTCTATTGCATATAAAAACAGTAAGATTCCTGGTTGGAACTAACATCTTTGTGCTCAACCTCATTAGGTTATAGCTGGAAATGTACTCCGGGGTTCTTAATGTTGAAAGTAGCTCCCTGTGAGATATCTCTGGTGCATATTTAGAAATCACTATCTACTACTTAAGATGATATCCCTGTTAGATATTTTGAAATATTACCTTGTTCCCTATTCGTAAATAAACTCATTTATCTGGTGGAGGCAAACACCGAAATAATGAAAATGGAAAGCCCCTCCAATTCCCAATTCCCAGGGAAATGCTTATAATAATGTTCCTAATTGTCAGCAAAAGATGCAATGCTTTTGTATTATGAATCTGCCTTGTGCCTGGTGCGAGTAGACTGCTGTAATAACTGACTCCACCCGGCCCAGAAAGCCACAGCTGCGACACAGTACAGGGCCAGGCAGAAACAAAGTAGGTCAGAGCTTCCTTTGAAGACCTGTGCATTCTGCAGCATGCCTAACCATATCTCTCAACTATTTCTGCAACTCTGTAGGAGAAAATCTCCTGCTGGGACTTAGTGGATTGCTTAACAAATGCAATTTAGATTTGTTTTCCTTAGAACTTTCTTGGAAGTTTTTTCCCCTTTTTTCTCCAAAGCACAATATATATTTTAAGATATCAGGTAATGAGATCTCTGTATTAATCATTTAGAGCTTGGGGAGTTTGATATTTTTCATTGGGTCTTACAAAATTGACAACTAAGGCAGAGGGCATGGAAAAAAGGAAGCGTTTGCAAAACCCCTGCCAACACGATTCAGTTAAGTCTATTAGGATGCTATAGTCACAGAGCCTAAGAAAAATGTCATTAAAGCAAATGGGCCAGAATAAAAAATGATGCTTATAGAAAAATCAGTGCTGTAAATTTTATCAGGTGACCAATTACTGTGAGAGAAAAATACAAATATTAAATCATAACAGTACAACTATGCCAACAGCTGTACAATGTCTTTCAATATGAGGTTGACAAAAGGAGGACTAATGTTGATTGGGCAGAAATTTCAACACAGTAATATAAGAACCCAGGTCAGTTACCTTGTGTTGTATAGCTCAGGTGTCAGCATCTTGTCATTCTTGTGAGGTTCAGTTCCCATGATTTTTTTTTTTTTATATGATTGGCTTAGTAAATTAAGTGCTTGGTTAGGTTGTGCAATGAAGAATCCTTTTCTTTCTTTTTTCTTCCTCCTTTACTGCTTTCTTTCTTTCTCTCCCCTCCTTCTCTCTTTGCTTTTCTGTAATGTGTAAAATATATAAATACTAAAAAAAGACAGAGTGATGTAAAAGAAAATGGTGGATTAGGAATCTCCAATAATTAGTCTTGCCACCAAAACAGCAAACTTTTAAATCAACTATTCCAAGAATTCTAGAGTCTAGTCTGACAATTGCAGTATCCAGGGGAGCTTTTGATGAAGAAAAAGGCTGGAAAACTTTGGTGAATTTCGATATTTTATGTAGGGATAAAATTCTGCGTCCCTTAACCTGACAGCAGGTACTTAGGAAGATGGTGGCCTCCATATCCAGTGTTACTTGCTGGTGCCAGAGAGAATAATAGGGATGTTGCCCTCCTAAACTCAAGGCTATGTGTTTTGATCTTCCTGGAAGATTACAGAGGGGTTGGAATAGGAGCCAGCCACTGCCTCTGCTCTGCTGGTCACAGTCTGCTGTGCTCTGTGGGTTATGGGGAATGTATACCTATTGCAGTTCTCATAAAGGAGTGGTAGATTTTAAGAGTGGTAACAGAAGCTTGTAGAACATGAGCCATTTTTATTTCTTTTTTGACGGAATTATGTCCTTTGCAGTTGTTTGTAGCTCCCGGCTACTGGGAAGAGTGTTTGGTGTTGATGTTTATCATACTTCAGCCACTTCCAGCATCTCTGCAAAGCAAGAGACATGAGGGGCCTAAGAAGTCTTTTTGCTTGTAGAGGCCTAAATATGATTTTCTTCTAAAATGTCTATTATTTCCACTTTAATTCTGTATGACTTAAGTAAATTATTTTTTCTTTATATTGATCATCTTTCCTACAACCAATATATGCGAACAGACTATTTCTCTTGTAGTGTTCTAAGTATATCTTTATGTTCTCATGAAACTGGGCCAGTTAGGCAGAACATGATAAGGATGACTGCTGTATTCTGGCAAGCATTGGGTCTGAGTCCTCGACTTTTCAGTAAAGGACCCTCAGACAAACCACTGAAGACCTTGTCCTTAAAATTTGTCTTTTCTCAGCCTGTCAGCCTCTATCTCTCTCTCTTCTGCCTCTCAAATATTATGGTTTTTTGATTTATTCTTATAGGAAACTCCAAGTAATTTATTTTCTATTTTAGAATGCTCAAGAATTACACAAATGCTTGCTAAAGTACAGATCTCTTGGCGGAATTTGAGAGATTTTTGGATTAACTTGGCCACAGTGAGACTTAGAAATCTTTTTAAACATCCACCATTGGTGGTCCTGGTGACAGTAGGCTGGGGTCACACTGAGAAGTGCTATCTTAACATTTTCTGTGATAATGGAATCCTATTTTCTGATTGGTGACTGATTCTCTTTTTTTTTTTTTTTTAATTTTTGACAGGCAGAGTGGACAGTGAGAGAGAGAGAGAGAGACAGACAGACAGATAGAAAGGCCTTCCTTTGCCGTTGGTTCACCCTCTAATGGCTGCCGCGGCTGGTGTACCGTGTTAATCCGAAGCCAGGAGCCAGGTGCTTCTCCTCGTCTCCCGTGGGATGCAGGGCCCAAAGACTTGGGCCATCCTCCACTGCACTCCCAGGCCATAGCAGAGAGCTGGCCTGGAAGAGGGGCAACCAGGACAGAATCCGGCACCCCGACCGGGACTAGAACCCGGTGTGCCGGTGCCGCAAGGTTGAGGATTAGCCTGTTGAGCCAAGGCACCGACAGTGACTGATTCTCACTGGAGCAGTGTAAGCTATAACTATTGGAGAATTTATAACTTGGGGCTTTGGAGGCTTTGAAACTTCAAATTCCTTAAAACCGTGAAGGGGATGCCTTCAAAGACTTTTGACCTTAGGGTGAGATGAGGAGAGAGTGTTGCTAGAATTTTACAAAAGCTCATGGATCAGCACTAAGCAGATAGTAAATATGAATTTCCTTTCTTCATGCTCAGATACAATGAGTCTTTATTTGTAAACACATTCATTTCAGACCATCAATTAAGTGTGTTTCATACTTCCTACCTTGATCAGTTCAGAGAAGAAATATCTCATTTTGTTGGTTGGTTGACATCTCATTGTATTCCTTTGGAAAATGTTTTTTTTTACCCTGACATGGGAAGAGAGCTAGAAAGGGGGAAAAGGAAGAGGGGGAGAGAGGAAGAGGAGAGAGAGAGAGATAAAGGGGGGGAGAGAGGCAGGCAAAGCAAAGCAAAGCAGAAGGTGGTGGGACTGAAAGCAATTTAATGATGGGAAAGAGGTTTCTTTTGGTAACCATATAAAGTTGACTAAAATGTACTTTCAACCTGTATTTGAGGTATAATATTGATTACTTCCCTGAAACTGGCATGCATTACAAGGCTGACAAATTCTCTTTATGGTCTATCTATATCTATGATCCAAGTATTTATTTATTTACGTAAGGTGAATAATAGATTTAGGAGCATCACAATAGTTTGCACCCTACCCTCCTTCCTGCCCACACTGCCACCCCCCCTCCTCTTTCCTTTCTTATTCTTTCTTCTAATTTTTACAATGACACAATTTCAGTTTATTTTATAATCATAACAGTAACGTTCCACTAAGTAAAGAATTCAATATCTAGCAAGAACAAAAAAAAAAAAAAAACACTATTCTTCAGTAGTAGACCAGGACTATAGATAGTTATCAATTCTCAAAATGCCAATTTTACTCATATATATTTCATTATTTTTTACGTTATTAGATACCACATATTAGGGGAACATAGTATTTTTTGGAAAGCTTTATTTTATTTATTTGAAAGACAGAGTTACAGAGAGAGGGAGAGACAGAGAGAGAGGTCTTCCATCCACTGGTTCACTTCCCAAATGGCCACAATGGCTGGAGCTGTGCTGATCTGAAGCCAGGAGACAGGAGCTTCTTCTGGGTCTCCCATGTGGGTGCAGGGGCCCAAAGACTTGGGCCATCTTCCACTGCTTTCCCAGGCCATAGCAGAGTGCTGGATCAGAAGAGGAGCAGCCAGGACTAGAACTGGCACCCATATAGGATGCCAGCACGCTCCAGGCCAGGGCTTTAACCTGCTGCGACACAGTGCCGGCACCCATTTTTTTTTTTTTTTTTTAGTTTATATGCTGCTAACGCTAGCTCAATATTTGTCTTTTTGAAACTGGTTTATTTTGGTTTATTTCACTAAGTTTAATGGTTTCCAGTAGCATTTATTTTGTGCAAAAGACAGGATTTCAATTTTTTATGGCTGAGTGGTATTCCATTTTCTTTATCTGGAAATCAATTAATGGCTATCTGGGTTCATTCTGTATCTTAGCTATTGGGAATTGGGCTGCAATAAACATGGGGGTGCAGATAACTTTCATTTACTGATTTCATTTAGTTTAGGAAATTTCCAAGGAGTGGGATGGTTGGTCATATTGTAGATCTATTTTTGGATTTCTGAGGAATCTGCACGTTGTCTTCCAAAATGACCGCACCAGTTTGCATTCCCTCTAGCAGTGGAATAGAGTACTTTCTTCACCACGTCCACACTGGCATTTATTGTTTTTGGATTTATGTATGAGAGCCAATATTTTTTTTTGTCAGGCAGAGTGGACAGTGAGAGAGAGACAGAGAGAAAGGTCTTCCTTTTGCTGTTGGTTCACCTTCCAATGGCCGCTGCGGCCGGTGCACTGCAGCCGGTGCACCGCGCTGATCCAAATGCAGGAGCCAGGTGCTTCTCCTGGTCTCCCATGGGGTGCAGGGCCCAAGCACTTGGGCCATCCTCCACTGCACTCCCTGGCCACAGCAGAGAGCTGGCCTGGAAGAGGGGCAACCGGGACAGAATCCGGTGCCTTGACCAAGACTAGAACCCGGTGTGCTGGCCCCGCAAGGCGGATGATTAGCCTATTGAGCCACAGCACCGGCCAAGAGCCAACATTTGATGTAAGGTGAAACCTCATTGTAGTTCTTATTTGTATTTCTTTGATGTCTAGTGATACTGAACATATTTTCATGTGTCTGTTGGCCATCTGAATTTCATATTTTGAAAAATGTCTATTCAAGTCCTTTGCCTGTTTCTTAACTGGATTGTTTGTTTTGTTGTTGCTGAGTTTCTTGAGTTCTTTTTAGATTCTGGATATTAATCCCCGATCAGTTGCATAGTTTGCAAATATTTTCCCCTCTTCTGTCTATTGACTCTTCACTTTTTGAGAGTTTCCTTTGCAGTGCAGAAGCTTCTTAGCTTGGTGTAATCCCATTTGTCTATTTTTGCTTTGATTACGAGTGCTTCTGGGGTGTTTTTGAAGAAGTCTTTGTCTATGCCAATGTCTAACAGAGTTCCTCAATGTTCTCCTCTAGTAATTTGATGTTAACAGGTCATAGATTCAGAGCAGTGATCCAATTTGAGTTGATTTTTGTATAAGGTATGAGAGAGAGAGAGAGAGACAGAGAGAGAGAGAGAGAGAGAGAGAGAGAGAGAGAGAAAGAGAGAGGGAGAGAGAGAGAGAGAATGAATGAATGAATGAGAAGGAGAGGACTTCCATCCGCTGGTTCACTCCACAAATGACTGCAATGACTAGAACTGAGCTGATCTGGAGCCAGGAGCCAGGAGCTTCTTCTAGGTCTCCCACATGGGTGCAGGGGCCCAAGGACTTGGGTCATCTTCTACTGCTTTCTCAGGCCATAGCAGAGCTGGATCAGAAGCAGAGCTGCCAGGAATTAACTGCTGGTGCCCAGATGGAGTGATCACACTGTAGGCTGCAGCTTCAATCGCTAGACCACAGGTCCATCCCTGCTGTTGGGACTTGAACTAGTGCCCTTTTGGGATATCAGTGCCACAGGTGGAGGATTTACCCACTAAGCCATATTGCCAATACCTAGTCTGTACCTGTACTTGGAGAATTAGGCAATTTGCATTCAAGGTTACAATTGATACGTAATGACTTGTCCCTGCCATTTTTCCATGAATATTCCTATTGTTTGCTTATTATTTCTTTTGTACTTTTACTAGGAGATTTTCTGCCTTTACATTCATTCATAGTGATTACTATCATTCTGTTTCTGTGTGTAGAACATCCTTAAGCATCTTTTGTAAGGCCAAACATGTGGTGACAAATTCAATTTCTGTTTGCTATGGTAGGGATTTATTTTGTATTCATTCATAAATGAGATCTTTGTAGGATACAGTATTCTGGGATGACAGTTTATTTATTTATTTATTTTTTTCTAAAAACTTGGGACTTTGTCTCTGCATTCTTTCCTAGCCTGTAGAGTTTCTGATGAGAAGTCAGCTGCGAGTCTAGTTGGAGATCTTCTAAAAGTAATCTGGTGTTTCTATTACACACATTTAATCTTTTCTTTATGTTATATTGTTGAAGTTTGACTATGGCGTGTCACGTTGAAGATCTTCTCTTGTCATGTCTATTAGATCTTTGGGCTTCCTGTACTTGGATGTCCCTTTCTTTCTCCAAATTAGGGACATTTTCTGTAATCATTTTTCTGAATAGGCCTTATAATCCTTTCCCTCTTTCCACATATTCACAAACTTCCAAGACCCATATGTTCTGTCTTTGTGTCCCATAAATCCAATAAATCTCCAAAACTGCTTTTAATTTTACTAATTTCCTCCCCCTCCTCCTCCCCCTCCCTCTTCTTCTCTTCCTCCTCCTCCTCCTCCTTCTTGTCTGACTGGGATATTTTTAAAAATTTGTCTTCCAGCTCAGATATTCTTCATTCTGCCTCACAAAGTTTATTGTTAAGGTTTTCTACTGCATTTTTATTTGGTATATCAAGTCTTCCATTTCTAATATGTCAGTTTGATTTCTCTTCAAAATCTATCTTATGGGAAAAATTTTCCTCCATGTCATGTATGGATTTCTTTAACTCATGACCTTAATTCTTGTTGTTTCTGAGTAATCCTATGATCATTCATTTGAATTCCTTTTCAGGCAATGAAGTGAAGATCTTCATCTTCACCTTGTAATATTGAGATCTTGTTGTGTTTCTTTGGGGGAGTCATGTTGTCTTCCTTGTTCTTGTTTCTTGTAGATCTGCATTTATTTTTTGGCATTTGTGAAGACACTTGTTGGTTTTCTCCACTGATGTGTTTGCTCTTTGAACTATGCCTCTGTGGAGTGTCTTTTCCTTCAGTGAATACCCAGAGGCATGTGCTGGGTGGGGCCAAGGAGCTCTGGTCAGTGCTCAAGGGAGGGCAATGATCCAGGGTGACACCCAAGTAGTGCACAATGGGTCATCTCTATTGTCAGCATGAGGGAGGGTTTGATGAAGCCTGTTGGCATAATCACACCCTCACCTTCTCTCTTCTAAAGTGGTCAATGCCTCTTGTTAGCCCACAGTGGCGATGCATGATCCACACAAAGGAACTGTGCAGATCTTAGTGTGAGCATAGTGCCCTCTGCCACTACCCACCTCAGTCATTCAGGGAGCTCTGAGCCAGACACAGTGATTGCCTAGAGATCCAGCTACACCCCATGCCCTATCACACGGTCATAAAATTCCCCCAGTCAGCACACAAGGCTCCCAAAGTCACAAAGAATCCCTCTCAGTCTGTGAGCCTGTCCCTTCCATGGAGAGAGCAGACAGATTCCCAGAACCAGCTGTATGTATGTGCTCTGCCTTGACAGTTTGAGCCCCAGAGCCTGTGATAGGCTGAGAGAATGGGCGCATCTCAGAATCCTAAGTGTGTGCCTGGCCCTTGTAAACTGTCCCAGCCAAGCTCAATGTCAGTGGGAAATGCAGATCTTTCCCTCTGGTAAAACCCTGTGGTCACATGTGCAAGAGCTGACACAGCCCCTACTGGTGTCAGGATGGTGCCTTCTCCCTGTCAGTTGCTGGGTGCTCTAGTGGAAATATGGGGAGAAAGAAATGTGCTTTTCCTTTGCTGAATTAGGTGGGTGCCCTTCTCTCCACCAGGGCTCCAAGCCAGACTCAAAGACACTGTGATCCCCCGGTTAGCCTTCAAGCAATGTCACCAGTGGCCCAGGCTGTCATAGTCTGTCCTCAGCTCTGTCTCAGAGGCTGGAGTCCCCTCCAGCCCCTGGCAGCAGGAGTCACGTGTGGTGTCCCCGCTCACTGCTCACATCTGCACTTTCTGCCCTGCTCCATGGCATCACTCTTATTTCTGTAGAATTTCCACTGCAAACTTCTTTCCAACTTCCCTCTTGTGAATACACTTCCTGTGCTTTTCTTCTGCTATTTCCCATTGGTCAAAATCAGCAAGTCTTTTCCCTATTCAGTCATCTTGGGATCCTCCAGTCCAGGAATATTTATGATCCAAATACTAGCCACCAAACAAGGCAGTGGGGATGAGGAAAAGTAAAAAAAATGAAATAGTCCTAGGGCCCAGCCATCAAGAAGCTAACAATCTATCTGTGGGTCAAGACTACCTAAGATAAGCTATACAACAGCCTGAAAAATATGGCCATGATGAACACAGTGCTTTAGGAATACAGGATAGAGAAAAAATATTTTTGATTGCTGTATCAATGAAGGTTTTAATACGAGGGAAACATACTCAACCTGAACTGAAAGCAAGAGTAGTAGTTTCTCAGGAAGAAATAAAAGTAGGAGAATGGATTTTTGGAATAAACTCTGATGAACAGTGTTATTTGCCTCTGGTAATTTAGTAAGGGTTTACATGTTAAATGTGAAAGAGTAACCACCTTGGGTAATTTTTTTACTTTATGAAGATAATCTTATATATGTAAGGCCATCACTTAGGTTAAAATTTTATTTATAGGACATTCTCTGTCATTCTTACAGAGTTTTTCCATGCAGTTGATTCTATGAAGGACGTTCAAATTTTCAAGTTGGCTTTGCCCATCCTGACCTGGTCCGAATACCAAATACTCAACCATCAAATGCTTTGAAGCTATCTGCAACCTGCACATAGTCAGTATGATGTTAGGACAGCCAAGCTGAACAAAGGGGTGGAGTCACAAGGCAAATGACAAGAGACACATGTGTCTTGATGTAAGTATTCATTAATATAACTTTTTTTTGAAAAATGGAAAAGAGAACTCCTGCTTTTATAATGTAAATTACTAAGAGCAAATCTGTCTCTGAGTAGTCATAGCTGTGGGGCATCCTAAGAAGATGGAGTGAAAACGAATTCAGAACAAGCAATGTAAGAGATATGTGTTACCTGAAATGCTTTCCAGTGTGTTCAGTGTAATTTACACTGTCATCTCTATTGCATATCCTGAATATTATGTTATTTCTGAAACTGTACATTTATTTTATTTAAACAAAGATATTGCAGGTTGACTATAAGTAAGATGGAGTGTTTACCAAGGGTAAAATTACTGAATCAGGACAGAAGCTTGGGATAACTATCTGATAAGACTGAGAAGTACATAGTAGCAGGGGTATTGGGGAAGAGTATTAGAATTCAAGGTACCACTTTGGTTTCCAACTGCTGTTCATAGACTTGATGGGAGCTGCAGATATGCATGGCAGAGCAGGATAACTAAAGGTTGTCTGGCAGACTGCAAAGGATTCCCCAGGCTAAATGGAAAGTATTAATGAGATTGCAGACAGGGAGCAATCTCCTCAAATTGCTTATGAACTCTTGGGTTCACAGGCTCGGGTCTGAATCTCACAAGCACATCCAAGATGTTGGATACTGAAATAACACACAGGCCAGGGCTTTAACCCGCTGTGCCACAGCGCTGGCCCCAAAAGTTTTATTTTTTAAAAGATTTATTTAATTATTTGAAAGCACTATGTAGGGAATGGGGAGGAAGGGAGGGAGGGAGAGAGGTCTATCTTCCATCTGCAGGTCTACTCCCCAAATGGCCATAATGTCTAGGGCTGGGCCAGGCCAAAGCTAGGAGCCAGGGGTTTCATTCATATCTCCCTCATGAGTGGCAGGGATCCAAACACTTGGACCATCTTCTGCTTTTCCCAGGCACATTAGTAAGGAGCTGAATCAGAAGTGGAATAGTTGGATATGAACCAGAGGACATATGGGATGCCAGCACTGCAGGCAGTGGCTTTAATTGCTGTGCCACAATGCAGGCTCCAGACAAGAACTTTAAACAACTTTTATAACAAGTTCAAAAACTCTTGAAAGGAATGGAAAGAAAGCAAATTTTCATAAAGAGATAGAAAATGAAGAAAAATGAAGTGGAAGTTTTGGAAATTCAAAATGTAAATTTTAAATGAGTGAATTGATGAATTATGAACTCTGGAGCAGAATGGAGATGAGAGAAGACAGAATTATTGAAGCTGAAAGTAGAGCAATAGAAATGACTCTTTCTAAACAATAAAAAGAGAAATAATTTTAAATTATGGATGGACTCTCAGATACCTGTTTGACAAAATGTTTGGGGTGTGAGAGACGTGTAAGAGAAAGAGAGTGGTGCTGAAAAAATATTCAAGAAATATGGGTTGAGGCCTGCACTGTGGTGCAGCAGGATTAGATGCTGCCTGTGACACCAGAATCCCATATGAGCACTGGTTCGAGTCCTGACTCCTCTACTTCTGATCTAATGCTTTGATAATGCACCTGGGAAAGCAAGAGAAGTTGGCCCAAGTACTTGGACCTTTGCTACCTGTATAGAGAATATTAAAATACTAAAAAAATAAACAGGTATTAAGTTATTTTTTTTTGAGACAGGCAGAGTGGACAGTGAGGGAGAGACAGAGAAAGGTCTTCCTTTTCCATTGGTTCACCCTCCAATGGCCGCCGCGGTAGGCGCGCTGCGGCCAGCGCACCGCGCTGATCCGATGGCAGGAGCCAGGTGCTTCTCCTGGTCTCCCATGGGGTGCAGGGCCCAAGGACTTGGGCCATCCTCCACTGCACTCCCTGGCCACAGCAGAGAGCTGGCCTGGAAGAGGGGCAACCAGGACAGGATCGGTGCCCTGACCGGGACTAGAACCCAGTGTGCCGGCGCCGCAAGTTGGAGGATTGGCCTAGTGAGCCGCGGCGCCAGCTAGGTATTAAGTTATTTGAAGACATGTAGTTAGTTTGACATAAGTGAAGCCATTTGGACAAGCTGATAAATTTCAGCAAAGTATTGTGACTTGTAATGAATCAGTTCTTGGAAAATGGTTAACTTACACCACCCTGCCACAGAAAGTTGGAGGGGTTGATAAGGAAGAAAAAAGCAAGTTGTTTTCAAGCACTAGAGAACTGGAGTGTCCCATGGGGCCACTCCACTTGGCATCTCAGGAAAGAACAAAGGAGTTGTGCAGCGCACTCTCTGGTAGTCTGGAAGGGGGCCTGGTGGGAAATTCCAATACCAGGAGCCTGTTTTGGGTGAGACAAGCATTTCTGTGCCTGTTCCATTATCTTTTGTGGAGGGCCTGCTCATGCTGCTCTCCTGGTGTTAGAAGGTACTCCTGTGAGAGGATTGAATACCAGAGCTCCTGGACAAGACTACTGTTAGACACCAAGCCTTGAGGACTACCAAGCTCTGCCTCCAGGGGCTGCCATACTACCGTAATTATCGCAGGTCATCATGTACCCTGACCAACTGGAATTTGGATTAGTTTGTTAACCTTAAATCAGTGTACCTAAGACTGAGGCTAAGATTCCTCCTCTGTAATGCTCTTTCCCTAAATTATTACTTGACAGTATTACTTAGATTGTGTGATGTAGTGTGTGAATGTTGGTGTGAATGAAAGCATAGCATATCATATTGTGTGTTGGAGAATTGTGTTGCAAGGCCAGCCCCTCCTCTTGGAGCTCTAAAGAATGTATGCTTATATTTGGTGATATACGACTACCCTTGGTAGCCTTAGGTGAGCCTTGGGATGATGCCCTTTGTGGAGACTGCAGCCTGGCCATCTTTGGAATGCCTTGCAGGATTTTTTTAGTCCTGCTGTCCTATAGGAAGAGACTACACAGCACTGGCAACACCACCCATATGGGAGACCCAGATGGAGTTCTAGGCTTCTGGCTTCAGCCTGGCCAGCCCCTGGTCTTGTGACCACTTGGGGGAGTGAATCAGGGGATGGAAGAACCTTTTTCTGTTTCTCTGGAGCTCCCTCTCCATAAAAAACAGATTTTAGAAAAGAAAATATTCCAAATTTGAAAAAAATGCAAATTAAAAAAAAATTCAGTGAAACTCAATGGTTGAAGGGGAGAAGGAAAGAAATCCTCAAGTTGGCAAAAACTAAAGAAAAAGAGGGGATGGGATTTTGGCCCACTGCTTGAAACCTGTGTTCTATATCAAGAAAGCTTGGTTTCAAGTCCCAGCTCAACTTCTCAATCAGCTCTCTGTTGCTGCACATCCTAGGAGGCAACAGGTGATGACTCAAGTCCTTGGGTCCTTTCTACCCACATGTGGCACTCAGATTTTCTGTGCTCCTGGCTTCAGCTTGATGCAGTCCTGGCCATTGTAGCATTTGGAAAGTGAACCAGGAGATAGAAGACCTCTGCTTGTCTCTATGCCTTTCAAAGAAGGAAAAAAATATATATATATATTCAATTAAAAAATAAAGTCTATAAAGCTACAGCATTACTTACAATGATGAAATGATTTGAGCAACTTCAGTTTTCACATCAACCTTGGAGATGAGAGAGACATGATATAAATGGTAGGAGATAATATCTCTATAGTCCACTGAAAGTGATAAAATATACATTCTAAGCAGATAGTGAAAAATTAAAGATGATATTCATAGAATAATCATTAAAATACAGAAATATATAATTAAAAACAGTAGATAGGTACACTTCTGAAACTATTCAAATAACATTAAAGAAGGCACCAAATAGGAAATAGATACAAAATCCTCAACAAAATATCTAAGAATTAAAGCTAGAAATGTAGACAAATGATAATTCATTGTGAACAACAGGAACTTAGAGAAGGAAGTCAAAATATAGTGAAATTCAGTGAAAATTTGAAAAGGTGATGGGGTGGTTTTATATATTTTTTTGTAGTACTTACACAACTGTTTGCCAAACCTCTACAAATTATATTCTAAAGAGGGCAATTTTGTTAGATGTGAATTATGCATGAATAAAGTGGCCCACAAAATGAAGAAACTTACTGTGATGTAGCAATGCTAGCTACATGGGTATTATTTTTCATTGGGTTGGTGGAAGCAGGAGATTGTCTGATATCACACACCCCTAAATGTTGGCTTTTGGTCAGGTGTTTGCTCTAGTAATTAAGACACTTTTTGATATACCTGCATCTCACATCAGAATGAGTGGGTTCAAGTCCAGCCTTGGGTTCCAATACTGGCTTTCTGCTAATGTACACCTTGGGAGGCAGAAAGTGGTGGCTCCGGTACTTGGGTTCCTGCCCCCCAAGTGAGCAATCCAAGTTCCCATGCTGTGGAGCTTGAGTTCCAGGTTCCTGGCTTCAGCCTGGCTGAACTCCAGCTGTTGTGGATAATTGAGGAGTGAGCAAAAAAAAAAAAAAAAAAAAAAAAAAAAAAAATCTTTGCTACACACAAAGTGTCTTACTTTACAAAGAATTGAATCACATAGTTTAATATTATATTTTAGCTTTAGTTCTCCTTGTCAACCAGTTTTCCATCTAAAGCAACTAACACATAAAGGGATACAAAGGTAACACAAAGAAGTTTTCTTTTTTTTTTTTTTTTTGCCAAAATACACTGGCTGGATGTGCGGAAGATGGAACAAAGAAATCTCTGAGGGCAGAAGGCTGCTAAATTTCTGACATAAACTAACAGGTTTTCTTTGTATTTTACTCAGTATAGGATTTATTTCAGAGGTCTTTTTCAAAAATAACTAGGAGTAAATCAGGTTATAGTCTCATAAATTAAAAGTTTAAATAATTTTCCCAATTACTATTTTAAATGAAAAGACACAATATTAGTTAAAAAGGTAATGATTAAAAGTCAACTTTTTATATTAATTGCATATTGAATTGCCCATTGTAATCTAAAAATGCCTACTTCAGCGCTGCATGGTATAAAATCAGGAGACAGTTTTACATTTGTGCAAAGGATATTAAGTACACAAAGAAGGATGTTGTCTCAAAAAAAGGAGGACTTGAGTACTATCATAAAGGTATTTGGTCTCATTTGAGGTTCCTCTGTTGTCAATGGGTGAAAACTTGGTTGGATTTAGAAGCTGAAGCATGGGGCCAGTGCTGTGGGACAGCAGATAGAACTGCCACTTATGGTGCAGGCATCCCATATGGGCGCTGAGTCTAGTCCCAGCTGTTCCAATTCCAATCCAGCTCCCTGCTTTTGTGCTTGGAAAAGCAGTGGAAGATGACCTGAATATTTGGGCTACTGCACCTATGTGGGGGACCCAGAAGAAGCTCCTGGATTCAGCCTAGCTCAGTCTAGGCCATTGTAGCCATTTGGAGAGTGAACCAGTGCATGGAAGACCCCTCTCCCTCTCCCTCTCCCTCTCCCTCTCCCTCTCCCTCTCCCTCTCCCTCTCCCTCTCCCTCTCTCTGTAATTCTTTCAAACAAATAAAATAAATCTTTAAAAAATATATCATTTGTTTTCCCTGATCGGTGACAACTGAGCGCCAAAGGGGAAACCTGTTAAGTGAAATGGACACTATAAGCAACAATGAACTGATCAGCTCCTGTCCTGACTTTAGATGTACAATGTAATACTTTATCCTTTTTAGTATTTGTTGTTGTTGTTGTGGTTCTAGTACTATTGGTTGAACTCAGTAATTAACACACAATTATTCTTAGGTGTTTAAATTTTAACTGAAAAGTGATCCCTGTTAAATCTAAGAGTGGAAAAAGAGAGGGAGGAGATGAAGAGCTATGGGTTATTTAACTATGTGCTTATTTTCAAAGACTTGAATAATCACCTTGTAACAATGATCAGATTTGGTCTATGTTATGTCATGATTTTAAGGAATCTTATTTCAACCAGATATTTTGGATTTTGATATTGGTCTATTATGCTATGTTATATGTGCGTACATATTGTATGTCCACATGGGGAAATTTTATTAAGAGTTTTATTTTAAATGGCTTTTAGATAAGATTGTCCATAAATTTAAGCTGCTAAAATCAATCAAAGGTACATTTTAATTTGTATGACCTGAATCTGTGTATCATATGTTTTAAACTTGTTGGTAGAAAGAAACTAAAAACATTTTATATGGTTGTGCTTAAGTTTACTGGTTAAACAAACTACACCATGTTAGATATTTAAGAGGTGTTTTCAAACACATGATTCTTAAAATTTATAGAAGGCATTGGACCTTCCGGTAAATGTTTTATTAAGTTCTTATCTAAGGGTTGAAACGGTTTGCTAAGTATTCATGCGATATTTCTATTGTCAGCAAGCGATCTAGGACTTGCTCCCTCATTTCTCTATTCTAAGCCCAACTTGTTCTTTCACTTCTCTATTCTCTTCAAGGTAGGGAACTAATTCTATTATGAAGGAATCTGTGGGATGCACAATTTAATCTTTAGACCTTATAAGAGATGGCTGACATTTTTCTGTAATAGCATAGCCAAAATAAGAACTTAAATAACAATCTCATAGCTAGATTCACTTTGCCATCAGCGAAGTATACAGTAAGTAGAAAAAAAAAACCTCCCTTTCAGAACAAAGGGAAAGAAAGTTTTAAAGTGAGAATATAATTTTCCTCATGGGCATTGTCTACCTTAGAAAAACTACTACAGAACATGCCTGTGACTATAGACTTGTAGTTCAGGCCACCGAAGATTAGAGATGGGACACGGGCACTCCCTTGACTTGCATCCTCTGGTCTGCTTTAACACAAACCAGGAGGAAAAGAAAGCTAGGCATCAAGGGCAATGGGTGGCAGGCCTATTAATGGCTGATCTGTGCAGTGATCTGCCCTCAAGGAGACCCAACAGGCCAGTCCACTGCAGTGGCTTTCAATGTGGTAAGCCTGGGCTTCAGCAGAAGTCAGCTTGTGAAGAGCCCTGGCAGCTCTGCCAAGAGTTGGATCACTGGAAATGGACCTGCCCTGGAATCAAAGGATGCCCAGGTCAGAGCCACAGATCTTATTGGCTCCAAGCTGAAAAGCCCTTCACTCAGCCCAACTTCCAAAGTGACCACTGCAGCTGAGGGTATGGTCAAGTAGGGTCAGCAACATTGCAGGCAGAACTGTAAATTTCTTGTTAGAGATGCCACCTGCCTTTACCTGGCCAGCTCTCCTCCCAGGCCAGCCAAGTAATGAAAGTCAACAGAGTGCCTTCCCTTAGGAGGTTCACACCTCCCTTAGGACATACCCCATGTGAAGAGATAGATAGGTCTGGGCCTCTTAACTTACAAGGCCTAAAGCCCACCAGATTATTATCAAGCCCCTTCTATCAGGTTCTATTTGCCTCTCAATCAGAAAAATTACTTGTAGCTTAAAAAAATACCCTTTTTTAAAAAAGTGATCACAAAGAAAATACCCAAATCCAATCTTTGTAGGATGAATTCAGGCAATATTTTCCTGATGTCCCTCCTGAAAATGCCATTCAAAAGGTTATGAGGAAGGGTAGGCTTTTCTTAGGAATGTTGAGTCATTGCCAAATTTTGAGAGGAATTTTCAGATTCAAATTTGAAATAGCTGTCAGAAAGTATATATGGAATGTCACTTTGGAGATTTGGGTGGCAAAATATCTCTCTGTCACAAGAGTAGAGGATTGGACTGTCATCTGTTTGCATCAGCATACATTTGCAAAGATGTAGTTTTTCTTGTACTTCTTACTCGGAAAGCAAATTCATACAGTGGGCTCAATGATTGTCATTAGCACCATTACCAAATATTTCTGGATCTCTGCTCCTGGCACTTGACAGGATTGCTTTCCCTGACTTCCTTCTGGTGGGTGGGTTTTGTAAGTAGTTCTGGCTAAAGAGTTGACAGTGTAAAGGAAGCATGATGTTTAATTCCAAGTTGGTTGAGGCACTCCAGAACTCTTTCCAATTGCCTCAGCGACCAGTTCTGTTAGTTTCCTAGGGTTGCCATAATAAATTACCACACACAGAGTGGCTTAAAAAATGGCAATTAGTTTGCTCACAGCCAAGAAGATGAGAAGTACAAAGGGGTCTGAAGGGCTGATTTCTGTCTGATGAGTCTGAGGGAAAAGCCATCTCATGCCAGTTTCCCAGTTTCTTGTGATTTTTAGCGATGCCTGGCATTTTTTTTTTTTTTACCTCACAGATGCATTGCTCCAATCTTTCCCTCCCTTATCACAACACTTTCTCTGTATCTCTGTGTCCTTTCCTTTTATTAGGACACCAATCACTGGATAGAAGCTAATTTCATCTACCAGAGAACTCATATTCAAATATGTCATATTCCAAGGCTGTAAGTGGCAGCCACTATTCAACACACTGTATTAGTAAGGATCTAGTCCTTTGAGGCTCCATCAACCTGTGATCCAGAGTGAAGATGGAGTGGAGCTGAACTTCAGCCAAGTTGTATCATAAATGAGAAAGAAAGCGGTGCCCCTACAGCTTCTGTTTATGGGACTGATCTTAACAAGGTGTTTCTCAGCCATGGCATTGTTTGTGTATACAAAGGCTGTTGATTTTTGTGTGTTGATTTTATATCCTGTAATTTGCCAAACCCTCTTATGAATTCCAATAATCTTGTAGTGGAGTCTTTTGGTTCCCCTATGTATAGGATCATATCATCTGTAAACAGGGATAATTTGACTTCCTCTTTTCCCATTTGTATCCCTGTTTGCAGATGACATGATTCTTTATGTAAAAGAACAAAAAAAAAACCCTCCATTAATATACTATTGGAACTCATTAGTAAGTTTGGTAAAGTTGCAGTATATAAAATCAACACACAAAAAATCAGTAGCCTTTGTACACAAAATGTCATGGCTGAGAAAGAACTTGTAAGATCAGTACTATTCAAAATGGTTAAAAAAATTAAATACCTTGAGATAAATTTAAACAAGCATGTGAAAAATCTTTACAATGAAAATTATAAAATATAAAGGAAATAAAAAGAAGAAAACACAAAGATCTTCCATGTTCATGGATTAGAAAATTTAATATAATCACAATGTCCATATTGACTGAAGCAATTTACAGATTCATTGTGATCCCAATCAAAATACCAATGACATTTTTCTCAGATCTAGAAAAAACTATCCTAAAATTCATATGGAAACAAAAGGGACTCTGAATAGCTAAAACAGTTTTAATCAACAAAAACAAAACCAGAGGCACAACAATACCAGATTTCAAGACATACTACAGGGCAGTTATAATCAAAACCATCTGATACTGGCACAAAATAGACTTGTTGACCAGTGAAACAGAATAGAAAATGATCATGGAGCTACAACCAACTAATCTTTGTTAAATGAGCTGAAATCAATCCCTGGAAAAAAGATGGTCTCTGTAACAAATAGTATTGGGAAAATTGAATCTCCATGTGTAGAAGTATGAAGCAAGACCACTACCTTACACCTTATACAAAAATCAACTCACGATAAGTCAAGGATCTAAATCTGACCTCATACCATCAAATTGCTAGAGGAAAACAATGGGGAATTTTGCAAGACATTGGCATAGGTAATGAATTCTTGGAAAGACCCCAGAAGCATAGGCAATAAAGACAAAAGTAGATAAATGGGATTATACCAAACTAGGAAGCTTCTGCACTGCAATGGAAGCACTCAACTCAGTAAGGAAGCAACCAAAAGAAAGGGAGAAATATTTTCAAATTATACGTCTGATAAAGGCTTAACATGCAGGATCTATAAAGAGCATAAAAACTCAACAACAATAAGATAAACAATCCAGTTAAGAAATGGGTAAAGGACATGAATAGGTATTTTTTAAAGAATGGAATTCAAATGGCCAACAGACACATGAAAAAAAGCTGAGGATAACTAGGTATCAGGGAATTGCATGTAAACACAATAATGTTTCATGACACCTGCGTTAGAATGGCTATCATCCAAAAATCAAAAAATAACAAGAGCTGGTGAGGATGTCGGGAGAAAGTTACCCTAATACACTGTTGGTTGTGATGTAAACTAGTATAGTCATTGTGGAAGCAATATGGAGATTCCTCAGAAATCTGAAAATAGATCTAACATATGATCCAGCTATCCCACTCCTGAGATTTTACCCAAGGGAAATCAAATCAGCGTATTAAAAAGTTGTTTTTACCCGCATGATTTTTGCTAAGCTGTGGAATCAACCCAGATATCCATCATCTGATGACTGGAGTAAGAAAATGTGGTATATATACACCTTGAAATAGTATTCAGCCATAAAAAGAATGAAATCCTGTCTTTTGCAACAAAATAGATGAAACTGGAAATTATCATTCTTAGTGAAATAAACCAGTCCCAAAAAGATATGTCATATATTTTCTCTGATATGTGGTTGTTAATATAGAAAGAAAAAAATGTACAGGAACAAAATGGACACCTTCTGATTTGATTTTGAATTTTACTTTTGTTTATACTCCTGTGGCACTATGGTCTGTCTACTTTATACTTGTTGAATTTTATGGTTAGTGGTGCATTAAAACTGTGAGGAGTTGACTGAAATTATGTTTTTGTAAAAATGAAAGAAAAGAAAGGAAAGAAGGAGGGGGATTGAGGAATGGAAAAAGGCAAAGAGGAAGGTATGGTTATCTTAGAATTGTACCTATGAAATCTGTATATAGTTTATATTAAAATTATGTTTCACATAATATACACTAATTATATTTTATATAATATATAACATTTATATTATATATTTTATACTATACAACTATATATACATTACATTTTATCTCATATATATTAATTATATATTAAAATGTTTTAATAAAAATTTTAGAGAGTCAAAAAGTATTGATAAATTTTACCAAGTTGAAAACAACTACCTCATACAAGAGTTTGAACCTATTAGAACATAATAATGGGATCTGAAGTTTGATTTAATAATTTCACAATTTTTGTTTTTCTTTCATTTAGCAAACATTTATGAAACACACCTCATTTAAGCCAATTCAGAGAGTCTTCAAAAAATTCATGAAAATTGTATATTATGTTTTAGTTCCATTTTTCTGCAGACGTTTTATAGCCTTCTCATTCATGAGCTGAGAATAATTTGATGAGATGATTCCTGTCACTAAAGTCCTTACAGACTTCTATGTCTCTATTTTGTATTCTCCTTCAGATACTATTCTTCTTGACATAGTTAATGCTATTGTACATCCCTCCACTCTACAATCTCTCAGACTATGGCAACTCATTTGTTCCACACAGCAATCCTCACAAGTTATTTTAATTTTTCTTGTTATGAAAAGGAGACTTAGAAAATTAAAAATATCCAATGTTTATACAGGCAGCAAGATGTGATCATAAGAAATATATATTAAAGGTAGCCAGGAGAGCCATATAATTACCATCTCCCCTTTAATCAGGATCAAAAGACCCAAATATGTTATTAATTTGGGGAACTTCCAGAATGTTCAGAGCTTTGCACATATTTTGTCTATCATGCAGCTTTATTTAACACTCTCAAAGCACATGAAGAGTCCTGGATGAGCACCAACATCAGTAATCTGTAGGGCAGTGTGTTACAGTTTATCAATTTTTTGGATCTGGAACTCACAAAAGTCCCATGGAGAATGGAGGAAAAGATTTTGGCAGAAGGGCAGGCGTGGTATGGTAATTAAGAAAGACAATCTGTATACCCAATGGCCAGTAAAATGGATGAATAAGAAAGGAAGTCCAAACCAAGAAAGGGACAGAATATGGGGAAAATATGTAAAAAAAAAAAAAAAAAAAAAAAAAAAAAAAACCTAGAAGGAACAAATCTCGCAACTATGCAGCTCTTTGTGCTTTCCTGTGGGTTGGCGTTTAGTAACTATCCAGATGGCCAGTTGAAGTATTCACTTGTCACCAGGCTTTTTGGCATCATGGATACAGTGAGCTATCAGCCACTTTGTAGAGAAGTTAAATTAGCAATGAACCATTCCTGTGGGGCATCCAAATCAAGTGGTATTTGCCATTGGGCACAAAATGAAATGAGATCTTTGAGGACTTTTAATTCAATGACTATTTTTTTTAATGCAAGATGAATTGCTGAAAGGACACTAAATTTATTCGCAACTCTGTAAATACAAACACATCTCCCTCCGCAGAGGGTTGATGGAAAGATCAATTCTCAGTTATTTGAAAAGCTGGAATACCTAGGTTCAGGGTAACAAGCAGAGCTTCCTTTGGCTCTCAAAAGCTAATTTATAAAGAAAATGCAAAGCCAAATTAAAAAAAAAAACAATGTGGAACATGGAATCATATGGAAAAGTGGAGAAAGCTCTGGATTGCCTGTCCTGACCTATGAGAAATAGATAATAATTTGGTCTGGTTGTGTAGAGCATAGGTTTAAACCAGGATCCGCATGAGCGAGCTGAAAGGGAAGAAAGCATACACTGATCCTCATCATGCTTTGTCAAGTGATTTTCAAATCTACTCTTCAGTGTTTTGTTATCAGTTCATAATAGAGATAAAAACCAATCTGACATCTATCTGAATTTTCACAGGAGTTAGTGTTTGTCTAGATTTCACGCATTTTTCCAAGTGCCAGCAATAAACATTAAGAAGAGCTAATGCTGTTAATCAAATATTCTGTGTCTGGTATTATTCAAAGCATTTTATGTGGATTATCTCATTGAATCATTCCAGTAAAAATCCACTATGTAAACTCTCAGGTACAGCTGGATTCTGTGTCTCTTATAGCTTCTTGCTTTTTCACCATTAGTAAAAATAAAGGGGTGAATTGGCCTGCACCCTGGCTCACTTGGCTAATCCTTCGCCTGTGGTGCCGACACCCCAGGTTCTAGTTCCGGTTGGGGTGCTGGATTCTGTCCTGGTTGCTCCTCTTCCAGTCCAGCTCTCTGCTGTGGCCCGGGAAGGCAGTGGAGGATGGCCCAAGTGCTTGGGCCCTGCACCAAACATGGGAGACCAAGAGAAGCACCTGGCTCCTGGATTCAAATCTGCGCAGCGCGCCGGCCATAGCGGCCATTGGGGGGTGAACCAACGGAAGGAAGACCTTTCTCTCTGTCTCTCTCTTACACTAACTCTGCCTGTCAAAATAAATAAATAAATAAAGGGGTGAACAAAGAATTTTCCGAGTGCTTCATTTGGTTTCTGAGGTTTCACATCAGCTGTTTTGTTTCATCTTTGCAAGATGCCTGTGTGGGATGCACTGACAGCCCTATTTTTGCTCGGAAACTGAGGTTCCGAGCGAAAGAGAATAACTTGCCTGTGGCCTCCTAGCATGGAATAGATTACAGAAAACCCTAGTTCAGGTTTCCTGACACCAGAGCTGCTGCTCTTGATCCTACTCCAAACTTCTCCCATGTCGGCAGGAGGAATATTGTCAGTATTTATTCTCAAAATTATTCACTAACATCTAAGGTGAGCCAAGTGGAATACTTGGCATGATAGCCCAGTTGAGCTCAGCATCAGTCACAAAATCATTAAAACAGCATCCCCTTTCTCACTCCTCATCTGTTTAAGGGACCTTCAGGTTCCCACTGTCAACTCTGTAACAGAGGTATTATTTCCCCGGGCAGTGTGTAGTTAGCCGGGTTTTTAAAGAAACTTCAGCTTTTTACTAAAGGGATAAAATAGCATTGCATTCAAAATATTAACACATTTCACCAGCATAAGTGTAGCTGCTACTTTGTTGTATGATTAAAATGCTTTCAAAAAGTGTTATTATAAGTCAACCATCTCAAAATGAGAGAAATACCTGGCCACAAATGTAAGGGCATAAAAGGAAATGAGTAATCCTAGTAAATCACCCAGGCAAATCCTCACTGGAGGGGAAGGAACAGCAAAATCTGGAGCTTGAAGCAGGTGGTTAGCCTGGCGGTTGGGATGACGGTTGAGATGTTTGCATTCCCCATCAGAATGCCTGGGTTTGACTGTGGACTTTAGCTACTGAATCCAACATCCTGCTGACGTAAACCCTGGAAAGAAGCAGGTGGTGGATCAAGAAGCAGGGTTCCTGCTATCCATGGTATACCTGGATGGGGTTCCTGCTTCCCAGCCTTAGCCTGGCCCACTTCTGACCATTTCAGCATTTAGGGATGAATGAGTGGATGGTAGTGTTTGTTCTCTCTCTCTCTCTCTCTCTCTCTTTCCCCCCTCTCCCTCCTTCCCTCCCTCCCTCTCTTCTTCTCTCTCCCTCTTAGTCTAACTTTGCCTTTCAAGTAAATAAAAATCAAAACACAATTAAACAAAATCTTGAGGTGTTTTGCTCCATTATGCCTCATTGTGTCTTCAACACAGTCCTCCAGGAAGACCAAGAGTTAATTTTACTGTTTAAAAATATAGCTAAAACCACACCCAAAACATGCTGTGCTGAAAAGTATCATTTTAACCAACATTATGTTATGCAATAGTAACACCCTAGCTAGTGTATTTGAAATAAATTATATATATGTGGAAAATGATGTTTCTCTTCTTGTCATATGAAGATACTTCAAAACATGGAAAATATGTTTTAAAAATTTATGGATGTGTTTAAAAATTTTTTTGCACCAAAATAAACTATTATTAATTCCATTTTTTGAAGTGCCTCATTTTTTCTTTTCCTTTTTATTTAGGTGTAGCAGATTATTGAGGAGTATGCAGATTGAGGGTATTTTTATATTTGCAAATACCCATGAAGCCACTACTGAGGTCAAGATATGGAACATTTTAAGCTCTTTAGAGTGTTTCCTGGTAACATCAATCTTATTGCCAATCAGCCTCCCCCAAAGGTCAACACTACTCTGATTTCTGTCTCCCAATATTAATTTGACCTCTTATTGAACTTCATATATATATTTTTTAAAGATTTATTTTTATTCATTTGAAAGAGTTACAGATAGAGAGGTAGAGAGAGAGAGAGAGGTCTTCCATCTGCTGGTTCACTCTCCAAATGTCTGCAATGGTGGGAGCTGAGCCAAGCCGAAGTCAGGAGCCAGGACCTTCTTCTGGGTTTCCCATATGGGTGCAGGGACCCAAAGACTTGGGCCACCTTTTATTGTTTTCCCAGGCCATAGCAGAGAGCTGGATCGGAAGTGGAGCAGCTGGGACTAGAACCAGTGCCCATATGGGATGCCGGCACTACAGGTGGCGGCTTTAATCCACTGTGCCACAGCACCAGCCCCAAACTTCATATATTTTGCATCAGACTTCTATGTTTTATTTTTTTCACTAAAGTTTAAGTCAGTATGATTCATTCGTGTCTTCTTTATGTATCGGTTGTTTTTTCTGTTTCTGTGTAGTATATGATTATGTGATTATACCAAAGTGTATTTTTCCATTTTCGTGTTGATAGAAGTATAAATTATTTTCATTTTATTCCTGTGATGAAAGGTTGTGAATGCTCTTTGTGCATGTCGAGTTGGCATATACACTGCTTTCTGTTAAGTCTAGACTTACATACATAGGAGTGACATCACTGTGTTTTAGAATGTATTGGTTAGGAAGTCTAAATAAGAAATAAACTGTTACAGATTTGCCTCAGTTTTAGCCAAAAAATTTCAAATCAAAACCATGATAAGGGGCCAGCATTGTGTACAGCAGATTAAGGGGTTACTTGGAACTCCAGCATCCCCAACTAGAGTTCTGGTTTGAAACCTGTATGCTTTGTTTCTGTTCATATCTCCTGGAACTGCACCTGTGAAAGCAGCGGAACATAGCCCAAGTACTGGGGGCCCTGGGTGGAATTTTTGGCTTCTGGCTTTGGCCTAGCCCAGGACCTGACTGTTGTAGCCATTTGAGGACTGAACTGGCAGATGGAAGATTATCTCTCTCTCTCTCTCTCTCTCCCCCTCTCCCTTTCTTTCTCCCTCTTCCTCTCCTTCTCCCTCCCCCTTTCTGTTTCTAGCTTTTCCTTTTAAATAAATAAATACATAAATCTTTCAAAAAAAAACATGATGAGATTATTTTACATACACACCAGATTAAAATTTAAAGCATTAGTAATACAAAGATAGCAAGGAATGCAACATGGCAGGATCCCTCATAAACTTCTGGTGGAATATAAATATGGTACACGTATCTTGAAAATGTGTTGACAGGCTATAAGAAAGGGAAATATATATATATATACATATATATATGTATATATACATATACATAACAAAGGGAAATTTTTACACATGTGCATCAGGCATTATTCTAGAAATATTTGTATCAGCAGTGTTCTTCAAGTTTTAAATGTGGAAGCAATCCAAACATTCTCCAACAGAAACTGGCTAAAAAACAGTAGCATATTTATGAAGTAGATGATTATCTAGCAGTGAAAAGAAATGAATTGCTACTATGCATATATATGAAAAGGGTGAAACCTCTGTTCTCAATTTTTAAAAATTTTTCATTTTGTTTATTTGAAAGCCAGAGAGAGAGAGAGAGAGAGAGAGAGAGAGATTCAGAGAGGTCTCCCATCTGATTACTCACTCTCCTAATGTCTAAAACAGTCAGGGCTTCGCCGGTCAAAGCCCGGAGTTGGGAACTCAATCCGGCTCTCCATGTGGATGGCTGGAAACCAAGTGTTTCAGCCATCACCTGCTGCCTCCCAGGGTGCTCATTAACAGTAACCAGAAATGGATACTGGAGGTGGGACTTGAACTCAGGCACTTTGATAGAAGGTTTGGGTATCTTAAGCATTGATTAAATTGCTGTGTCAGGCACTGGCCACTAAACCACTGTTCTTTATAAGTACTCAGCCTCAGCTATTTCATTATTGTAATGAAGAGTTGACCAAGAAATTTAGTAAACATTTGTTTTATATAAGACTGATCAACTGAATGAGTGAATGGTTTGGAGCAAATGTCAATCCATCTTGGCTTTCATATTCTTCTCCCTAGGAGATTCTCTCACTGTATGTCCTACTCTTCTCTAGGGTCAAGATCCTATTCAACTTTTAGGTCCAACTGATGTATTTTTCTCTGAAAGGAAAATTGGGACAAGAAATAGGAATGCGAGGTAGGATAAGGCTGAAATAAGTTGGTATTTTTCAGTAGTAGATGGGGAAGAAAAACACAAGAAGTTCATGTTGTAGATTCTAGTTTTATAAGGAAAAAACAGATGGTTCAAATAAGTTTGGGAGACTATATTCCAGCATTTTGAGTTTAACAGACAAATGTGTAGGGACGGTCACAACTCATAGTGTTCCTTAGTCTTGAGGCTTGCAACTCTTGTTATAGGGTTAGCAGAAAATCAGAACCCTTTACACAGGCTAATTGTGTGTTTTCATGAGCTTTCATTCTATTGATGATGAACAGTGAGAATATTATTTTTTTCATTTTTAAATTTTTTTTTATTTATTTTTTTTGACAGGCAGAGTGGACAGAGAGAGAGAGAGAGAGAGAGAGAGAGAGAGAGAAAGGTCTTCCTTTGCCATTGGTTCACCCTCCAATGGCTGCTGTGGCCGGTGCACTGTGCTGATCCGAAGGCAGGAGCCAGGTGCTTATCCTGGTCTCCCATGGGGTGCAGGGCCCAAGCACTTGGGCCATCTTCCACTGCACTCCCTGGCCACAGCAGTGAGCTGGCCTGGAAGAGGGGCAACCAAGACAGAATCTGGCACCCAGACTGGGACTAGAACCCACTATGCTGGTGCTGCAAGGTGGAGGATTAGCCTTTTGAGCTGTGCGGCGCCAGCAACAGTGAGAATATTAGTACCCAGGGAGACCCACAGTTGTGATCTGAGCCTGGGATCCTGGAAAGAAATGTTGCCAATGCTGTCACCTTGGTGCCTCTCTTGAAGTCTATTATTGATCAGTTTTACCCTGGTCATTTCAGTATAAAAAAGAAGTGACAAGTCAGGTAACAAATGTTTTCAAAAGTGCAGTTGAAATTCAGACAAGACAAAGACTAAATCTTTCAGAAGACCAGAAAGGATGAAGAGAAAATATAACAGTTGAGTTTGGTCTTGAAAAATGAGAGGACATTCACTGGGAAGGGAAAGGGAGACAGACTATTTAGAAAGAGGGAAAAATGACATTATCAGATCTGTGCTTTAAAAGGCAGTTTGAGAAATGATTTGGAAAAGGAGGTGACAGAATATAGGAAGATGGATGTGATAGCTGCTGGATAAGTTCAAGAAAAAAGACTTGGGGGGATTGAAAAAATTAGCAATGGAGATAGAGAGAAGCAAGTAGATCAGAGATAGACTTAGTGGTTTTTAGTTTAAGAGAGGCTTTAGCAAGGAGGAAAAGACCAGCAATGACTCTGAAATGTATTTGAAGAGGAAAACAGGGAAGAGAATATATGTATTGGGAAACAGTATTTCTTGTTTTAACTCCAAAGTACTTGTGGGATCCCCAGGTGGAGAGATTCAGTGGGCATTTATCAGCCTAGCTGGAGTCATGGGAAAAGTTAAGACTAGAAATAAAAATTTGGAAGTCACTAATATAGAGATAGTTGATGGACCACCAATAAATGATGTTGCACAAGAGTGATGTATCAGCCGGCAAGCTGAGAAGGGTAAAGTATAACTAAAGAAGAAAGTTATAGTGTATAAATGATAAAAAGCAATGATAGGGTAGAAGAGATCTTTTGGAGCAAGCCAGCTGCTTAGCTCTTTTCATGTCTGATAGGTTAATTCACAAGAGAGAATTTTAAACTTCTATCAAAATGCATTGGCTATTTCTGACTCTTGCAGGAGATTGGATCAGGCTCTCTGAATTCCAACTATAGGATGTATCTGTCAATTAGCAATAGCTCATCACCCTAAAATGCAGTGTAATAGCCCTGTATTGATGTTATCAGCCTTCCTGATGATGGTGTCTTGGTTTTAAGTGGTATCTCTGATATACAAATAATTAACATTAGACCTGAATGTAACACCAGCATTTAGCACAGTTCAAAGAAACAAAGGAAAATATATCCCCCCTAAATATGGAATCAGATAGTGGGGTTTATTATTATATAAGGAATGAAAATGTGTGTATTGTTGAAATCTATGACAACTAGCATATCGTTATTTCTTGGCAAATCACCAACTTCTATCAGAGAAGATCGACACATGCAAAAATGAAAATGAAAGCTATAGAAGATGAAGCTATGCACTCATTGAGGATTCCAAAGCCCCTGTCAAATTTATACACCAATAAGTCCTTAGAGATGCCTATTATACTCTTAAAAACGTTATTTTGGGGCTGGTGTTTTGATGCAGATGAAGCCACTGCCTGTGATGACAGTATCCCATATGAGTGCCAGTTTGAGTCCTGACTGCTCCACTTCTGTTCCAGCTCCATGCTAATGCACCTTGGATAGCAACAGAAGATGATTCAAGTGCTTGAGCCCCTGCCTCCCATGGATGGAGTTCCAGACTCTCAGGTTTGGTCACAGGCCTGGCTGTTGTAGCTCTCTGGGGAGTGAGCCAGCAGGTGGAAGATATCTCTCTCTGTCTCTGTTTCTCTCTCTCTGTAACTGTGCCTTTCAATAAATAAAATAAATCTAGTAAAATGAAATAAAACAATAAATAAAAGCATTATTTCCAGGGCAGTACGTGGCTTTGGCCTCCTGCTGTGACTACTGTCTCCAGCTTCCTGCCAATGCAGGCTCTAGGAAGCAGCAGTGACTGTTCAAGTGATTGGATTCCTGCCACCCACATGGAAGACCTCTATTGCATTCTCTGGATTTAGACTCTAAACCAGCCCTGGATTTCACAGGCATTTGGGGAATGAAGCAGTAGATGGGGGACCATCTTATTTTGTTTCCCTCTTCTCCCCTCCCTCCCCTCCCCTCCTTTCCCCTCTCCTTCCCTTCCCTTCCCTTCCGTTCCTCTTCCTCACCTCTCCTCTCCTCTCCTTTCCTCCTGTCTATGACTCTATAATAAGTAAATTGACATTAAAAGCGTTATTTCCTTATTTAGCACTTAAAATGTTCAGAGAAGGAACATGTTAAATAGCAAATGAATGAGCGTTTGTCTTAGAAGATCTGGGATCAAATGAAAACTTAGGTACTTTGATGTTGGTAACTGTTTATGACCCAGAGTGCCACAAATCTTCACAGATGTGCCGCCACATTTTGATCTATATTGAGATTAATGTTTGTGGATAACGTGCACATGCTGACATGGTGATCTGTCAAATGTTGTATAAAGCTGAGTAGGTTGTACAATGCTTGAGCAGACAAGAGACCAGAAGGAGACATACAGGAGATGAGAAGTATGAGAATAGCCAACTAATACCAACAAGGTAATGAATTATTGCACAGCAGTCACATGATAACTTGAATTTATAATACAGCAGTTTTCTACATGTCTATGAATACCTGTGTTTGCCTTAGCTGTGGTGCGGTGGTTAAATCAGTATTGTGTGTCTATGGACAGTAGTTAAATTGCTCTCAGTCCAGTTTCTGCATATGCAGCACGAGGGATGTATATTCTCTTGGTGAATGTTTGCAGTGCAAAACCTCTCTGGATTGAAAGTCTACCCATGTGTTGTAATCGTCATACACCTGCACTGGGGAGACATCCACTATTTCTCCATAGCCATCCATGTGACAGTAACAACAATTAACCCAAGCATAACAGCTATTTTGTATTTGGAAATTTTTTAGTGATTTTTATATATTCACAAACTGAATCTTCAAATGTACCCTATTATTTGAGTATGCTTTATTTTCCCTTAGAACAGATAAGCAGACTTGACAATGATTGTTAAGGTTTTGTACACCGAAATCTGCTGCAGAAGTTGAACTTGTGGATCAGGACACTGCCTGCTGTAAATTCATGGTGAGTAGAGGTACAATTGCTGTTGCTAATGTGTAGATGCTATCCTTGGTGTACATATAATTCTGACATAAGAGCAATAATTCTTTGAACTTGCTGATTTTTAAAACACACTACATTTCAAAAGCATAAATCGGTTTTCAAGTGATTTCAGGTAAAACAAAGTTCATTTTGGACTGATCTAGAATGTATGGAAGGAAATAGTTCAAAATTGAAGGCAAACCACAAGACAAAATAGTTCTCTATTATTTAAAGTTAGCTTGCTTCGCAGTATTGTAAATGATTTAGAAAGGTTTCAAAAGCAAATGTAACTGCAGGCAAATATTTCTGTAAGTAATGACTGAGTTTTGTAGTAAACTGATATGAAAGGGAAGAAAAACTAATATGCATTGAATGATAGGTTGAAATGTCATACAACTACATCAAGAAAGTGAACTATTTTACAAATCAAGAAAATGGGGTTTAGATTAAATTTGAAGGATGAGGAATTGTTTATTCTCAAGGAGTGGAAGAAGATAAAAACATCCTAAAGGACAAAATAGAATACCTCTCTGGTTTCACATCCACCTGGTTACTCTTCTCTTAAATGTGTGCTAAACAGGAGCTGGCGGTGTGGTGTAGAAGATTAAACCTCTGCCTGTAGAGCTGGCATCCCTTATGAGCACCAGCTCGAGTCCTGGCTGCTCCACTCCCACTCTAGCTCCCTGCTAATGTGCCTGGGATAGCAGTGCATGATGGTAAAAGTGCTTGGGCCCCTGCACCCGTGTGAGAGACTCAGATGAAGCTCCTGGCTCCTGGCTTCGGCCTCACCCAGTACTGTCCATTGTGGTCATGTGGGGAGTGAACCAGCGGATAGAGATCTCTCTCTCTGTTTCTTCCTCTCTCTCTCTCTCTCTCTCTCTCTCTCTCTCTCTCTCTCTCTCTGTAACTCTGCCTTTCAAATAAACAATATATATATATAATATCTATAATATAGTATAATATCATATATATATATATATATATATAAAACTTCTGGACAGGATTACTTTAAATGAGGCAATGTGAGCATTACTGTAACAATAGCACACAGAACTTTATTACTTTCTCTTTTTAAAGATGTATTTATTTATTTGAAACTCAGTGTTACAGAGAGAGAGGGAAGGGACATAGAAAGAGAGATCTTCCATCTGCTGGTTCACTCCCCAAACGGCTCTAATAGCCAGGCTGAAGTCAGGAGCTTCATCTGGGTTTCCCATGTGGGTTCCACAGGGTCCCAAACACTTCGGCCATCTTTCCCTGCTTTTCCTATGCCATAGCAGGGAAATGGATCAGAAAAGGAGCAGCTGGAATCCTAACCAGTGGATGCCAGTGTTGCAGACAGTGGCTTTATCAGCTAGGCTGCTCTGTGGGCTCTAGAATCCTTGTTTAAGAAAGAGGCAGAGAAATTAAAGCTCACATTGTCCTGTGCACCAGACAACATGCTGGGGAAAGGCTGTATCCAGCTTTGGGTGATGGTGAACTTTCTGAAGGCTATAATGCCTAATTCAGGGAGGATGGCATTGGCCAACAGAAGATCAACGGTGTCTGCCATTTTTCTGTTTTTCTGATGAGAATTTATTCTGTGTCTGCTGAAACCTTATGGCTATTGGCAGAGAGGAGGTGGAGGTGGAGAGTGTCATGTAAATCACAGCATACCTTTGGGAGGCCCTGGCTTATACATTATGTCTCTGAAAAGTAATGCTGAGAGTTTCTTTGAAGCCATGTGTTTTGGTTTTTATTTTTTGCATCTCTCTCTCTAGACACACATTGTCTTAATCTTCCCTGCACATCTTGCATACCCTTTTCTTGTTCACCACAAGCTGATTGGATTCCAGCTGTGTTTTCTATTGTAGATGATGGACTTCCAATTAGAGAGTCCCCTGCTGGCAATAATAATACAGCCCGTTCTTTTAAATCCACTAAACTCTGCTTAAGATATTAGGTTGCTCATTTTAAAAATTAAAACTTCTGCACTTTTATGTGGTATCTTTCTCTATGGAATTTATTTAGACAATCTACTCTCCAAATTTTCCCTGGAGCACTTTTGACCCACTTTGAAAGTAGCTCAAAATGTTTGAGCCAAGTTCACTCACTCAGTTTCTGTGTTTTCTTTTGTAATGCTTGGAAAGGAAGGAAACTACAATTTATTGAGTGGTTCATCTGTACATGGTCACCTTATGTGTAGTTTTCATTAATTCTATGAGGTAGGAATCTGTCTAAAGAGGATAAACAACTTACCCCAGGCCGTGGTGCTAAGTGTCAGAATTGGGACTGGGAGCCTTGTCCGTGTGCTTCAAAGATGTTGCTTTTTCCTTTGATCAAGAAATGCATGGGCTGAGATTGTGCCGCTGCCTGTGATGCTGGCATCCTATAAGGGCTTCCAATCGAACTCCTTGCTAATTAGCCTGGGAAGCCAGTGAAAGATGGTGCAAGTACTTGGGCCCCTCCACCCACCTGGGAGACCTGCGTGAGTTCCAGTTTCCTGGCTTTGGTTTGGTCCAGCCCTGGCCATTAACTGCCTTTCAGTTAAGTACCATAAATCTAATAAATAAATAAATAAAAATAAGAAAAAACAGGGGGCAGCCAGTAGCCTATTTTTATTAAAGTTTTATTGGAACACACTCATGCACATTTATTTATGACTGCTTTCAGTTTTTAATGCAAGAGCTAAATAGTTGTAACAGAAATTGTATGGCTTGCCAAGGTGGAAATATTATCAGGCCCTTTATTAGAAATGTCAACTGCTGGGCCGGCGCCGTGGCTCACTAGGCTAATCCTCCGCCTGCGGCGCTGGCACCATGGGTTCTAGTCCCGGTCAGGGCGCTGGATTCTGTCCCTGTTGCTCCTCTTCCAGTCCAGCTCTCTGCTGTGGCCCAGGAGTACAGTGGAGGATGGCCCAGGTCCTTAGGCCCTGCACCCGCATGGGAGACCAGGAGAAGCACCTGGCTCCTGGCTTTGGATCGGCGCAGGGCGCTGGCCGCAACACGCTGACTGTAGTGGCCACTTGGGGGGTGAGCCAATGGGAAAAGGAAGACCTTTCTCTCTGTCTCTCTCTCTCACTGTCTGACTCTGCCTGTTAAAAAAAAAAATAAATAAATAAAAGAAATGTCAACTACTGAATATCTAAAAAAATCTTAATAATTTCAAGTAATCCATGAGGATTTTCTCTTTGCATAATCTTGGTTTTGAAGCATTCCCAAATTGTTAAAGCTAAGAATTTTCTGACTGATTAATGACATTGGAATTGTTTTGTTCTTTAAAAACAAATTGCAAATAATTAATTACATTAGAATTCCAAGGAGTTTTGTTAAATTATTTCCCTTGACTCTGACAGGCAAGTGTTTTGATACACATGAAAACTCTGTGCTTATTTATAATCATGCTCACAAGAATATCAGTTTGGGGCCAGTGCTGTGGCATAGTATGTTCGTTCTCCGCCTGGGCCACCAGCATCCAATATGGGCACCATCTGAGTCCCAGCTGCTCTACTTCCAATCCAGCTCCCTGCTAATGGCCTGGGGCAGTGGTGGAAAATGTTCCAAGTGCTTGGGCTCCTGCATCCATGTGGGACACCTGGAAGAAGTTCCTGGCTCCGGGCTTCAGATCAGCATAGCTCTGGCTATTGCAGCCGTTTGGGGAGTGAACCAGTGGATGAGAGATCTCTTTCTTTGTTTCTCCTTCTATCTGTCTGTAACTATGCCTCTCAAATATATAAATAAATTAAAAAAAAAATGAATGTCAGTGACTTGGTTCTGTGGCACAATGGGTTAGAGCCCTGGCCTGCAGCACCCGCATCCCATATGGGCATTGGTTCGAGTCCCCACTGCTCCACTTCTGATCCAGCTCTCTGCTATGGCCTGGGAAAGTAGTAGAAGATGGCCTGGGTCCTTGAGCCCCTGTATCTACATGGGAGACCTAGAAGAAACTCCCGGCTCCTGGCTTTGGATCAGCCCAGCTCCAGCTGCTGTGGTCATATGGGGAGTGAAGCAGCGGATAGAAGATGGCTCTCTCTCTGTCTCTACGTCTCTGTAACTCTGTCTTTCAAATAAATGAAATTCATCTTTTAAAAAAATGAATATCAATTTATAAAAAGTACTATAACTCAATTTATCTTCATGATTGAACTCACACATACAGAGAATTTTCAGGTAAAATGCACCAAATATTCAAAATTATCTCTTAAAATGTTGCCGTTTTGCCAGCCACAGTGAATATAATGGAATGTGCTTGAACTGTAGGTGTACTGTGCCTGTCTAGGTTTAAAACTGAGAGGAAAATCTTATCAATTTTCAAATGATTTTCATCAATTTGTTTTTGGAACCTGTCATTTTTCACCTTCTAAAATAAACTCCAGGAATTTGGGCATTAACATTTTCATAATTATTAATTTGTGTGCCTATAATTAGCAGATATGTGATAATTATGGGTCTTTAAAAGTAGTAATTACTGCTGCTTTAGCTGATAAATATTTGGCTATTTTTTCTGTTTGTCTTGTTTATACAGTTTTATTGGAATATTTCTCCCTTCTTGTCTACTGAAAATTCTTTTCCCTTTTTTTTTGTGAAATGACCTCAAGCTTAGAGAAAAGTTGCTAATTACATGCCAACATTTTGAAGCTTTTTTTTTTAACATGATGTCATACCATCCTGAATACTTAAATATATATTTTGTAAATAGTTACAATCTCCTACATATTAATAATACAGCCATAAAGTCAGAAAATTTAAATGGCACATTGCATGTAATCCTCAGACCCCATTCGAGTTTGGCTGGTTATCTCAAAAGTACCATTTAGAAATAGGATTAATTTGGACTCCCCTGTTGCCAATAGTTGTCATGTCCTTGTAGTCTGCTTCACATGGAAGAATATCTCAGTCCTTCCTTGACTTCCAGGATGCTCACACTTTGGAAGTGTGCAGGAGAGTGATTTTGTGGACTTTCCCTTAAATCTTGTTTTTCTGATGCTTTCTCATAATTGATGACACATTGCAAGGGATGCTTTCTTCTCTTTGCATCCTGACGTGACACATGATTTCAGTGTGTTCCATTGCTGTAAATGTTAACGTTGACTACTTGATTAAGCTGATATCTGCCAGACTTTTCTACTGACAACCTCCATTTACTTTGTAATTAATAACCACTTCCTAGGATAATTTTCTGGGATTATAATTATTATTTTCATTACTTATATTTTCACTTTACTCATCAATTTATATCAGTATGGATTTGTAGATTTTTAATTTAGTTACTATATATGTAAAAACCAAAAAGACGCTGGGAAAATCAATTTTATTAGTGTATTTTACTTAACCAAGTATTTCCAAAATGTTATTTTCCTATGTCAAATATACAGTAGTAGTAATGAGAGATTTTATTCCTTTTGGGTTCTGAGTTGTTGAGATGCAGTGCACACATTTCATTTCAGACGAGTTATGTTGCAAGTGCTAAATAGCCATATTTAGCTGTTAGCTAGCCTACTGGACAGACCACTTACAGATACTGTAGTGAATTAGATGAGTCAGAAAAGTGGGGTGGAAGGAACAAATCTTTAATTACAATCTCCTAGGTTTTAGACATCATGCTACCTGCTTTTGCATTTTGTGCTTTCAATATCCCTTTGAAGCTATCTCTTGAACTTATGGATATATTATCTTCTGTGTTAGTTTTGGTGGCTAGCAGCACTGATTTATCAGTCATGTTCTATGGTAGCACTTGTGAGTCAGCTACCATGTGTGTTCTCATTCTAGAGTCAGGTTGAAGGAGCAGACCCCTTCTAGGACATGTAATTCTTATGACAGGAGCAGAACAACGAAAGAATAGCCAGAAATGCATGGTGGCTTTTAAATTCTTCCACAAGGCATGGATTCTGCTGCACATTCCATTGGTCCAAGCAAGATGCATGGCCAACACTAACATCAACATAGAAGGGAGATGTGTCACATCCATAGAGATTACTGCAGTGAATAGAAATGTATAATTCCCTTCCAGGAAAGGGGGTATCAAATACTTGGAAACAATCAATATACTATACTTCCTTGTCTCATATGAGAAAATTGAGATACAGATAATTAAAATGGGTTTATTTATTATGTGCTTTCCTTTGCACATTTTGTAAGGTTCTGAAGATATTTTGACTGATATGGAGGGAGAAGTGTGCTGAAAATCTGTTTTGCTATGCAGATCCCCTCTCATCCTTCATCCTACCCTTGCCTGGGAACCTAACTTGAACTGCAGACAGCTTCTCTTGCTCTCTTCCAGATGGGTTTGATTCTGAGAAGTTCTATTGACAGATTAGAGGGAGGCAGAAGAGTGAGGCTGGGTATTTTATTACCCTGTCTCCTCCCACTAGGGTCACAATGGGTTGGCTGTGTCTCCTAACTAATGGTCTTAGCTCCTAGATTGAACCCGTTGCACATGCTTTCTCTGTGGGCTCTGAGCATTCTGTCTTTCCGGCTTAAGAGTCTAAGTGAGCTGAGTTATAAAACTGGGGTACTGTGCCATCTGTAGTTCCCCCATACACCACCAAAAGTAGTCCTTTTATTAAATTCTGTTTCAATTATCCTAATTTGTGTGTACCATCTTCTTAGGTTTAGCTTGCAAGCTGCTCACAGCTATAACGCAAGGCAGAACCAAGGAGAGACAACTGCACTTTTTTTATTTATTCCTTTTTTGTTTCCCCCTTAGACATGATATAATTTAAGAAATTTAGATTAAATTAATAAAGCATGGGAGAATGTTTCAGAAATTCTGAGACTGAAAAAAGTTTAAGGGGCCTGGGACTCAAGAAAGTTAGACATTCTTGCTGATATGAATTATTGGAAAAAATATTAAGATTCTCTGGGATATCCACCTTCATGGCTAGAAAGGTAACTGAAAGTACAAGATGCCCTGAAATGGTAAAGGTCTTTCCATCCATTCATTCAAGAAATATTTACTATGCAAGTACTTTAAGTAAGAATAAGAGTTTAGCCTAATAACACATTTGGTGATTGAATTACTGTTTCTTGTATAATTGCCCCCCTCCCAGGGATCTTTAAAGGGAAACCTTGAGGATTAATTGTTAGTAAGAAATGAGTGATTGACCTTCATTTCATTTGTCTCCTCAAGCTATCTTGTTCACGAGACTATTCTCAGAATGTATGTTCTTTGATATTAAGATAAAACTCAGAATTTCTAAGGGATAACTTAAAAAGGAAAATGTTCTGGAAACAGCAATAATCAGTGAGAGAATCACAAGGAAATGTGTAACTCAGGGAAATAGACTGGAGATCTTTCCCCATAAAGTACACCCTTCTACAGAAAACTGAAGATGCCGGGGTTTATCTCAATAGTAGAAAGACTGTGACCTCACAGATGGTAACGACTGTTACTGGTCTAACAAAATCTTAGGAATAGAAAGAATCTCAACATAGTTTTACCTAAAACTACTTTGCAAAGAATCTACATAAATTATTTCTATTGGTGTCCTATCTATCCTATCCATCTATCTTTTGTATTTGAGTTGGAGAGAGAGAGAGCAATAGAGAGCACTTACATTTGCTGGTCCACTTCCCTAATATCCACAATGGCCAGGGCTGGGTTAGGCTGATGCCAGGAATCAGAAACTTCATCTGAGTCTTCCATGTCAATGGTAGGGACCCAACTATTTGAGCCATCACCTGCTGCTTCCCAGGGTATACATTAGCAGGGAGCTGGAATTGGGAGCAGAGATGGGACTTGAACCCAGGCACTGTATATGTAATGTAGTTGTCCCAAACAGTGTCTTTTTTTTATTAGACAGGCAGAGTTAGACAGTGAGAGAGAGACAGAGAGAAAGGTCTTCCTTTCACTGGTTCACTCCCCAATGGCCGCTACGGCTAGCGCACTGTGCCGATCTGAAGCCAGGAGCCAGGTGCTTCTCCTGGTCTCCCATGCGGGTGCAGGTGCCCAAGCACTTTAGCCATCCTCCACTGCCTTCCTGGGCCACAGCAGAAAGCTGGACTGGAAGAGGAGCAATTGGGACTAGACTAGAACCCAGTGCCCATATGGGATGCCAGCGCTGCAGGCGGAGGATTAACCAAGTGAACCATGGCGCCGGCCCCCAAACAGTGTCTTAAATGCTAGTTTCAACATCCACCCATGTGTCACCTTCCTAAACTTATTCAATAGGTCCACATCATCAGTAGCTCTTAGACACTGTAGTGAGATGCGTACAAGCATTGTCCCTGAACTCAGATTGCCTAAATTTAAAACCCCCTTGGACTGCCTTCTGACAGTGTTAATGTGGGAAAGTTACTAATTTAATAGTTATAGTTATGCCATCCATATAGTCCTTGGAGGAAGGACATGATTTATGCCCCACTGCAAAAGATGGTCTGAAGATAGATTCTAACTCTCAGCTCCTTTGGATCAGTCTTAAACCATAGAGAGCATTTTACCTGAAGTCAAGCTTTTCCTGGTTCAACTTGCACTGTCTGACTGGGAAAGGTAGAGCTTTGGCCAGCACAAGACACTGTAATGAGCAGTGTTAGCTTCAGAACTCCTTGCTGAGTTGGCTGAAGAATTTCCAAGTCTGCATTGTTAACTAGTTTCTCTCTCTGTTCAATCCTGCTTCCTCCTTATTTCCTTCAGTAGTATTGACCCCTTCTACATGTCTGAATTGCCAAACTCTACCTCAGCCTTGATTTCCAGAGAATATAGCCTATGATAGTTGTGGAAGTGCTCTGAGAGAGCAAGTGAGATAATAATGGGGTTCTGAACATGGATTATGAATTACGTGGCTGATGATGAGCACCCTGTTGTTGGTGGCACATGGGGCACAGAATGGCCCTGGCTGAAGGCACTGATCTAACTATTAGTTTTCTGTAGTGGATAGTTTGTAGAGTTAAGTGGTTGGCATACAACAATAAGAGGAATTCATTAGACAGTTGATATACATGGAGAAAACAGTAGATATAAGGATTTTAGGATTCAGTAGTTATTGTTAAGAGTCACTGGTATATTCCTGTAGTAGTTTTCAAAATTTAGTGTGCATGAAAATCTTGTTAATGTAGACTACTATCACCCAGCAGCAGAGAATCTGACTTAGTAGCTCTAGGGTAGGGATCAATAATTTGCATTTTTAGCCAGTTTCCAGATGATATTAATTATGTGATCCACAAAAATGCTTTAAGAACAAATGCTTGGGGCTGGCACTGTGCCTTAATGGATAAAGCCGCTGCCTACAGTGCTGGCGTTCCATATGCATGCCAGTTCAAGTCCCAGCTGCTCCACTTCCAATCCAGCTTCCTGCTCCTGGAAAAGCAGAAAAAGATGGTCCAAGTACTTTGGCCCCTGCACCCACCTTGCAGACCCAGATGAAACTCTTGGCTCCTGGCTTTGGCCTGGCCCAGCCCTGGCCATTTTGGGTATCTGGGGAGTGCACCAGAAGATGAAAGATCTTTCTCCCTTCCCCCCTCTCTCTCTCCCTCACTCTCTTTCTCTCCCTCTGCCTCTCCCTCTCTGTAACTCTGGCTTTCAAATAGATAAAAAAATCTTTAAAAATATGCTCATAGAAAGATAAAAAACAAGGACAAATCACAGGCAATTGAAAGCCAACCATGCAAACCATAGGGCCTCTTTGCATAAACAGAAACTCTCTCCATTAAGTCAGAGCAGAGAATGCTAAGGGCCAAACCTAGGACTTAATAGGATATATGATTGTCAAAGATGGTTGAATACCCAAATAAGGCTTATCTTTACATGGAGATCATCCCTGTTTGGGAAGACTTGAAATCCTTATTCATCAAATGAGGGTTTCTGGTGGGCTCCATGTGAGATTTTGGATGTCCAGTCTCCTCTGAACCATTTGAGCTTGTGGTTATAGCTATATTCTTTCTTTTAACAGATAGCTCATTGCACTCCCATCTTTACTGCACTGAAATACAGCTCTGTACAGGGCAATATATGACCTCTGTTGGTCCTGCTGCCATGTTTCTATCAAACCATTCTAGATTATCCTACCTAAGCTCTGTGCATTGTCTTTGAGCTATTTTGTACCTTTTGTAAATTTTGAATCACTGGTGTGTATGAACTTTGTCTGATACAGATTTAATTTACTTTTCCTCTCCCTAAGAAGAGCCAGTTTTTGTTCCTGATTGGTAAATCCAGTCACCCTTCACAAACTGTCAGTCCTTTCCAGAGTTTCAAGTCCTCCAGTTTTCTTCAATATATGCTCACAATCTCCCAAAATTACTTTTCCCAATCTTTCACCTTCCTGCTTCACTCATTCAGAAACTAAAACCAAAAACTAAAATCTGACTGCCTAGATCCCTAAAGGAAATCAGGTTGCCTTGTAAGTGGCCTGTCTCCCCATAACCTAATGAAGCTATGCGATGTGGAGCTCCATAACTTGGTAAAGACTTGGAAGGGCTTACCATAAATTACATTCTCCCTGGGCAGTTCGCCATCTGGCCACTGAGGAAGTTATGTGAAAAGCTTAAGGCAGCCTACCCTTCAGGGAGAGATAACCCAGACTCTGGACAGTATCATCAAGAACACCAGCATCTTAGCTTGAGACCTTCGAGAGCATCAGGCACTGGCATGATGACACAGCAGGTTAAGCCTCCGCTTGCCATGCCAGCATCCCGTATAGGTGCCAGTTCAAGTGCTGGATACTCTACTTCTGATCCAGCTCTCTGCTAATGCACCTGGAAAACCAGCAGAGGACGGCCCAAGTGCTTAGGCCCTTGTACCCACATGAGAGACCCAGAAGAAACTCCTGGCTCCTGGTTTCTGCCTGGCCTCTCTCTGTTCATTGTGGCCACTGGCAGAGTGAACCAGGGGATGGAAGACCTCTCTCTATTCTTCTTCTCTTCCTCCCTCTGTCTGTAACTCTGCCCTTCAAATAAATAAAATAATGTCTTTAAAAAAAAAAAGAAAGAAATTCAACGAGGCTGCTGAATAACCAGTTTTCCTCTGTAGACCTTTTGATATCTAACAGACTGGTGACCCTCAGGGTTCACCTCCTGGCTCTTCCCTCTTTTGAGATACAATTTATCTTTAAGAAAAAAGTTATTTATTTGAAAGGCAGAATTACAGAGAGAGGAAGAGAGGGAGAGAAATCTTCCATTTGCTAATTCACTCTCCATAGGGGAACAAAGGCCAGGGCTGGCTCAGGCAAAGACCAGGACTTGAAACTTCATATGGATCTCCTACGTGGGTGGCATAGACCCAAGCACTGGGCCTATTATCTGCTGATTTCCCAGGCACTTTGTCAGGGAATAGAATCAGAAGTGGAGTAGCCAGGGCTTGAACTGGTGCCCATTTTGGATGCTGATGCTGCAGATGGTCGCTTAACTGCTGTACCACGGTGCTGGTCCCCACTGAATTTTTTTGCGAGGATATTAATATATGTAAATAGCTTAATTCATGTCTAGCATGGATACATTCTAAATAAATGTGAGTCATTAACACTAATAAAGAGCATGCAATGGAAGTGAGAGAAGGTACACAAATCAAATTTTTTAAGCTATGCAAATTCTCTCCAGATTGCCTTGCTACTCTGTACTGCTAATTAACCACATGTGTCATGCCCCTTACCTTAGAGCAAAAGCACAAATAGAACACCTTTGACCAGCTGCAAATAGTGCAAGTTCATGAATATGGCATGTTACCCACTCTGTGGTGTAGCTGCTTTCTACTTCCCTAAGGTAATTTCTCCCTTGTGTCTTCTCATAATTAGCAAGGACTTCAATTTTTTTTTAACCTAGGAACCTTTTATTTAATATATATAAACTTCATGTATTCCAAATGTACAAATTTAAGAACATAGTGATTCTTCACATCCTACCCACTCTCCTCCCTGCACTCCCATCCTTCTTTCTCCTCCCTCTCCTAGTCCCATTTTCATTTCTTACAAAGATCTATTTTCAACTAACTTTATACACTAAGATTAACCCTACACTAAGTAAAGAGTTCAACAATTAGTATGAAAAAAAAAAAAACTGTCCCGCAACAGTTGAGACGAGGGCTGTTCAAAATCAGTGCATCTCAAAGGGTCAATTTCATTGAAGTTTATTTCATACACATCAGGGCCATGGCACATGCCTTTGTGATTCTAGAAATGAATCCTTACCCACCTCCTTAGATTCAGTAAATCCTGCTCTCTTTTAAGATTTAGCTTACAACCTCTTTTGTAAAGTTTTAAGTACCAAGCAAGGAACTGAAGTAGTTGTTTTTTGTGTCTCTACAGAACCCTAGACTGTACTACCAACATTGCTCTTGCCACACTGTAAGTTTTATTGAAATTATTTATATATGTATCTCTTTTTCTAACTGTATCACATTTTTAAACAGCTGGAACCACACTGCATTTTTGGTGCTATGTATAGAAGTGGTATCCAATATATACATATTATATGATTGTACTGAAATAAACATAGGGGAAACACTGTAAGACATTGGCATAGACAAAAACTTCTTGGATAAGACCCAGAATCACAGGCAATAAAGGAAAAATTAGACAAATGGAATTAGATCAAGCTAAGAGGTTTCTGCACAGCAAAGGAAACACTCAACAAAGTGAAGAGGTGAGCTACAGAATGGGAGAAGATACTTGCAAATTATATATCTGGTAAAGGATTAATATCCAGGATATATGAAGAGTTCAAAAAACTCAATAATTTCAAAATAAGCAGTCCAATTAAGAGATGGGCTAAGGATATGAACAGGCATTTTTCAAACACTGAAATGAACTCCAATGACCAGCAGGCATGTGGAGGAAAGATGTTCAGAATCACTATCCATCAGGGGAATGCAAATAAAAACCAGCACGAGGTTTCACTTTGCCCAGTTGCAGTGACCGTCATCCAAAAATCAAAAACCATAAATGCTGATGATGATATAGGGGAAAAGGTAACTTAATGCAGTGTTGGTGTTGGTGGCAATTTGAACTTGTACAACCACTTTGGAAGACAGTATAGATAACCCTCAGAAATCTGAAAATATACATACTGTATGACCCAGCCATTCCACTCCTGGGAATTTACCCAAAAGAAATGAAATCAGCATATGACAGAGTTATTTGTATACCAATGTCTATCACAGCTCAGTTGACAATAACTATGATACAGAATCAACCCAGATGTCTGTCAACTGATGACTGGATAAAAAAATTGTGGTAGGCCAGTGCTGCGGCTCACTAGGCTAATCCTCCGCCTGCGGTGCCGGCAGCATGGGTTCTGGTCCCGGTAGGGGTGCCAGCACCTGTCCCGGTTGCTCCTCTTCCAGTCTAGCTCTCTGCTGTGGCCTGGGAGTGCAGTGGAGGATGGCCCAAGTCCTTGGGCCCTGCACTCGCATGGGAGACCAGGAGGAAGCACCTGGCTCCTGGCTTCGGATCAGCGCAGCACGCCAGCCGTAGCAACCACTTGGGGGGTGAGCCAATGGAAAAAGGAAGACCTTTCTCTCTGTCTCTCTCTCTGTCTAACTCTGCCTGTCAAAAAAGAAAGAAAGAAAGAAAGAAAGAGAGAGAGAGAGAGAGAGAGAGGGAGGGAGGGAGGGAGGGAGGGAGGGAGGGAGGGAGGGAAGGAGGGAGGGAGGGAAAGAAATTGTGGTATATATACACCATGAAACACTACTCAGCTGTAAAAAAGGATGAAATCCTATCTTTCACCACAAAATATATGTAGGTGGAGACAATTTTCCTGAGTGAAATAAGCCAGTCCCCATAAGACAAATATGTTTTCCATGATTGGTAGTAGTTAATATACAGAGTACCAAGAAAATGTAATATATATTAATGAAACTGGCATTTCAAGATTTAATTGTTGTTTATAGCCCTTTTCTACATTCCTGAGAAACAGTGGTTTTTCTACTTACTACTTCGTGAATTCATGATTCAGGGAGGGTTAAGCTTGGTAAGTATGTCACTATAACATTTAAAAGAAAAATAAGAAAGGAAGGAGGAGAGAGATTGGGATTGAGAGAGGGAGGGAGGTTGGTGTGGGCAGGGTAAGGTAGGATGGCCTGTGTACCTTTTTATTTTTATTTTTTGATAGGCAGAGTTAGTGAGAGAGAGAGAGAGACAGAGAAACGTCTTCCTTCCACTGGAGGTTCACCCCCCAAATGGTTGCTACAGCCGGCGCGCTGCACTGATTCGAAGCCAGAAGCCAGGTGCTTCCTCCTGGTCTCCCATGCAGGTGCAGGGCCCAAGGACTTGGGCCATCCTCCACTGCCTTCCTGGGCCACAGCAGAGAGCTGGACTGGAAGAGGAGCAACCGGGACAGAATCCAGCGCCCCAACCCGGTCTAGAACCCATGGTGCCGGCACCTCAGGCGGAGGATTAGCCTAGTGAGCTGCGGCACCGGCCATGTGTACTTTTAAATAGTGGAATTTTGCATGGATTTTTAATTCTTCTTCTTAAAAAATATTTATTGTTATTTGAAAGGTAGCGTTAGAGAGAAGTAAAGAGAGACAGAGAGAGAGAGACTTTCATTCACTGGTTTACTTCCCCAGTGGGTGCAGTGGTTGGGGATAGACCAGGCCAAAGCCAGGAACCTTGAACTCCATCTGAGTTCCCCACATGAGTGGCAGGAGCCCAAGCAATTGGGCCATCTTCTGTTGTTTTCTCAGGTGCATTAGCAGGCAGCTGGCTGGAAGTGGAGCAACTTAGACTGCAGCAGGCACTCATATGGGGTTCTGATATCATAGGAGGCAGCTTAATCTACTGTGCCTCTGTACCCTAGACCTTGCAATTCTTTTATTATTCCAAAATTTCTGGTAGTGAGTTTAAGAACACATGAGTGCATATGAGCATGCATGTATCTATACACAGACATATATATATATACACATATATACACACACATATATATACATATACATATATACTACTATTCTTTTGAGAATCAGAATCATTATCAAGACTATTACAAATGCTATTCACTTTTGTATTATTTATTTTCAAGAATATTTATTGCATTTTTGTTAAAAAGTTAGGTACATAATGCTCTATAACCCTATATCTGTTATAGTTGTTTCATAACTGCACATTCTTTCTCATAATTATAATTTCTCAAAATGAATATGTTATCACTGTAGTAGAGATTTTTAAATATTGAAAGATTGCTGTGCAAAAGTTTAATTTTAATAATTGCATTAATTAAATCTTCAAATTTAATGAAAATATGCTAATAAGCTAAGATTAAAAAAAGAAAGACTACTTCTTTACCTGATGAAATGGAATTTCAGAGGCTAAATATTACTGAGAAATTTTTTAAAAATAAAATGTAATTCTGAGGGGATACAATCTTAAACTATGTAGCATAATTTTATCTCTTGGCTTTCATAATACATAAAATTCATGCAGCAAACATATATTTTCTTATTCTGTATTTCATGATTGAGTTTTTAGTCTGTGTTAGGTAATAAATAAAGCGGTCAGTTATGCTACAGATCAGATAAGACCTTAAGGCCTTGTGAAGTTAGGCAAGTAAACACTAGAGTTCAAGCTGACAAGTGCTAAGGGTTAACGTATGGGTGCTACCTGTGCATACTAGAAGAACTCTTCCTATGTGTCAGATGTTGCTTGCTTTTACTACCTGATAAACCACCTCCCTTAGTTCTGTATTCATTTTCTGTTCACATGTGCTTGTTCTAAATCTTCAATTAGTTCACAAACTCCCCAAGGTCATGGGACAGATTTTCCCTTCAATTGGTAAAGTCTCTGCACGCAGTGGGTGCTCAATAAATGCCATCAACCAACTCCAGCCAATAATTGCCTCTTACTCGTGCTTCCCCTGAGCCTTGCTATACAAGTAACCAGGTGGCTTCCTTCTGGCTAACACTTAAAGTTGACTAGGTAGGCACTAAGGGAGCCATTCCAGAGCAATGCAACTCCCATCCTTGTTAATAAGATTTACAGAGGTAATCTGCCTGGCACGATAGAGAAACCCTGCCATTAATATAAAAAGGGCAATACCTTCAGTACAGAACAAAGTCAACTGTTTTACCTTATAAGACATTAACACGATAATGTCACTATTCCTCCAAGGGTACTTGGCTTGCTAATAAATATGTGAATGCCATTCAGAAAGACACAGACAGACTAGTAGGTGAAATGTTTATGTTCTGTTGCTTGAGGGAAAAGTAGGCTTTCTCCTCTCACCCCCTTTCTTCCAATGTTGCATTATCACTGAAATATCTGAGTAGTAGTTATCTATAACTATATAAAGCAAGGACGCAAAAAAATTTGAGTTACATTTAAGCAATAGTGATTATTTTCAGAAAGATCTGGGATTAGGATTCCCCAAAAGGAGCCATGTAATACATTCAGAAATTGATTCTGTGGACAGAACAGCTGATGATTGCTGAAGAATTTTGTTTTTCCTATTGGCAGTGAGGGGTGTTCTGAAGGATTTAAGCAGAGTAGGTTCATGGCTAGAGATGTGTTTCAGGAAGGTTAAACAAGAATGAACATGTTGGGATAATTGTAGATGTTCATCATTATAATAATAACTTCTCATTTGAAATTTTCACTAAAAATGACCTTATTCCAAATAGTATGACTACAAGTCATACAAAGCAGAGTTATAGAGAGGCAGAGGCAGAGAGAGAGAGAGACAGGTTTTCCATATGCTGATTCCCCCAGATGACCACAGTGGCTGGAGCTGTGCCAATCCAAAGCCAGGAACCAGGAGCTTCTTCTTATCTCCCATGTGGGTGCATGGGCCCAAGGACTTGAGCCACCTTCCTCTGCTTTTCTAGGCCATAGCAGAGAGCTGGGTCAGAAGTGGAGAAGCAGGGACTTGAACCAGTGCCCATACGGGATGCTGGCACTGCAGCACTGACCCCGTAATAATTCTTTAAAATAGTATTTATTAATTAATTTATTTGAAAGGTAGAGTGATGGAGAGAGATGGAGAGAGAGAGAGTGAGCGAGCGAACAGTCTTCCACCCACCAGTTCACTTCCCAAAAGGCTAAATAGCTAGGTCTGTGCCATGCAGAAGCCAGGAGCCAGCAACTCCATCTGGGTCTCCTACGTGAGTGGCAGAGATGTAAGCATTTGGGCGTTCTGCTACTGCTTTGCCAGACTCATTAGTGAAAGCTGGATTGGAAGCTAGAGGAGCAGCCAGGATTCAAACTGGCACTCTATTATGGGATGACAGCATTGCAATTGACAGCTTAACAGCCACAACATTGGCTCTACATTGTCATAAGAATATAGAAGTTTATAATTTAAGACTTTTATTGTATGACGTTTCATTTGACCCCGATAATGTTGTTTTTATCCTCTTTTCTGGTTTGAACAGGATTTGTTTCCCCAGAATCAAACAGACCCTTAAGCCCCCACAATCTTATGTTAATGGTTAGTGGATCCATGTTAATATTTGATGGATTAAAGGTAGAGTCTTGACTTAATTATAGCATCTGGAAAGTGGGACTAATGGAAGGTCTTTAGGTCATCGGCAGCTTAAACTTGGAAGGACGTTCTCAAGAGAGGGAAGTTAATATAAGCCAGGCATGCTTTCTGTTTCTCTCTGTTTCTTGCTGTATTAGATGATTCTCTACTGCATGAGTTCTGCTCTCGTTAGACAATATACTAATGGGGCTGCCCAAATGTGGACTGCAAACCTCCAAGGCTATAAGCTGAAATAAACTTTTTTCTTTCCTAAAAGCTCCTTTCAGATGTCCTAGTTACAAAAAGATGACTAATATACTATTTTTTTTGTAGGTCAATAAGTGAAAAGTGGAAAGATAGCTTAAGCTTATTCATCTGGCAAGGATGAATCAGAATCAAAGTTCTGGAGGTTGGCATTTGGTTAAAACATCTGCATCCCATATTGGAGTGCCTGAGTTTGAGTCATGGCTCCACTTCCATTTCCAGCTTCCTGCTAATGCACACCCTGTGAGGCAGCATTTGGTGGCTTAAGTCTTTGGGTCCCTGCTACTCACATGTGAGACTCAGATTGAATTCCTGGCTCCCAACTTTAGCCCAGCCAGCACTGGATGTTGCAGGCGTTTTGTGATCCAGCAGGTGGAGGATCTCTTTGTGTGTCTCTGTATCTCTGTCTCTCTCTAATAAAAACAAAACATGCTTCCCCTTGCTATTCAAATGTATGCTCTTTGGCTGGATTTCAGTTTTCAAGGTAGAGAATTTTGTTTGTGTGTCTGCTGTGATACCTGTGAAACTTTCATAATTGATGGCATTCAATTAGTGAGTGTTGGATAAATGAAGGAAAGAATCAAGTTTTAAATTTATTGTCAAACTATAAGTAGTTTTCAAACTCAGAAAAAGAGAACAGTAAAGGCTAGAGAACAGAATTAATCTTCCCTTTGGAGGAAATAATGGGGTTGAACCTTGGAAGTTAATATTTAGAGATGACAAAGAGAGTCCACAGTAGCAAAAGTCTGTAACTGAGCCTCTTCCACAATCAGGATGGCTATAGATTTATTAATGTTTAGTTTACAAAGACAAAAAATCCTTTGCAATGGGATGCTGAGCTGTTTAGGGGATAGGGAGAGTAAGAGGCAAGAGGCGAGGATGCATTAAACAGCGATTTATCATCCGCTCCCTTATCTTCCTTATCAGGTTGACTCATAAGGGAGCTGTCAGGTTTAGCTCTGTGATCTGTGATAGACTTTGAGCTTCAGGCTTCCTCAGTCAAATTAAATTTGACATTCAATTTAACATCTGAGATATAGTATGGCTGACTCTAAATGCAAGACTGATATAGCAATGGGTGTTCTGTTTAACACTGGGATACTACAGCTACCTGATTCTTCTCTACAATAATAGAGCATTTAATTCATATTTTACAGAAACATACCCTTTCGCAACTAGAATCCACGTTATGAGTGCTTGAGGGCAAAGTGTTTCTTTCAATTCTTCTATCATTCATAGCAACTAACATCTTACCTAATTGAAGGAGATTATGAACATAATAGCCAAAGTCCTGGATTTCGATTGAGCTAGATTTGTATTTCATTTATAACTCTACTACTGATTCCCTGGTTGGAATTGGACAAGTACCTAACCTATTTAAGTTTCAAGTTCCTTTAACTCTAAAATGAGAACATTTCCTCATGCATTATTGTAAAATGTTTCCAAGTTAGCATCTAGAATGCTTGACACACCATAAGCCATTGAAACTTCTTTGACCCATTTTGTTTATAAATAAGTGTTCAGGCCGGCGCCGTGGCTCACTTGGCTAATCCTCCGCCTGCGGTGCGAGTACCCCAGGTACTATCCAGGTTGCTCCTCTTCCAGTCCAGCTCTCTGCTGTGGCCCAGGAGGGCAGCGGAGGACGGCCCAAGTGCTTGGGTCCCTGCACCTGCATGGGAGACTGGGAGGAAGCACCTGGCTCCTGGCTTCGGATCAGTGCAACACCGACCATAGTGGCCATTAATGGAGTGAACCAACGGAAGGAAGACCTTTCTGTCTCTCTCTTACACTGTCTAACTCTGCCTGGCAAAAAATTTTTTTTAAAAAGTGTTCAACAAATACTTTGGTGTATTAGCTTAAAATGACTTGCCCAATGGCATAGAGAAGCAGTCCCATACTTCTAGTCCTGCTAGAAGCAGACAGTGAGCTTTCCCTTAGGAGGGTAAGAAGTTTGTTGAACAGAGAAGTCTTACAATGGCAAAGCAGACCTGACACCTGCAAAAGAAAAAGAGGGAGTGAAATTCAGCATGGAGAGCCCCAGCTTCAAACACAGATCTGACAGTGCCAGCCAACTCTATACAATAGAGATGATGTGTTGGGGATTTTAGTATGGGGAAAAATGATGCTCAGTTACTGGTTGAGGAATGCCTGGGGGAAGGTGTACTACACTGGAAACTGAAGCAGTTCCTGCAGTGCCAACAGCTGACGCCTGCCAGCTAATTACCTTCCTTGAGACTGGATGACAAATTCTTTCTCAAAAGGACATCTGAGTGAGTGGCACATCTCAAGTTCTGCCACAACGAGTAACATAGTGTTCTATTAGATCAAAAAGTAGTGATGACCTTTAAAGTCTCATACAATTCCAAGCTAAGAAAGATTTGATAACTAAAAGATAACATTTTGAAAATGGAATGAAAACTTTGATGTATATGTTCAAACTGTATTCCGAAATGCAGACACTGAAGAGGCAACAATTCTTATATTTTAAGACTCAAGCAGATCAAAAAGATCACCAGAAACAGACAAATGTTGATATATTGATAGGAATAGAGTGAGAAAATAATGAGAAAATGGGAGATAAAGAGGAAAGAAATAAACTCTCTTTTTGTAATGACAATGTCATTTAAAGAAGACTACAGGATTTGAGGAATCAGAAAAATTGTGAGTTCATCTGGTAATTGTTAGATCTTTTACTTGGGGCAAGTTGGTAGCCTCTTAGGAAGTTAATTATTCAATCCATTCAACCAGTAATTCATCCACCATTTGTTAAATGTCTACTGTATTTGATACTATAGACCCTGGAGTCAATTGTGTTAAACACAACAGAATTGTGCTTCATATTAAATCCTCTATTAACAAGGAAAATTCAGCTGTGAATGCTGACAATTACAGTAAGATGAAAAATTATAATGCAGGATTTTATGAGAGGCTAGAGTTGTGATGAGGTACTAGGATGGACTAGGAGATAAAGCGAAATTGTTTTTATTTTAATTATTTATATTTTTTAAAGATTTATTTATTTATTTGAAAGGCAGAGTTACAGATAGAGAGAGAGAGAGAGGGGTGTCTTCTATCAGCTGGTTAACTCCCCAGATGACTACAATAGCCAGAGCTGCACCAATCAGAAGCCAGGAGCCAGGAGCTTCTTCCCAGTCTCCCACATGGGTGCAGGGGCACAAGGATTTGGGCCATCTTCTACTGCTTTCCCAAGCCACAGCATAGAGTTGGATCTGAAGTGAAGCAGCCAGGACTTGAACTGGTGCCCATATGGGATGCAGGCATTACAGTCAGTGGCTTCTCATGCTATGCCACAGCGCCTGCTCCCATTTTAAATTTTTTTTTAAGGTGAACACACTTCATGCATTTTATATAAACAGATTTAGGAGCATAGTACTACTTCCCAGCCTACCCTCCCTCTTGCACATGCTCTCACCTTCTTTCCTCTTCTATTCCCGTTGTTAATTTTTACAAAGATCTATTTTCAGTTTACTTTATACACATAAGATTAACCCTACACTAAGTGAAGAATTCAACAAATAGTAAGAAGAAGAAAAAAAAAAAAACACTATTCCTCAACAATAGAGACAAGGGATGTAAAGAATAATTGAATCTCAAAATGTCAATTTCACTCATATACATTATATTTTTATATATAATTTTTTTTTATATATAATTTTTATATATAATTTTATATATAAATATTTATATATTTTATAACTATTAGTTAGATCAGGGAAAACATTTGGTATTTGTTTTTTTGGGGACTGGCTTATATATGTAGCATGGAATTCTACTCAGCCTTAGCAAAAAAAGAATGAAATCCTGTCTTTTGCAACAAAATGGATGCAACAGAAAACCATTATACTTAGTGAAATAAACCAGTCCCCAAAAGACAAGATTTTGTTTGTGGGAATTGAGACTTGAAGGATAAAAATAATGAAGTCAGATAAAAAAATGTGGAGAATTTGTGTTTCTAGACTAACAGCATATTTGAAGATCTGAAGTTAGGAAAGAAGAGAGTGTTTTAGGAATTGACAGTAGACAAATATGGCTAGGAGTAAAATGACAAGAGATGAGACATAAGCCATGGTAATAAAATGGTGCAACTTCTACTTGGTAGTTTGCATTGTCTCTATGAAGTTCAAGGCAAGCTCACCAGCTGATATTTTCAGTAACTGGAGGAGAAATGATATTAATAATGATGGGAAAATTAATTTCCAAAAGAAATCTAGTAATATTTGCTGGGAGACATTTTGAGGTTTTGGGTTTTTTTTATTTTAAAAATATTTATTTATTTGAAAGGCAGAAAGAGAAAGAGAATGAATCAATCTTCTGTCTACTGATTCACTTCTCAAATGGACTTAATAGCTGTGGCTGGACCAGGACAAAGCCAGGAATTTAGATCTCCATCTGAGTCTCCCAGGAGTGTGGCAGGAGTACAAGAACTTGTGCCATCATCCTCTGCTTTCCTGGGCACAACAGGGAGTTGGATTGGAAGTGGAGCAGCTGAGATTGGAACTGACATTCATATACTGGATGATGGTATTGCAAGTGGCAGCTTAATCTAGTCACCACAATGCTATCTAGTGGGAAGTATCTTGTGCTCACTGAAATATAAGAATTATAAATTTATAGTACTACAAGCTGCCTACTTGTGGGATATTCTTCCCCATACTAAATTGCTTTGTTGGAGCGTGGAGAAACCCAACAGTTAGTTCTGTCAAGTAAGCATTTAAATCAATATACTTTCCTATTTCTATGTTAATCACTCTTTGTATCAAGAATACTTTCTTGGGGCTGGCCTTGTGGCATAGTGGGTAAAACTGTCCCCTGCAACACCCACATCCTATATGGGCAATGGTTCACGTCCCAGTTGCTCCGCTTCAGATCCAGCTGTTTGCTAATGGCCTGGGAAAAGCAGCAGCAGATAGGCCTTGTGTTTGGATCCCTGCCATCCATGTGAGAGACCAGATGAAGCTTCTGGCTTTGGCCTGGCCTAACACTGGCCATTTCAGGAGGAGCGAGCTAGTGGATGGACAATCTCTTTCTCTTCTCCATCTCTCCCTCTCTTGCTGTAACTCCTATTTTCAAAATAAATAAATAAATCTTTCTATTTTTTTTTAAGGAATACTTTTCTGTTTCTGTGTAAGATGATACTAAGGACAGGAAAAAATCTACCTTAGCTTCTTAATCTAAGAAATACTCGCTCTTGGAAGATAAGACTAAAACAAATAAGCTGCCTACTTACCAAGACTTGCAGCTTACTTATTCACGGCCAGATCCTCATTTAACTGTGTCTGCCTTTCTAAATCTAGTGAATCATAACTTCTGCCATTCCCAAATAATCTCTCTTTTTTTAAAAAAAAATATTAGTTTGAAATTCAGAGTGTCAGAGTGAGAGACAGAGAGAGAGAGAGGAGGGAGATTTCGCATCTGCTGGTTTACTCCTGTTACAGGTGAAATGGTGGCAGAGGAAAGATGATCTCATTTCTTTGTCTCACATGGAAGAATTTCCAAGCAGACAAGGCAGAGAGAAAAGCAGAATTTATTTAAGTCAGAGACCTCCTAGCAGAGTGGCCAGGAGGGAGGCTTAAAGGGGCTGGTAGCAGTGGATTTTTAAGCACAATTTTTGGGAAGAAAAAAAAATTAACAATCACTTACATTTTTAGTTATAAGGCAAGGACAAAACCCACCAAAAGACCTGATCTGTAGGTAACTTGTTTTTACAGTAAACTGTGAACTCAGAAGGATGAAATCTCCACTCCCTTGCTACTCTCATGGTAAAATTGGAAGCTCCCAAGAAGTGAGGCAGGCACATTTGACCTTGCTAATAAGTTTTGGGGGAAGCAAGTGTTTTGCACCTTCAATTTCCACCGGGACCAATCCGAGTGCCTAGTAAACTGTCTGACTCATCACACTCCCCAGCTGGCCAGAAGAGTCAGGTCTCGGCCTGGTTTCTCACATGGGTGATAAGGGAACAAGCAAGCACGTGGACGTCTTTCGCTGCCCTCCCAGGTGTGTTAGCAGGAAGCCGAATAAGAAGTAGATTAACTGAGACTCTAACTGGAACTCTGATATGGGATGGTGGTATCACAGCAGGGTTTTAAATAGCTGCACCACGTTGTCAGCTACAGGCCTTTTAACACTTGCCATAAAATCATCCAGTCCAAGTATACTATTTGATAAATAGCTTTTCCTTATGTCTCCCTTCTCAGACACTACAAATACTCTTTCAAAATGACATTCTCCTTTAGCACAGTAAACTGAATAAGCTTAGCTTTGTTCAACCAACAGATATTTCTGGTGATCTTTTGTAAACAGTTAACGGTCAACATAAAAAGAATTTTCCCACGAGTGGTGATAGAACACAGTATGTGTAAAAGAGTTGAGGATATTTGCAAAAGAGAGTGTTGTTGTGATGAATTGCTGAGCCTAAAATGGAAGAAGAATAAAGTGAAGAAAGTAGGTGGATAAATATAAGGTTTTTTAAAAATTCAGCACTATTAATGCTTGAGGCTGGAAAAATGTTGTATAAGATGTGCTGTGTATCGGCCGGCACTGCGGCTCACTAGGCTAATCCTCCACCTGCGGCGCCGGCACACTGGGTTCTAGTCCCGGTCGGGGTGCTGGTTCTTTCCCGGTTGCCCCTCTTCCAGTCCAGCTCTCTGCTGTGGCCTGGGAGTGCCGTGGAGGATGGCCCAAGTCCTTGGGCCCTGCACCCACATGGGAGACCAGGAGAGGCACCTGGCTCCTGGCTTTGGATCAGCGTGGTGTGCCGGCCGCAGCGGCCATTGGGGGGTGAACCAACAGAAGGAAAACCTTTCTTTCTGTCTCTCTCACTGTCCACTCTGCCTGTCAAAAAAAAAAATGTGCTATGTAGGTTATTTAGCAGCATCACTGGCTTCTAACCACTACATGGTAGTATTACATCCCTAGGGTAACTACCATGTTAACTGACATTCTCATGTTTGCTGGAGAGCAAAGTTTCCCCCAGTTAGGAACCACTGGACCAGAGGGAGAATGAAAGGATCAATCTATTGCTTCCCTAAAATATGTCCAGTAACTATTTTGGTGGGCTAGTTTGAGTAAGTAAAGTGCACAGTGTAGTTGAGTATGGTTGAAAGTGAAAATGCTTGTTAGTGATTTCCAAGATAATGGAAGGCTCTGTTACTCTTCAGTGTATACACCCAGGGATGGATGCATATAATATGCAGTAGAGTAGAAAAATGCCACGTATGAGGGGTACAGAGATGATGGAAATATTAAATGTGCTAATGTGTGCAAAGCCATTAGTGCCCAAGATGAATGGTTAAAAGTCTGGTTGCCTTCCCAGATTGGTTTTTGGCAAAGATAGTTAAAAGGCAGAGAAGCTGAAACTTTACATGTGAATATATCCTTGCTTGTGTAAAGGACAGTTGAGTGATGTTGATAAAATTAGTCTACAGTTAATAACAACAGGATTTTATTTTAATAGCACTAAAATGCCCCTATTTCTAAAATAAATATTCAATAGGAGCAGGTTGAAATCAATTCTAAGGAGTGTTAGAAGAAGGCAGCCATTTCACTTACTACCTTGAGCTATTTGAAGTAAGATCATAGACAATGCTTAAGAATTTGAGTCTATGGAATGAGATCCAGGAATGGACCTAATGAATCTTGCTTATTCTAAAAATTTTATTATATATCATAAATTTTCTTAGTAAATAATGTGATAAAGCAGTGACAAAAATAGTGCTGCTAATCAGAACAGGCAGTGTGGACTTCTGTGATTCTAGGCATTCTTTATTAGAATGTAGCAATCATATAGGGGTAGATTTTATTTATTGAAGCCATTTTTCTTTTCTTTTACTAAACATACATGAACATCAATCCACCAAAAACAAACTAAAATCAATACCAAGTACATGATTGTATGACGTCATCATAATCTGTTCTGTTTTGTACATTTGATAGAAGCTGTCGAGAATCCAGCTGCTCTCAGCATCTATACAGTATCTGCCACTATTCAGAAGTCTCCTCTGATTTCAATTTTTTTCTTCACTCCCAGATTTGGAGTTCTAGATCATACAATACTGACTAGGTCACGAGGGTATTTAAGCTCTTTGGAAATATTGTTGAGGAAATCCTCACTACCATTTTACAGCCATGATTTCAATTACAGCGGCAGATTTGAATAGAGGCAATCTGGGCTTAGGCCATGGGGATTGAAAGCAAAGCTTTTAACCCTCTACACCTTCCCTAGAGGCGAACTTTTTATTGGAAGGGATCAAGCAAGCCAGTTAATACAGGCTTTTACACTAAGCCTGCTGGGGGCTGTCTTTTTGCAGCTAAAGTGGAAGTCTCAGTGAGGAATGCTCATTGGGTCCCTTAACAGCTATTTTTTTTTCTTAATTATAGGAGATATTTTTTCCTGAGCAGGAGCCCTCAACAAGGCTAGTAGAATTACGCCATTTAGATGGTGGCACTGCAGAGGTCAGCTACTATTTTCTCCCCAAACATCTGCATTGTGATTCAGAGGAAAACTGGCAGGGGGATGTAATGGTCCTTTTCCTTATACGGAAGTCAGAGAAAAAAAGGATGTCTTGGAAAAAGACTTTCTTACCTGATCCCACTCTGCCTTGCACAGCTATGTGAAGCTGTTCCTCTTCTTTGAAAGTGTGCTTTCTCTTTTTTCTTCAAAACTACCTGCTTATAGAGTATTTGAAAAAGAGAATAGATTCAACTTTCTAGGTATCTGTAAAATACATTCACAGCCTCCACTTCGGGCCTGGAGATTTAGAGTAATGAGGTTCTTTACAGGATTTGTTGAGTGTAGTCATTGCTTTTCCCAGAACTTAAGTAAATATAATACAATAAAATAGAACCATTTTCCGCACTTAAATCATAACTCAAAATATCCTCATTCTCAGATTTCTTTATCCATTTATTATTTGAGGTTTTACAAAAAAAAAAATTAAATAAATAAATAAAAGGAAAGGAGAAGAAAGCAGGATAAGGAACATCATGATTCATTCATATACTAACACAAATGTCAAATTGCAAGTTCAGGTGTGCAAGAAATGTGACATTTCTTATTTTTCTATTTCTAGTCCAAGCTGCCATTTGAGCAAGTGCTGGAAACTTAATCTTATTTAACTTACAATAAGCTATATCATGTCAGATCTCTTGTTCCTGTCTTATAAGTTGTGTTCAAGGTCCTGGGAAGTTACACTAGCCAAGGCACTAGTCTACTGTCATCGACATGAACACTGGCACAGGTGGAGATGCTCTTGTTTCTATTTGGCTTTTTTTGAAAAAGATTTATTTTATTTATTTGAAAGGCAGGGTTACAGAGCAAGAGGAAGAGAGAGAGAGAGAGAGAGGGAGGGAGGGAGGAAGGGAGGGAGGGAAGGATCTTCAATCTGCTATTTCAGTCTTCAGGTGGGCACAATGGCCAAAGTCTGGGCCAGGCTGAAACAAGGAGCCTGGAACTCCAGGTCTCCCAAGTGGGTGGGGGATCAGAAGTGGAGCAATCGGGACTCAAGCCAGCACCCATATGGGATGTCAGCATCGCTGGTGCGGCTTTACCCACTGCACCACAATACTGACCTTTAGTCATCAGTCACTTGGGCCACTGTGGAGCTTGCTTCATTACTGCCAGGTCTGTGCAGGTCAGTATCTGTCAGCTAGTCCTATAGTAGCTTTGGGTGCTCAGAGAACCACTGGAAACCCTAGGGATGCTGATGGTTTGCTGCAGAAATCTTTATTTTACTTCTAGATCTGAGAGACTTTCTATTTTTCAGTTGTGCCTGGGAGATGAGGCACAAGACAACTATGATTTCTGATTCCCCAAACTTCCCCATGCATTCTACTGTGTGTACCACCTGTCTCCAATCTCAGAGTGGCATTATAAACACATCTCTGACTGTGACATCATTAGATTTTTAAACTTTTTTATAAATATTTATATTATTTCATTTATTTGAATACCACATTGTGGGCAGGGTGGTTGAAACAGAGAGAGAAAGTGGTCATCCATTTCCTGGTTCACTCCCCAAACAGCCACAGTGGCCAAGGCTGAGTCAGGCTAAAGCCATGAGCCTGGAGCTCCATCCGGGTCTCCCACAAAGGTGATGGGAGCCCAAGTTCTTGGGCCATCTGCTGCTGCTTTCCCAGGTACATAAGCACGGAGCTGGATGCAATGCAGACAGAACTTGAATGTGCTGTCTGGTATGGTGTGTCGGTTGTGTAGGTGGCGGCTTAACCCACTGAGCCTCCGGTTTATTACCCGTTACCTTTATTTTTTATTTTTCAAAGTCCAATATAGTACTTTTTTATTTTTAATATAAAGAGAATACATTTCATGTAGCTTATAAAACAGTTCTAAGCTATAGTGATACTTCACTTCCTCTCTCCCTACCTCCTTCCCTTCCTTTCCCCTTTTTTCATTCATTCATTCTTTCCTAATTTTTGAGATAACACTTTAATTTACATTACAGTTAAAGGCTTAATGCTCTGCTAAATAAAGTGTCCAAGTAAAAAGTAGAAAGTCCTTAGTTCAGCAGGAATACAGGCAAGGCTTAGGAACAATAATTATATTAAAAGATGGGCATTTCACTCATATACATTAAATTCTAAAATAATTACAGATCATTTAAACTTTAGTAATATATCATTCTTAACCATTGGCTTAACAAAAATGTAAAACAAAGCTTGACAAAACTATTTGTAGCAATACTATTACACATAGACATATTTTTCTTTGTTTTGCTTTTTTGCTTTTTTTTTTTCTTGTTTTATTTAGGCTCCCAAATATAAGGTAGAAAATGCAGTATTTGTCTTTCTATGTCCAACTGATTTCACTCAACATGATGTCCTCCAGTTGCATCCATTTTTGTACACATGGTAGGATTTTATTCCATTTCATAGCTGAATAATATACCATTGTGCATGTATATATATGTGTGTTGTGTGTGTATGTGTATATATATATATATGTGTATATGTATATATATATATACACGTTTTCTTTATTCATTCATCTGATGATGGGCATCCTGGTTATTTCCCTATTATTTTGGCTGTTGTGAACTGTGCTGTGATTATCATGGGGGTGTGGTTATCTCTTTGACCCAGTATGTTCATATCTTTTAAATATATGCCTAGTAGTGGGATTGCTGGTTCATATGGCAAGTCTACTTATAGTTGTTTAAGAAATCCGCATACTGTTTTCCACTGTGACTGTACAAGTTTACATTCCCAGCAGCAGGGTGTAAGAGTTCCTTTTTCTCCATATCTTCACCAACATGTGTTACTCTCTGTCTTTCATTCTGACAGGGATGAGGTGATAACCTAATTGTGGTTTTGATTTGTATTTACCTGATGGCTAGTGATGTTGAGCATTTTTTATATAGTTGTTGGCCATCTGTATTTTTTCTTTTGAGAGCAATCTACTGAGTTCCTTTGCCCATTTCTTAACTTCATTTTTTTATTGTTGAGTTTTTTGAGTTGTTGTTATATTCTGATTATTAGTCCTTTATAGCTTGCAGATATTTGTTTCCATTTTGTTGACTGCCTATTCACTCTACTGATTGTTTCCTTTGCTGTACAGAAGCTCTGAGTTTGATATATTCACATTTGTCTATTTTGATTTTGTTGAATATGTTTTGGGGCTCTTACCCAAGTAGTCATGGCTTACACTAAGGCTTCAAAGTGTTTCTCATACATTTTCTTCCAGCAACTTTACAGTCTTGGGTCCTAAATATAAGTATATAATGACAGGTAGGACTCTAATTTCATTCTTCTACATGTATCCATCACTTTTCCCAGCACTATTTATTAAAGAGATAATACTTTCTTGATTGTATGGTCTGGGTACTTCTGTCAAGAATCAGTTGATTGTAAGTATGTGAGTTAATTTTGAGGCTCTTTATTCTGTTGCATTGATATATGTGTCATTTGTATCTCAGAACCATGCTGTTGTCATTGCTATAACTTTGTAGTATGCTTTGAAGTCAGATTTTGTTATGCCCCCAGCTTGGTATCTTTTGCTAAGGATCACTGTGGCTATTCTGGGTCTTTAGTGATTCCATATAAATGTCAGGATTTTTCTTCTAATTCTGTAAATAATTTCACTGATATTTTGATAAGGGTTTCATTGAATCCATAGATTGCTTCAGTACTTAAGACATTTTAATGATAGTAATGCTCCAATCCATGAGCAAGAAATGTATTTCCATTTTTTGATGTGTTCTTGATGATTTCTTTCATAAAT